>NC_081373.1:42888672-44088672 GCF_030684315.1 Stegostoma tigrinum | reverse complement strand
GTAGATTTCTTTTATGGTGAGTAGATGGAGCCTCCCTTAGTATCTCTCAGGCAACCAAATTATAGGGACTTCTGCCCAAAAATAAATACTTTTTTGACATCATGATGTTTATCTGCAGCACATTAGCATTATCTAGTTGCTTTCCAAACCTTTTGGCAAATGAAGCGGTCATTATGTACTTTTCCAGTCTCAGAGCTATCCACAATCTTAGTGTATTCAGTGATCTGATCTTTTAATAATTACCACTAGCACTAAATAGTTTCAGCTTGGCTCAGTCACACTAATTTTGCCTCTGAGTTAAAAAAGGGCAGTTCAAGAACCTGTAAGAACTTGAGTTTATATTTAAAGCTGACAGAGAGCTAATTGAAGGAGAATTAGTCAATAATTGCAGGCCATCGATCTTTTTAAGTAGATATTAAACATCTTATGATACCTTTTGAAGTAGTGCAAGGGGTTCTCCTGGTCTCTCGAATAATGTTCATCTTAATCACTATAACAAATGGACAGGTAGATCATTGCTGTTTGTTGGCTGTGCACATACTTGCTGTCATGTTGACCTTCAAATTAGTGGTAACTATAGTTTAAAAAAAATCCCCAACATTTCAGTATTCACCCCATTCAAAATTCTGCTTCCCAACTCCTGGTCTGAAAAGCCCTGTTTTCCCATTACTCTGAGGTTTACTGCAAACATTAGCATTGTATCCTACATCATATCTAATTTCACATCCTCATCCTGGTTTTTATATTCTCTATACTCTTAACTCACCTAACAGATAAGCTTTTTCAGCCTTAGTCTGAGAACTCTACATTATTCTGATTCTGGGCTCTTGTGTGTTCCTCGATTCCATCACTCTGTAATTGGTAGCCATGCCTTCCAAGGCTCAGAAATTCCCTCAATGGAGCTTTCTACCTCTCCAACTTCCTCCACTCAAGACTTTTGTTGAAACATTTTCGACCAAGCTATTATTCATGCTCCACTTACATATCTTATTTCATGTCTCAGTATCCATGTTTATCTCATTGCACCTCTGTTAACTGTCTTGGGATATTTTTCAATGGTAAGTACATTAGTTGAATGCTGGTATTATTGGCATTATTTTATGAATAAAGGCTGTGCATATGATTGGCTACATTTACGTTGGCAGTTCAGATGCTACTGGAATTTAGCATTTGTTTCCAAATGTGTCAGTTGTCAGACATTGTCTGCAACCCCGACTCATAGAGAGAGTCACGTAGAGTCCTACAGCACGAAGACAGGCCCTTTGGCCAAAATGTGTCCATGCTAACCAAAATGTCCATGCACGTTAACCCCATTTCCCTGTAGAGTCATACAATCCTACAGCACAGAGGCAGGTCCTGCACGTGGCTTGAACACAGAACTCACAGAAGAATGGCCTCCTGCAATCAGAGTCCAATAATTCCACCGAAAAACTGGGATTCTTTGTATTCAGACTTCATCAAGAAACATTTTAGAATGAAAATTATCTTCAGTGTGTTAAGGCAATGGCTGTCCCCTAGTCAACCAAACTGAACTGAATAAAACAGTTCATTCTGTATTGGTGACTAATATATAAAGTTGAAAGACTTTGCTTTCCAAGATTGAGTAAACTCTACTCTCCATCTGCTGGCACATAACATGGGTGAGCATTGAACTATTTTATCAGTCTCTTAAAATTAGGCTTAAACTTTCACTTGAAGACTGACTTTTTTAATATGTAAGGATCTGCAGTTTGGATTCTGCCAGGTTCACTCAACTCCTGATCCCATTGCAGCCTTGGTTCAAACATGGACATCAGATCTGAATTCCAGAGATGAGGTGAAAGTTACTGCCCTTGACATCAAGGCCATATTCAACCGAGTGTATTATTGCTGCCCTGTTAATCCAGAGACCCTGGTAATGTTCTTCAGACCTGGGTTCAAATCCCACTATGGCAGATGGTGGAAGTTGAATTGAATAAAAATCTGGAATCTCTCATCTACGGATGACCATTAATCCATTGCTGATTGTCAGAAAAACCCATCTGGTTTACTAATGTCTTTCCCCTCCTTTAGGGAGAGAAACTATCAACCCTACCTGGTCTAGCCTACATGTGACTCCAGACCCACAGCAATGTGGTTGACTCTTAATCGCAGTGTGTGCAGTTAGGGATCAGCAATAAAGCTGACCCAGCCAACAATGATCACATGCCATGAATGATAAAATAAAACATACCTGGCACAAAGAAAAAGTTGTTGTTGTTAGAGGTCAGGCTGTTAGCTCCAGGTCATCTCTGCAGGAGTTCCTCAGAGTGATGTCCTCAGCTCAATCATCTTCAGCTGCTTCATCAATGACCTGTTTGCAATTCCTTAGGTATTAAAGCACTCCATGTTCAAATGCAAGATCTAGACAATATCCAGGCTTGGACAGACAAGTGGTAAGTAACCTTTGCAACACACAAATGCCCAGGTAATAACTATCTCCAATAAGAGACAAACTACTCACTGGGCCTTAACAATCAATGGTGTTATAATCACTGAATCCTTCATTATCAAAATTCTTGGGGTTACTATTCACCAGAAAATCAACTGGACTTATCACACAAAGACAATGGCTACAAGTTTAAGCGATGGTAGTAATACTGTGGTGAGTAACTCACCTCCTGATTTCCCAAAGCCTGCCCACTACCTACAAGACGTGAGTCAGGATGTGATAGAAAACTTCCCACTTGCCTGGAGGAGTGCAGCTCTAACAACAGCCAAGAAGCTTGACATAATTCAAGACAAAGCAATCTACTTGATTGGCAGCACATCCAGAAGCATCCACTATCTCTACCAGCGATGCTCAGTAGCAGCACTTTATGCTATCTATAAGGGACACTGCAAATGCTTCCATGGATCTTTAGACAGCACCTTAAAAACCCATGACCACTTTCATCTAGAGGACAATGGCAGCAGATACTTGGGAAGACCACCACCTGCAAGTTCCCCAACGAGCCATACACAGTTCTGAATTGGGAATATATCACAATTACTTCAATGTTGCAGGGTCAAAATCCTTGCAAACCCTCCCTAATGGCATTGTGGATCGATCTTGAGCACTTGGACTGCACCATTTCATGAAGGCAACTCACCACCATCTTCACAAAGGATAGGGATGGACAAAGGGCAGAACCGTGGTATAGTGGTTAGCAATGCTGCTTCACAGCACTAGGGGCCTGGGTTTGAATTCAGCCTTGACTGACTGCCTGTGTGGAGTTTGGATGTTCTCCCCTGTGTCTGCGTGGGTTTCTGTCAGGTGCTCTGGTTTCCTTCCACAATCCAAAAATGTGCAGATTAGGTGGGTTGGCCATGTTAAATTGCCCCTAGTATCGGTGGATGTGCAGGCTAGGTGGGCTAACCATGGTAAATGTGGGGCTACGGGGATGGACGGGGGAATACTCTTTGGAGGGCCAAAGCGGACTCAATGATTCAAATGGCCTGTATCTGCAGTGTAGATATTCTATGATTCTATTAAATGGTAGCCCAGCCAGAGACACCTACATCGGTAACTGAATCAGAAAAACATCCGTACCATCACTAACTGTGTATGATACTCCCATAACATTTTTAACTCCATCTCTCACTCAGCTCACCTGATGTTGAAACCCTCTTCCAAGTCATTGCTTCCTCTAGGTATGACTATTTAAAGTCACTCTTGACAAGGCAGCAGGAACAACTCTCTACACAAAACCACACACGCCTGACTTGCAGACTTCCACAGCCGGACTGTCATCAGTACAAAAATCTAACCAGATAATCTCAGGGATTAAAAATAGAAGTTGCTGGCAAAGTTCAGCAGGTCTGGCAGCATCTGTGAAGAAAAATCAGAGTTAACATTTTGGGTCCAGTGACCCTTCCTCAGAACTACGGTAGCTAGGAAAATATCAGTTTTATGCAGAAGACAGGATGTGGGGAGGTGATAAGGAGTAAACGATAGTGGAGATAGAGCTCAGAGAGACAAAAGTGTAGTTAGACAGACATGGGAGTTGATAACAATCTGGCTAGTAGGGTGAATAGCTGTTAATGTACACTGTTAGTGGCTAACAACAGGAAGTCTATAATGGCAGGCTATGTGATAACAAGGACAAGGCCTGGTTTTTGGGGTAGGGTGTTAGGACATGGAAGAGTTCAGGCCCTGAAATGATTGAACTTGATATTAAGCCTGGGGGGCTGCAGTGTCCTAAAGCAGAAAATGAGGTGTTGTTCTTCTAGCTTGCACTGAACTTCACTGGAACACTGCAGCAAGCCAGAGACAGAGATGTTGGCCAGTGAACAGGGTGGTGTGATAAAGTGACAGGCAACTGGAAGCATTTTGCAAGCAGAATGTAGATGCACTGTGAAGCAGTCACTCAGTCTTCACTTCGTTTCTCCAATGTAGAGGAGACCACATTGTGAGTAGTGAATGCAGTAGACTAGATTATGGGAAATGCTGGTAAAGTGTTGCTTCACCTTGGATACTAGGGAGGGAGGAGGTAAATGGGCAGGTGTTACACCTTCACCGGTTGCAGGGAAAAGTGCCTTGGGACTGTGGGGCAGTGTTGGGGGTGAAGGAAGAGTGGGCTAGGGTGCCGTGGAGGGAATGGTCTCTGTGGAAGACAAGGGAGGGGAGCGGAATATGTGCCTGGGGGTGACATTTCGCTGGAGGTGATGGAAATGGAGGCTGATGATCTCCTATAAATGGGTGCTGCTGGGATGAATTATGAGCCTAGCCCCAATGTTTAGAGCTTCTGCCACCGCTCTCCCTTGGCTTGTTGCACTCTGTGGCTGCTGTCCTGTTTGGGAATCACCCTCATACTTCATCAACTGACCCTACAGGAGGCCGTGAGCCCGAGTTTGGGAAACCCTGGCTAAGAAATACTTAGTGGCAAGAGAAGGAAAAGGGGATAAAATAAATTCAACATCTGCAAGCTCCAAATGGCATTTAAAATTTGCAGTAGCACATGGTGGATTGTGACACTATTCCTGTTGTCCTTACCACTGTTTATCCCTTTGCCAAGGGAACAAACTCTCTGCTCATTAATGTCATTGCTGCCAATGCAATCTTTTGACATGTTTCAGAACATTACCAGAGCAATCACACTTCAGTATGTGCTCTGCTGCTAAAGGTCCCCAAATTGGAACCGAGTTTCACTGGCTGGCTTTGATTATTATTCGAGAGTGAAAGTCCCATTTAGCTAGTAGAAACATTGGCTGACAGAATTATTTGAGGGGTTTTGACACACCCATAATAATGAAATTGATCAGTTATTGAACTGAGATATGTTTGAATTTAACATCTATTATCATATATGCCCATTCTATTAAAGAGTGAACAGTATAGTTACAGTACTTTAGGAAAAAATATCACAGTCTTTTTGTTTTATCTGTATCCTATAATTTACCTTGCACTCTATTGTACAAATAGTAGTAGTGCCTCAAGGTGTAACTTGTTATTCCAAGTATTTGTTCCAAAGCTACAGCCTGTAGACCCTGGAAAGAAGTTTCTAATCTGCTTTTAAAAGTGAACTTTTTCTCCAACTTCCTGAATGCATTTATGTTGCTGATCAAACTGCTCTGGGCACACTATAACATTCTTCATTGCTAAAAATAAAAATAAGCTTAGTTTACATTTCCAAATGATATATTAACCAGTATATTTTTATTGGTGTTGTCCACTGACCCTGTTCATATATGGTTAATAGAAGTGTGAGTAAGTTGATACAGAATGATGTGTGAAGATCTGAATGTACTCTGTCTGTGTTTCTGGCTTGTGGTTTGGATTGCAATAGTTTCATAGTTTCATCCATTTGCCAGTAATTTGAGTTTAATCAATTCCCACTTGCGATGCTAGTTATAGTTTTTCACTATTACTGAAAAGGAACCAACACCTCCCCCCCCAACTCCTCACCCGACCTCCACTCAGCCAGGGCTTTTTAATCAACCAATTCAGACAGAATTAATGCTTGCAGTCATTAATACCTTATGGCTATGTCTATCACACAAGGTGGAAGAGGATCCCATAGTTATCAGCAGTTATGATGGGAACTAAAAAGTGTTAATAAAAGCACTGTGAAGGAAGTGTATTACAACCAGGAACAGTTTGAGGATCAGGGAAAGGCAAAGGGTTAGCTCTTCAGTACGGGTGACATGAAAACGTAGCTATAATTTTTCTCTGTATCTGGGCACAATTAATCCAGTTCCTAGTGACCACAGCCCAGCCGCACAATCTGCCCAGATTTGTCAGTCTCACTTGAGAAAATATAAAGGATGATTTACGTGGGAAGTGGGCAAGTTTACACGTTTGCAGTAGCTGGAATTTTTTTTGAGATTGGGTATAAAGCACCTATTGAGAACATTACAAAAAGCTTCACTGTCCAACTGTGTTTTCTAACACTTAATCCAAGAGTGTTTGCTGTTGGCACTGGGTGACATCAGATAACTTCCACTCTCAGCACCAATTGCTCATGTGCTCCTGCTGTGCAGAATGCTCCAAGTTGTATACTGTTCCATATTTAACACCATATCTCACACTTTTTCATATTGAGATAACAAGTTTAAATTTAGAACTTAGCCATGTGCCTCCAGCCCAAGGCTAAAATGTCCTTTTATTCCACATAAGTAGCAGTCATTCACTTCATTCGACCAATGTCGAATTGAACATTCTAATAAACTATGTAACAATTAAATATAACATTAACTATATCCAATTTTATCACTATCTCCTAAACTGGTAGACCCTTATGTGTAAGGTTAGGTAAACTCAAGTGAATATGTACAAACATGAAATAGGAGGAAATGTAAAAAAAAATACAATGACATACTGCAGATGCTGGAAATCTGAAGCAAACAGAGAATGCTGGAGCAGCTCAGCTGCTAAAGAACAGAAGTAGGCTGTTCCATCTTTCTCCTCTCATTCAACAACATCGTGGCTGATCTGACCGGAATCTCAAGTCCACATGCCTGCCTACTCATGATAACCTTTCAACTCTTTGCTTAATGAGAATCTATCTACCATTGTCTTAGAAATACTCAAGGATTTTGCTTCCACTATCCTTTCAGGAAGACTCACAACCCTCAGAGAATTTTTAAAAAAAATCTCATCCCTTTTTAATTGGCAACCTCTGGTGTTTAATTAGTGATCCATAGCTCCAGATTGTCCCATAAGAGGAAACATTCTCTCCACATTTAACCAGTCAAGACCCTTCAGGGTTTCATATGTTTCAATCAAGTTATTTCTTACTCTTGTAAACTCCAACAGCTACAAGCCTAATATGTACAACCTTTAACATAAGACAACTCATTAATTCCAGTAATTAGTCAGGTAAACATTCTCTGAACTGCTTCCAAGGCATTTACATCCATCTCTAAATAAGGTGACCAATACTATCCACAGCACTCTAAATGTGGTCTCACCAGTTCATTGTATAACTGAAACACATTATCACAACAATTCTCCTCACAAATAACAATAACATTATTTCAGCTTTCCTAATGGCTTGCTATGCCTTGCTCTACCTTTTGTGATTCTTGCGTGAGAAAACTCAAATCTCTTTGCATCTCAGAGGTCTGCAGTCTCTCACAATTTAGATAACATCTTCTTTTAAATTCTTCCTGGAATGGACATTTTCACATTTTCCCACAGTGGATTCCATTTGCCAGATCATTGATCACTCACTTGAACTATTCCTTTTGTAACCTCCTCATGTCCTTTACAAAACTTGCTTTCCAACCTATTTTTGTGTCATCAGCAAATATTTTGCAACCATACCTTCCATTCCTCCACCTAAATCATCTATATAAATATTGATCCCTGTGGCACACCACTTGTTACATCCTGATCACTTGAAAAAGACCCATTTTTGCCTGCAATTGTTAGCCAGACAGTCATCATAAAGCTATGGTCATGCAACATGGAAACAGACCCTTCGGTCAAACAAGGCCATGCCGACCATAATCTCACACTAAACTAGTCCTACCTGCCTATGCTGGGCCCATATCCAAACATTCCTTATTCATGAAATCATCTAAATGTCTTGAAGTAAATCTAGAAATAAGCCTGAATCTCAGGAGTAGATGCAAGATCCATGCTGCTCTCAGACTACAACTTAAGAATATTAAATTTTAAAATTTAAAATTTTATAATTTTAAATCACTCTAAGTTAAAATGCTTTGCCTACACAAAGGGCTTTTAAATTCTGCAAATCCTATTTTAATGGCTGCATATGGAAATCCAAATACAGACCTGTTCCCCTTTATCCATGGCACGTTTTACCTCTTCAGAGAGCTCAAATTGGTTGGTCAAACACAATTTCCCCTTCACAAACTAGGTTGACTCCACTGGACTGTCTTGATATATCTGAGTGTTCTTCTATAACTTCTTTAATACGACCTTCTAACATCTCCCCCGTGACAAGTTAGGCTAACTGGCCTGCAGATTCCTGCTTTCTGTTTCCTTCCGATTTTGAATAAATGAATTAGTTATTCTACCTTCTAATCCAAAGCAATCTTCCTTAAATCATGGGAGTTTGAGAAAAAAATTAAAAGCAATGCATCAATTATATCACCTATGATTTGTTTTATGGGTGGTATGGTGGCTCAGTGGTCAGCGTGCTTCCTCACAGCACTAGGGGCCCGGATTTGATTCCAGCCTTTACTGGCTGTGTGTGAGGAGTTTGCACATTCTCCCTGTGTCTGTGTGAATTTCTGCCAGGTCCTCTGCTTTCCTTTCATTGTTCAAAGATGGTTAGGTGAATAGGCCATGCTATGATTGCCCGGTGGTTTCCAGGCTTGTGCAGGCTAGTTGGGTTAGTAAATGCATGGTTATGGGAATAGGGTGGGATACTCTTCAGAGTGTCAGTGCAGACCCAATGGTCACTCTCCATACTGTCAGGATTCTATGAATCTCAGATAAAGCCCATCAGGACCCATAGAGGTTTTTACAGCATGGAAAAGGCCCTACAGCCCATTGTGTTTGTGGTGGCCATCAAGCAACCATCTATTCTCATCCTATGTTCCAACACCTGATCTACTATGGTGTTTCAGATGCTCATTTAAATATTCCTTAAATGTGTTTAAGCATTTAACCTCTACCAGCCACATAGGTAGTGAGTTCCAGATCACCAGCACTTTCTGGGTGACAAAGATTTTCCTCAAACCCACTGCACACTTCCTGCTCCTTGCCTTAAAACTGTGCTCTCTTGTTATTGAACCATCTGCTAAGGGAAACGGTTTCTCCCTATCTACATCATCTTGTACTTTAGAACTCTATACATCTCAATCCGATCCACTCCTCAGCATAAAGGAGAGCAACATCAGCCTATCTCATCTCTCTTCATAGCTGAATTGCTCCAGCCCAGACAATATCCTGGTGAATCTTTTCTGTACCTTCCCTAATGCAATCACATTCTTCCTATGGTGTGATGACCGGAACTGTACATGGTGCTCCAGATTTGACCTACCTGACATTATGTACTCTGCATCAGAGAGGCCTAGGCCCGAAACATCAGCTTTTGTCTTCCTAAGATGCTGCTTGGCCTGCTGTGTTCATCCAGCTCCACACTTTGTTATCTTGGATTCTCCAGCATCTGCAGTTCCCATTATCTCTAACGTTATGTACAGTTCATCAGATGCAAAGTTTTTTCCTTCACTCCTTGCTAATCCTGATATTTACTTTCAATCTTTGCCATTTGAAGTATCTAATTCACTCTATCTAGACCCTTTATAATTTTACACTCATCAATTAATTCCCTCCTAGCCTCTGTTGTTCTAAAACAATCCTACCCTACCCAGTTTTTCTGCATCGCTCAAATCCTTCATTCGTAGCAACAAGGTCATCAATCACCTCTGTGCTGTCTCGACTGAGGTCACATCTTTTATGGAAAGTGATGAGCAGCACTGAACATAGCAGTCCATCTGTGGTCGAACTAGACTTCCATTACAACCACCTTGCTGTTTAAGCCCAAATTTCAATCAGTAAAGGACCATTTCTTGTGTGACTCCTTGCCACCTTTTCCACCTGTGCTGTCACCTCCAGGTTTCTTTAGACATGCACTTCAAGGTTCCTCTGTATTTCTCAATATTCACCTTATTAGTTTGTATTATTTTGCCTAGTTTGCCCTCCCTATGTGCATTACCTCACATCCTCTGGAGTTGAATTTCATCTATCGTGTTTCTGCCCACATGACATTCATAGCTTCCTGCTGTACAGCTTCCTTTTTCTCTATCAACCATGCAGTCATTCAATGCATCATCTGCAGCCATCTTAATCATGCACTCTATATTTAAGTATAAGTCATCAAGATGTATTTCGATATAGCAGGTGACCGTATACTTAATGCCTTAGAATCTCACTGTAAATAGCCTTCCAGGCACAACAATTTTGAATCAATTTGGCATATTCTCTTGGATCTCAGAAGACTTTAATTTTCTGACCAGTTTGCCACATGGAAGTTTTTCAAACAGCTTTCAGTAAACACATACTGACTGTGAATCAGGGAGTGACACTCATTATTTTCATAGAAACATTCTAGGCACACGAGTCTGTAGAGGACTGACTACGTATACGTACTAATTTAAATTTCATATTCAAATTTGAAAAGGTTGAGTAAGTTAATATGTAACATTGGACAAGAGTTGATAATTACTCAATGATCGATGGTAAAGAAACCAGTGGATAGCCAAATCAAAATTAACTGGAATTATTCATAAGATGGCTATTATAAGAAAATTGAACTAGAGCAGAGGGGAATAATTCAGTGATGGAGATATTGATTATTCTCAGAGGAGTTTGAGGATTTTGGATTAGATATTAATTTATTTAATGAGATATTTACTAATTTCCATGAACTAATTTTGCCCCTTTAATGTCTGCAGGTAGATATTGAAAATGCACATATCTACCCGAACACAATAGCAAGCAGGGGACTTATGGAATTAGTCACCTTCCGGGTTATGGAGTATGCAGCTAGATAAAGAAAAGGAACAGACAAAATACAAGCTAAACAGTTAAACTACAAGTAAGGAGCATTGAGACTAGAAATATAATAAAGCAACGGGTAATTTTAAATAAACCAAATATGTGGCAGGTAATAACAATGAAGATCCAGGAGGATTAAGTACATTGTGATGAATTTGAGAGCCAGCTGATATGTAGCTGGAATGATTTAGATATATTAAAGCACTGGAAAGTTCAACTTCAAATGGATCCAAATGTCATATCAAGGTTCCCAATACTTCTTTCCTACTCCTCGCCCCAAAGGGCTCTTCCCCACACTGTCACCATGCTTGACATGATGTTACTTTGTTACCTCATTTCTGCTCTAATCTTTTCTCCTCCATCGCAGGACTGCAATCTGGTTTCTTTTATGGTTACTATCAACTCCTCAAGCCTCCATTTCAAACATACGATTCTAAGAACACAACAAGAGCATGATTAACCCATTTGGCAGTTTGGTACCGTACCAATATTCAAGGAGATCGTGGGTGATCTCATTATCTCTTTTACTCTACTTACCTGCCCACCTTACATTTCCTTTGATTCTCTCATAACTCAAAGAATTTGTTTACTTTGGCCTTAAATATATTCAATGATCATCTCCACTGCTCTCTGGAGTGGGGAATCCCTAAGACTAATGATCATCTAAGACATTAAAGCATACCTCCTAGGTCTAGATTCCCCCTTCAGGGAACTATCTTCTCAGCATTCTACCCTATCAGTGCCATCTTACAGCATTGCATTTTCCAACAAGATTACCTCTTATTTTTCTAAATTCCATTATGTATAAGCCCACCTCCTCAACTTTACCTCATAAGACAACACCTTCAACCCAGCTATCAGACTGTAATGAACCTTCTCTGACTTGCTTCTGATTAAATATATCCATCCTTATGTAAGGAGCCCCAAACTGTACAGTGCTTTATATGTCAAATATAGCTGGAATTGGTACTTTTGTGCTTCATCCCCATGCACTAAAGGCTTTCTTAATTATTTACTAATGCCCACCGTGCTATAGCGGGCCTCAGGAGACAGATTTGTAAATATTACAGGAGTCTATAGATGTCTGGTAAAGCATTACCTTTTTGTTCAAATACAGGAAACACTCAAGATTTCACCTTTGCTACAAGCTTATTAGAAATGATTATCTCTTACCAGTCATGTGATCACTTCCCAATGATGCGGTAAACTATCTGGCTTACGTAACACATTAACCCTTTGTACTAGAACTCCAAGCTCTTCTAGTAATCCATGTACAAGGACACAGATTCCTCTGTACTGGAGCATTCTGCAGTCTCTGTCCATTTTAAAATATTTAGCTTTTCTACTCTTCCTGCCAAAGTGAGGCAAGTTCATATTTTTCCCATATTACACCCCATGTGCTAATTCGCTTACCTACATATATTCCTTTGCAGGATCTTCGGTGTTTTTTAGCCATGTGCAAGTTGCATCAAGTTTTTTGGAGTGTTTTTCATCACGAGGCCCAGCTTGTTTTGTCACCACATCCTACCAAACCTCATTTACTTCCTACCCTACCCCATGGCATCCCTTTTGCCCAATTCCAGATCTGTCTAACCAAGCAATATTCCTGGAAAAGCTCACCATTGCTGAGATATCCCTGATTGGATTGGCATCCTTGGTTGTGACACTACCTTTAATAGGCAGTAGTGAACTCAGTCAAGCTCTGTCAGTCTCGAGCTACAATGAGAGGCTTTTGCCATTTGCCTTTGTTATGGCAAACAGGGGAAATTTGGTGCCCTGATCTGTGGGTAGCGACCTGGAGGTTGTGTTGGACAAGCTGCTGCAAAGTCAGGATGGCATCTTTCTCCAGGACCAACAGAGGAGGCTAAGACACCAAATCTCGCCAGCTTGCTTTGAGGTTTCTGCCCAGGCCAGTGCAGTTTTATCCACCTGGAAGAATGCCCAGTGCTGTAGGAAGAAAGTCAATGATCTCCTTTCCTCAGCCAGCAAATGTGCCACCACCTTCTCTTCAATTCCTCACCCTCACTCTGTCTCTGTTACTGCATCCACTTTCTATCAAGGCTCTTGCTCTACCACTCTCACTATTCCCCTGCCACCACTAATCCTGCTTTCCCTCGTTGCTGCCTACTCACTTGCTTGTGACACTCAGTCTGCACCAAACGTTAACAGTTGTGTGCCATCCTCTTTCATCTCACTTATTACCCGTTGCTGCCTCACTTCAAGAGGCAAACAGCCCAAAGCAGGGCAGAAAAAGTCAGGACAGATGGTAGGTTGCCCAGCATTCAGCTCCTCACCCCTTATGAGAAGAAGATCCTGACTCAGACTGACTTGAGTGAGTGACTATGTCTAAGCCTCTGGACAATTATCAGGGGCTGCTTTTGATTTACTTTGCCGAGATCGTCTGAGTGAAGGCTTATCTCATTTGACCGAGGACAGTCAGTAACCATGACTGCTTCATTGCTTTGTGAATGTACAAAACATTAAAGCAGGAGGAGCTGGTATCTCTGGCTCAGCAGACGACTGCAAAAAGGCAAAGCAATGCAAAAAAGGCATACTGTGAGCACCCAGCTAGGCTCAGAATGAGTGAGCCCCGTGATACTGGGTGAAGAGCCAGGAGATGCAGCCTGGTCCAGCCTGTGAGCTGGGTCGATGTCCCTGAGTACGCAGTGTCTTTGCTACAGCATGACAATAATAGTTGCTGATTGACGTGAAGAAACATCCTGTGATTGGATCGTGGCAGCTGCAAGTATCAGATGCCAATGTGAGTGGATGTGGGTTACATGAGGTACATGCCCACGGAAAATGCCCTGAGATGTTGGTGACCAATGTCCAAAGTCCTTTTGAGCACCTGGTGAGCTGAAGTCACCAAGTACCTGCTCTGATTTTTGTGTTGGGAATCCTTGACATCTACCTTTGGTCATATAGGAAGGTGAATATTACGAAGTGAGTTGCAGTGTTTAACAAACAATAATCCCCCTTAATTGATAACTCATCACTGCCCCATGAGAAGCTCATCTTTACACCCAGCGGATTCATAAAAGACACCGCTTGTTACTTCCAAATTTGAGGCAGCTCTTGCTGGAATTCTCAAGCAATTCTGCCACAGATCTCTTGCCATAGACTTTGTCCTTCAGGCCCCTTTTGAATCCCACAGGGCCTTCCTTGCAACTTCCTTTCTAACTTATCTTTGTAATGCAAGTAAATGTGGTAATATTTTACTTATCATCATTATCCCCTGTCGTTTCTGCTATAACCACCATAATTGCTTGGATATACGGTACAGAGAGAGCTCATTTGATTCAGCAAACCCATTACTGTATTTTTGCTCTACTCAAGCCTCCTTCCATCTAAATTTATCCTCCGTTTCTTTCTCCATCAAACGTTTGAGTAGCTTCCCTTTAAATGTATGTATACGATTCACTTTAATTACCCTTTGTTGTTGCAAGTTCCCCATTCTCACCACTCTTTGGGTAAAAGTAGAAATTTCTTCTAAATTCTTGATTACATTCCTTGGTGACTATCTTACAGCAACGGCCTCTTGCCCACAACAAACATTCCCTCTATATTCACTCTATCAAAACCTTTAATAATTTTAACAATCCCTTTTGGGCTATTCCTTTGTCTTCTTTCTCCCATAGGAAAGAGACCTAGTCTGTCAATTCTTTCCTGACATCCCTACATTTCTGATCATATTTTTGTGATTATTTCCTGCATCTTCTCCAGACTCTGTATCATTTTCATAGCATGCAGTCAGAATTATTCCGTAGTTCTAACTAAGACTGATAAAGGTTTAGCATAATTTTTGTGCTTTTCAATTCTATCTCAATAGAAGTAAAACATAGTGTTTTTCTAACATGTGGTATAATTTATTGATGGCCTCACCATTAAATATATCACCCTTTCCATTTTTCAGTGGCACCATTTCCTGTGGGGAAGTTTCCCAGCTATGGGACTGGATACGAATTGGCTCCCTATTGACTGGGGATGGGGATGAATTTATGTTGTTAAAGGCCCTGTTCAGGATGATTTTCTTGGCTCATTGATTATACCGGTGTTGGACTGGATTCATGGAGGCAGTCTTCCTGTGGCCATCGGGGGACCCATTGGCGTTGGAGGTCTCATGCTCTGCAAGGAGACTGCGGGCAGTGAAGGACACCACACAGCCCTGTTGGACCATCCAGAAGACTAGCACCTCTGATTTTAAACATTTACTCACATTGCCAAGAAACTCTCATGCTGAAGTGCCCTCAAGATTCTTGGCCTGTGTCTACATGGGTTACCTCATCTGGTGCAGGTAGAGGGGAGTGCCAATGGTCGTTTGAATGGACTGGCAGAATCTACATCTCACCATCTATCCCTAATTGGATCACCAGCCCAGAAGATGCTCCATCCATGAAATCTGTTGGTCCCACAGCTGGAAAGAGCTGTTTCAGGATTCCCATTCAGTAACAATGTGGGAGACCTGAAGCCTATGGTTAAAACCTGCCTGAAGCAATCGGTGGATGGAAGCTAAGGGCTAGATCTATAAAATGTACAGAGGAATTTGGCAAAGCAGTCACTCAATCTGTGTTCAACTCCTGCACTGAGCAGCAGACCACATTTTGAGCAGTGAATACCAAACACCAACCTAAAAAGGAATACAAGTATATCAGGGTTTCACCTGGAAGGAATGTTTGGGACCAAGGATAGTGAGAAAAGAAGAGGTAAAAAGGCACATTTGTTACATAACTTTGGGAAGGAGAGGGTGTGTTGGTTTTGATTTGATTCGATTTAATTTCTTCTCACATGTACCAAGGTATAGTGAAAAGTACTGTTTTGCGTGCAAACCAAACAAATCATACCTTCCACAATTACATCAGGGCAATAGATCAGAATACAGAATATAGTCTTGCAACTACAGAGAAGGTGCAGAGAAAGATTAGCTCTAATATATGAAAGTTCCATTCATAAATCTGATAACAGTGGGGAAGTAGCTGTTGTTAAATCCGTAGGAGTGTCTTTTCAAACTTCTGTATCTTTTGCCTGATGGAAGGGGTCTCTGATGATGTTGGCCACTTTCCTGAGGCAGTGCGAAGTGTAGCCGGAGTCAATAGAAGGAAAGCTGGTTTTCATAATGCACTGGGCTATGTTCACACCTCTCTGTAGTTTCTTATAATCTTGGGCAGACCAGTTGCCGTGCCAAGGTTTGATTCATCCAGATAGGATACTTTCCATGGTGCATTTTAAAATTGGCTAGAGTCATTATGAACAGGCTGAATTTCCTCAGCTTTTTGAGGAAATAGAGGCATTAGTGTGCTTTCTTGACTGTACCTCAACATGGATGGACCAGGACAGATCATTGGTGATATTTACTCCTATGAACTCGAAGCTATCTCCCACTTCCACCTCAGCACTGTTGATACAGACAGGGGTGTGTCCTCCATCTTGCTTCCTGAAATTGATGATCAGCTCCTTCATTTTCCTGACTTTGAGAAAGAGATTGACATCTTTACACCATGCGAATAAGCTATCTATCTCTTTCTTGTTCTAGAGATAGTAGGAACTGCAGATGCTGGAGAATCTGAGATAATAAAGTGCAGAGCTGGACGAACACAGCAGGCCAAGAAGCATCAGAGGAGCAGGAAAGCTGACGTTTCGGGCCCAAACGTCTAGGCCCGAATCGTCAGTCTTCCTGCTCCTCTGATGCTGCTTGGCCTGCCGTGTTCATCCAGCTCTACACCTTGTTATCTCTTTCTTGTACTCTGTTTCATCTTTTGTTTGAAATCCAACCCCCTATGATGATGTTATCAGCAAATTTGTAAGTGGGGTTAGAGCTGAAATAAGCCACACAGCCGTGAGTGTTGAGGGAGTATAGCAAGGGGCTGAGTACGCAGCCTTGCAAGATACCAGCGTTGAGGATTATTGTGGAAGAGGTGTTGTCCCCTGTCCTTACTGATTGTGGTCTGCGGGTCTGAAAGTTGAGGATCCAGTTGCAGAGGGGCGTGCAGAGTCCTAGGTCTCAGAGTTTTGTGATGAATTTGGTTGGAATTATGGTGTTGAATGTGGAGCTAAAGTAAATAAAATAGGAGTCTGACGTAGGCGTCCTGGTTATCCAGATGTTCCAGGCAATCTGAGAGGCTGGAGTTGATGTATGCCATTATTAACCTCTTGAAGCACTTCATAAGGATGGATGTCAGAACCACAAGGAGGTAGTGATCAGGCATGTTGCCTAATTTTCTTTTGACACCAGGATGACAGTGGTCTTCCTGGAGCAGGTGAGAGCCTCACATTGTAGTAAGGACAGGTTAGCAAGGAGAGACGTGGATGTTCAGTGGTGTCCAAGTGCATCTGGGGTAAAAGCAGGACATGCCATTATTAAGGGTAGTAGCCCCTTCATTTCCACCAGCAGGTCCCTCCATGGACTCAGGCTGCGAGGAAAGGGAGAGACCACCCACCAAACAATAGACACAAGGCTTTACCTGTGCTATGTGGTGCAGTCTTTACCCACTCACCCAGAAGGAAAACAAAACAAACAGTAAATGGTGCAAATGACACTCACTGATCTGATTCATCTGGTACATTTCAATATGAAGCTCCAATATGACCAAACACATTCATTTCCAAGTATTACTGTATTTTCACATTGCTTTATTCCCTCCAGAGGGATCATTGTGTAGCTCTTAAATATCCTCAGTTGATGTCTGGGTGTTAAAACTATCCTTGATCTTTAATCTACAATCGAGAGGAATTGGGGACGTGACAGGGTCTCCACCCATGTCCCTGCTGCCTCCTACCCTGCCTCCAGAGGAATGTGGTTCCACCATAATTTTTAATGTGTCAAAAGCTAAAGAGAAACTAGACACTTTTTTTACAGTAAGTTAACAGAACCATCAAATGTTCTGATGAAGGGTCACTGGACTTGAACCAATTACTCCACTCTTCTATCTGTGCAAATGCTGCCAGACCTGATGAGTTTCCCCAGCACTTTCTGTTTGCGTTTCAAAATCTAAACCATACTTGACTTCCTCCAGCCAAACCAACTTCAATTATATTTTCCCGTACACAATGATTTTCTTGTAAGTACTTTTGAATTCACAAATCCTATTCTCCACAATTTTAAATACTGAACTGTTAAGTGCCTATAAGATCAAACTAATTTAAAGAAAGCCCCATGGGTAACTCAGTGATGCTTCCCTGCAGTTATTCACAGACTGGAAGTCCCAGATTTTAGCCTCTGCCTGAGTTCATATTCACTCCAAGTGTTGTCCAAGATGGCATGTTGCCAATCATAACAGGGCTGTCAGACGCGGCATTAAGAGAAAGCAAAGAGTCCAGCCAATGGAAAGGAAGCTGACAGCAATTTAATCTTGGTTATTAACACCCGTGTCTCAGGTGACAGTTAAGCACTGTCTTCTCAGCTTTCACTTTTACATCTGTTTAGAGCTTGCTGTAAAGCCATGTTTTACAGTTACCAATCCATTCTTTCAGTAAGCATCCCTGACCTACTACCCCACTGGAGAGAGACACTCTCTATATCCACAGTGGGCAGCATCTACGCCATTTCAGTAGTGGCAACTTCTGTAACATTCCTGTATGTTACCTCGCTGAAGACATAACGGTGAAGTAATTATGCTGAACTCTTCCCGCCATCTGCATCACAATGCCAAACATTAGAAATTGAGGTTCAGGCTCCGTGAATCCATGTTCTGTAATTGGTACTTCCTCCAGATTCAATGAAAAAAAATTTGCTTCATGAGTTAATTATCTTGGATCACATTTCCTGAAGGAATCAGGCTATATGTACAGTAAAGATAGTGGAATCAAGGGTTATGGGGATAAGGCAGGAACAGGATACTGATTGTGGATGATTAGCCATGATCATAATGAATGGTGGTGCTGGCTCAAAGGGCCAAATGGCCTGCACCAGCACCTATTGTCTATTGTCTATTAAAAGTAAGTAGAGATGAGAGATCACATCATGTCTACAATCAATGCCAAGTGTGGGCTTATAAGTGATCACGCACATATTTTACAGGGAGTTGTTAGATCCATCAACACAAAAGCAAATTGAGACAGTCAACCCAAAATATCGTAAGCGAAACATACTTCTCAAGGGCTCCATGTGATACGTTAGTTTGCCCATTGAAAAAGTAAGACAACTAAATCATGGATGGTCACAACATAGAAGGACACCATTCGGCCCATTATTTCTGTGCTGACTGTCTGAATAAACAACTTGCCGAGTGCCATACCCTCATGTTGTTCCTTCTGCATCCTTCCTTTTCAGATAATAATCTAACTCCTTCTTAAAGCCTCAGCTGAACCTTCTGCCATTACAGTTTTAGGCAATTCATTCCAGATCCTAATTACTTGCTTTGTGATTAGATTTGTTGAAAATGCTCCTATTGTTCGTTTCTGATTAACTTTAACCCGTGTCCTCTCTAGATCATTCCATCAACAAGAGCAGTTTCTCCCTACTTATCATTTCCAGATGCTTCATGATTTTGCACATCTCTATCAAATCTCCTCTCAACTATCTGAGATAACAAGGTGTGGAGCTGGATGAACACAGCAGGCCAAGCAGCATCTCAGGAGCACAAAAGCTGACATTTCGGGCCTGGACCCAACTATCTCTTGTTCAGGGAAAACAGCTGCAATGTCTTCAACATCTCTATATAATTGAAGTTCCTGGCTCTTGGAACCATTCTCTGGAATATTTCTCTACCTCTTTGAGTACCTTCATATTCATCCTAAAGCGTAGTATCTTAACGCTGGATACAATATTTCAACTGAAGTTGGAGCAATGCTTTATATAAAGTTAACAACTCCTTTGGTCCTGAACTCTATGCCCATCATAATAAAGATGTGGAGGTGCCAGCTTTGGGCTGGGGTGGATAATGTCAGAAATCACACAACGCCAGGTTACAGTCCAACAGATTTATTTGTAAACACTAGCTTTCGGAACCTCACTCCTTCTTCAGGTGTTAGTAAGAGAGATAGTAGCACTCACTGAATTTAAAAGTAAAAGATCAAGAATTCACACCATTGATGAAGATATACTAAACAACAAACCTATCATGCTGTTAAATCTTTATTCACTTTGAAAGTTTTAATTGATTGATATGTATATGTAAATTCCCAAATTCCTTTCATGTCATGGTCCTGAGAGAACTAAAGGTTTCAACAGTGTAAGAAGAGGTGCCATTTTAAGTCAGATAATGTATGTTAGGCATGAGACCTTGTTTCGAGATGATAAAATGTGAGGCTGGATGAACACAGCAGGCCAAGCAGCATCTCAGGAGCACAAAAGCTGACGTTTCGGGCCTAGACTCTTCATCAGAGAGGGGGATGGGGAGAGGGAACTGGAATAAATAGGGAGAGAGGGGGAGGCAGACCAAAGATGGAGAGAAAAGAAGATAGGTGGAGAGAGTATAGGTGGGGAGGTAGGGAGGGGATAGGTCAGTCCAGGGAAGACGGACAGGTCAAGGAGGTGGGATGAGGTTAGTAGGTAGATGGGGGTGCGGCTTGGGGTGGGAGGAAGGGATGGGTGAGAGGAAGAACCGGTTAGGGCGGTCTCCAAGCCTCCGCTTGGTTTCCCCAATGTAGAGGAAGCCACACCGGGTACAGTGGATGCAGTATACCACATTGGCAGATGAGACCGCTTTGCAGAACACCTCCGCTCAGTTCGCAACAAACAACTGCACCTCCCAGTCGCAAACCATTTCCACTCACCCTCCCATTCTCTAGATGACATGTCCATCATGGGCCTCCTGCAGTGCCACAATGATGCCACCCAAAGGTTGCAGGAACAGCAACTCATATTCCGCCTGGGAACCCTGCAGCCTAATGGTATCAATGTGGACTTCACCAGTTTCAAAATCTCCCCTTCCCCTACAGCATCCCTAAACCAGCCCAGTTCGTCCCCTCCCCCCACTGCACCACACAACCAGCCCAGCTCCTCCCCCCCACCCACTGCATCCCAAAACCAGTCCAACCTGTCTCTGCCTCCCTAACCGGTTCTTCCTCTCACCCATCCCTTCCTCCCACCCCAAGCCGCACCCCCATCCACCTACTAACCTCATCCCACCTCCTTGACCTGTCCGTCTTCCCTGGACTGACCTATCCCCTCCCTACCTCCCCACCTATACTCTCTCCACCTATCTTCTTTTCTCTCCATCTTCGGTCCGCCTCCCCCTCTCTCCCTATTTATTCCAGTTCCCTCTCCCCATCCCCCTCTCTGATGAAGGGTCTAGGCCCGAAACATCAGCTTTTGTGCTCCTGAGATGCTGCTTGGCCTGCTGTGTTCACCCAGCCTCACATTTTATCATCTTGGAATTCTCCAGCATCTGCAGTTCCCATTATCTCTGAGACCTTGTTTCGAATCTGGTTGTGTTTTAGTTTATAGTCAAACTGGTTATATTTCTAAAGTAGGAATTTATAAAATGCCATACGGACTGTCTATCTATAAATTGATTCCTTTTTGAACAAAATAAAATGCATCTGCAAATAGAAATTAACCCCATAGATTGACATATCTGCGTGTGTGTGCGTGTGTGTGCGTGTGTGTGCGTGTGTGTGTGTGTGTGTGTGTGTGTGTGTGTGTGTGTGTGTGTGTGTGTGTGTGTGAGAGTGAGTGAGTGAGGGGGAGAGAGAAAGTGTGTGTGAGAGAGAGAGAGAGAGAGTGTATAGTGTGGTGGAGCCACCTGTAGAGTGACATGAACCCAAGGTCCCGGTTTAGGCTGTCCTCATGGGTACTGAACCTAGCTATCAGCCCCTACTCAGCGACTCAGTGTATCCCGAAGTCCGCCACCCGAAAGTCTGAGGCTGAATGTCCTTGATCACTGAAGTGTTCCCCCACGGGGAGAGAACATTCTGTCTGGCGATTGTTATGCAGTGTCAATTCATTCATTGTCACAGCATCTGCATGGTCTCACCAGAGCACCTTGCCTCAGGGCATCCTTGCCTGCAGTGTACGAGATAGACAATATTGGCCAATTGAGTATCTGCTGCGTACGTGGTGGGTGGAGTTCCCGCGTGTGATGGTAGTATCATGTTAATGATCTGACACGTCCTGCTGAGGTTACGATGACAGGGTTGTACAGTGTTGCAGTCAATGTTTTCCTGAAGGCTGGGTAGTTTGCTGCGAACAATGGTCTGTTTAAGGTTTGGTGGTTGTTTGAAGGCGAGAAGTGGAGGTGTGGGGAAGAAATTAGTGAGGTGCTCATTGTCATCGATAATGTGCTGAAGCCTGTGAAGTACCTGATGTAGTTTCTCTGCTCCCAGGAAGTACTGGACGGTGAAGGGCACCCTATCGGACATATCCAGTGTATTCTTCTGAGAATATCATTATGGATTTTTGCTGTGGCGCATCGGAACTGGCGATTCATTCAGCATTGTATCCTTTCGAACAAAAACCAAAAGAACTGCGGATGCTATAAATCAAGAACAAAAACAGAAGTTGGTGGAAAAGCTCAGCAGGTCTGGCAGCATCTGAGAAGAAAAAAATCAAGAGTTAACGTTCTGAAGTAAGGGTCACCAGACCCGAAACATTAACTCTGACTTTTTTCTTCACAGATGCTGCCAGACCCGCTGAGCTTTTCCAGCAACTTCTGTTTTTGATTTTATCCTGTTCGTATGAGGGCATCCTTCAACACTTTCAGGTGTCCATTTCGTTCCTCCTCATCCGAACATATCCTGTGCATGTGCAGGGCTTGTCTGTAGGGGATGGCTGTTTTAATATGTTTCTGGTGGAAGCAAGAGGAGTGCAGCATTGTGAGGTTATCTGTAGGCTTGCAGTAGAGTGAGGTACTGAGGTGCCCGTTCTTGATGGAGATGTGTATGTCCAAGAATGAAACAGATTCTAAAGAGTAGTTCATGTAAGTTTGGTGGTGGGATGAAACTTGTTGACATCGCTATGTAGTTATTTCAATGATTCCTTGCCATGAGTCCAAAAGAAGAAAATGTCACCGATGTGTCTGATGTATATTGTTGGTCGGTGGCTCTGTGCAACAAAGAAGTCTTGGCATATTGGGGAGCAAGTCTGGTCCCTGTGTCTGTTCCATGTGTCTAGATGAAGAACTGGTTGTCCAGGGTGAAGACACTGTGGTCTAGGATGAAGTGGATGAGCTGCAGGATGGTGTCTGGAAATTGCCAGTTGTTGGTGTTGAGTACTGAAGCTGTTGTGGCGATCCCATCATTGTGGGGGATGCTGGTGTAGCGTGCTGAAACATCCATTGTGACGAGGAATATCCCTGGATTGACTAGTCCATGCATACTGAGTTTCTGTAAGAAGTCTGTAGTGTCATGACAGAAGCTAGGAGCTCCCTGTGCAATGGGTTTCATGATGCCCTCGACATAGACAGAGAGGTTCTCCCACAGGGTCCCATTGCCTGATATGGTGGGACACCCAGCTTTGCATATCTTTGAAAGGCAGTAGAAGTCTCCTCCGCTGGAAGTGCGTGGAATGAGAGTGTACAGGGTACTCTGAAGGACTGTATCAAAAGTCTTCATCAGTCTGTTCAGTTGATGGGTGTGTTGTTTGGTTAGATCGGTAGGTAGTTGGCTGTAATGTACCTGGCTGCTCAGTTAATGGTACACTCTCCAGCAGTAGTCCGTCCTAATTCTGTAAGGTGATGGCTCCTCCTTAATCAGTTGGTTTGATGACAATGTTGCGATTGGTCTTGAAAGCACAGATAGTGTTGCATTGTCCCTGAGTGATGTTTTGAGCTACCGTGTCAGTGTGGCTGATACATCTAACATTCATGCATTCTCTGATGGCTTGAGTGTACCTGACAAGCCCTGGACAGCAGCTCTCCAGAAGGGTCTAATTCAATTCCTTTTTTGCCCGCTCACCGGTAGATCTGGTTCATTGGTTATCTCACTGAGTTCACTGCTGGCATCATGGAAGAATTCCCGGAGTCTCATTTGTCTGATGAATTCCTCCAAGTCTCTCTCCCTCACACACAAACAGTCTCTCTCTCTGTCTACCCCTCTCTCTCTCTCTCACACACACACACACACACACACACACACACACACACACACACACACACTCTCTCTCTCTCTCTCACACACAGACTCTCTCTCTCCCCTTCTCTCTCACAACACACACACACACACGCACACACACACACACACACATCTCACATACACACTCTCTCTCCCACCCCCACACACACTCACATACACGACTCTCTCACACACACAAACACACACACACACACAAACCCACAAACACACACACACTCTCTCCCCTCTCTCAAACACACACACTCATACAAATATAGTCACACTCTCTCTCCTCCCTCACACACTCACTCACTGTCTCTCTCCTTCTCTCTCACACACACACACTCACTCTCCCTCTCTCTCTCTCTCCCCTCACACACACACAGACACTCTCTCCCCCCAAACACGCGCACACACACACACACACACACACACACACGCACACACACTCTCTCCCTCCCCCCTCTCACGCACACACACACAGAAACACACTCTTTCTTCTTGCCCCCTCACACACACTCTCTCTCTCTTCTCCCCCCCTCACACACACACACACACACACACACACACACACACAAACACACACACACACACACACAAACACACACACACACACAAACACACACAAACACACACACACACACACACACACACACACACACACAAACACACACACACACAAACACACACACACAAAATACACAAGTGAATCTATGGGGTTAATTTGCATTTATAGCTATAATTTTATTTTGTTCAAAAAGCTTACAATTTATAGATAGTTAGTCAACATGGCGTTTTATAAATTCCTCCTTTAGAAATACAGCCAGTTTGACTCTAAACTAAAACACAACCAGATTCTAAGCAATGTCTCACGCCTAACATGCATTATGTGACCTAAAATGTTGCCTCTTCTTTACATTGATAAAATCTCTAGTTCTCTCTGGACCGTGACTTGAAAGGAATTCAGGTATTTACATATACACATGAATCAATTAAACTCTAACTGATTAAAGATTTAACGGCATCTTAGGGTTTGTTTAGTACATCCTCATCAATAGTGTGAACCTTTGATCTTTTGCTTATAAATTCTGTGAGTGATACTATTTCTCTCGCTACCACCTGAAGAAGGACAGAGGTTCCTAAAGCTGGCGTTGTCAAATAAATCTGTAGGACTATAACATGATTTCTGACCTATTAACAAAGTCAGTGATACTGTATGATATATTAATTGCTCTCTCAACCGATTGTGCCACATTCAACGATGTGTGCATATATACATACAGTCCCATCTGCTCTTCTGTCCCATTTAGTATTGCACTCTTTTTATTATCTCTGTAATTCTTTCTACCAACATGAATCACTTCACACATCTCTGTGTAAAGGTTCAACTGTTACTTGTCTGCCACACGATCCAGGGCCCTTTCAAGTTCTACACTACCCCACCTCAGCCACGCCCCACCTTCACAGCTCACAGTGAACCCTTTCACGTCTTATACTGACCACAAACTTCCAAATTGTGATGTCTACACCGAGATCTAGATCTTTAAAAAATAACATTAAGCACAAAACTAACATCTGGAGAAATTCCCTGAAAAATTTCCTCCAGTTCAAAAACAATGATGAAGGGTCTAGGCCCAAAACATCAGCTTTTGTGCTCCTGAGATGCTGCTGGGCCTGCTGTGTTCATCCAGCTTCACACTTTATTATCTTGGATTCTCCAGCATCTGCAGTTCCCATTATCAATGATCATCGACTATTCTGTTTTCTGACATGCAGCCAATTTCATACCAATGTCACTACTATCTATTTTATTCCATGACTTCTGACCTTGATCATTTATGAAATGCCTTTTGGAAGTCAAGTTCCACCACATTAGCAGCATTAATCTCATTAACACTCTCTCTTACTGCATTAAAAACTCAAACAAGTTAATTCAACACAATTGATCTTATCGAATCTGGGCTAAATATCGTTAATTAACTGGCATTTTCTCTAGTGCCTATTAATTTTGTCACAAATTATTGCCTACTGAAGCTTCTCCACACCATGATTAAACCAACTGCCCTATGGTAGTTGCACTAATCTTTGTTTTTTTGAACAAGGAACACTTGCAAATCTATCCCTTCTGTAGTGCTCTGGCACCACTTTGAGTCGAAGGAAACTGGAAAATTATGGCCAGAGATTCTGCAAATACCACTTTTTCTTCTCCCAATATCTTTGATGTATCCCATCCTGGTCTGGACCCTTACTTTCAAAACAGACAATATATCCAATATCTCCTCTTTGTCAATTTAAATTCTAAAAGCATCTGAAATAGTTATTTTTCATCTTCTCGCATTGTGAGAATATGACTTGAGTGTGTGTCATTAAAGGCAACATATCATTCAGTATAGTTTTGCTTGCTAAACTTTGATTCTAATTTATCTGTATCAGATCCATTCTTACCCTTATTAAAATTGGCTTTCCCTAGTTAATTATTCTTACTCTGGAATGTTCCTTGTCCTTTACCATAGCCAAAGTAAACTTAATGGTACAATGATCACTGTTGCCTAAATGTTCCCCTACTGCTACCCGGTCCATTTGTTGCACCTCATTTCCAAGAAACAGATCCAACAGCGCCTTCTTTCTTCTAGAAATATACTGCCTTCAAAAAATCTCCTGAACATACTCCAGGAACTCCAGCTGCCTCTGTCTTGTGCAGTACTGTTAATATAGTCTGTATTTTAAGGTTAAAGTCCCCATAATCAATACCGTACAAATCTTACACCTTTTTGTGATTTCCTTGCAAATTTCTTCATTTCCGACTTTACCACTAGCTAGTGCCTGTACATCGCACTGAGCAGTGTCATTCCGCATTATTTGATCCTTAGCTCTAGCCAAACAGATTCTGCCTTTTACCTTTCTGGGATATCCTCACTCCCATAAACTACAATGTTCTCCTTGATCAATGCTGCCACCCACCTCCTTCCTTCTCTTGTTAAATGCCTTGTACAAAAATTTGTATACCTAGACTCATCTGTCTTTGATCCACATCTCCAATTTCATCTCCCAGTGACTATAACTCAACAACCTAACTCTACTTTAACTCTACTTTATGCTGTATTACTTCCCTGTTGTCTCTAAACTCTTCTAATAACTTACTAATTTCTACTGTCATGGGGAGTATCTCTCAGGGAGGCAATGGCCTGGTGATATTATTGCTGGGCTGTTAATCCAGAGATCCAGATAATGTTCTGGGGACTCAGGTTCAAATCCTGCCACAGCAGATGGTGGAATTTGAGTTTGATAAATATCTGGAATTAAGAATCTAATGATGACTATGTATGCATGTTGTTGGAAAAACCCATCTGGTTCACTAATGCCCTTTAGGGAAGGAAACTACCATCCTTACCTGGTCTGGCCTACATGTGACTCCAGACCCACAGCAATGTGGTTGGCTCTTTATTGCCCTCTGGGTAATTAGGGATGGGCAATAAATGCTGCTTAGCATCCTCTGAATGAATAATTTCTAAAAATTGCCCTTAGTCTCACCCAGTATTCTGTACACCTTGGTATTCCTGTCTATTAATGTTTCCTGGTTGCCACATTCCCACCAATTTAGTTTAAACTCCCCACAATGGGGCCGTCTGATCCAATTACCCTCTTGGCCACTTGACTATCCAACCTGACCCAACTGCTAGAGCATAGAATGTAGAACAGTACAGCATGGGAACGGTCTCCTCTGCCCACCATGTCTGCGGTGACATCACTTCACCTGATGAAAGTGCAGCTCCCCGAAAGCTTGTGATTTCAAATAAACCTGTTGGACTAACGCCTGGAGTCCTGTGATTTCTGACTTACAGAACATCCTGGTAAACATCTTCTGCACCCTCTTCCGAGCATCCTAATCCTTCCTATTAGCATGGTGACCAGAACTGTGCACAGTTCTCTGAATGTGACCTGACTAAAATCTAGAGAACTGCAACATAACTAGCCAACTCTTATACTCAGTGCTCCAACTGATGAAGGCAAACATACCATGTGCCTTCTTTACACATTATATAGACTAACTTTCCCACCCCTCAACTACCCCAACCATGAAAACATCCTCTTGACTACATTCCCGACCTCCCATTACTTTTTTTTCTAATTTCAAAAATATAATTTATTCATAAGGAAATGTTTTTATATATTTACACAGTCACAAATGCAGGTCGGGTCTGTACAGTGGCATATCAAGGAAACCAACAAACAATAAAGTTTGACTCTATTCCAAACAAACCAAAGGTATCCCTTACTTGTGCAAGACTATATTTGCATGTATTTTAGGCACCAGGAGGGTCCGATAACTGAATGGACCCCCATTTAACTTCAGCCAAAAGATCTCACATAGTGTTCTTCCCCATTGTCCCAAGCTTTAGTGCATCCCTCAGCATGTGGTCCTGGACACCGGAATGTTACAGTCTGCAACACAGTCAGGGTTAACTCCTTGCTTTGAAGACCAGCAAGTATTGGGTAGACCAAAAAGTATCTTTCATCGAGTTGATGGCCCTCTAAACACAGTCGACGTTTGTCTCAGTGTGCTTCCCAAGGATCAGACCTTAGAGCACAGGGAACTGCTCAGGATGAACCTCGACAAGAAACACTGCATCTTTCTCTCGACTTCCTTTGCAAAGGCACATTACAGTGGGATATGTGTGACAGTCTGTACCCCTCCCCCACCATAGCTGCTTTGAGGGCAGCATGTGGTGGGACAACCAAATGTGCACATGCCAGGCCAGGCTTGACTACCCACCTGACTGCCCCTTGATCACCTATTTACCCTCCTAATCCAGCTGACATGGCCACCAACTGATAATGACTACACCCCCATCCACAGTCTGAATCTACTCCCTACCACTCGAACCCAAATGAATAATAACCCCTCACCCACTGACCCAGTTCACCCACCTATTCATAAACTCACCAAATCACTAACATCTATCCATTTATTAACATTCCCACTGGGCTTTTACAGTAGCCAGTGCCAGAAAAAAGGGCAAACCATTCTGTCTTTCCCTGACTGTATGCTGATGGAATTTGCAAAGTGGGTTGCACCATATGTTTCTCTGACAGCTGGAATTAGAAAACCCCAAAGGAAATGTGTAGAAGAGTAGAGTCAAGGGAATTTTCCAGTTTCTAGTTTCCATGGCAATCCAATCAGCATTGGAAGATCCAGACAAGTCACTTTCTATTGAGCTTATTTAGAATCAATGAACTGTTAATAAGTTTAAGCTGTTCAACTTTTGTTAAGATCTGCAGGTTTTCGATTGATTTTACCGCTGATATTTGCATTCAGAATTTTTAAAAATGAAGGCATGTTACAATAAATTAACTTTATTAAGAATGCATGTGAAACAATTTAAAAATGTTTGCAAAATTTGCATTTTTTGTATTGTGGCTCTTCAAAATCTATCCACTATTCATAAGGATTCTGATAAACTACTACCCACTCACTTGAGTGAGTGCAGCTCCAACAATACTCGATGAGGTTGACACCATCCAAGATAGAAACAGCTCACTTGATCAATGCCCCATCGACCACCTTTGACATTCATTCCCTCCACCACCAACAGACAGTACACTATATACAAGACAGAGTGCAGCAACTCACCACAGCTCCTTTGGCAGCTTCTTCCAAATCTTTGACCACTAACATCAGAGGGACAAGGTCAGCAGACACCTGGAAACACCACCAACTGTATGTTCCCCTACAAGTCATACATTATCTCCATTTGGAACGACATCACCGTTCCTTCAGTATCAGTGGAACAATCCTGGAAGTTCTTTCTGAACAGCACTGTAGGTGTGTCTACACCTTGATGGACCACATTGTTTCAAGAAGGCAGCTCACCACAACCTTCACAAAGGCAATTAAGGATGGGCAGCAAATGCTGCCATTGCTAGCAACACGTAGCTCATGGAAGAATTTTTTTTAAATTTGCCTGTGCATTTTACTCCTCAAGTAGTCCTCCAGATGTTGGTGTAGCTTTGGCAGGTCGTTACTTCCCTGACTAAGAAATAGGAAGTTCTTACAATAGCATGCGAGAGTAACTGTGATATATCTGTACTGATACCAATAGCATGTCTTGCTAGAATCACTGTTGGCGCAACATTTTGGAGCATCATCTGCAGTCACTAGTGCAGGGATATGCCACAGCAAAAAGCTATCACTGACAGAAATGCTCACTATCTGCTCCTGCATATCTCCTAACATGTGCCTGCTGGAGCTCATCATTTCATATTGCACATTGGGTCTCTGAGGCTTTTCTGAAACTTGCCTTCGCATTTTTCTGTAACTTGCCTTCACATTTTTCTGCAACATGCCTTTGCATTTTTCTGTAACATTTCCTCCAAGTGAGTTTAAGCTGGTCATAATTAATTGGTAACATTAGAGCCTTCATATTTACATATTATCACTGGGAGCATTCCAAAGAAAGTTCACAGTGTTGTGCATGGAATCTTTGTTATTAAAGCACTTTAAAGATCCTGTGGTGTTTGCTATACTTACATAAAGGTGAAGGCTGATCACAGATGCTAATCTTCAGCCAATTAAATTCACTCCACATGACATTAACAAACAGCTGAAGGCACTGGACACTGAAAGGGCTATGGCTCCTGACAGTACTGATGACTTCCGCTCCAGAACTAGCTGCATGAATCTGTTCCAGCGCAGCTACAATGTTGGCATTTCCCCAACAATGTGGAAAAATGTCCATGTACGTTCTGTACACAGAAAACAAGACAATTCAACTTGGCCAATTACCACTCAATTAATCCTTTCTTGATCATTAGCAAAGTAACAAAAGGAGTCCTTGACAGTGCTCTCAAGCAACACCTTGCGAAGTAATAAACTGCTGATTGATGCCCAGTTTGGATCCCACTAGGGTTACTCAGTTCCTAACCTTATTATTTTCTTGATTGGAACATGAACAAAAGGACTGAGGCCCAGAAATGAGATGAGAGTGACTGCTGTTGACATTGAGATAACATTTGACTGACGTTCTTTGTGGCATCAACAAACCCAAGATGTGTTGGTGTCCATGAGAATCAAGGAGCAAACTCTTCACCAGTTGGAGTCATACTTGGCACAAAGGAAGATGGTTGTGGATGTTGAGGGTCAGTGATTTCAGCTCCAGGCCATTCTGCAAGTGATCTTTAGGGTAGTGTCCTAGATCCAACCCTGTTCAGTTGCTTCATCAATGACCTTCCCTCCTCATAAGGTCAGAAGTGGGAATGTTTGCTGACCATTGCACAATGACTCCTCAAAGCAGTCAATGTCTGTATGCAACAAGACCGAGAGAATATCCAGGCTTGGGCTGAAAATTAGCAAAGTCACATTTGCGACACACAATTGCCAAGCAAAGACCATCTCCAGCAAATGTAGATCTAACCACCATCCCTTGATGCTCAATGGCTTCACCATCACTGAATCCCCCCTGTTCCACATCCTATGTGGAACTAGAATAGCTGTATTGATACAGTGGCTATAATAGCAGAACTGAAGTTAGTAATTCTGAGGTGGGTAACTCAGCTCCTGCAAGGCGCAAGTCAGGGTGTGATGAGGTACTTCCCACTTGTCAGATGAGTGCACCTCCAACAACACTCAATAAAATTGATACAATCCAGAATAAAGCAACCCACTTGATTGGCACCACATTCACTATCTTCAACATTCACTCCCTTCAACACCAAAGCAGTGGCAGCAGTGAGTGCAATTTGTAAGATCCACTGCAATAACTTAGCAAACATCCTGCAACATCACCTCCCAAACACTAAGCAGCAGATACATGGGAACACCACCTGCAAGCTCCCCTTCAGGCAAACAGCATCCTGACTTGGAGGTAGATCACTGTTTCTTCACTGCCACCGAGTCAAAATCCCAGAACTGTCTTCCACCAGGGATACTGGCCCTTCTCTAGGACTATTAAGGATGGACAATAAATGCTGGCCTCGCCAGCAATACCCGCATTCCAAAAACGAACAAAAGCAACGAGTTGCGGTGCAGAGTAGAACAGAGAAGGCACATTTGCGAAGTATAGTGCATGTGCCATACAGTTAAATAGGACAGTCAGCTGAAGACAAATTTGGAGCAGAGATTGTGAAAATTGGGCAAATTCATTGAAGCTGCTTTCGATTTTGGCAAAACTGACCAGTCCATTTCATGTGATGTATTAAAGAGGTAGATAAAGCAGTCTCTGGGGAGTGTATGGTCTCAAGACTATCATGGACCTAGCTGAACTCAATTTAAGTACTTTCTTTTTATTCTTTTGTACTGCAAAATGGCACCAGAATGTGACAACAGAACACTTTTTACTGTATCTTCCCAGATATATGTGACAATAAATCATTCATTCATTCATTGTCTGGATGATGAATATATCTGGGGGTCAAAATGGAACCCAGCTGCTGCAGAAGATGACTCAACAGCCGATTTGATAGAGTGGGAAAGTGCAAGATCCTACATACCAGAGACTGCATCAGGAATGTTTGAACTGACTATTTCTGCAGGGTGTGAAGCAGCTACACATGCATATAAGACAAATTCTTTGTTGTACTGACTTCTTAAAGTGAAATTTACCTTTCCTTTGCAGCATCATTTGCCTGTCAATTCATGCTTAAATTGCATTGGTTCTGCTTCATGTTTACGTAGTTACAAAAAGTGAAATCTTGTGGTCAATTCTTCATTTTGGGTGCCCATTGGTCAATTTGGTTATTTATGTTTACCTCTGTAATAAGGACATTTCATGACCTCAATGTATCTCTAAGGAGCTGTATTTCTCAAATGAATTGAAGCTATCTTTGATAATGGGAACTGCAGATGCTGGAGAATCCGAGATAACAAAGTGTGGGGCTGGATGAACACAACAGGCCAAGCAGCATCTTAGGAGCACAAGAGCTGATGTTTAGGGCCGAGACCCTTCGTTAGAAAACAGCTTTGATGCTCCTAAGATGCTGCTTGGCCTGCTGTGTTCATCCAGCTCCACACTTTGTTATCTGAAATTATCTTTAACTGATTGTTTCTGATTTGTTTTAATTGTTCGCTCTCACTCTCTCACATTATAGATTGTAGAAGATTGCTGAGAATTTATGTCAAACTCATTGACCTGTTGCGACTGCTTCAAACTGATTTTCATTTGGAAGGATCGGATACACTGACATGCTGCAGTAGGGAGTTGTTGGGCTACAATCCTTTCAATGGATCTTTGCTGGGAAGGCCATGAAACCAATTCAGTCTTATTTGTTCATGCTGTAGCTGGCTGATACTGCCCAATTTGGGCACGTCTATTGACATTTGCACAGAGATGCTAAATGGGATGAATATGACATCATCTATGTTTGCCCCAATACCTCCGCTACTGGGACTCTTATCTAGTCACTCATACAGATAAGAGTAGATCCATGGCTCAATGTATTCTCAACTAACCACCCAGTCTGTTGAAGCCAGAATAAAGTATTTTATAGACTTAAGCCAAAAAACCTTTAGAAAAATAGTGTCAGCATATCATGAAAGACTCTCCGGCACTAAAACAGATCTGTGCAACTATGGAGCCCACTGCAAATGCCACATGACTTGTCACTTCTTCCAATGGAGACTACAATGTGGACAACTATTCACCGTAACAGTACAGCAATACTGGCTAAATTGTTCCTATACGGAGGAGTAAAATAGAATTAGGAGCCCATGTGCTTAAATCACTAAAGGCTGGCACACAAATACAAAAAGCAATTAAAATTGGTAATGAGCATTTGATTGCTACCAAAGGCACATGGAATACAAAATGAAGAAATAGTGACGAACCTTAGTCAGACCTCACCTGGAGTATTGTAATTGGCTTTTGGCATCGCACTTCCTCTGGAAGGATCATGGAGAAGGCATTGGGCAGATTCACTGGAATAATTTTAGAGCTTAAAGCGTTGCCGGGGCAATTTGCTTAGACTTAGCTTGTATTTCATTAAGAAGAATGACAAACTACTTAAGAATTTTAAGTGATAATGAAATTAAGTAGGCAGAATTGAAATATACAGCGAGTGCATTCAGAGTTTTTCATAAAAAGATTAGTTTAAATCTGGAAGTCCTTCCTCTAAAAGATTGCAGATTCTGCCTCCATCGAAATTTCCAACTCCAAGCTGGATAGATTTTGTTAAACATTGGTGTGAATGGAGGTGGAAGAAAGACAGGGAATGCATTTACATAATAGATATGACTTGACTGAGTGGTAGAACAAGCTTCCTGATACCTTCTTTCTCCATTGATTAGGCTCTTAATGTTGAAACCAATGGGCAGAACAAAAATGCATACTCCTTCTCATTGTATCTGAAAATTCCACAACAGATTTCTACACTTTAAACAGATTGAAAATAAATGATCACACAGTTATAGAGCCGTGGAGATGTGCAACATGAAATCAGACCCCTTGGTCCAACTTGTCCATGTCGACCGATATCCCAAATTAACTTAGTTCCATTCACCAGTATTCAGCCCATAACCATCTAAACCCTTCCTATTCATTTCCCATAGCTCACTTACTGATGCCTGAACGTTTGTCTGGGCCTTAGACATGAATGGGATGCCTCCTGATGTTCCTCCTGCAACTCACCCGATTCTTAATAGGCAATCATCTGCTTTTCAGATGAGAAGCTTGCAGTTGGCAAGTTTGTCGCAGTTACAAAACTTTACAAGCAAATTCCATACCATGGGATCTGTTTCATTTGTTAAACATTCTAGAGTTGCTAATTTAAACTTTGTCATTATTTGTTCCTCCTTTGTTTCAAGCAATATAATTGCTAAAATGTAGTGTGTCCACTCTACAGAAGTTTAACACTGGTGCAAAACCACTTTGCACCTGTACTAAACTTTGACTGTGAGTTGGATGTGAAGGCCCTAGTTGCCGCCATAGTGAATGATTGCCAAGCACCTCCTCTACAGAGGCACACGGCTACACTATGGCCATTTCAAACACCAATCAACCTATGAATCACGTAACATGGAAACACATATACATTTCCAGCTGGAGTTGTCACCCACTGCCCTTCCCTCTCAATGCTGAAAAAGGAACATAATTGACATGCTGTGCCCCTAACTGCTAAGATCACAAAACAATGCAGTCAGACTAAGTTGGCAAAAATTTTGCTGTTAATTACCTAAATGTTCAATTATAAGTAAATTCATTCTGTAATGTTTTCCTAGAGCTGTCACTTTTAACCTACATGCAGAGCATAATGGAAGTACATTCAATTTAAAATGTACTCTCTTCACTCTGTATTCATTAATTTTCTCCAAAATTATTGCCACCACTTGGGAAAATAATTTCATGTTACATTTTCCAATCTGATATCCACATCCAGGAAGCAATGCGGGTCATTTTGGAACATGAAGAGATTTGATTATTTGTTGTAACGGTGAAAGCTACACTCTGAGCACCTCAATTTGCATGTCTATAAAAGGTGGCATTTTGCCCAATCCACATATCTCATACCAGATACCGCTATCTGTTACAGATGTAAAATAGTCTTAAGAAAGAATGAAAGACGGTCATTGGCCTGGATCCTGAAATTTATGAGCTATTACCATTCCCTAAGATTGATCTTGGTAGTATATAGATAGCTGCAGTCACTTGTATTTGACTATTTAGAGCAGTGGTCTGGCCAATTTCCCAGCCAAGCATCACAATCCAGACCTGAGATCGTCCGTGAGAAGCACAGTAGGAGATCTACCAGTGCTAAATTAGTAACTAAATAACCTAAAAATGGCCTGTGAAATGTTACCCCTGTATCTCCTCTAGGAACTGAAATACGGGTACTCTGTGAGATAAACCTTAAATGACCACCCTCCAAGTATGGGTTGAGACTACAAGAGTCAACAAATCTAATTGATTGTCCATGGAATTGCATCAAACCCAATATTACTGTCACTCACCATCCCCTCATATTAGGTTCTAGAGCAAACACTGTAAAAATGGCAACCCACTCAGTCATCCAACAATGTGCTTCAGTCAACCCTGCTTTCTGTTGCTTTTAACCCCCTGGCTGAGGGTCACTGAGAACAAACTCAGCCTACTTCCGTCATCTGCAGCAGGTATCAGCTAATTGATGTAGAGTGGTGCTTTACTGCTTTAGGAACAACGCCTCTTTAACATATAGATGAACTGAGCACGGCTTCATTTGACCAGAGACCACAGTTACTCTGGATTGTAGCACCTTAGGCATAGCATTTGCCTGGACATTACTCTGTCTTGCCTGTACTTGTTCAACTCTAACTAAACCCACCAGAGATCTTCATTCTTACTGAATCTGCCATACTTATGTTAAACTTAGATAATCCAAGAATGTATTATACAATTTACTTTAATTTTTATTTTCTTCTGAATATTATACAATGTGGAACCAAAACTTTTCTGATTCTTGTTGAAAGTTTTGGGATATATCAGAAGAATGTAATTTAATGACTCTGGTTTACTCTTTGAACTTTTGTTGATCTGGAGTATGGCTCAAATTACATTTCTCTCTTCTTCTGGGATTACTGCTGCTGTCAACAGATGGTTTCAGGGAATCTACAAGATGTTCAGTGCAGACTGGCCTCTCTAGATGTTCCAATTGTTATGTTCAGAGAAAGACAATTAAGAGAAGACAAGCATGAATAGAAAAAACTTCCAATCCCCTGTTACATAGTGTAACTAAATCTTTGATTCCAACTCACCCTCTTGGTGTTAAGTTCTCTCTTGTTTTTCATTTTGAGCATGATACAACTTGAATCTTGCCAAGTCTTTATTTTACAGTAATATTATAAAAGAAATATACAATACATGTAAAGTACCTTAAATTTGACAAGCCCGGGACTGAGGATTTGGGGATTTGTCAAATTTTGGAGAAAATAACTGAATTGCCTCATTCAAATCAGAAACATCGAGCACACAAACTTTGTCTGCCTTACGTTACAAGTTAAATCACACCCAGTATCTTAGAAAAAGAAGCAGTTTGACTGAGCAGGTTTGGGCTCTGGGTTTCCAGGTGATTATACTGTCTTGTTTCAGCATAATTCAGTCAAAAAAATTGCAACCTCCTCAAAAGATTCTAGAATTTTAAACACAGTTAACATTCCACATAACTTGAGTTTCTATGCTCCATTACATTATTTAAAAACAACATATGATAAACCCACAATATTGGTCTTGATCCAGAGTGAATTAATCACGAGTGTGAGTTCCTGATAATGGTGCTTGTTAGCAGAACTCAAGATGTTTTAAAAACTAAATTGGTTCTTTTGATGATCACAGCTCAGCAACTCCCTGAGAAAACACAAGAGCAAAGGGTTTTTGCAGCTTGGGCAAAATGCAATCCAATTTTTGGAGAAGTCCAGTTTTTAGATTATCTGAGTTTGAGATATGGTGTTTGATATACAATCTGTACCAGATCAAATTTGGCATAACCATAACTGCGATGCAGGTGAAGGTTCTTCCACACAATATCTAGCACTCTGAGGCATTGCAACATACATTCCATTACAAACATGCTGCCTGAGGGCCTTTACAGTTTTCGGCAACTCTGTGTATTAGCTCAGGTGGACCCTAGAATAGTGACTTTTCCCTATTGAGGCTTCACTGAACCTGCTCCAAGCTTTAGTCCATCCCTCAGTACCTACTGTCAGGCCTTAGAATGTGTCACTATGCACCATTCAGTCATGAATAATTCTTTACACTGGTTTCAGGCAGATCAAAGAGTGTTTTTCACTGGCTTGATGAAGCCTCCAACAGAAGTTGATTTGTTCCAAATAAAAGCCAATAGACCACAGATACCTGCTTCGCAGAGCTGTTTCAGCTGCTGCTGTCATAGTATGCCAAACTCATTAGTCCGGGGTTGTCTTCATATTCCACTTTATAAAATTCTGTGACCACTCTGTGTGGCGTTTGTCAACCAACAATCTGCCTGAGTCGACCCAGCTTTTTGCTGCCCTCCTCTGTGCCCCAAGAGGAGACCTTTGTAGATTTACAGCATTGACCAAATGACTGAGTGCTGACATTTCCTTTCACTTTGTCACTTCTTAGCTCTCTCGAGATGAACCTCAACATTCTTTTCCAGGCTTTCTTTGCATAGGCACAATCCAAAAGGAGTTGGGTAATGGTTTCTTCTCTACTGTAACTGGGCAGAGAGCTAGAGGGTGAGGCATTAGGTATGCAGGCAGGGATCTGAGAGCAAGAGCTTTTCTCACGGTCAGCCAAACTGGGTCTTGGAATTGTGTAAAAGTTCTGGGATAAGCATTTAATCACATGATACTTAAAGTCTGTTTAGGGAACCATTAAAAAAGATCCATCATCTTTACTGATAATCGTATGAATGAATGACTGATTGATTCATAAACTTCTCCAAAAGGGACTAGTGGAACAGCATGGTCCAACTAGACAGAGTATTCCTTGGAAGTGTGGCCAAACCCATCCTTTGTAATGCTGGGACCACATAGAATCTTGACACCTAGTGAGACTGAGTGCGCAGCTATGTACAGCTTGATGCAATGACAGACAATTTTCAATCCCAGACAAAGCAGCAGATGGTTTATATGATCATAATGGTGCAGGAATTGGGTATTAGTCAAATCTGCGGCATTTAAAGCAACAAATCACACCTGACAAGAGATTTTTCTTCAGAATGGAGAGAGAATGTTGCTCCCATAAGCCCAATGGCTGCCTCCTCAAACCATGTCTTATGGTCTTATGGTCTTATGTCATAATTACCTTCACCCAGTCTGACCTGATAGTGAAAAGGATTGGTACAGTTTCCAAAACACATAACCTTGCTCTTGCCAGGATTTTATTTGGCTCCCAAGGTCAGTTCACACTGCATGCTTGTTAGTCTAACAATGGATCTGAACAGCAGGCAGTGCTATCATTCTTATACAAGGAGGCTTTCACTCAAGTGCTGCAGTGCCTGAGATTAGCACTGCTGTTATGCTGACATCCTTCCTGATGTACTCAAGAAAGAGTTAGATACAGCACACCAACAGAACCAAGGAGAATGGGCAACTCTGCCTGAATCTGGATTTGATAGATACATTTCTAATTCCAATTCAATGATAAAAGCTCTGCTACTGACTTTTGTGTAGAGCAGCTGAACCCAATTCTGTACTCCCTCCCCAAGCCTCGTTTTGAATGTCACATTCATTTGTGTCAGTCTGCAAGATTCTGTCAAAGATCTTCTCCTGTACCAAACTAATGAGGTAGGTGTCCAACCGCACTTCTCCCTCACATAGACACTCGTATTACTGACTAGGGCCTGTCAGTAATCTTCCTGCTATTTACAGCACAAGTCTGATTTGGGTGAATCACTGTCTCTAGAACTGACCTGGCTCAATTGGCAATGACCTTGGATGGAATTTTGTAGTCCATGTTAAGCAATGAAGTTGGTCTCCATTTTTTGATTTTTTTCCTTTGCCCCCAGCATTTTTAAATGAAGGCAATGACACCTTTCGTCATGGATTCTGATATGGTGCTGGTCAGAAACATAGTAGGCACACTTCCAGCATCCCTGGGGCCAAGGCATTCCCACAGAGTGAAGTACAACTCAGGCTGATAAACTGTAACTTCCAAAAGCTTTACTCTCTGTGGTAGATTTTGTATCCTTTTGCAGCTCATCCAGGATTAACAGTTTGACCAGACTTTCTCACGTGCTGTGATGTGAATCATGATAGAGGATAGAGGTGAAGTAGACTTTTTGCTGTCTGTGGGTTTCATGGCAAACCATCCACCATTAAAGGCTTTGCTCAACTATATATCAGGCTGTAAGATAATAAAATGTGAGGCTGGATGAACACAGCAGGCCAAGCAGCATCTCAGGAGCACAAAAGCTGACGTTTCGGGCCTAGACCCTTCATCAGAGAGGGGGATGGGGGGAGGGAACTGGAATAAATAGGGAGAGAGGGGGAGGCGGACCGAAGATGGAGAGTAAAGAAGATAGGTGGAGAGGGTGTAGGTGGGGAGGTAGGGAGGGGATAGGTCAGTCCAGGGAAGACGGACAGGTCAAGGAGGTGGGATGAGGTTAGCTACCTACTAACCTCATCCCACCTCCTTGACCTGTCCGTCTTCCCTGGACTGACCTATCCCCTCCCTACCTCCCCACCTACACCCTCTCCACCTATCTTCTTTACTCTCCATCTTCGGTCCGCCTCCCCCTCTCTCCCTATTTATTCCAGTTCCCTCCCCCCATCCCCCTCTCTGATGAAGGGTCTAGGCCCGAAACGTCAGCTTTTGTGCTCCTGAGATGCTGCTTGGCCTGCTGTGTTCATCCAGCCTCACATTTTATTATCTTGGAATCTCCAGCATCTGCAGTTCCCATTATCTCTATATATCAGGCTGTGATGGGTTTACCCAAATTGTCTTCTTCCTTCAGATGCTAATCATGGAGGTCTCTCCCAATAACTATTAGAACAAGAAAGATGAGCATATCTCATCCTACATCAGTCACTGGTCCAGAAGGCAACCTTGAAGACCTCTGATTGAAAGAATGAGGGTTGCTGATTCTTGATCCATTGGAGCACTTCCTTAAAATGAGTCTTGTAATAACTTCTTTGAGTTTGTATCTTCAAAAACTTCTAAAGACAGGGGCGCATTAGGCACTCCATTATTCCCAGCTTACCAGAATTGGGGTGCGTTGGGCACTACACTGCTCCCTGGGTCTCAGAGCTGGGGTGGGGTTGGTGTTTCTTCATGTCTGGCTTCCTGAAGTCGAGGTGCATTGGGCATCGGACTGATCCAGTATTATGAGTTTAGAACTAGGCGGTATGTTGTTTGCCACATTGTCAAGCTCGGTTTCTCCTCTTTTAGTTCCTCAGGACTTTTCTGCTTCTGCTGGTGTCATCTTCTATTCCTCCTCAGCCAAAGAGAAGCAGCCTTTGTGTTCTATTTCAGACAGGAGTCACCTATTTCCAGCCTTTCTTTATTCATTTCAGCCATGATGTATAATTGAACCCTTCTGTTTCCTTCACATACTCTTTACTGTTCCTATTGTACAATCAACTATCTATTTCCCTTTGACAATACTTAACAAATGCAGAAAGACATTTTTACACTTTGAATCTTTTTTGCAACTACCTCAGATTTTTGTCCTCTCATATGCCCAGGGGTAAATGCTCATATGCTATGTGGAGCAACCTTGTGATAATGTCCAGGACCAAAACATTGCTGAGTGTAAGTAGCACAGTGTGGGCAGACTGAAAGGCTCAAATGAGCATGTGGGCATGAACACATGAAGAAGATAGAGTAATCTTTGACTGATGTAACTATGTCAGTGGTTTGGTATACTTACCATGCATTGCATATTTACTATAATCGATAATAAATTGTATTACCTTGGTGTCTATACTGAAGAAAATTCTTAACATTGCCTTCTCTTCAGCCAGTTTATCTCGATACCGAATTCACAGCATGATATCAAACCATACGATAAAAGCCTCATTAGCACAGAATCACAGATTCACATCTTGTGGAAGCAGTTAATCATTATTTAATCTTTATTAATCCCCATCAGTTTCTCCTTTTCCTTCTCAGCATGCCACCATTCAACTGTGAAATGAGAGGCATGTGCAAACCTGAAATCTAAGTCATTCTAAATAAGGTTATCTGGAAAACAGCCAGTGGCTCAATGGTTAGCACTGCAGCCTCACAGCACCAGGTACCCGGGTTCGATTCCACCCTCAGGTAACTGTCTGTGTGGAGTTTGCACATTCTCCCCGTGTCTGCATGGGTTTCCTCCCGGGTGCTCCGGTTTCCTCCCACAGTCCAAAGATGTGCTGACTAGGTGGATTGGCCATGTTAAATTGCCCGTAGAGTTCGGGGTGTGTGTGGGTTATAGCGGGATGGGTCTGGGTGGGATGCTGCAAGGGGCAGCGTGGACTTGTTGGGCCAAAGGACCTGTTTCCACACTGTAGGGAATCTAATCAAAAAAAAAGCTGACTCAAAGGAGGCAGGAAGAACACAGCAGGTCAGGCAGCATCTGGAGGAAAGGAGAAGACAATATTTTGGGTATTACCTGTATCCTGAAGAAAGGTAATATCCAAGATGTCGTCTTCTCCTTTCCTCCAGATGCTGCCTGGCTTGCTGTGCTGTTCCAGCCTCCTGTTAGTTTACCATGGATTCCAGTATTATGTAGTGTTTTTTTTCGTCTCTCTCGTAAGAAGGTGGGGAGTTTGTAGACAGCTGATAACAAGTGTCCGTGAGCCACATTTACAGACTTGACTTCACCAATGATTGATTTAGGAAATGACAGAATAGAATCAATATGAAGAGCGAGAAATCATAGCCTAATCTTTGGTTTTCCAGTTAATATGGAGCTGACTCAGTTCAGGTTATTGTAAATCCAGAAATTGCTTATATGTTTGTTTATATGTAAACAAGTACCTTTTATAGTTCATCCCCTGCTGCATTCTAATGTTTCATTGTTAGTTACTCCATCAAGACAAATAGCTGCTGATAGTCACATGACAAGCAGACAATGAGCTAATTCAGGAGGCAATAGGAAGTAGGAAGTAAGCAATAGGAAGTTCTGCTGCTTAGTAATAAATTGTAATTGATACCCAGCACCTTAAAATACTAGCATGAAATATTAATAATTCTAACATTGTCGTTGTGTCAAAGTTGAAGAAACTACCTAATGCTCAAATAAAAGGCGGAAAATCGAATGTTAACACGTTTATTCATTTCTATATTTGCACAACTTAACACTTTCCACAATTGGATTTCTCTCAGAGAATTTGAAGCTCTTCACCACAGGGGCATATATTCAGCTTATTAAGATGTCACACATTATTATATTGCAGAAATGTAAATTTTCATGTTTTTTCCGATGTGAGGTTTCTCAATGAGAGGCTAATTTAATGTTACCAGCCTTAAGTGACCAGTTAGTGGAATTTCCTGGGGCAGATCGTTCTGGCTTATTAATAAGGGGAGCTGGTTCCTCTTCCAGGCAGTTTCATGAGTGTCTGGACGGGAATAGTCTCAGTTTCACACTCCATAGTATCAGGCAGTCAATTCAGATAATTAAGGCCCCAGTTAAAAGAGATACTGAGACTTTTCTGGTATTTGTTGTCAATGGAGAGGCCTCTCCGCTAGTTACACGTCTCAATAACAGGTCCATGGGTAGGAAAGTCCACAGCCATGGCTCAAGCAATTCATCCAGAGGATTCCCCTTTCACCCCAAAGGTCTCTAGATCTCATGACATCCATATCTCCAAGGGTGCAACTCTGTTGAGGCACTGGCACTTGTCGACATAACTCAGCAGCATCTACCTCTCCCAAAGGCCCTGAGCTGTCTGCCTTCTGGCTGGACCAATAGCATTCATGGCCCATTAAGGACACAGAGGAAGGAGGCAGCCAGTTAGGAAACTACCAAGTGGAAGACTTCCTGCCAATTTCTCTACCAGCAATTGTGGACTCTAGATCCCCATTTAATCACAAGTTCGCGGTTCCTGAACCCCAGAAGAAATTCCAAACTTTTTAAACAAGGTGACTGGTTTCCTCCTGACAATGGACAATTACAAATGCAAGTTGCTGCTTTTGTCTTCAAATCCTGAAAAATGGTGCAATTTTCACTCAGGGGAATTTGCGGAGAAGAGTATGCTGATCTGGTTACAAGGGATCCACACGAACGGTCCCATGTGAGAAAGGGCAGGGGGTTGGAGGGAATTGATAGAAGATTGCCAAAGTTAGAGCTGTGGGAGTAGAGAAGGCGAACAACGTTGTATTGTGTACCGTTCTGATTGCTGCACTATAGCAAGAAAGTGGAGGATTTGGAGAGGGAGAGAAAGAGGTTTACCAAGATGTTGCCTGGATTGAAGTGCATTAGCTATAAGGAAAGGTTGGACAGACTTGTTTCACTAGAGTGTCAGATGCTGAGGGGCGACCTGAAAGAAGTAAAAACAATTGTGAGAGGCTTGGATAGGTTGGATAGTGGAGTCTCTTTCCCAGGGTGGAAATGTCAGGTAGAAGCGGGTGTAGGTTTAATGCGAAGTGGGAAAGTTTAAAGATGCTGAATGAGGCACATTTATTACAAACAGAGGGTAACAGGTGCCTAGATTGTACTGCCTGGGAGGTTGTAGAAGAAGATATGATAGTGACATTTAAAAGGCATTTAGCCAGACTTGAACAAAAAGGGATTAGAGGAATACAGGCCATGGGCAGATAGATGGGGTTAGATTAAAATGGTATCATGCTTGGTGCAGACACGATGGGCCAAGGGGCTTGTTACTGCGCTGTATTGTTCTATGTAATATCTGGAAGCTAGTGCTAAAATTGGGAGAACCCTCTCACAGACTAGTCAAGCAACAGTATGATATAGTCATAGGTGCGGAATCATACCCTACAGACAATGTCTGAGACACCACTATTCATGGTAATGCCCAGTCTCACAGGCAGGACAAATTCAGCAGGGGCTCTGTAGTATACATTCAGGAGGGGGTTGCCCTGGAAGTTCTCAATGTGATTTGATTTACTTTATTGTAGTGACATGTACTGAAGTACAGTGAAAAGCTTTGTACTGTGAGCAGCACAGGCAGATCATAACAAACAGATGAGACAGATTCTAGATCTCATGAAGTCAGATTAAAGATGGGCAACAACCTGCTGATTACCATATACTGTCCTCCCTCAGCTGCTGAGTTGGTTCTCCTCCATTTTGAACGTCACTTAGTGGAAGCACTGAGGATGGCAAGGGCACAAAATATGCTCTGGGTGGGTGATTTCAATATCACCACCAAGAGTGGCTTGGCAGCAGTAATACCGATCGAGCTGGTCGGATCCTAAAGAACAGGTGGTAAAGGCAGCAGGCAGTGAAGGAACCAACGAGAGGAAACAGCATATTTTACCTCATTCTTACCAATCTGCCAGCTCATAACTGTCCATGACAGCATTGGTAAGAATGTCTACTGTACAGTCCTTGTGGAGGCCAAGTCCTGCCTTCACATTGAGAATACCCTCCATCGTGTTGTGTGACACTATCACTGTGCTAAATGGGAAAGACTTTAAACAGATCTAGCAATTCAAGACTGGGCATCCATGAGGCGCTGTGGGCCATCAAAAGCAACAGAATTGTACTCCAGCACAATCTGTAACCTCATGGCCCGACATAGCCCCCACTCACCCATTACCATCAAGCAAGGGGGTCAATTCTGGTTCAGTGGAGATTGCAGGAGGGCATGCCAGGAGCAGCACCAGGCATACCTGAAGATGAGGTGTCAACCCAGCGAAGTCACCAAACAGAACTACGTGCATTCCAAACAGCAAAAGCAGCAAGGAGCTAAGTGATCCCACAACCAACATATCAGATCTAACTCTGCAGTCCTGCCACATCCGGTCGTAAACGGTGGTGGATATTTAAACAACTCACTGGAGGAGGAAGCTCCACTAATATCCCCATCCTCAATGATGTAAGAGCCCAGCACATCAATGGAAAAGATAAGGCAGAAGCATTCACGGCAATCTTCAGCCTGAAATGTTGAGTGGGTAATCCATCTTGGCCTCCTTCAGTTGTCCTCAACGTCACAGAAGATCTTCAGCCAATATGATTCACTTCATGCATTGTCAATAATGGCTGCAGCACTGGCTGCAAAGGCTATGGTCCCTGACAACATTCTGGCAATCGTGCTCCAGAACTGTTCCCCGAGCCAATCTTTTCCAGCACAGTTACAATACTGGCGTCTACATGACAATGTGGAAAATTGTCCAGGTATGTCCTGTACGCAGAAAGCAGGACAAATCCAAACCAAACAATTACTGCCCCATCAGACTACACCTAATCATTAGTGAAGTGATGGAGGGTATCATTAACAATACTATCAAGCAGCACCTGCTCAGCAATAACTTGCTCAGTGGTTCCCAGTTTGGGTTCAGTCATGGCCACTCAGCTACTGACCTTATTACAGCCTTGGTTCAAACATGGACAAAAGATGCCGATGAGGTGAAAGTGTCAGCTCTTGACATCAAGGCTGCATTCAACCAAGTGTGGCATCAAGAAGCCCAACAAAACGGGGGTCAATGGGATCTAGGGGAAAGTTCCCTGCTAATTGGAGTCATACCTGGCACATAGGAAGATGGTTGTGGTTGTTAGAGGTCAGTTAGCTCAGCTGTAGGCCATCTCTGCAGGAGTTCCTCAGGAGAGTATCCTATGTTGAACCATCTTCAGCTGCTTCATCAATGGCTTTCCCTCCATCATAAAGTCTGATCTGGGAATATTCGCCAATTATTGCACAACATTCAGAACCATTTGCAACTGCTCAAATACTGAAGCAGTCCAAATACAACAAGATCTGGACAATACCTAGACTTGAGCTGACGAGTGGCAAGTAACGTTCATGCCTGACAAATGCCAGGCAATAACCATCTCTGGTGAGAGGAAACCTAAGCTTTCTCTAATTAGGGGAGGCAATGGCCTAGTGGTATTTTGCCAGACTAGTAATTTAGTGACACTGGAAATGTTCTGGGTACCTGGCAGATAGTAGAATCTGAATTCAATAAAAGTCTTGAATTAGAGTCTAATGATGAGCAGGAAACCATTTTCAATTGTTAAAAAAAATTCCTATCTGGTTCACTAATGCCCTTTAGTAAGGACACTCCCATCCATACTTGATCTGGCTTTCATGTGACTCCAGACCCATTGCAATGTGGTTGACTCTTAACTGCTCTCTTGTCAATTAGGATATAGCAGTGGATAATAGCCTTGCTACTGATACCCGCTTCTCATGATTGGTTATAAACAAACACCACCCCTTGACATTCACTGATATCACCTTCACTGATTCCCCGACTATTAACATCCCGTGGCTTACCATTATTGACCAGGCACTCAACTGGACTCATCACGTAAACACAATGGCTACAACAGCAGGCCAGAGGCTATGAATACTGCGGTGAGTAACTCAATTCCTGACTCCTCAAAGCCTGTCTGCCATCCGCACAGTGCAAGTCAGGACTGTGATGGAATACCACCCACTTGCCTGGATGGGGGCAACTCCAATAACATTCAAGAAGGTCTACATTGTTCAGGACAAAGCAGCCCGCTTGATTGACACTACATCCACAATGATTCATTCCCCCCACCATCGATGTTCAGTCGAAGCGGTGTCTCCTATCTGCAAGATGCACTGCAGAAATTTAACAAAGACCCTTAGACAGCATCTTCTTAATCCAAAATCACTTCCATCTAAAAGGATAAAGGCAGCAGACACATGGAAAGACCACCACCTGCAAGTTCTGCTCCAAGTCACTCACCATCCTGACTCAGTTATAGAGTCATAGAGACATAGATTGCCAAAACGGACCCTTCAGTCCATCTCATCCATGCTGACCAACTTTTCCAAACTAAACTAGTCCCATTAGCCTGCGTTTAGCCCATATCCCTCTAAACCTTTCCCATTCATGATCCTGTCCAAATGTCTATTAAATATTGTAACTGGACATGCACCTACCACATCCTCTGGCAGGTTGTTCCACATTTGAACTACTCTCTGTGTGAAAATGTTGCCCCTCAGGTCCCGTTTTAATCTTTCCCCTCTCAACTTAAAACTACGTCTGCTGGTTTTGAACTCCCTGACCCGAGGGAAAAAGACCTTTGCTGTTCACCTTATCTCTGGCCCTCATAAATTTATAAACTTTGATAGGTCATCTCTCAACCTCCTATGGTCCAGTGGAAAAAAGCTCCAACCTATCTGAATGACTCAATCCCTCCAGTCCCAATAACATCCTTGTAAATCTTTTCTGAACTCTCTCTAATTTAACAATGTGCTTCCTACATTAGGGCAACTAGAACTGTACTTAGGACTCCAAACGTAGCCTCACCGGTACAATCTTAACATGGCATCCCAACTCCTACATTCAATGGTTGGAGCAATTAAGACAAGGGTGCTAAATGCCTTCTTCACCAGCCTGTCAACATGTGATGTAACTCTCAAATAACTATGTACCTGAGATGATGCTGTCACTTTGAAATATATCTCCGTTCCTTCACTGTCACTAGGTCAAAATCCTGGAATTCCTTCCTTAAATGCATTGTGGGTCTCCCTACAGCACTTGGACTGCAGCAGTTCAAGAAGGCAGTTCACCACCACATTCTGAAGGGCAACTAGGAATGGGCAAGAAGTGCTGGTCAGTCAACGATGCCCATGTCCCATGAGTCAATAAAAGAAAATCTGCACGTGGTATTGGTGAGTTCACTATTTCTTCAACTGTCTCAGAAAGAAAAAATTGAAAATGCGCCTGAACCTCCTGCAGCCAGGATGCTGACTAAAGACACTATTGTCCTTCGACCTCATTGCAAGACAAACTTCAGCTCAAGCCCCTGATTCTTCGGCAAGGCAAATCTCTCACATTTGACGTAAATAGTAGAGGATGACAAAACTGTGTTGGGAATGTCACAGGAGACAATTCCCCTAATCTCTCCCTACCCAATCCCCCATCATGCCACCCCGCTGCTGTTCCAAAACCCTCACATGCACTGAGTCAATTGGGAGTGAAGTCAAAATACCCACTATGATGTAGAATATCCATAACCCAGGCGCCCCAAGCAAGTTCCCAAGCAGGAACTGTTGTTCCAATGCTGCCTTGTTTTGCCATGTGTTGTGTCGCCACCTTCAGTCAGCTGTGTATGTTGCGTCCTGTGTTTCTTTGGCAACATTATAAGGACGTGGCATGTTAACAATGGATGATCTTTGTTTACAATGCAGAATTTGAGAGTTTGGGAGCAGCTAAAACTTGCAGCCTACTCCCCAGAACTTCGGTTAAACAGTACTTAATTGAATGGATTAAGAATGATAATTGTCCAATTCAGTCACCCTAAATCACTTGACTCTGTTTATGATTCTGCATTGTTAATGCTTTTAAAATTTCAGACCAACAGAATTGAGGGCCATTCTGAGGAACAAATCTCATGGTTTGTGAGACTGTGGGCCATCAGCCAAGATTTTAATGGCACAATGACCTGCATGCTTAATCAGTGCCATTCCTTGCTAGGAGCAATTGCAAAATTAGAAGGCTAAGATCAGAAGGCAGAATTACACAAACCTTTAAACAACTGCTTATCAATCATTGCTTTCAACTTTTCACCAGTGAAATTGGTCAATCCTATAATTCTGGAATGTTTAACGTTTTTATTGGTGCTGAGTCAAATGTTTACATCCTTCTGAATTTCCTGAATATTGAAATGAAACACTGATCAATTATCCTTTGGTGATTCATGAATAACTTCACATCTTTAATTGTAGCTCAGCTTTTCTGTGACCGGAAAGAGCTGAATGATACAGAATTTGTACATAGTAATGTGACAGTGGGAAAGCTGTGAGACAAAACAGTGGAAAAAGAAACAGAGAAGGTCATAGAAATAATAATAATCAACTGCTTATCACGGATTGATTAACTCAGTGGGTTCAGTTTATTTAACACATTAAAACATTAGTTATACAGCCAATATTACAGCAAACCACTGACTTCTATGTATAGCTTATAGATCCAAAATAGACCCACTGCCAGGCAGATTTGCAACATACAACATATGGAGTCTTCAAAAGTGTACTCTGTAAAAAAAAAGTACACATATAATGGACTTCAGTAAGGCATTTGATAAGGTTCCCCATGGTAGGCTCATTCAGAAGGTCAGGAGGAATGGGATACAGGGGAACTTAGCTGCTTGGATACAGAATTGGCTGGCCAACAGAAGACAGCGAGTGGTAGTAGAAGGAAAATATTCTGCCTGGAAGTCAGTGGTGAGTGGTGTTCCACAGGGCTCTGTCCTTGGGCCTCTACTGTTTGTAATTTTTATTAATGACTTGGATGAGGGGATTGAAGGATGGGTCAGCAAGTTTGCAGACGACACAAAGGTTGGAGGTGTCGTTGACAGTATAGAGGGCTGTTGTAGGCTGCAGCGGGACATTGACAGGATGCAGAGATGGGCTGAGAGGGGGCAGATGGAGTTCAACCTGGATAAATGCGAGGTGATGCATTTTGGAAGGTCGAATTTGAAAGCTGAGTACAGGATTAAGGATAGGATTCTTGGCAGTGTGGAGGAACAGAGGGATCTTGGTGTGCAGATACATAGATCCCTTAAAATGTCCACCCAAGTGGACAGGGTTGTTAAGAAAGCATATGGTGTTTTGGCTTTCATTAACAGGGGGATTGAGTTTAAGAGTCGTGAGATCTTGTTGCAGCTCTATAAAACTTTGGTTAGACCGCACTTGGAATACTGTGTCCAGTTCTGGTCGCCCTATTATAGGAAAGATGTGGATGCTTTGGAGAGGGTTCAGAGGAGGTTTACTAGGATGCTGCCTGGACTGGAGGGCTTATCTTATGAAGAGAGGTTGACTGAGCTCGGTCTCTTTTCATTGGAGAAAAGGAGGAGGAGAGGGGACCTAATTGAGGTATACAAGATAATGAGAGGCATAGATAGAGTTGATAGCCAGAGACTATTTCCCAGGGCAGAAATGGCTAGCATGAGGGGTCATAGTTTTAAGCTGGTTGGAGGAAAGTATAAAGGGGATGTCAGAGGCGGGTTCTTTACACAGAGAGTTGTGAGAACATGGAATGCGTTGCCAGCAGCAGTTGTGGAAGCAAGGTCATTGGGGTCATTTAAGAGATTGCTGGACATGCATATGGTCACAGAAATTTGAGGGTGCATACATGAGGATCAATGGTCGGCACAACATTGTAGGCTGAAGGGCCTGTTCTGTGCTGTACTGTTCTATGTTCTATGTTCTAATACCTGAAAGAAAGTTTAAGTAGACAAAATCACAATTGAGTCTATGAATCTATATAATAAATAAGTAATTTGCTGATAACTTCTTTTTGCTTTAATTTTCTTTGAAACTTGGATATCATCTACTTTCTGCTGTAGTGCTTGTTAGTTTTCCTCTTTGTCCTATTGATTCTTTAACACTGTTGCTGGGTTTTTTTCTGGAAGATCATCTGATTTGCAACTTTATGCACCCACTATGCATCTCTAACTATTTTTGCAAGCCTGTCATGTTTTCTCCAGTATTGTTTTGATCTCAAGCAATGTTTTGGTAGCTGCTCCTGCTGAGTCTGACCTGTTTTAGTTCCGAGTTACTCCGGATCTTTGACAGCTGCCAATCGTTTCATCTGTTTGTTAATGTAAAAGCTATAGTTCATTCTGCTTTCTCTTTCAGCTCTTTGTTCATCTTTGTGATCTGAGCAAAGGTATCCTCTAAAGCCTTCATCATCTCAGAGGTTGTATTCTCAAATTTGGATTTATACTGAGTTAGATGTTCAGTCTTTTTCTTTTGAACTTCAATTTTTCTCTCCAGAGCAGAGAAGTAAAATTTTAGATCCACTAATTCTGAAGACAATAGAGTATTGCAATCTTCTTTCATGTTCAGTTCTGCAAATCTTTCTTAAAAAGAATGTTGTAGTTTTAGTTGAGTCTCTGCTGTCAGAACAATTGGATCGATTGTAACTAGAGTGAAGTACATCCCAGTATTCTGGCATACCTGTAGTTGCTGATCCAATGTGTCTACAATGTAGAACATTTGCAACAGTCCAATGGATTTATTGTACTTGCATTTCGGCACTATTGATGCTGCCACATAGAATTAATGAACAATTAAATGCTGGAATATTTATGTGTCTGGATTTTGTACAGCTTCCCCTTAGTGCGGATGTATATTTTATAGAATTCACAGGACTATACATGGGTACCTGCCCCTGTGTCTATCTTTTGCCACTAGGAAATAGTAACCAGTTCTCTAAAGTCAGAGAATTGCATTTTTACAAGCATAAGGACATTGATGATCCCATGAGATTGACAGATTGAAGCATGTGTTCACTGTTCCTTGTCTTATTGTATGCATTGTCAAATTCTGGTTTGCTGATTATTTCATGTATATGCCTTTGGTGGGATACCATATGGTATCTGTTGTAGCTTGAAGATACTCCTTATGTATGATCTGTTTGGATCAATACACAGCTCTTTGTAGCTTTTAAGAATTTGTTTTTTTTTTATCTATTAGTGTGACATGGATATCACTGACTATGCCAGAATTTATTACCAATCATTAATAAACCTGGAGAAGTTTGTGGCGAACCATCCTCTTGAACCACTTTGGTCCTTCAGGGTGTAGGAAGTCCACAGTGCTCTCAGGAAAGGAGTTCCAGGACTTTGACCCAGTGACAACAAAGGAATACTGATAAAGTTCGAAGTCATATTTGCACGGGAACTTGCAGGAAGTGATATTCTTATCCCCTTATCCTTCTGGATGGTAGAAGTCATGAATTCTGAAGATGCTAGATGAGTTACTGTCATGCACCTTGATCATGGTACACTCTGTGCCACTGTGCGTCAGTAGTGAGCAGCATAAATGTTGAGTTTAGTGGATTGTATACCAATCAAGTGGAGTGCTTCATTGTGAGTGGTAATGAGCATTTTGACACTTGTTGGAGCTACCCCTATTCAGGCAAATGGACAGTATTCCATTACCTTAATGGCCTTTATCTTGTAAATGTTGGATTCTGAGGAGACAAGAGGTGAGATAGCAAGAACTGCAGATGCTGGAGTTAGAGATTACACAGTGTGGAGATGGAGAAACACAGCAGGCCAGGCAGCATCAAAGAAGCAGGAAAGTTGACTTTTCGGGTCGGGACTCTTCTTCGGAAAAAAAAAGACGAGATGAATTGTTTTTCAGAGAATTCCTAGCCTCCTTAATCTGCCTTGCAGTTACAGAAATTATATTACCAGAAAGATTCATGTTTATGGATTATATGAACCAGGAATTGGAATTGTTTGGGACATTATCGGGTTGAAGAGAGAATTCTCATGTGCTAGCGAGTTTTGAGAAGTTTGGAAAAAATCAAATGTCACAAAGAACTGTAGGTTATTTTTTGCTTACTGGTAAAGCACTTTATGTTTTGCAAACCCAAAAGTTGCTTTTCTGGCATTAATGTCTTATCAAACAAATATGAATAGAAATCCTAGGATCTATGTCGCCATTGCCTTGCAATAGCATCTGAACCTTTGCGTTCTGTCACAGACTCCAGAATTGTTTGCAGAAGAATCCTGGTGAAAGACTTTTGTTCTAGAAACTAATAACAAAGAGAGACAAATTGAAAACCTTGATTAAATCTCACAGTAATACTTTTTGAACGGCTTGTAGAATAGTCAGGTTTGAGTACCTGTGTATTGATCCTGTCAGCTGGTCCAATTCTTTCCTGTCAATGGTAACACCCAAGGTGTTGATAGTGAAAAAGTCACTGGTGGGAATGCTATTGAAGATTAAAAGCTGATGACTAGACTCTCTCTTGATGGAGGCAATCCCAGCAATTACATACCAGTCAGTTTGACTTCAGTAGTGGGGAAGCTTCCAGAAACAATTATTTGGAATAGAATTAGTCCTCACATGGAAAAAGGTAGGTGAATTAGTCAGAATTAGCATGAATTTCTAAAGGTGAAATCATGGTTAACTAACTCGCTGGTTTTGAAGAGGTAACAGAAAGTCTCAATAAGGGTGACGTAATTGATGGACTTTCAGAAAGCACTTGAGACAGTACCACCCAAAAGCCTTGTGTGGAAAGTTATAGATCATAGCATAAAAAATACAATAGCAACATGAATGCAATGTTAGCTGAGTGACAGGAAGCTGGGAGTAATCGTCAATGGATATTTTTCAGGCTAGAGGAAGTATTGTAGTGGAATTCCCTGAGGTTGTTATTTAGGTCCTTGCTTTTTCTGATATAAATGATCCATATCTTAGCATGAAGGGGACAATACCAAAGTTTGCAGATGACTTAGAACTTGGGAGAATTGTAAACTGTGAGGAGGTCAGTGTGGAAATGCAGACGGAGATTGACAAATTGGTGGAATGGATGGATAGGTGGTGGATGAGATTCAGTGCAGAGAAGTGTGAAGTGATACGCTTTGATAGGAAAAACATCAAAAGAGAATAAAACATAAGGGGTGCAGTTCTAAACAGAGTGCAGGAACAGAGGAATCCAGGCATATATATATATGCACTGATTACTGAAGGTGTCAGGGCAGATGGAGACTGCGTAATAAAGCATAATGAGTTCTTGGATTTATTACTGGGGCATAGAGTGTTAGAGCTTTCACTGATTATTCATCATTTGAATTTTATTCTTTCATTAGTTTTGGCTTGGAGCTGTGAAGTGGAAACTGTGAGCTAAAGGTGACAGCTTGTGTTAAAAGGAAAATGGACCAAACAAGCCTTTGTTTATTCATGACACTCGGCCAGGGGACCAATTGCAGACTGGTTCCTGATCAAAAAGTTCTGAAGATGCTTTGTCACCAGAAAACAACATTAGTTTAAACAAACTGCTGGCTGCTAATGAGGTCATCTGCACTTCCTACCATCTCATTACTTAGGAATTAGTTCCGGAAAGTCTGGAAAAAAACCCTTTTCCTCAGGCATATGTCAGCTGCTCAATGGTAATCGGGACCTCATGGAAGCACTAGTCAGTCTGTCAGGGAGTGTTCAGAGTTTTGGATTGTGCTTTCTATGAAAAGGAATATGGCTGGTGACGCTACAGCATGAAGATGTGAATGCTGTCTGCCTAACCTCCCATGAGCAGCTTTTGGAATTTCATGGAATAGAAAATCAACTTGTAAGTTGCCTTTATCTGATTGAACTGCAAAGATAAACCTGGATTAAAGAAGCCACATTCTCAGAAAATCAACCAAGAAACTATCATTTATGGCTGTGAAACAATGCATTGTGGAACCTAATTAAGTAATCTGGCCAAGCTTGTTTTTTTTTCAGATTTTCCTTACTGTGTTTGTTTGTCTGTCTGTCTTTTGTTTGAATGGGACAAAAAACAAAGGTTTTTGGAGATATGCCAAATAGCAATTAAATTACTAAATTGCTAAGTCTTTTGTTTAAGTTACAAACAATGTCAAGAATTGATTATTTGCAAAGTTTGGGTTAGCTCTTCAAAAAGTCTGGGCAGGAACCATTGAGGTCAATTTTGAATGTTTTTGAAAATTTTAATCTTACTGCATTGTGAATACAGAGGTAGAAAGGATGATTTGGTTCGGTTGTCAGTTTCCATGTCAGTAGAAGAGTACAAGAGCCAGGAGGTAATATTGAACATGTACAAGACACTTGTCAGACCTAAGCTGCAGTATTGTGTAGAGTTGTAGTCACCACATTATAGGAAGGATATGAATGTATTGGAGAGAGGGCAGAAGTGATTTACAAAAATGGCTCCAAGGATGAGAAACTTTACTTCTGAGAATAGTTTAAAGCAGTTGGGACCTTATTCCAGGTGGAGAAGAAGGTTTCAGGTGGAATAGACAGAGATTTTCAACGTCATGAGTGGGCTGGATAAAAGGAACAAGTTAAGAGGGTCTAGATTCAAAGTGATTTGCAAAAGAAGCAAGGGTGATGTCAAAAAAACTTTCTTCACACAGCAAGTACTTAACAATATGGAATTTACAGTCTGGAAATGTGGCAGAGGCAGATTCAATTGAAGCATTCAAGAGAGTATTGGTTAATTATTTGGAAATAAATAGTGTGCAAGGGTATGGGGACAGGCAGGTGAGTTGCCTAAGTAATGATGCTCTCTCCAAGAACTAGTGCAGACAGGATAGGCTAAATGACCTCTTTCTGCATTATTACACTTCTGTGTTTCTGCAGAGATGGTCATTGCTTGGCATTTGTGTGGTGTCAATGTTACTTGCCACTTATCATCCCAAGCTTGCAACATGTCTTGGTCTTGTTGCAAATTGGTGTGGACTGCCTCAGTATCTGAGGAATTACAATGTGCTGAACATTGTGTAATCAACAATCATCCCCACTTCTGACCTTGTGATAGAGGAAAGTCATTCATGAAATAGTCGAAGATAGTTGGAGATAAGGCACTACCCTGAGGAACTCCTGTACAGATGTCCCAGGTTTGAGGTGATTGATTTCCAATGACCACAACTATCCGCCAGATATGACTCCAGCCAGTGCAGAGTTCCCCCACAATTCCCATTGTTTCCAGCGAGGCTGGGGCTCTTTGATGCCACATGCAGTTGAATGTTACTTCGATAGTAAGAGTGGTTAGTCTCACATCCCCTCTGGAATTTAGCTCTTTTGTTCATGTTTGAACCAAGGTTATGATGAAGTCAGGAGCTGAGTGGCCCTGGCACAGCCCAAATTACGTGTTAGTGAGCAGGTTGTTCTTTTGCATGTGCAGTTTGTTAGCACAGTCAATGATGCCTGCCATTGTATTACTGATGACAGAGAATGGACTTCTGGGGCAGTAATTTCTAATTAGTAACCTGTTCTGCATAGGACATAGCTGACCAATTTTAAAGGAATTTGCCAGATAACACACACTAGGCTTGTTCACCAACACTCTAAAAGAAAACGGAAAAAATCAAACCCTCTGTGTTTTATTATCCATATTCAATGCAATTTTTTGTGATGTGACTGTCTCATCTTACCCTCAGATTGTTTAACATTTATATTTTTCCAGGAGGAAAGACACTTTGCAGAATTTTCAACAAAGAATATTTATTGTCCCACAGGTTTAAAAGCATGATGTGGAATCCTACAGGGGGATGAACAATGTGGGCTATGGTAAGAAACATGGTAGAAACACCTGTGAAATCCAGCCAGATCTATCTCAATGTTGGGGGCAACCTGTTCCATCTTTTATCAAAGTTCCAGGCATTGAGGGGAGATTCCCATGAGGAAGCAGTGAGTTTCTTATTAAGGGGGATTATTGCTTGTTAATGACCTCAACTCATTAATGTGCAGCTCCTTATCTTATGACCCACCTGCAAACAGACTAGATACCTGGAATTGTTGATATGGACAGAGTTAGTACCGAGTTACTCCAGCTCCAAAGGACCGCAATGTTGGATGCCAGCTCCCAAGATCTCAGAGCACATTCTATGGACACCAGCTGTACTCACCCTGTGTTCATGTTCGTGGGCATTGGCATCTGACATTAGTTGTGCAGGGCAGTCAGAGTTAGAATCCACTCTATATGAGAGGTCAGGAGTCAAATATCAGGCTTTCTACCCTGTTTCTGTTCTATTGCAAGCTGTTAGTGAGTCACTGCCACGTGTCTGTAGATAATACACACTATTGCCATTTAGCATTGGTGTTAGAGGGAATGAATGTTGAAGCAGTGCCTGGTGTGCAAGTCAAGCAGGTTGTTTTGTCCTTAATGGTATTGTGCTTTTTGCGTGTTCTCAGACCGGCACTAATTCGGGCAAGTGGAGAGCATTCCATCCCACTCCTCATTTCTACCTTATAGAAGGTGGACAGACTTTGAGGAGTCAGGAGGTAATTTCTTCACCACAGAATGCCTAGCTTCTCACCTACAGTTATATTTATATGGGTGGTCCAGATTATTTCTGCTCAATGGTTGTTGATATGGGGGGAATCAGTGATAGCAATGCCATTAACTAAAATGGCTCAAGATTAAATTCTCATTTGGCAATGATGGTTTTCTGGCACTTCTGTGGCACAGTTTTTTTTTTGCCATTTAATCAGCCCAAGCCTGGACATTGTTCAGGTCTTTATGCATGTGGACATGGATTGATTTTTTTTGAAAGGATGCTGATCATTGTGCACTCATCCAAAAACATTCCCACTTCTAATCTCATGATGGAGAGAAGGTCATTGATGAAGCAGCTGAAGATTGTTAGACCTTGGACACTACTCTGAACAACTACTGCAGAGATGTCTGGATCTAAGATGATTGACCTTCAACTACCGCAACCATCTTCCTTTTAGTTAGGTATAATTCTAGTTATTTGAAGTTTTCACCTTTATTCATATTGCCTCTATTTTTGCAAGGGCTCCTTCATGCTCCACTTGGTCGACAGCAGCCTTGATATCAAGGTCAGTCACTCTCATCTTCCCTCGGGAATTTAGCTGCTTTTGTCCATGTATGAACCAAGGCTGCAAGGAGGTCAGGAGGTGAGTGGGCCTGGCGTCTGAGAATCATTGAGTAAGTTTTTGCTTCATAAGAACCACTTGATAGCACTGTCAGTGGTGTATTCCAACGCTTTGACAACTGAGAATATGCTGATAAGCAATTATTGGTCAGGTTGAAATTCTCCTGTTTTTGGGCAACTCATATCAGGGCAATTTTCTACATTGTCAGATAGATACCAAAGTTATTAGGTGAATTGTCAGGAGGCCAGTCCAGGTGAATGTAACGTTGGAACAGGTTGAGGAAGAGTTCTTCTTCAAATTTCAAGATATAGTTGTTGATTATTCATGAAGTTGATTTAATGGTTTTTGGAAGGTTTCTCTGTCTGAATAAAGCTTACGCTGTTACCTTGAAAGCAGGTAACAAAAACTCTTTCCCTATGTCTTCAGCCAGGAAGCATCCTGTGTCTTGGCTTGAGACACCAAGATCTTTGTGATTGAACGGGGAGCCATCACAATGCGACAAGATGATCATGGGATCAATTTGACTTTTGTCTATGACCCTAAGAGCTTCAATGATTCCATTGTCCATGGTGAAGCAGAAAGACAAGTCAGCTCGTAAATTATAGTCCTTCTTGTTGATGGTTCATTCTTAAACAAGGAGATGTCAGAATTTTGCAATCAATTATGGTTGTATCAATTTAATTTTGGACTTGGTTAAGATTCATTACTGTTTCAGCTGATAGAATTAAAGTCACATGAAATGTTATTGCCATGTTAACAGCTTCTATATTCACATTTTTAAAAATATAGCCTTAAAATTTATAAAATCTGGGGCTGTGACTGTGTACGAGAATGTGACAATGGATAGATGCATGAAATGGTCATGATCACAGGCATTTTACAGTTAATTAGTCTGTTGAATGTAGGTTAGTAAATTGCTCCTTAGCCTTTGTCTATTTTATACTCCCATTAGATCAGGTGGATTGAATATTACTTCGAGTGTGTCAGCAGGGGGCAACACCTGTTCTTGGGTTCTGTCCTTTTGTTTTCTGAAGCATAAATTGATAGTTCTGTCCAGTAGACACCTTACTGGAAAATACTGAGCATAGAATTGCCTCCTTAATAATCACACGTTTCAGCACTTTAATGAAGCTCATGTATTGACACATTGTGAACCTTTCACTTGTCCTTGAGGTAGAGAAATTCTGTGGCTTTTATTTTAATAAATTTTAATTTCCAATCTGTGTGGGAAGGTCAATATGGACTTGGATGGTAGAAGTGGAAAGGCGCAGGATTCGAGTATGTAACGAACCTGCTCAATTAAGTCATCTTCCTGCCTTCATCTTCTGCACCTCTTGGAAGACAAGATTTCACCCAGTGTCTATAAATCATCTAAGGTAGGTCAGAATCCCTCTAAATAACTATCATACTGAGAGTGATGGGTCTTTATAGTATGATAGATCCAAACATTTAGAGCTACATGCTAAGCTGCTGCATGGCCATTTGGGTACATTACAAAGGTACAAAGTAAACAGAGGTTTACCTATTCCATCTAGGGGAACAATGGAAGAACTACTCTAGATATTTGCATGAAATTGTTCATCCACATGTCTGTCTTAAACTTTCCTCCCACATGTTGAGAGTCCTACATCTTGGCTTATAGATTGGGCTATGCGTGGTTTTTCTCACATGTTTATTGTAGCCAAGCAGAAGACAAAGAATTGCGCATCTGCATTCCACAAAAAGTCCTTCAAGCAGGACATCAATCAATGGCGTGTATTTATGTAGCATATTTACCACTATAAAATGTCCCAAAAAAGGTATAAGACATTATCAGGCAAAAATTAGCTTCAAGTTACCTAAATTATTCTTTAGAAGGCTGATCCAAAGGTTTATCCAAACAATGAGTTTTAGTTAGTGCCATTAAAAAAAGGAAGTAAAGTTAGGGTGAAAATTCTAGACCCTAAGATCTACGTAGCTGAAGGCATACTACCAATAGTGGAACAAGCAGTGAGGGACACAAATGAGAGGCTAGAAAGTCTTAGAGATCTTAGAAGGTTATGTATCCACTAAAATTTACAGAAATAAGGAGGAATAAGGTCACATAATCATTTATTATGTTATTACAGAGTCTTGAAAGTATCAATCATACCAGCCACTATGCTCGAGCCATTATAAGCGTTTCAAACTTAACCTAGCATTCATAATGGTTCCAGCCATCATAATAGAAGCTTTCAGCCACATTGCTTACAAATTGATGCCCTCATTTCCCTTTCAAAGCAGGGTGCCCATCAATCAACAGAGGGGAGCAGATGCTGAAAATTTTTTTTTAAACTTTCAAAAGGGATTTTTTTTCAAAGTGTGGAGCTAGATGAACACAGCAGGCCAAGCAGCATCTTGCTTGACCTGCTGTGTTCATCCAGCTCTACATTTTTTTTGTTACCTTGGATTCTCCAGCATCTGCAGTTCCCATTATCTCTGATCACCATTTTTTTTCAACAAGCTGTCACTTGATTTAAATCAGCAGTGAGTAACGAGCATTTTTGACAACTGGAAAAGTATTGAATGGCATACAATGCTGGTCAATTTATAAATTAACTTGCCTTTGTGAACTGATTCCTATGATGATCATTGCATCTACATAATAACTTAGCATCGGATTATAATTGAAGATATTAAAACACGTTATAAACTTACCTTTTAGAATGCTCCCATCTCCTTAGCAGACTTTTCTTAGTGGCAGTGACCTCTGGAAGGAGATCAATTTTCAAGACTTCCAAAATATCACACCAGATCACAATGGGGATCTTGGCCTCTGAAAAGGTATGAATGTGCTTTTCCAGGTTTCAAGAAGGCAGAGGAAAATTGTTTTCTTTTGAAGCCAAAACAAGTTCAATATTTTGCATTCAAATTCCTTTCGCTCTTCAGAGATGAAAGCCCATGCTCAGGGTGGGAACTTTACTTGGAAATGGCTACAGTTTTGAACTTAGTAAGCATAGAATTTGTACTAGTAAAGTGATTTCACAGTGCAATTGTGCAAAGATTCCGACTGACTCATCACCTAAGTGCTGGTATTACTCAAACTGTTGATCAGAGCAAAGTAATACTTCCTGTGAGTACTCTATATAAAAAAAGAACATCTTGGCCTTTCATTTATTTTGAAAGTGCTAAAAGTAATTTCAACCTATTTTAAGTTTCATGTATTTTCAAAGTCAACATTTCCTATTTCAGGCACTTTTTGCATATTTCCAAATCTGTGTCTCAGTTCTCTTATTGACCATGGTTTCACAACCGTTTGATAACACAAGTAGAGCTTTTTCTCCCATGACCTGATTTATACCAAATAATTTTGAACGCCTCTCACTATTCACCCACTGTTCTCTCTCTTGATAGATCTTCTTTGTACAATATAGTTATTTTTGCCTCATCTCTCCAAAGCCAAACCATCTTTAAATTAAAACCTTGTGTTGTGAGTCATCATTCTCCCTCTCAAACTCAGTGTCAAATTATAGTCATTGTAAATGAGGTGCTCCATTAATGTTAGTCCAAAAATCTGTCCTGGAGACATTCAAGAAGTTCACTGTCTTTGGGACTCAAGCTGTTCTATTTTTCACAGTCAACTGAAAATTAAAGTCTCACATTATAACTATGCTGTGTTTGCATCATGTTTCTCCGATCTGTTTGTGCATCCCATGATTATATTGTTGTTATCTAGATGTCTATAAACAACTCCCATAAAAGTCCTGCATGCTCCTTTTAATCTGCAATTCTATTCCTAATGCTTCTACTGCCTGCTCACCTTTCTTGATACCCACATCTTATTGTTCATTTTTTTTGTCCAAAATCCAAAAATTTCATGTTTAAGTGTACAGAATTTTTAACTGTTTTATCATTTCAATTGTATTTAATTTTCTTCCTGAACATGGAGTTATGTACATTACTGCTAAAAGGATTGAAGTTTTTGATTGATATTAATTACTTTCATTTGCTTTTAGCCAATGTTTATTTCTGTGTAAACCCTCCTTGTGCACTGTTCTTTCTTCCAACCACCCCTCCCCAACCATGCTATTCACTTGAGTGGCACAGTGGCTCATGGCTGGCACTGCTGCCCCAGCGTCAAGGACCTAGGTTCAATTCTAACCTTGGGCAACTGTCTGTGTGGGTTTCCTCCAGGTGCTCCAGTTTCCTCCCACAGTCCAAAGATGTGCAAGTTAGGTGGATTGGCCACACGATATTATCCTTAGTGTCTAGGGCGGGAAATGCAGGGATGGGGTGAGTCTGGGTGAGATGCTCTTCAGAGGGTCAGTGTGGTCTCGATGGGCTGAATGGCCTGCTTCCACACTGTAGGGTTTCTATGAAGATGCTTCCTACAGCCTTACTTCAATTTTCATTGAGATCATTGTCACAATTTGGTTCAGATGGACCACTTTCCTACAGGAAGGCAGTTGCATAGTGGTATCACGAGGCAGTAGTAATCCAGGGCCCCAGGATAATGTGCTGGAGACCTGGGTTCATGTTCCAACATGGCAGATGCTGAAACATGAATTAAGTAAAACATACTATTAAAGGCATGTCAAATGGGCAACCATGTAATCATTGTCGACTATCATAAAGGTGAAGATAGATAAGTCCTCTGGGCCAGATGGGATTTATCGTTGGATCCTCTGGGAAGCCAGGGAGGAGATTGCTGAGCCTTTGGCATTGATCTTTAACTCGTCATTGTCTACAGGAATAGTGCCAGATGACTGGAGGATAGTAAATGTGGTTCCCCCTGTTCAAGAAGGGGAGTAGAAGCAACCCTGGTAATTATAGACCAGTGAGCCTTACCTCAGTTGTTGGTAAAGTGTTGGAAAAGGTTATAAGGGATAGGATTTATAATCATCTAGAAAAGAATAAATTGATTAGGGATACTCAGCACAGTTTTGTGAAGGGAAGGTCGTGCCTCACACAAACCTTATTGAGTTCTTTGAGGAGGTGACCAAACAGGTAGATGAGAGTAAACCGGTTGTGGTGTATACGGATTTCAGGAAGGCCTTCGATAAGGTTCCCCACAATAGGCTATTGTACAAAATGCGGAGGAATGGAATTGTGGGAGATATAGCAGTTTGGATTGGAAATTTTCTTGCTGAACGACGACGACAGAGGGTGCTGGTTGATGGGAAATGTTCATCCTGGAGACCAATTACTAGTGGTGTACCGCAAGGGTCGGTGTTGGGTCCACTGCTGTTTGTCATTTTTATAAATGACCTGGATGAGGGTGTGGAAGGAAGGGTTAGTAAATTTGCAGACGACACTAAGGTCGGTGGAGTTGTAGATAGTGACGAAGCATGCTATAGGTGGCAGAGAGACATAGATAAGCTGCAGAGCTGGGCCGAGAGGTGGCAAATGGAGTTTAATGCAGACAAGTGTGAGGTGATGCACTTTGGTAGGAGTAACCAGAAGGCAAAGTACAGGGCTAATGGTAAGATTCTTAGAAGTGTGGATGAGCAGAGAGATCTCGGTGTCTATGTACACAGATCCTTGAAAGTTGCCACCCAGGTTGACAGGGCTGTTAAGAAGGCATACAGTGTTTTAGCTTTTATTAATAGAGGGATCGAGTTCCAGAACCAAGCGGTTATGGTGAAGCTGTACAAAACTCTGGTGCGGCCGCACTTGGAGTATTGTGTACCGTTCTGGTCACCGAGTTATAAGAAGGATGTGGAAGCTTTGGAAAGGGTGCGGAGGAGATTTACTAGGATGTTGCCTGGTATGGAGGGAAGGTCTTACGAGGAAAGGCTGAGGGACTTGAGGCTGTTTTTCATTAGAGAGAAGAAGGTTGAGAGGTGACTGAATTGAAACATATAAAATAATCAGAGGGTTGGATAGGGAGAGCCTTTTTCCTAGGATGGTGACAGCGAGCACGAGGGGACATAGCTTTAAATTGAGGGGTGAAAGATATAGGACAGATGTCAGAGGTAGTTTCTTTACTCGGAGTGTAGTAAGGAAATGGAACACTTTGTCTGCAACGGTAATAGATTTGCCAACTTTAGGTACATTTTAAGTCGTCATTGGATAAGCATATGGGCGTACATGGAATAGTGTAGGTTAGATGGGCTTGAGATCAGTATGACAGGTTGGCACAACATCAAGGGCCGAAGGGCCTGTACTGTGCTGTAATGTTCTATGTTCTAAAAAGAAATGACCTGGTTCACTATTGTCCTTTTAGGGAAGGAAATCTTTCATCCATACCACATCTAACCTACATGTGAGTCCAGATCCTCAGCAATGTTCTTGATTGTCAAGAGTCATCTGACATGCCTTAGCCAGCTACTCATTTGAGCCTAAAAGATACTATGAAGTCTAGAGGAATTAATAAAACTGGACAGGCCATCTACAGGCACCAGAAACAGGCAATCCTAGCTTTGTGGACCCTGCAAAGTCTCCTTATTAACATCTGAGAGCTTGTGTCAAACTTGCCACTCACAGCTAGTCAAGCAATAGCCTGACATAGTCACGTGCATGAAATCTTACCTTTTTACACAATGTCTTGGACGCCGTCACTATCATCCCTTGTTATGTCCTGTCCCACCAGCAAGACAGACCCAGCAGAGGTGGCAGCCCAGTCAGGAGGAGGGTTCCCTGGTATTTTTCTTATTAAGAGATTAGATTAGATTCCCTACAGTGTGGAAACAGGCCCTTCGGCCCAACGTGTCCACATCGTCCCTTGGAGCATCCCACCCAGACCCATCCCCCTATAATCCACACAACCCCTAAACACTATGGGCAACTTAGCATGGCCGATCCACCTAGCCTGCACATCTCTGGACTGTGGGAGGAAACCTGAGCACCCGGAGGAAACCCACGCAGACACTGGGAGAAGGTGCAAACAAACTCCATACAGACAGTTGCCCCAGGCCGGAATTGAACACGGGTCCCTGGCGCTGTGAGGCTGCAGTTCTAACCACTGAACCACTGGGCTGCCCAAAATTCTTCACCATTGACTCGACTCCTTAAGGCCTTAGTCTTAGGTTAAATATGGACAAGGTGACCTCCTACTGATTACCATTTAACAGACCCTGGTTAACTGAGGAATCAGAATTCCTCCATGTTGACTATCATTTGAACAAAGCACAGAGGGTGTCAAGGGTGAGGTCTTCAATATCCATCACCAATATTGGCTTGGTAACACCAGTACTGACTGAGCTGGCTTAGTTCTAAAGGACAGCACTGCTAGAATTGTCTGCTGCAGGGAACCGGCAAAAGAGAAAAATATTTTTGACATTGTCCTCATCACTCTACTAGTTGCCATTGCATCTGTCATTACTATAATCAGTAAGTGCCCACCAGCCATTCTGGAGATGAAATTTCATTTTCCAACTGAAGATTCCCTCCAATGTGTTGGGTGGCACTATCACCACGCTACATGCGACAAATTTTTCAACAAATCTACCACCTTAAGACTGGGCATCCATGAGGCACTGAGGCTAAAGGCAACAGCAGAATTGCATTCAATCATGATCTGTAATCTCATGGCCCACAAACCCCACCACTATTATTAGCATTAAGCCAAGCGGTCAGGCCTGGTTCAAAGGAGAGGAGCAGGAGGCGTATCAGTAGACATACCAGAGGTACCTAGAAATGAGATGTCAACCTGGTGAAGCTACACTACAGAATTATTCATTTGCTGAAAGACAAAAGTAGCATGAAATGGACTGAATTAAGAGATTGCACAACCAACAGATCAGATGTAAACTTTGCAGTCCTGACACACCCAATCCTGAAAGGAATTGGACTATGAAAAAGTTCATTGGAAGAGGATGCTCCATAAACATCTCTATTCTCAACAATAGGAAAGGCCAGCATAAGATAAGGCTGAAGCATTTGTGATAATCTACAGCTAGAAATGCTGAATGGATGATCCATCACAGCCTCCTACTGAAGTCCTTGGAATCAAAAATGTCAGTCTTCAAGCAATCCAACTCACTTCTTGTGATATCAAGGAACAATTGTAGGTAATGGAGGCTGCGAAAACTGTGGACGCTGAAAACATTCTGGCAATTGTCTTGAACACGTGCTCTAGAACTAGCCATAGCCTCAACACGTCATTACCCCATTGCAACTCTGGCATCTAACCAATAATGAGGAAAACTATCAAGGTATGTCCTATCTGTGAAAATTCAATTCAATAATTACTGCCCTATTAGTCTATTCTCAAAGATCAAGGTAGTAATAGAACATAGGCATAGAACAGTACAGCACAGAACAGGCCCTTCAGCCCACGATGTTGTGCCGACCATTGATCCTCATGTATGCACCCTCAAATTTCTGTGACCATATGCATGTCCAGCAGTCTCTTAAATGACCCCAATGACCTTGCTTCCACAACTGCTGCTGGCAACGCATTCCATGCTCTCACAACTCTCTGTGTAAAGAACCCGCCTCTGACATCCCCTCTATACTTTCCTCCAACCAGCTTAAAACTATGACCCCTCGTGTTAGCCATTTCTGCCCTGGGAAATAGTCTCTAGCTATCAACTCTATGTATGCCTCTCATCATCTTGTACACCTCCAATTAGGTCCCCTCTCCTCCTTTTCTCCAATGAAAAAAGTCCGAGCTCAGTCAACCTCTCTTCATAAGATAAGCCCTCCAGTCCAGGCAGCATCCTGGTAAACCTCCTCTGAACCCTCTCCAAAGCATCCACATCTTTCCTACAATAGGGCGACCAGAACTGGACGCAGTATTCCAAGTGCGGTCTAACCAAAGTTTTATAGAGCTGCAACAAGATCTCACGACTCTTTAAACTCAATCCCCCTGTTAATGAAAGCCAAAACACCATATGCTTTCTTAACAACCCTGTCCACTTGGGTGGCCATTTTAAAGGATCTACGTATCTGCACACCAAGATCCCTCTGTTTCTCCACACTGCCAAGAATCCTATCCTTAATCCTGTACTCAGCTTTCAAATTCGACCTTCCAAAATGCATCACCTCGCATTTATCCAGGTTGAACTCCATCTGCCCCCTCTCAGCCCATCTCTGCATCCTGTCAATGTCCCGCTGCAGCCTACAACAGCCCTCTATACTGTCAACGACACCTCCAACCTTTGTGTCGTCTGCAAACTTGCTGACCCATCCTTCAATCCCCTCATCCAAGTCATTAATAAAAATTACAAACAGTAGAGGCCCAAGGATAGAGCCCTGTGGAACACCACTCACCACTGACTTCCAGGCAGAATATTTTCCTTCTACTACCACTCGCTGCCTTCTGTTGGCCAGCCAATTCTGTATCCAGACAGCTAAGTTCCCCTGTATCCCATTCCTCCTGACCTTCTGAATGAGCCTACCATGGGGAACCTTATCAAATGCCTTACTGAAGTCCATATACACCACATCCACATCTCGACCCTCATCAACCATGAAAGGATTCTTTGCAAGTGCTATCAAGTGACATCTCCTGAAGAATAACCTGCTCACTGATGTGGAGATCGGGTTAAGCAAGGGCCAGTCAGCTCACGGTCTCATGACAGCCTTGGTCCAAACTTGGACAAAAGAACTGAACTCTAATGATCAGGTGAGAGTGTAATTGTCATTTACATCAAAGCTGTATTTGACTGAGCCTGGCACCAAGGCAATTTTGAGCAAGAGAGAATCTAGTCATCTTCCCCTGATGTTCAATGCTATTTCCATTGCCGGAATCTACATCCTGGTGGTTACCACTGACAGGAAACTGACCCGGGCCACCCAGATAAATGTAGTGGCTACGCAAGTAAGTCGGATGCTGGGAATTTTGAATTGAGTAATTCACTTCCTGTGTTCCCAAAAGCCTGTCCACCATTGACAACGAGCGAGTCAGGAGTGTGGTGGAATACTGCCTACTTCCCTAGATGAGTGCAGCTTCAACAATACTCAGGCAGCTCCACACCATCCAGGAGAAAGCAGCCTGTTTGATTGGACCCCATCAACAAACATCGGCTCCCTTCATCATTGATGTACTGTGGCAGCAGTTTGTATTATTCGTGAGATGCACCACAGTAACTCACCTTCGGCATAACCTTCCAAACTTCTATCATCTCGAAGGCCAGGGTTAGCAAATGCATGAGAACACCGTTATTTGCACATTCCTTTGCAAAAGACACACCAACCTGGCTATGAACTATGTCCCCATATCTTTACTGCCACTGGGTCACAATCCTGGAAATCCTTTCCCAACAGCACTGTGCGTGTGCCTATATTTTAGAGACTACAGTGGCTCCAGTGAAACCCCTGCAGCCTGTAAGATGTAGCTCATCATCTTCTCATTGACCTTTACATTTTAAGAAGTGGTGCTGCAGAGCAGCGTCATCTGCCATGAAATAATCTGTAGACAATGTCAGCATCAGGGCTTTCCTGAAATGAAGGTCACTGCAGTGTGATATTTTCATTCTGCCAAATCCTTGCAAGCCAGCCCTGATAGATATCTGCCATACCCAGTAGTGTACAGTTGCAATAAGGAAAGGAAAAGGACTAATTTCCAAGGTCATCACTTTTCTCCAGGAAAACAGGCTTCAGCTGGACAGGATCTACTGCTGTCGCCAGATGTGTGCAAAGAAATTGCACATCTTGTGCATGTTGACAGTGGAGTTCTTCAGCTTGACACTTGATATAAAATGAGAACTTGCGCTAATTAGGAGCATTAATTTGATGTGACACATGACAATATTATGGAATATGTCAGTAATCACAATCCAGGCAGCAGAAATGTTGCCTTCCTTTTGTAACATTCCACAATGCAGACAGTATTAGAAAAATAGAAAAGCTTGGATTTCTGGTGCTTACAAGAACTGGGCTATCTTATTAAAACACCAAGGCTGCCTCACTCTCATGTTAATGTTCACAATAAAGCACTAAAAGTAGAGACCCAAGAATATAAAACACAGCATGAGCCATGGATAGAGAAATTGTATCAGTTATGTCAAAAAAAGTAATCGAAATCAGAGATTAAAAACAGGCATTGATGGCTGTTTGTGAGTTACAGTGAAATGTAAACTTGTCTCCTCTAAGGATTGGCATTGCTTCAGTACTGTAGTAGAGATCTTGTGTTCAGGTAAATGCAGGAAATGCCCACCACTTTCTTCTTCTATAGAAAGGGACCTGAGTACAGAACAGCAGGGGAAGAAACAATCTAAAGAATCAGATGAAGCATATCATCAGACATGACAAATTGGTCGCTGAACAAGCCGCTAAGACTGCTGCTGTTATCAGGCAGGATGTAATTGCCCAAGTCTTTCATTAATAGGCATTTGCTGCTAGTTCATAACAGCTCTCCTCACATGTACCCGATCCCTTTGCCAAATAAATCATCCTTCCTTTCCATTGGGCACAGCTGGGTATCAGCATCCAAGAATGTACCACATTTTAACAGGCAGCACCTCCTGTGGGGCCCGCTGATTTCCCTCAGTATAATTTTGACTTTGTGGAACAGTATAAAAATATCAGCTCAGAAGCACATTAAGCATCTCTCTAGAAGCAAAGTCAATGGAAATGTAAATCAGGACAGCCATTTCAGAGCTGGCCATGCCCTATTACACATATTGCACCATTACCTCATGGCAGAATCATACCTGCACTCCAGATTGCTTGCATGTGTTCCTAGTGGATAATACAACATTTGTTTAATCTGCGTTGGTGTTTAGGCTGATGATAACTCATACGTATTTCAACAAAAACTGTACTCAGGTAGCTTTTACAGAACCATCTGGTTGAAAGTCTTTCTATATAGCTTTCAGTTTGTGTGCATTGTTTCGTGGTAGCCATCAGATCCTCTAGCTTCTTTTTATGTTGTGCAGCCTTATGTTGGCCCGAAAGTACAGAAACTTGAAGGAGCAGGCTTCTGCTAGGGCTGTGTGGGAACTTTCAGGGTGCTGCACAGTTGTATAAATTGGAAGAAATACTGGTAGAATAAAATTATGGCTTTTAATTCATACGAGTTATCTATAAGAAATTATGGAATACATTTATTGGTCTAGTAACATCTTCATTCGTTGCTTTACATGTATGTAACTAGTTGTAATTATTCTTAACACTGGGAATAATGCATTTATTTAATTGCATCTTAAAGCAAAGAAATTGACTTTGACACAAAAGTGACATGGATGACTAAGTCAGTCATACAGAATAAGGAAGTGTGGTTTATCACAACTCTGCCAATTCAGGATGCACAGAATCTGAAAATTTCTGATTCCACTCTGAATATAGGAGAACAAGGTAAGTCAAAGTTTAGAAAAGAGAAGGAACTTGCTCTCACACACACAAATATACAAATGATAGCTTTTAGACAGGCAATAAGCTTTGCAAAATGAGATAGTGATTGAATTATAACAAGTGCATTGAATATCTGAGGAGTATGGAGAAAGCAGTGGAAGCATATCATAATTGGATTTACTTAGACTTCTTTGGGTCTCCACACTCAGTCTTTCACACATAACCACTTTAATACAAAGGCAGAATTTATAGCAGCTAATAAAACAATAATCGCTATGGAGGCTACTTTCAAGGGAGTAATATTAATCTTCAAAATGTTCGCATCAAGGGACTTAACGGACGGTTCAAGAGAAATGAATTTCAGTTAGAATTACAGAGGGTAAGCTTTTGTCAGATCAGACACTCATGCAACATTCCTGCCTTGGGTCGCTGCATTAAAAAGGTGCTTATCAATGCAAGTTGTCGACACGTTTTTCTGAAAAGTACATGTAATTCATAAAATATCTAAAAGTAGATTCCAAATCAGTTTAAACTGGATATTATGAAAAGTGTGGCAAAAATCAACTTTTCTTCATAGAGAACTCTGAAGTACTTCAATAAAATTGCATTACTCATGCTAATCACCATATTCAGTCAATGTCAAGCATTTAACCCAAGGGCTTTTACATGGTTACCAGTCACTTTGTTACTCTTATGATAGGGTATTAAATGGTTGTCTTTCTCTATTGTATCTTTGCATTAACTGCCCCAAGTTTTAATGAGTTGCTCTGCACATGGTCCTGGACGTTAAAATACAACACTCTTGTGTGAATAGTCTCTTTGCACTAGAGGACCAACTGATTTCGGGCAGACCAAACAGGTTTTTCCACTGAGTTGGAGGTTTTTCAGCAACAATTGTCATTTGCCTCAGTGTATATCCCTAGGGACAGCTCATACACCATACAGCCCTGTGTCATGGAGTTGCTCATGATGAACCTCAATAAAAGCCATTACATCTCTCTCCAAACCTTCTTTCCAGAGGCACAGTCTAGAAGAGTTGCATTATGTCTCACAGTCAGTATGTCTCTGTATCTTTAAAAGACATGCTTATGATATCATCACTGTATCATAGCATGTGACTGGAGAGTATAAAGGTCTCATACACCGTCTCCCCTTATGTAACATAGTAATTTATGATTAACCCAGACATTTGTGTCCCTGAAGAATGGAATATTAGTACATATTAGTTAGTCGCAATAAAAAAAATTTGGACTCTTCAATGTCACAATAACCACACCCAGTTCTATATTCTATGGTGGTCAACATAAGCACTGCCGCATCAGGTAAAAGCAACTCACACCAGCAATGAGGTGGACAACAGTATCCTTCTCACTGGGGCTGCAATGAGGGAAGCTTGTGGCGCACGGAGAATCCAGGCATGCGTTAAGATTCTTACAGCAAGGACTATCTTCACCACCAAACTATGTCTTTGTGCTCGCTTGAAAGTTATAGCAATGAGGCATTCTGCCAAATAACTTTTACGGTTTGCTCTGGGGACCATCTGATAGGATCCATCACTCCGGTTCGATAAGCACTATTGAGGGAGTGTCTTATAACCAATATTTTTGATGCTGAATGAACTAATTAACTTCATTTGAACAATGTTCACCCACATGCTGTTTGTTTGACTCTGAGTTAATGGTGACATGGTGACTTTTGGTTATCTACTCTAAGTCACCACATACAACTATTCAGGAAATGGTAGTTAAAAAAATTCCAGGGTATTTAAATGAAGACTGAATGGTCAATTAATTGTTATTTGCTATCTCCTAATAAAGAAGAAATGTTAGTAGCTGAAGGCCAACATTGGTTGGAAAGAAACAAATTAAGTCACTCCTGCCAAGCGTAGATTTACTTATTCAATCATCTTTCAAGTACATATGGACAATGATTCTTTTGAATTTGTGTCCATAAATCAATGATTTTTATATGAATTTCATAAGGCAACACTATGTAGAGGTCATTGTTCTGTTGATGAATACCTGTTACTGCATTCCAAGGTTTTTTTTATAGAACCTGATTATTGTAATTATTAAACGTTTGTTAACAACTCACAATATGTACCATTGCACAGATTATTTAGGAAGGGATTATCAGAGCCAAGTGTACTGTTTTTGCATGCTTGGCTTCAATCTTCTATCCGTGATGAGTTAACAAAACTCGCTCACAGAAAGGAGGGAGTATTGGTCTGAAGACCAAGGAAAATCAGCAAGAGTTCCATCTCTGGCCCTGACTTCTGCAGTGCTTACTGGAAAGTGTTGCATGTGGATGTTGTCAGATGAGGACTATTTTATCTCCCAAATTCGCAGCACAAGATGACACTCCCTATACAGATGCGCACATGAGGAGGTCTCCTTGACCTACTTGGTGATGCTGTACAACAAATGGATGTCAAGCCAGATGATGAAGCATAAAACTAGATGCAAATTATTTTCTTGGTAGTTTTCAGAATGCAGCATCATACCTGTCTGCTTCATATCTTCCAACCCAGCAGTCTCCCTTTACCAGTGCTCCACATAGTTAATTAAACAGTGCCCTTCACCTGTGGATCGTAACAATTAACATATCATTAACAGACTGCTGGGGTTTACAGCTTGGTATCATTTTAAAACCAGAGGAAATACACCCAAAGCAGAAGGCTCCAATTCTATTCCGCAATCAGATACACCTTTCCTGCCTATTTTTTGATTCCTAATAAATCAACTCAGTACACAATGGTTGCTAGGGAAACGCACAGCCGAGCTGGGAAAGGTCAGAGCTGGCTGCACGTCTTTGTTGCTGATTGAATGACATTTTTATCTGACAGGAGTGCAGCTTTTTTGATATCGTACATTGAAGTTGCAAACAAATAATTGATGATAAGTCATTAGGAGCTGCAAAAGCAGTCAGTGCTAATTTCTTAATGCTAATTTGTTGACATACATATTTATACAACGGATTGTGTGAAATTTTGCTGCATCTCTAATGATGCAGTGAAAATGCAAGCAAATGCGAAGAGTGAGTCAACCAGCAACTAACATGAACTCTGCCTGTTATTTTTGTTTTATTAAGACCTCAAGAAAATTGGAGGTTAACCCAAGAAAAACCAAGAAATAGCTTCAAGAAACATTGGTCTAGTTAGTCTAATCATAAACCTCCAAATGAAAGGAGAAAGCAAAAGAGAAAAATCCACCTTTTAAGGAGCAATTTTTTTAAGGGAATATAATTGTTTGATTATTATGGACCTAAAAAGTTATACTGCCGTAACACTTTATTTTAATACTTGAGATGTCTAAAATGCTGCACACTTAGTTAACTTGCCATATATAAAAGAGATAAGCCTGATTGATTGTCACATATATCTTGTCATAAAATGCAGTGAAAAGCATTGCATAGTGTCACCGCTCTCTGGTGCCATCTTAAAACAGAAAAATAATTCAAAGTATAGAATATAAAAGGCAGAAAACAGAAAAAAAGACGTGTCCAACTTTACCATCCTTCTTGTTAAGGGCTCTGCCATGGGCCATGGGCCTGGTAGCCAGACAGAGGTCCCCTTCACCATGTCGTTGCTGCTGGAGCAAAAGTCTCCACTCTTCGGCATCATCTCACCTCCACCGACACCCTTGTCAGATGAGAAGTGGCATTGCAATGATCAAGGCCTGGACCAGTATCTTATGTTGCAGAGATAACTGCCTAATTATGCTTTAAAATGTTTAAGGTGATATCTGTGTGCTGCAAGAGTCCATAGCCAAAGGGAATGTATCTGAAATTACATTAATTTCACTTATATTTTTATTTGGATATTCATTTGGCCCAATGACAACAACTGTTAGAACGGTTGAGGTTCAGGATGCAGCTTGACTTTGAGTGAGGAAGTGTTTCCTAATATCACCCCAAAAAGCTCACCTCCTTGTTCTGCACTTTTCCATGAATCTACTAGTCACGTAATCAATTTAATTCAAAATGTAAATGACACTTAAGAGCCCCAATGTCCTTATTATGTGCTAAGTTCTCTAAACATAGCTTTGCATTGCAGTGGGAAAACAGCCATGAAACTCTAAACCGAAAGCATCCTTCACTGAAATTCTAGCCTCTTCTCTCCAATATCCTCTGGCTGAGCTCATTAATCTTCTATTGCTGACATCTTTGTCACCTTCTCACGCCAGCCCTGATGTGCCCTTCCAAGACAGATAGTAATAGCCAAAACTGCCATCCATTCCAAAAAAACCCAGAAATCTTAGGTGACTTTGAGCTAACTAACTGACTGAAGAAGTCAGCTGCAAAACATGAGGCTGAGAATCAAACATACAAATGTCCGGCACTAGATCAAGATTTCACATTTGACCTTTAATGTTCTACTGTGTTATTGCTGCTTTGGCAAAAGCATCAGTTTAGGGGCTACAGTTTCCTCTAAAGTGTATCTGAAACAGTTTGTTTTAGAAAATGGGCACATTTTGAATCATTTTGCTCACACATGTTCCTATATGCCCCTGTGGTTGGTGGGTTTTGAACCCAGACCTGCTAGCACAGAGGTAAGGCCACTATCACTGCATCATAAAATCCTTAATGTAATTGCTACATTCAGAAATTTTGGTTATGCATTGATTTTCTTCCGCCAATTTCAAGCTATATGACTGTGTTGCTCATGATTGGCAGAAACAAGCCAATCAGGTCATTCCTATCATATCAAATGAAATTACAAAGAATGTAAAGATTTTTCAAAGGATCATCTGATATTTTTCCACAAAGCAGAGCAAAATGTTGGTATGGAAAAAAATTCAGCTGTTATTGTAAACCTGACAACCTCTTTCATGTGTTCCTAATTGCTTCATCTCACTTGCTCTGATAGTACATTTGATTGATTCCCTCACAACAACTTACAAACACTGCACACCCAATTTGACCTGCCCTCCATTACTAAGACCCAGTTTGACCTTCTCACTCTGTTCTACACTTTCAGTTTGTCATGAACTCCGACTGCCAGCTCCCAGTTAACACTTGGTTGCATATTTCTTTCTGATACTAATCATAAAGTACAGTGGAGTGAGTAGTTATTGTTTCACCCTAACAATCATTGTAAAGCTTTTAAATGTGTAGGTCCTGCATTAAAGGCGCAGATGAAAATAGACTTTGAAAATCAGCTAGTAATTTTTACTTTGACAAATAGTGAAAAGTGGATGCATGATGCATTTCTCCACATCTTTGCTATTTTCATTGAAGTCACAGCTCATGAAAGGATAAAAATTTGGTTTTGTATCAAGATTTATAGAATTAAAAGGTCAAAGTCCAAATCAATTCAATTGCCACCAGTGGCTAATTTAACGATACAGCATGTGAGAGAATGAAGAATCAGTAAGGATCTTTTTCGATAGCCACATTTAACTACATGTTTTGATACCGGAGTTACTGTCACTGCGAGTTACTGGACAGGTTGAGAGATTCCTTCAGCATGGAATGAGCACTTTGGCCTAACTCGTCCATGCTGACCAGGTTTCGAAACAGAACTATTCCCATTTGCCTGCTTTTGGCACATATCCCTCTAAACCACGTACCCGTCCAAATGTCTTTCAAAGGTTGTATTTGTACCTGCCTCTACCACTCATTCCGGCACCTCGTTGCATATATGCACCATCCTTTATGACAAACATTTGCCCCTTAGGTCCCTTTTGAACCTTTCCCCTCTCACCTTAAACCTATGCTGTCTAGCTTTGGGTTCATCGATATTAGGAAACAGACCTTGGCTATTCACCTTATCTATGCCCATCATGATTTTGTGAACCTCTGCAAAGTCACCCCTCAGCCTCCTACGCTCTAGGGAAGAAAGTCCACGCCTATTTAGCCTTTCCTTATAACTCAAACCCCCCAGTCTCAGTAACATCCATGTAAATCCCTTCTGCACCCTTCCAATTTAATAATATTCTTTCTATAGCAGGGTGACCAGAATTTTACACAGTACTCCAAATGTGGCCTTACCAATGTTATCATTATGATTGCAAAATCAATGAATTAATCACATTTATAAATATTAAAGCATGCTTCCTTTTAATTTTTTTTCCACACTGCAAGAGCTGACAATTATTCAAACTATCTCTTGGAGATTAGAAAACAACTTTTTCGAAACTCTTAGGGAGAAAATTCCTTTGATGTTTTCAAACCAATTCAACAAATCCAAACAGAATTCTCCTACTGAGATCTTAGGAAAGAATTAATAGAACTCATTGCACTTCTGCTCCTCTGTTAGTCTTACACAAATGGTAAAAACAAAATCAGGCAACATTACCCAAATCAGAACAATTTCTCCCTCCAGCCTGTGAAAAAAAAATCCCCTTACAGCATTGAAGTGGAACTTGCTAAAAGTGCAAATTGAGTGCTGCAAAAGCAATAGACCAGCTATACCGTAGTGAATAGCAAGACCAGTGCATCTCCTTAACCAATGAGGTTTATAGATTGAGAATTAAATAGAGGAATGGTTGAGAGGGAAGGTCAAACCAAGTACAAATAAAGAAATAGAGATGGAATGAAAGATTTCATTAAGTTAGAATAAAAAAAAGGACAGAAGGAAAAGTAAGAAAAGTACTTAATTTAATATTTGATATCTTTAAAAATAATCTCTAAGAACAATTTACTAGCTGGAGGAATGAGATTGCATGGTTTGACTTGTTCAGTGTTTGAGCTATAGAGGTTGACTGACATTGTATAAACAATTATCACATAGTTAAGATGGCATTATCTGTGCTTAAACACTAGGCCTAATTTACTGCAGTGTGCTTAATGCAAATTCTTGAAAATAACAGGGAGACTTAAGATGAGATTCTGTCTATGTGAAGCAGACACTAGAAAGGTTAAATCAACCAATAAATTCTGGATATTCCCATCTCCTGGTGTATGTTTTAATCACCTGAATTTATTGGAAGATTGCATATTAATAACTGCATGCATTATTATCCAGGAAAGCTTAGCATAAGAAGTTGAACTGCAGCCATTTACATTAAGCTGCTTATGGCTGGATTTACTTGGAGCAGCCATAACTGGCTCCTTTCAGCTAGTCAACAATGGACACCATGGGAAGCCTGTGTGACCCCTTCGCAAGTGGAACCACCCCACAAAGGAGCTGTTTAAGAATTCTAATTAGCCTCCATCAGGGGGAAGATAGGTTTGCTGTCCCATTTTTCCCCCACTCTAATGAATCAGAACTGGACAGAATATTTATTTTCGAATTTTAAAGTACTGAACAATTGACTACTTGCAGTAAAATTAACTCACAAAACTGCTTTCTAAGGAGAACAGGGTGCGGGCTGATAAGGGTTGCTCATTCATTATTTTTGGTTGTATGAATCTAGAAGCAGAAGGCGGTGAGCCTTATCATAGTGACCAGAAACTTAATTAGATCAGCTCAGAAATACTGTGGCTTCTCTAACTCGTGAGAGGCAGGGTATTTTGTGGTGATTCATCACGGGTGACTCACCTCCTGAATTTCCAAATCTGCTCATCATTCACAAGTCAAAAGTGTGATGGAATACTCTCCACTTGTCTGGACAACTCTAACAACACACAAGCAGTTCAGCAACATCATAGCCAATCACCTCCACTGCCATAAATACAAATTTCTTATAGCATTAACCATAAAAGAATACATAATAGTTCATCAAGACCTCTTGAGCAACACTTCCAGGACATCTACCACCCAGATGGGAAAGGGCAGCTCTTGGTTCCCAAAGCCTGCAAGGTAGCTTAAACACTCCCAGTTACACCAACTAATTACTTGAACAGGGATCAGGTCTCTGCTGTGTTTGAGTTCAACTTGCCTGGCTTCTAGATGTCTCGTCTACTCCAGAGTTTTTCTCAAAATTCCAAGAACATAAAGCCCTTGTATCTGCAACATCTTTCCAGACAAGGACTTACATGCTTTATACTCCTATTTCTGTACACACTTGTGCATGACACTGGCATTAGGTCAGGAGACAAATACATCTGAGGTGCTGCTAGCAAATTTCCTAAGTTCCAACCACATTCCTCTTTCTGCCTATGTTGTGGGGATATATATGTAGACGGTGACTGCTGGTTGTTCACTTTCCTCACTGAGGGTGCTCCGTAACTGTTCAGTGATATCCTGGGTCTTGTAACCTGACAGATAATGGGAACTGCAGATGTTGGTGAATCTGAGATAACAAAGTGTGGAGCTGGATGAACACAGCAGGCCAAGCAGCATATTAGGAGCGCAAGAGCTGATGTTTCGGACCTAGACCCTTCATCAGGAACAGCAACTCATATTCCGCTTGGGAACCAATAAGCCCAATGGTATCAGTGATAATGGGAACTGCAGATGCTGGAGAATCTAAGATAACAAAGTGTGAAGCTGGATGAACACAGCAGGCCAAGCAGCATCTCAGGAGCACAAAAGCTGACGTTTCGGGCCTAGACCCTTCATCAGAGAGGAGGATGCGGAGAGGGTTCTGGAATAAATAGGGAGAGAGGGGGAGGCGGACTGAAGATGGAGAGAAAAGAAGATAGGTGGAGAGGAGAGTATAGGTGGGGAGATAGGGAGGGGATAGGTCAGTCCAGGGAAGACGGACAGGTCAAGGAGGCGGGATGAGGCAGTAGGTAGGAAATAGAGGTGCGCCTTGAGGTGGGACAAAGGGATGGGTGAGAGGAAGAACAGGTTAGGGAGGCGGAGACAGGCTGGGCTGGTTTTGTGATGCAGTGGGGGGAAGGGATGAGCTGGGCTGGTTTTGTGATGTAGTGGGGGGAGGGGAGATTTTGAAGCTTGTGAAGTCCACATTGATACCATTGGGCTGCAGGGTTCCCAAGCGGAATATGAGTCGCTGTTCCTGCAACCTTCGAGTGGCATCATTGTGGCACTATAGGAGGCCCATGATGGACATGTCGCCTAAAGAATGGGAGGGGTAGTTAAAATGGTTTGCGACTGGGAGGTGCAGTTGTTTATTGCGAACCGAGCGGAGGTGTTCTGCAAAGCGGTCCCCAAGTCTCCGCTTGGTTTCCCCAATGTAGAGGAAGCCACACCGGGTACAATGGATACAGTATACCACATTGGCAGATGTGCAGGTGAACATCTGCTGAATATGGAAAGTCATCTTGGGGCCTGGGATGGGGGTGAGTGAGGAGGTGTGGGGGCAAGTGTAGCACTTCCTGCGGTTGCAGGGGAAGGTGCTGGGTGTGGTGGGGTTGGAGGGGAGTGTGGAGCGGACAAGGGAGTCTCGGAGAGAGTGATCTCTCAGGAAGGCAGACAAGGGTGGGGATGGAAAAATGTCTTGGGTGGTGGGGTCAGATTGTAGATGGCGGAAGTGTCAGAGGATGATGCGTTGTATCCGGAGGCTGGTGGGGTGGTATGTGAGAACGACGGGGATCCTCTTAGGGCAGTTGTGGCGGGGGCGGGGAGTGAGAGATGTGTTGTGGGAAATGCGGGAGACGCGGTCAAGTGCGTTCTAGACCACTGCAGGGGGAAAGTTACGGTCCTTGAAGAACGTGGACATCTGGGATGTGCGGGAGTAGAATGCCTCATCCTGGGAGCAGATGTGGCGGAGGCGGAGGAATTGGGAATAGGGGATGGAATTTTTGCAGGAGGGTGGGTGGGAGGAGGTGTATTCTAGGTAGCTGTCAGAGTCAGTGGGCTTGAAATGGACATCCTTTTCTAGCTGGTTACCTGAGATGGAGACTGAGAGGTCCAGGAAGGTGAGGGATGTGTTGGAGATGGCCCAGGTGAACTTGAGGTTGGGGTGGAAGGTATTGGTGAAGTGGATGAACTGTTCGAGCTCCTCTAGGGAGCAAGAGGCGCCGCCGATACAGTCATCAATGTAACGGAGGAAGAGGTGGGATTTGGGGCCTGTGTAAGTGCGGAAGAGGGACTGTCCCACGTAACCTACAAAGACGTAGGCATAGCTTGGGCCCATGCAGGTGCCCGTGGCCACCCCCTTTGTCTGTAGGAAGTGGGAGGAATCGAAAGAGAAGTTGTTGAGGGTGAGGATGAGTTCGGCTAGGCAGATGAGGGTGTCGCTGGAGGGGGACTGGTCGGGCCTGCGGGACAGGAAGAAGCAGAGGGCCTTGAGGCCATCTGCATGAGGAATACAGGTGTATAGGGACTGGATCTCCATGGTGAAACTATGTGTTGGGGGCCAGGGAATTGGAAGTTCTGGAGGAGGTGGAGGGCATGGGTGGTGTCACGGACGTAGGTAGGGATTTCCTGGACCAAAGGGGAGAAAATGGAGTCCAGAGAGCTGGAGATGAGATCGGTGGGGCAGGAACAGGCTGAGACAATGGGTCAACCGGGCAGGCGGGTTTGTGGATTTTGGGAAGGAGATAGAAATGGGCCGAGCAGGGTTTGGGGAACAATAAAGTTGGAGGCTGTGGGTGGGAGGTCCCCTGAGGTGATGAGGTCATGAATGGTGTTGGAGATGATGGTTTGGTGCTCGGGTGTGGGGTCATGATCGAGGGGGCGGTAGGAGGAGGTGTCGGAGAGTTGGCGTTTGGCCTCAGCGATGTAGAGGTCAGTGCGCCATACTACCACTGCGCCTCCCTTGTCCGCGGGTTTTCTTGAATTTCACAAGATTCAAAATCTCCCCTCCCCCCACTGCATCCCAAAACCACCCCAGCTCGTTCCCACCTCCCTAACCTGTTCTTCCTCTCACCTATCCCCCCCCACCTCAAGCCGCACCTCCATTTCCTATGTACTAACCTCATCCCGCCCCCTTGACCTGTCCATCCTCCCCAGACTGACATATCCCCTCCCTACCTCCTCACCTATATTCACCTCTACAGGCTCCATTCTTGCCCTTTTAACGTGCCTGTTGCCTCTCTACCTATTTTCTCCTCTATCCACCTTCAATCCCGCCTCACCCTCTCTCCCTATTTATTTCAGAATCCTTTCCTCATCCCCCTTTTCTGATGAAGGGTCTAGGCCCGAAACGTCAGCTTTTGTGCTCCTGAGATGCTGCTTGGCCTGCTGTGTTCATCCAGCTCCACACATTGTTATCTTGTAACCTGAGAGGCAGCTTACCATCCATGTTTATGGCTGCAAAGTATCTGTTTGTCCCCCAACCATGAAATCTCCTGTTATTAATGCGGTTCCAGTCATCTTCATGATCCCCTGTACAACTGAGCCAACCATGGTGCCAAAGACTTTGCTCTGGCTGTGGTCCCCATGTGAACGACACCACAGAATTATTACAGTGCACACAGGGGCCATTTGGCCCATTGCGACTGCACCCCATATCTTATTATGTATAAATAATATTTATTTCAGAACTGAACACTTTTGGAGAGTGAGGTGTGATCTTGGGATTCCTGAACCACTTGCCTTTTGCTTTTTGACTGCCTGGTGGTCACCAACTCCTTCTTTCCTTGCATTCTTTTAAGCTGCAGAGTGATCACATCAATAAACGTGCTCTCCACAGAGCTTAAAATCTCAGTGGTGATGCCAGCTGTTTCTCAAACTCTGAAACCAGGAACTCAAACTGCTGTAACTGATAACACTTCGTCAGCAGGGGATTATCCAAAATATGGGAAGATTCACATAGCAGGTTAGGGACTATGGATTGAAGCAGCCTGGCCACTTTTCTACCTATTAGACAATAAATCTTACAATGACTAGTAAAGATTGTCATTAATAATGACCCTATTTCAAGTTTGCATATTCCCTTTCCTTGAGAATAAGTCAAAGCTTTAGATCTTTAGAAAATGCATGCATTTACAATGGTCCTAAAATTACCAGCAATCGTCATTATTAAACCATTAGCACACAACAATAAATTGGGTTAACATTACCACTAAAATAGAAAAAGACTATTTCAAGCAACCATGTCCATTCCTATAGCCTGATTTCAAACTCCATGTACGAGATGTAGAATGTTACAAGGCAAGAAATAATGCAAAGGTCTAGACTGCAACTGGAATTGATATGGTATGACAAGAAAGGTTTATACGCATTGCCCTAAGCATTCAGTAGTTTGCTGCCAAATTTATTTAAGATTTCTGAGATTGTGGTTGTTTCCAAAATGAATTAATCATTAATTTATTCCCATGTATCTAATGTGAAATGCTATGTGACATTGAAAGACCCATTCATATTGATTGCCTTGTACCCGGTGAAAGGTTCAGTCTACTTAATATGAGATCAGGATTCAAAGCATAATTATGGGGAGATGGTGATGTAATGTCACTTGATGAGCCAGCCAGAGGTATCGGCTAATGCTTCGAGTGCACAGGCTCAAATCACGCCACCGGTGGAGCTAATAAAATCTGGAATTGAAAGCCACTCTCAGTGGGTGACCATGACAATTGTCTCTGTCAGACACTTTCAAAAACTCTGTTTCACTAATTCTATTTAAGGAAGGAAATCAGCCATCCTTTCTCAGTCTGGTAACTCCACACCCATATCAACATGGTTTGCTCTTCCCTGCCTTCTGAAATGGCCTAGGAAACTAATCAGTTCAAAGACAATTGGAATGGGCAACAAATGTTGGCCTTGCCTATGAAAGAACAAATTTTATACAGCCAGAGAGTCTTTTCTTGTGATATTCTGAGAAAGTGGATTCTCCATTCATTCTCCTTGTATCTAAAAATAACAAGTAGGGAAGCAGAATGTTCATGCCAGACTGTCTGTGTGTTATAGCTATTCATGGCAGTTAGCTAGCCAGTATTCCTATTGCTTCATATTTTTAGGCTTTGACATTATTCTGTATACACTGCAGGCATTACGACATCAGTAATCCATATTCTCAGCTGAAGATTTTATGTTTTTACATAATGCTTATGAATCAGTCATTCTTCTTCAAACAAAACATTGTGCTGTATAGAAACCATACGTAACACTCACCCTAAAGTTATGTAATTATCACCCTATTTTAGTATAGTGCAATGGCCAGATATTGTGCATCAGAAATCTACTCAAACTTTTATCATCATTTGTAGCTTATTCTAAGGTATAGACATATCTAGCATTATTCCTAATGCTCGTTTATTTTGCAAATAATTTATAATTACTGCTTATTTCATGCTGATTTTGTGACGAGGACATAATCTCAGTTATGTCTCTCCATCTACTTTGTGGACTGACATGGACATCTTTCTTATAGGAATGCTGCTTCGGTTTGGAAAAAAGTCTTGCTTGGCAACCTAACTGATCAAGTCTTCTTTGTGGTTGGTGGATTATGCTTTGTAAGGCGTCTGAAAAGTGATAGGACTCTGGAATCAAATGGATCATGGATGGCATTCAGTCAGAGACGCGATACACAATTTATAAAATGCAATTATAGAAAGGCATTTTAGGGGGAATATATTAAAATAGAGAAAATTTAATTTCTCATGTTATTGTTTCAAATTATTCACATCAACTGTGCATATATATTTTTATCTGCAGTAGGTATTCACTTCAATTGAACATCTTTGTGCACTCCATTGATTGGAAGTCCTTGTAAATCGGTTAAGCTTTAGGTAAATGATAACTTGGTCTTGGTAACAATGGAGCCTTCTTTGTACCTAGAAACTGCGAATCTGCACTTGCCAACATGCCAAGAAGGGTCTAGGCCTGAAAGGCCAGCTTTCCTGTCCCTCTAATACTGTTTGGCCTGCTGTGTTCATCCAGCTCCTCACCTTGTTATCTCAGATTCTCCAGCATCTGCAGTTCCTCCTTTCTCTGAATTATGAAATGCCAAACTGGTTAGCAAGTAAGTAACAAAACTAATTCAGTCAAATACATTGATTTCTTCTTACTGCTAATCCTCATAATGTTAAAAAAATAAAATACTTGTCCATGCACATATTGGAATAATTATATCATAAACCAGCAGTCTGTTTATTAATTGGCATGTTGTATCTGGGTCTGAAGGGGCAATACTTGATTGAGTTAAGTGATTAACAGCTACTGTGATGAGATCATGAGGGCATAATCAGTTTAAAAGAAGGAACTTGTCACTTTGACATTGTCCTGGCTGGCTCTGCTTGTCACTGGTTTCCTGGCCACATGGATGTTTTTCCTGGTGATGGAATATTAATAAATTTATTTATATAACTAGTGTTTTTACTGTGTCTTGAACTACACTTGGTTATTACTTGGCAGCAACACTACTGACAGAGCTGGTCGAGTCCTAATTTCCTGCCAGACTGGATCTACAACAAGTAGTGAGGGAGCCAACAAGAATGGAAAACGTACTAGACCTCATCGTCAACAATTTGTCTGCTGCAGATTCATTTATGCACAACACTATCAGTATGACTGACCACCACACAGTCCTTATGAAGGCAAAATTCCATCTTCACCTTGAAGACACCAGTCATTTATGGTATTATTGATATTCTAAATGGGATGGACTTCAAACAGATATAGAAGCTCAAGACTGAATATCCATGAAGTCCTATGGGCCATCACCAGCAGCAGCAAAATTGTATTACAGCCCAATCTGCAACCTTGTGGTCAAGCATATCCCCTTCTCTACCTTGACCACGAGTCAGGGAATCAGCTTTGGTTCAATGAAGAGAGCATAAGGGCAAGCCAAAAGTAGCAAAATGCATAGAGAGAAATGACATGTCCACTTGGTGAAGTTACCAAATAGGACAACTTACACACCAAACAGCATAAACAGCAAATGATAGACAGAGCTAAGTAATCCCAAAACCAACTGATCAGATCTAAGTTCTACAGTCCTACCACATGCAGCCATGAATGGTGGTAGACAATTAAATAACTTACTGGAGAAGGAAGCTGTACAAATATCTCCCTCCTCAATGATGGAAGAGACCAGCACATAAGTGCAAAAGATAAAGCTGAAGCATTTGCAACAATCTTCAAGCAGAGTGCCAAGTGCATGATTAATCCTTGCCTCCTCCTGAGGTCTCCAGCATGAAAGATGCTAGTCTTCGGCCAATTCAATTTACTCCAGTTGATATCATGACATTGAATACTGCCAAGGCTATGAACCCTGACAACATTCTGGCAATTGTACTGAAAATGTGTGCTCTGGAATTTATGTGCCTCTAGCCAATCTGCTCCATTACAGTTACAACACTGGCATTTATCTGACAAAGGTGGAGAACTGCCCAGGCGTTTCCTGCACACAAAAATCAGGACAGATCCACCCAGATTAATTACTGTCCACATCAGTCTACTCTCAACCATCAGTAAAGTGATGGAAATGGTCATCAGCAGTGCTATTAAGTAACGCTAGTTCATCAATAACCTGCTAATTGATGCTCAACCCAGGTTCCACCAGGGCCACTCAGCTACTGACATCATTACAACCTTGGTTAAAAAATGGACAAAGGCTGAATTTTTGAGGTGAAATGAAAATAACTACCCTTCACATTGAGGCCACATTTGGCTGAGTGCCACAAAATGTAACATTTGTTTCAAGGGGTCCTAGCAAAACTGGAGTCAAAGAGTATCAAGGAAAACTCTCAAGGTTGGTGTCATACCTGGTATATTAGTTATGGTGGCTGGAGATCAGTCATCTCAGCTCCAGGTCTTCTCCGCAGGGTTTCCTCAGGATAGTGACCTAGGTCCAAGCATCTTCAGCTGCTTCATCAATGACCTTCCCTCCATCATAAGGTCAGAAGTGAGATGATCTCTGGTAACTGCACAATATTCAGCACCGCTTGTTCATTCTCAGATACAGAAGCAGTCCATAACCAAATGCGATAAGACCTGGAAAATAGTCTGATTTGGGCTGGCATCTGGTAAGTAGCATTTATGCCATACATGTCAATCAATGATCATCACTTACAAGAGGCAATCTAAAAATTGCCCCTTGATATGAAGGGTATTACCATTGCTAAATGTCCATGTCAACATCCTGGACTAGAAATTGACTAGAAATTGAACTGGACTTTCCCTGTCAGACTGTTTTTCTTTTCATTTGCAGATGCATTCTATTTTGTTCAAAATGCACACAATGTATGGACAGTCAATGTGACATTTTATAAGTTCGTACTTTAGAAATAAAACCTGCCTGGCTCCAAACCAATACACAAATAGATTCTGAACAAGATCTCACACTTAACATGAATTGTCTAACCTAAAACGTCACCTCTTCTTTACATTGCTAAAACCTTTAGTTCTCTCAGGGCAATGACTTGAAAGGAATTTGGGGATTTACATATACATATTAATCATTTAAAATCTTCTAACCGATTAAAGATTTAATAGCATCTTAGATTTGTTTAATACATCCTCATCAGTTGAGTGACCCTTTGATCTTTTAATTACAAATTCTGTATTTCGTGCGCTTCTTTTTCACTTCACCTGATGAAGGGCTACTCTCTGAAAGCTTGTGTTTTCAAATAAACCTATTGGACTATAACCTGGTGTCGTGTGATTTCTGACCTTGTCCACCCCAGTCCAACACCAGCACCTCTACATCATGAACAAACCAAACCTTAAACAGCACATGAGTTTATACAAACTCATAACTACCGACGTTCTAGAAGGATGAACAGAAAAACTGGAAAATGATCACCTGCAAATTCCTCTCTATGTCACTCACCATCCAGACTTGGGAATATATTGTTTTACCTTCGCTGTCACTGGGTCAAAATTCTGAACTTCCCTGTGGGTCAACAGCACGTGGACTACAGCAGTTCAAGAAGACAGCTCACTATGCCCTTCTCAAAGGCAACTAGGGATGGCAATAATTGCTGGCATAGCTAGTGGTAACCCTATCCCATGAATAAATTTTAAAAGCCTTTACAGACTAGTGGTAGTCTTATAATATGTAAGTAGTGTAACAGTGGAACAAACTTCATATTATTAGCTCAAGACCCTTTTCTTAGACCAGAAAGGTAGATATCCTAATCCTTACTACATCACTTTGTGCTGGTAGGAACTCACATGCTATGTGACTAACCAAAGGCAGTGAGACTTGTCCTGCACAAATTCCAATACTTTTCAATTGACTTTTCCAGAAGGAGGTAACAAGTAGGCTCACCTCTCTCTGTCTCTCTCTTTCTGTCTCTCTCTCTCTCTCTGTTCACTGAGCTGTGTGTGTTGAAAATTGATTTATTGAGTTGTTAGGAGTTGTTATTCCCAGGCCCATAATATGGGAGATAGCAAGAGGAGACCTGCTTGATTACAATAGACAAATAGGCAATAGGCTAAAGTTGAGGATATTTTCTCTGATGAAAATTTATGGTCTATCTTTTTGTGTAGGAGACTGAGAGAGAAAAGACCAGATGCTTGGAGTTTTCAATAGGATAGGACAGGCATTCATACAGGATGGACCCATCATGGAACAAGCCCCCTGGTTCTCATGGAAATGAGATACATCCCACTCACCTCACAAATTCAAGCACTGAAGGGCATTGAGGGTGTCACTTCAGGATCCAAGCCCACAAATCATTGAAGCTAAACTCTTTGTTATCACTGACAGACTGCCAACCTGGCAGTTGTTCTTGTAAAGCAGGCTGTTATTTAATTGTTCATGTGTTCTTTGATATTGTTAGCACATAAAAAGATTTACAATTTGGGTGATGTGCAAGATTTTTTCTGGCATTCTGAAGTCAATCTGTACAATCTGCCTTTCCCATATATGGACGTCTATTACCATTGTAACAATTTGCCTTGTGATTTTTAGTATATTTTAGGTTACGTGCCTCATGTGAGCCTCCTTTCCAGGTTTGCTGAGAAAATTGTTAACATCTGTTACTCGTGTTATTTCAGCATTTCTTGAAGTTGCTGCTCTTGTCCCACTAATTTCTAGATTCTTAGTGCACTTTGGTAACTTGTTTCTAATAGTAATCAGCTCTTTCTGCACTTGTTATTTTTATTTGCTTCAAGCTGTTAGCTCTCTCTGTAGGCCCCCAGCTTCTAAATCCTTCTGCTTGCATACCCATTATTTGACTGTGCCAAAATACTTTTCTGTTGGCTGCACCTCTTCAGGACACAGTGCCTCTTAGCTTTGATTCTGATGTTTGGATGCAGGCCGGTTGGTGTTACATCCAAGGGGTTATACATTTAGCAATCAACATTGGTTGAAGGAGTGGTCATGTCCCAGCTTTGAAACTTTGACATGATTTATCACCTAATTGTTAGAACAGGTGCAGCTTGCTCATATAAATCATCAGACAGCACTGTTAGCCATTAATGTAAACAGTCATAATCGATCTGTTTCCCTACTGAATGATGTATAATGCATTCGAGTCAAATCTGAAACTTACTTTGCTCTGCAATCTGTTGAAATTATGGTTGCAACAGAACTCTGATTCCACAATGTTGTTTTCATTAGGCTGACAGGATTTAAATAACAGAGCAAAATGAGGAGTTACTGAAATGTTTAATCCATTGTTGTGCTTTTAAATTGTGTGACAAACTTGTAAAGGTTATCAGATTGTTTGCTCTAATTATAGATCATTTTTCCTCACTTCAGATGCTCAGGTAAAATAGCATATGCAATAATGTGCAGGCGGATATTGTTGTCCATGGAACCAACCACCATCAGTAAATTGTTGAGCTATAGTCATGTAGTAATAGAATCATACAGCACAGAAACAGACCCTTTGGTCCAACTAGCACATGACAAACATAAACTCAAACTTAACTAGTCCCACCAGCCTGCTTCTGGCTCATATCCCTCCAAATGGTTTCTACTCATGTATCTATCCAAATGTCTCTTAAATGAGCGCTGCCACCCATCCTCCTTTTCAGATATTTTGCATCAACTTATTCAAAGATGTTGTTAGATACCTCTGAGGCAGGTATTGTTTGAACCCAAGCCACTTAGTTCAGAGGCAGGGAAACTACCTCTATACCAGAAGAACCATTATAAATATCAACCTATTCAGGCGTGTTACAACACACATAGGATGCAAGTGAGGCTTGAACACGGGTGTTCAGGCTCAGAATCCTATTTTTTTAATACTAGACTGAAGGGCCTGTTTGGTTAATAGTGGTAGAGAATAAATCACGTGTGAGTATAAACAAGAAGAAGCACGCATCTCTTTCTTTATTCGTTTATTCATGGGATGTGGGTATCAGTGGCCAGGCCAACAATTACTGCTGTCGCTAGCTGAGCCTTGAGAAGGTATCAGTGAGCTGCCCTCTTGAATCATTGCAGCTCATGTGCTGTAGGTAGACCCAAAATGCCCTTAGGGAGTGAGTTCCAGGATTTTGACCCATCATCACTGAAGGAATGGCGATGTATTTCCAAGTCAGGATGGTGAGTGTCTTGGAGGGGAGTTTGAAGGTGGTGGTATCTGTTACCTTTGTCCTTCCAGATGGACGTAGCCATGGGTTTGGAAGGTGTGTAAGGAGCCTTGCTGAATTTCTGCAGTGCATCTTGCAGACAAAGCTCCTACTGAGCAATAGTTGTGGAGGGAGTGGTTGCTTATGAATGTGGTGCCAATCAAGCAGGCTCATTTGTCTTTGATCTTGTCAAGTTTCTTGAGTATTGTTAGAGTTGTGCTCATCCAGGCAAATGGGGAGTATTCTTTCACAGTCCTGACTTGTGTCTTGTAGATAGTGATAATAAAATGTGAGGCTGGATGAACACAGCAGGCCAAGCAGCATCTCAGGAGCACAAAAGCTGACGTTTCGGGCCTAGACCCAGAAGGGTCTAGGCCCGAAACGTCAGCTTTTGTGCTCCTGAGATGCTGCTTGGCCTGCTGTGTTCATCCAGCCTCACATTTTATTATCTTGGAATCTCCAGCATCTGCAGTTCCCATTATCTCTTGTAGATAGTGGACAGGTTTTGGGGAGTCAGGGGCTGAGTTACTTGCTGCGGGATTCATAGCCTCTGAGCTGCTGTTGCAGACACAGTATTTATATAGCTAGTCCATTTTAATTTCTGATCAGTGGTATCTCTATGATAATGAAAGCGGGAGATTCAGTAATGGTAACACCATTCATTGTGAGGGGCACTGACAAAATGTAATTTATTGTATATTCGTGATAGGTACAAGAGATATTGATGATACATGATGATGCATTGGTTGATGATACATTGATACAATATGCATATGAAGGCAGCCAGGAACCAGAGATCATATGCCTGAGTTCATTGGGGTCTAGAGTTAGACTCTTCCCCACACAGGACTGTACAACACTGGCAGGTTGGGTGGACATAAAGCTGTCTCCAACATTAAACCTTTCAGAACCATTACATTACACAACAAATTCTTGATTTTTTTTCTTTTTTATGTTCAATATTTCATCAGTCTGAATATTTCAGAGTGAACCCGACATCATGATCATGTGCTTATTTTTTTAAGCATGCTATCCCAGCATGAAATGAAAAGGTCTCTGGCTCTTTTCCAAGTGAACATAGAAAGGGGGCTGTTCCCTGATGTGAATAAATTAAATTTTCACATAGAAAGAATCAAATTACTTTTGTCGATGTGGTGACTTTAGTTTATTGACTACGTTGTTGTGATTCAGTATTGGCACAGGCTAAGGATGCTTGTTGCATTTACTTGCTGGGGTCTGCCTGATTCGTCCTGGTGATTCTGCACATAATTACATCACTCCAAGCCTCTCCTATGCTGCTGCTCTGGGACTTTCTGCAGTATCAGCAATGGCCACTACGTGTGATGGCGCTAATGGCAATGAAGGTGCCCCTCTGATGGGTTGGAACCTCGGGGGAGGGGCAGTCAGGGGGAAGCCCTGACTGAAGGCAGTTAACAGCCTGATCAGCACAAAATTCACTCGGGATTTTCATAGCACGTGAAGAGGGCATTAGCCCAGACCTCTGATGAAGGGTCTAGGCCCGAAACGTCAGCTTTTGTGCTCCTGAGATGCTGCTTGGCCTGCTGTGTTCATCCAGCCTCACATTTTATTATATTAGCCCAGACCTTTTGGCTGGTGGACAAGGTCACTGCTGCTCTATGAAACCCCAGCTCATCTCACTCCATGTTTGTAGATAGTATTTATTTAATACCTCTGAAAAGTCATTGTCTCGATTGCATTTACAAGAGTGAGTGCACACAGCAAGATTACAATAAAATTGAGTTGCATGATGGATGCTAATTTACTCACACAACAGGAAACATAGGGTCAGGATTAGGCTAGTTGGCCCTTTACCCTCTGCCATACAATGAAATAATGGATCATCTGTACCTTAATTCATTCCCACTAACTTTGATGTTTTAGAAAGAGCTCACATTACCAAAGAAGAAGTTCAGGAGGTCTTAGAGAATTCAAAGGTGGATAAATCTCCAAGACCTAATCTAATGTATTCCAGAATGTTGTGGGAAGTAAGGGGGGAAATTACAAGATCCGTTGCAGAAATATTTGCATCATCTGTACCTAAGGGCGAGGTGTCTGATGACTGGAACGTGGTTAATATTGCACCTTTGTTTAAGAAAGTTTGTAAGGAGAAACTGGGGAACTATAGACCTGTGAATTTGACGTCAGTTGTGGGTAAATTGTGGGAGATGATTATAAAAGATAGGAATTGTGGCCATTTAGAAAAGCAAAAATCTATTAGGGATAGTCAGCATGGTTTTGTGTGAGGAAAATCGTGTCTCACAAACTTGATCGAGATTTTTGAGGAAGTTACCCAGAAGTTTGATGATGGAAGAGCAGTAGATGTTGTTTATTTGGTTTTAAGAGAAGCCCTTGGCAAGGTTCCACATGGTAGCATAATTAGTAAAGTTAGGTCACATGGGTTTCGGGTGAGCTTGCCAATTGGATACATAATTGGCTTAAAGGCAGGAGGGAGAGAGTAATGGTGGAGGGTTGGTTTTCAGACTGGGGGCCTGTGACTAACGGTGTTCTACAGAGATCTGTTCTGGGTCCTCTTTTGTTTGTCATTTCCGTAAATGATTTGGATGAGAATATAGAAGGCAGGGTTAATAAGTTTGTGGATGACACCAACATTGGTGATATTATAAACGGTGAAGAAGGTTTTCTAAGATTACAAAGGAACCTTGATCAAATGGGTCAATGGGCTGAAAAATGGCAGATGGAGTTCAATCTGGATAAAAGCAATAGAAGTTTCTAAAATAATGAGAGGTATAAGTGGAGTTTGGTGGTAGTTCCCTTTTCCTTAAGATGTTGAATTTTAAGACTAGAGGGCACATTTTTAAGGTGAGCACAGAGATTTAAAAAAGAAATAAGAGGCAATTTTTTTACCCAGGGGGTTGTTTGTGTACGGAATAAATCTCCTGATGAAGTGGTGGATGTGAATGCAATTACAATGCTTAGAACACATTTGGATGGATACAGGAATAGGAAGGTTTTGCAGGAATATGGGCCAGGAGCAGGCGAGCGGGACTGGTTTAGTTTGGGATTATGTTCAGCATAGACTGGTTGGACCAAAGGGTCTGTTTTCATGTTGTATGACTCTATGGCTCCACGATACCTAAGAATCTCTTTCACTCCTTGTGTTTCCACTTTAGGACATTCCCACTGAGAGTCCTGTGCCCAGCTGGTGGGATGTTGACCATTGTCGCTGCATTCCTGAGAAGGTGAAGATAGATGGAGGAGGACCAGGACTGGAGACAGACACAGAAGTAGCACCAGGCCACTGTGGAGAATGAGCAGCATCCAGTTCAGAGAGAGATACCAGCTGCGGGGCCCCTCAGGATGCGTGGAGTCTGTATTCTGGCTCAAATTCCATTTTCTGGCCATCAAAGGGGTACCTGGGACACTGCGATTTAACTGTGCTGAATGCTAGAGCAGGACCTGAGGGCCACAGGAGTGGGAGGTCAGTACTGCAGCCCGGCAGGAGGATTCAGGAGCATAGCTATCTCCTGCCAAGTGCAGGGTGTCATCGACTGTACTCCCCACATGGCACTGAGAGGGCAGCATAATACCACTGTGGCATGCATCAGCAGGAAGGGTCCCATTCCATTCATGTTCAGGTGATCAGTGATCACTGTTCCCACTTCTGGAGATGTGTGCCTGCTGCCCTGGCAGCTGCCACCTCTCCTACATGCTGTGGCACTCTCGTGTGCCAGGTGTGTTTGATAGAGTCTAGGGGCTTTACAAAGCTGGTTACTGAGGGAAAGAGATGCCCACTGCGACCATGGCTCACGACACCATTGAGCAACCGCCAGACTGATGCAGACACAGGTACAATGCAGCCTGTGCCTTGACCAGGGCCATGTGGAGCAGGTAGTGGAGCTGCTGATATTGCTGCTTGGACAGGACTAGGGATGGGGCTCCAGTATAGTCTGGGCCGCACCACACTGGTGTGCTGTGCACTGCACAATGGGAGCAGGTAACAAGGTGATGTGCTGGATGTTGAGGAATTGAGGGAGCAGGAGCCGTATTCTGAGGAGAAGGATAAGGATATTGGGGAAACTGAATCTCCACTTGTCAATGACAAGACCTCAGCTGCGTTGGGTGAAAAGCCAAACAGAACTTGATTGTTCACTGGTTCCACTTGATGGGAGCTGGTTGAAACAGACCATTGTGGATTGTAAAATAGTGGTCGCTCATCAATCTAGCATTTACATTGCATTGTATGGGATGGACACAGGCCCCCACTGGCTTTGTTTGGTTTCCCTTTCGCTGTTGTGGGAAAATGGTGCATGGTCAGATGGGGAAGATGTCAGACAAACAGCTGCCAAGGTGGTGGGGTAGGTAGTTAATAAGTTTGGTAAGACACATAGAAAAAAATAAGTTAACCCCACAGTTAATGAACCCCTCTAAAATATCTCAGCACAACTCACCCTGAGCCAAAATAATGTAAAATTCAGTCCGAGGTATTTGTCGTTCTTTTTTCAATGACTTTTTTCTCAAATAGAGTTTGTTTGCTTACATCAGATTTAGTAAGTTCCAGTCATTGACTCATCATCAACTTCCCTGGAACCTCACATTTATCATTCCTTTCCTTTAGTGTCAAAACTGACTAGAAATATTTATTCAGCAAGACTACCAGCCACTTCCTTACTTTCATTTGCAATATTATCTCCACATGTGTTTAAACAGGCCATGTTGCCTTTGACTGTACAGATCTTTTAATATAATTATTAAATCTTTTCTCTATTAATCTTAACAACCAAACACTAGGTGGTACGACTGGATACTTGTTTGGTATTTTATTCACTGCTAAACACCCAAATCTGATCAGGAAAAAGATATTATAATGTTAAAGCCTTAAATTTCTTCCCTCAGGCCAGACTGAACAGTCCAGAGCTAAAGAATATTAAGATACAAGAGGTCATTAATCTTAAACATTAGCCTGAATTTAAGCTACTGCATATCTTGGATGGCATCAACTGAACCACATCCCCAATCTGTTATGACAGGAGTAGAGGTTCCCTTCTAATAATTACCCCCAAAACACTCAGAGAAGCTTACCTTTCCACTCCTAATCTGTTTAAAAAAAATCCCTGATCCACTCTATAAACAACAAGTAACAACTTATTTATTTACCTTAACAAAGAGCAAATTAACAGAATTACTGACAAACCAAACAATTTCCCCCCGAGTACTAACTATTCATCAACTGAACTGAATTACTACTGGAAAGGTGTTCAAATAAAAACAAGTCCCACTTATATAAACCCAATTAATAAGACAAAAAGTGAACCCTTCAAGTTCACACAGAAGGAGCCTTCTGGAAAGTTCCATCTTCTCTGTTGATCATCTGCCAGGACCGTCTTCTCTTCCTGCTGCTCTCCCTGTAATTTCTTCTGTGAGTACTTTGAGCTAAAAGTGCCGTAGTCCCTTTGTTGGGGCTTTTTAGGGAGTTTAATGATTTTGTGTGAAAGCCAGATTTACGTCTCTGATGGTGGATTTGCTTTTGCTTTAGATGGCAGTTGCCTCTCACCTCAGGTGCCAGATGGCTCTCTGCCAATTTTCCAAATGCCCTCTTTTATATTCACTTGATGACCTGTCCATTTCTTACACGAGGATTGGTCCCACATTGTCTATACCATCAGATTTAAATTCAGTTGGCTTTCAGAATCTAGGGCCTGGTTTAAATTAAATGGCAGAATTCAAAAACCTATTGTCTTAGTAAAAATGCTGCTTCGATACGCCATGGTACAATTCATGAACTCTGTGGTGCTGCTTGCAGACATTTTCTGTTTAAATCCCTAAGCTTAGAAAAGCACACTCTCTCTTAAAGGGGTCACACATTTTTTGCCCTTATTATTTTTACAACACATTCTACCTTCCTGCCTTCCAAATCCTGAGTATTCTGCACAACTTCATAACAACAGTATCCGACACAGCCATGATTACAGCACTAACACATGCACTGAAGGGCTTGTACCACCAAACTATCTTCTAACTCTTCCCTGGCCCAGCACTTGCAACTCACTTACTAAGGGGGCTGGGATCATTACCTCACCAGGGTATACTGTGCTCATGGACCATTCCCATCTCACACTGTAGGACAAGCTGGCCGCAACTACAAGTGGTGGGCCCTGACTGACAGGGGCTCTCCTGATCCCTAGCTCTTCACAGCATTCAGTGGAGATGTGGCCCATCTGGTGGATGAGGCCAAAGATCAGGCCTGTGCCAATGGGGAAATTGGAGTGGGACAAACCAGCGAGCAGCATCACATCTCAGAAGTGCAACCAGTCTCACGCAATCCTCCACATGAGAGGTTGTGATCCTTCTCCAACTAATCCTTTCTTGCTTCTGCCACAGGTATGAGCAGTTAACAGGAAGAGGGCCCCAGAGGTGATACAGCAAAAGCAGCTCTGAGGATGAGGCCTGTGATAGTTCAGACGTTCCACCGATGAGGCATTAAGCTGTACCGTCCACTAAAGACTGTCACCTCAGTGAGCACTAAATTGGACAGACTTGGGCACACAAATTGGTAAGCCTATCACTGGCAAATGTTCACTACATAGAGGAAGAAATGCCCAATGTCTCTGGCCCTCTCAGAGATTGCTGGAGATCAGATACTGGCTCGGCACAATACAAGCCATACTTGTTCATAATTGACATGCTCAACCTGCAGAGACAGGTGGGAAATATCAGGCAGGGGATGGCAGAGTTCCTTTCTGGACTGGAGTGAAAGATGGAGGAGTCCATTTGTCCTCTATCTTCCATAGTTCTCCATAATAAGGACATTTTGTGCCTCCTTGGCAAAGATGGCCCCCATCTTAAAGACCCAGTCCAGCTGAATGCCTGACAGCTGCCAGCTAAGTACTTAGACCCACAATCCACTGCTTTAGCCATGGGTGATCAGCACCAATGGAAAGGTGAAGGTGGGTGGAGCACCACAATCTCGTTCAACATGTCCTTCTTTTCACAGACACAGGATGGTGCTAGCTGGCAGGGACAGATAGACACACACTTGCCACTGACACCATTGCTGGCAGCAGTTCACGCTGAGGATGGGCATCCGAAGTTGAGCAGGATGTTTTCACCTGCCTGGGGTACTCTAGGTCTTGAGGCCAGAGAGGTTTCCTAATAAAATGTTCGCAGTCACCAGGAAGTACAGTCAGCAGTCACACCCTGTGCCAGCTGCCCCCACCACCACCACCCCAGCTCTCAATGTCAGATCTGTACTTTGATTTAATGGTTGGCATAGGAAGGCATATTGGTAGCATGGACGCTTGATTGCTGTAAAGAAATATAATATTATATATGCACTTCCACAATTCTAACACATCACATTGTCTTACTCCCCAGCTAGGTCCCTGCACGGTTGTCTAAAATGAAAGCCATTTTGTTCATTATACTGAGATGCTGCTCGTCTCTCAGGACATCATTGATTGTCTGGCTGCATCTGTAATATATGTCTCTGTGTTTCTCAAATCCCAGTCTATTATCCCAGTGAACCGTGGATCTAGCATTTTGACAGTGTAGCTAATGCTGCAGAGGGAGTATTTAGGGACTCACAGTTTGTTCTATTGGTCCAACAGCAGGGTAATGAGCCCAGTAGAGCTGCATTGCAGACTCTGCACAAGCAATTCGTGACATTCATGCTGAGAAATGACCAGATCAACACGGGAGAAGCCAAAGGTCTTCTCCATGCGTGGGGTCTCCATGGCCAGGCCAAGCATTCTCCGGTATATCAGATAGGCTAAACACATCTGAAAGATGACCCTAATCTTTCATTGGCAAGGTAGGGGAAGTCTTCATTACCATGAGAGCTCACTCACAGAGAATGTCTGGTCATCGTTATGGTATACTGTAGGATACTAACATTCTGCAACACTGTGGAACTGTAGGAGAAGGGGACTAATGCCATCAGGAGGGGTCTCACGTGGCTGAGGAGCCTTCCTGACTGGGAATGATCCCTGATTAGCTTTCTATTTAATGGAAAGGTGGTCCAGAATGTCACAGCCCTCTGCCAGTCCCTGTTTGTGGAAATGCCCACAGTTTTAAAGCTACAGCTACACACAAATAGTACAGAGGCTAGAAATCTCTCAGCTGGGCTTCCTGGCATATCACAAGCAGAAGGAGATCTTCGCTCTTACCTCAAGCAATGATGCAAAATGAATCTTTTCTCAGTCAGTGGGGATTGTTGAATACAGGATGCAACATTGATACTGCCAATAACATACCCTACCTCTCAGAGCCCCAAGCTCTTGCCACCCTTCTAAGGCAATGGCATTCAGCCGGGGTGCCAGACATGCAGTAGTTCTGATGGTTGTCTTGGTCCAATGCATCAGCTTCTAGATTGCTTTTACTTTCCTTGCTGCACTGCTCACTGCATTCATGAACAATTGAGGTGACGATCAGGTGAATGTGCAATTATATTCATACCTTCAAGAGATCGCATTGGAATGGGATTAATTGAGTAGGGCTGATGAGTATTATCCAATCAACCTGTTTGAAGGTTGGTGGCACAGTGGCTCAATGGTTAGCACTGCAGCCTCACAGCACCAGGGACCCGGGTTGGATTCCAGCCTCAGGTAACTGTCTGTGTGGAGTTTGCACATTCTCCCCGTGTCTGCGTGGCTTTCCTCCGGGTGCTCCGGTTTCCTCCCACAGTCCAAAGATGTGCAGGCTAGGTGGATTGGCCATGCTAAATTGCCCATAATGTGTGGGTTATAGCGGGATGGGTCTGGGTGGGATGCTCCAAGGGGAGGTGTGGACTTATTGGGCCGAAGGGGCTGTTTCCACACTCTAGGTAATCTAATCTAAAGATGTTATTACACACCTCTGGAACAGGAGAAACCTGAACACAGGCCTCCTGGCTTAGAGATAGGGACACTACAACTATGCCAGAAGGACTTTGAGTATAACTGATACAACTTTTTTTCTCATTTAACCTATTTTTCTAATCAACATGTTTAGAGATGTTATTATTCACCTCTGGAGCAATTGAAACTTGAACTGAGGCCTTCCAATCCACAGGTAAGGACCCTACCACTGTGCCAGAAGACCTTGAGTATAGCTGATATCGGCTATCATAACATTGAGGTCAGCTACATTTGATTATCCATCCACTGGAGCCCCTGGTTTAATAAGGGGTCACCTCAACTGACCAAAACATTACAGATAGAACTTTGCTCCCAAATAAAAACTCTTTCCAATTTCCTCACCGATATGCTTACTTCAATGGAGTGTTGCATGGTAAGTTTGTGAGATTGTTGGAAGATGTTTGGAAGTTAATTACAATAACAATGCCTGGAATGAGCAGATTTCTTTATTAGGTAAAGCTGGACAGGCTAGTTCTTTGACAGAGTTTAGAAGAGTCACAGGAGATTTAATTGAAACATATAAATTTAGATGTCTTGCTTCAATGTAACGGGACCTCGGTGTGACCACATCTGGAGTATTGTGTGCAGTTTTGCTCACTTTATCTGAGGAATGATGTTCTGGCTATGGAGAGAATGCAACAAAGGTCTACTAGACTGTTACTTTGGCTGGCAGGACTGACATATGAAAAGAGACTGGATTGATTAGGACTATATTCATTGGTGTTCAGAAGAATGAGGGGGATCTCATGGAAAACTATAGCATCATTATAGGACTAGGCTGGGTAAAAGAATGAAGGATGTTCTCAATGACTGGGAAGTCCAGAACAAGGAATCATAGTATAAGGGCTCAGGGCAGGCCATTTAGGACTGAGATGAGAAATTTCTTCACCCAGAGAGTGGTGAGTCTGTGAAATTCTCTGTCACAGAAAGTTGTTGAGGTCAAATATTGAATGTGTTTTAAGAAGGAGTAAGATGTAGTTCTTAGGGCTAAAGTGATCAAAGGGTATGGGGAGAAATTGGGAACAGGGTATTGAGTTGGATGATCGGCCATCACCATATTGAATGGTGGAGCAGGTATGGAAGGCCAAATCGCCGTTTCCAGCTCCTATTTTCTATGTTCCTAAATAAGATCCTGAATCCTGAGGGGACTTGGCTGGGTAAATGTAGAAAGGATGTTTTCTCTTGTCAGAGAATCTAGAACTTGGAGTCATAGTTTTAAAATAAGGGGTCATCCATTTCAGTCAGAGAGGAGGAAACATTTTCTTTTCTCAGAGGACTGTGAGTCTTTGGAATTTCCTTCCTCAAAGGCAGTGGATACAGGATCTTTCAATATTTCTAAGGCAGAGGTGGCAGATTCTTACTGGCCAAGGGGATGAAAGATTATTGCTCATGCAGAGCTATATAGTTGCGGTTAAAATCAATTATAGTTTTATTGAATGATGCAGCAGGATCAAAGAGATGAATGGTCCAGACTTGTTTGCATGCTTCCAGGTAGTTTCAGAATGCTTTCTGAATAGTGAGATTCACCTTGCTCATTGGCTGTCTGAGAACCAACAGACCCTAGTCCCAACCTCAGCACAGAATGACCCACTATCCCTCCCTCAGTTCCATGTTCACTACTCTGCCACCCCGTTCCCTTGTTAGAATAGATATAGAATCCCTACAGTGTGGAAACAGGCCCTTTGGCCCAACAAGTCCACACCGAACCTCAGAGCATGTCACCTAGACCCATCCCACTATAACCTACATAATCTACACCTCCCTGAAAACTGCAGGCAATTTAGCATGGCCAATCCACCTACCCTGCACATCTTTGGACTGTGGGAAGAAACCGGAGCACCCGGAGGAAACCCACGCAGACACGGAGAGAATGTACAAACTCCACACAGACACTCATCCGAGGCTGGAATTGAACCCAGGTCCCTGGCGCTGTGAGGCAGCAGTGCTAACCACAGTGCCACTGTGCCACCCTCATTGCTCATTGGCTGTCTGAGAACCAACAGCCCCTAGTCCCATCCTCAGCACAGCATGACCCACTATCCCTCCTTCAGTTCCATGTCCACTACTCTGCCATCCCTGTTTCCCTTGTAAGACTCCATTATCTGACACCCCCCACAAGACCATATGTTGTCAACCCCAAACTTTCCAATTCCCTGGCCACAACAGACAACTGCCACGATAAAGCCTCAGAGGTGAATTGGCCTCTGTTTGGTCAAAGGCCTGGACAGAACCTTCCTAGACTGATTGCATAAGAACATGAGGACTAAGAGTTAGAGCAAGCAATTCAACCCCTTGGGTCTGCTTCCCCATTCCATACGAGTGGGACTGATCTAATCTCGGCCTCCACTTTCCTGCCCATCTCCATCACGCTTCAACACATTACTAATTATCTCCTCCTTTATTTCACTCAATGTCCCAGCAACCATTGCAGTCTGTGCTAATGAATTCCAGATTCCTATCCCTTTTAGAGAAGTAATTTCTCCTCATCTCTGTTTGAAATCTGCTACCCTTTATCCTAAAACAGTGACCGCTTGTTCTAGATTTCCTGATGTGTGGAAACATCCTGATGGCCAACAACACCAAGACCCACTGGTATACAGCAGCAAGGCTGATTGGAGCACACCGCTCCCTTCCCCGACTAACTGGAGCACCCTCTTATCTGATTTATCATTTAACTCACTGCTTTCACTATTTCATGTCATTCTAACAATGCTTGTCCTTGTTTATCTCTTTTGCAATCCAAAGCAGTCTCCCACTTGTTGATTTCCATGCCCATACATAAGCTGCCCCCTGACTGCTGTGTGTCAGTTGTGTTTGGAGTTGACTCAATGTGTCAGTCTGCTTGAGGCTAAAACAGCTTGTGCCCGTTTGCAGTAAGAGTTGGACAACATCAGGCTCGAGATCATAATTGGCAATTAATGCTCGTTAACGATCAGCATCTCCAACAAGGGAATCACTAACCATCACCCCTTGACGTTCAGTGGGAAGGCTGTCACCATCCTGACCTGGAAATGTATCATCATTCCTTCAATGTCATTGGGTCAATATCCTGCAAATTCCCCACACGATGGTAACGTGGGTGTCACCAATTTTACACCATTATGTCAGTAATTGATTTTTTAAAATTACAATACATGGTCCACCTTCTCTCACTCTCCCCTTTCACTGGGAGTGAGTGTGTAGAGAGGTCTCAGAAGCCCTCAGGTGGGGGGGAGGGCAGTTCCTGTTTGCTGCAAGCAAAATTATTTCACATCCATTTCAGCCTGTCTAAAATCACATAAAAGGAGACGAAGTCCCAAGACCAGATTTTTATTGCAGCATTTGAAAATATTGCTGCCAGACATCTGGGGTGAAAACATCCGAAAATAAACATTCTGGCAAAAAAAACCTCACATATTGCACAAATCAACTCTCACAACCCAAAGGTACACTTTCACACATGCTTTCAATAAAAATACAGCCGCTGCAAAATTGCATAGACTCTCGCAAGGAGACCCCACAGTCTTTGCTACCTTGCAGGTTGCTTGTCATGTTTTCTCATAACAGCAAAAGGCTGTGGTATTCAGACAAAACCTTCTTTCGATAGTGATCTCCTTGGAATTCAAACTCTCACAGCCAGTAGTTGAGGAATCAAAGAATTCTACAGCACGAAAGAGAGGCCAATTGGCCCCATTTTACAAACAGCAATTCATTGGAAGAGCCAGAAACAATTCAGCCCACTCTTCTGCTCTCACATCAAACCACTGCAAGCAGTTACTTTTCATCTAGTTATCCAATTGGTTTTGGAAGTTAATATTCAGTCTGCTTCCACCCCCCTGACAGATAGAGCCTTCCAAATCTTAACAACTCACTGTGGAATTGTTTTTTTACTTTCATCAACCCCATGGTTATGTTAGATCTGTGTCCTCTGGCTATCACCGTGGAAAATCTATATCCTGGAAGGAAGTGGACTAGTTTGACAATTAATAGAAAGATAGCCATTCCACCCTCTAACAATCTGACCCTGTTTCTGATTTATCCAGTACCCTGCCTTCAGATTGACAAATCCCAGAATGTAATTCCCAATACTGTGCACTGCTGCCTTATAGCACCAAGGGCCCAGGTTCAATTCCACCATCAGGCGACTGTCTATGTGGACTTTGCACATTCTCCCCGTCTGCATCGGTTTCCTCCAGGTGCTCTGATTTCCTTCCATAGTCCAAAGGTATGCAGTTTAGACGGTTTAGCCATGTTAAATTGCCCATAGTGCCCAGGGATGTTTAGGTTAGGTGGGCTATAGGGGGATGGGTCTGGGTGGGATGCTGTGAGGGATGGTGTGGACTTGTTGTGCCGAAGGACTGTAATCACACTGTAGGGATTGTATGATATCCAGCCTCTCCTTATAACTCAAACCTTCCAGTCTTAGTGACATCCTTATAAATATTTTTTGCATCCTTTCCAGATTAATAACATCCTTCCTACAGCAAGCTGACCAGAATTATTTGCAATACCCCAAATGTGGCCTGTACTCAAAATGTTTTGTATAGCTGTCACATTATGTCTCCAACTCCGATAATCAATGCTCTGACCAATGAAAGCAAATGTGCCAAGCGCCGTCTTCACCACCCTGTCCACCTGTGCAACTATTTTCGAGGAACTACGTACCTGAACTCCTCGTCTATTCGACAACACTCCCCATGGCCCGGCCGTTAACTGTGTAAGTCCTGCACTGGTTTGTCTTACCAAAATGCAACACTTTGCATTTACCTATATTAAATTCCATCTGCCATTCCTCAGCTGACTGGCCCAGTTGATCAAGATCCTGTTGCACTCTTAGGTAACTTTCTTCACTATCCACTATACCACCAATTTTAGTGTCATCCACAAACTTACCAGCCACATCTCCTTTGTTCACATCCAAATTGTTTATATGAATGATGAACAACAGTGGACACAGCACTGATGCTTATGATGTAGCGTTAGTCACAGGCCTCCCATTAAACAATAGCTCTCTACCACCAACCCCCTACTCTCAAGCCAATTTTGTTTTGAATTGGCTCACTCTCCCTGGATCCCATGTGACCTAACCTTACTAATTGGTCTACCGTGCAGAACCTTGTTGAAGGCCTTGCTAAAGTCCATGTAGATGACATCTATCACTCTGCCTTCAGTTATCTTCTTGATCGTCTCTTCAAAAAATCTCAAACAAGTTTGCAAGGCACAACTTCCCACACACAAAGCCACACAGACTCCCTAATCAGTTATTGACTTTTCAAATTCATGTAGATCATGCCTTTCAGAATCTTTTCCAGAATCCTACCCACCACTGATGTCAGGCTCACTCATCTACAGTTCCTTAGCTTTTCTTGCAGTCTTACTTAAATAATGGCACCACATTAGCCACCCTCCAGTCTTCTGGCACCTCATCCATGGCTGCCAATGATACAAATATCTCTGCTATGGACCTCACAATTTCCTCCCTAGTTTTCCACAATGTCCTGGGATAGGTGATTTATCTACCTTTACATATGTTGAGACCTCTAGCACGTCGTCTTCTATAAAGTGGACTCTTTCCAAGACATCAGTATTTATTTCACAGAATTCCCTTGCTTTTACACTTTTCTCCCAGTAAATACTGACGCAAAATATTTGTTTAGAATCTCACCCACTTCCTTGGTTCCACACATAAATGGTCTTGTTGATCTCTAAGGGGCCTCTCACTTGCCAGATCTGTGAACAGCCTCCTACCATCATTTTTCAAAAGTTCCTGTCTAATACCATCAAAATTGGCCATGCCCCAATTTAGAACTTTACCTTGTAGACCAGGCCTATCCTTCTCCATAACTTTTAAAACTAAGAGAATTATGGTCACTAGTCCCAAAGTGCTCCCCCACTAACATCGCAATCACTCGCCCTGCCTTATCTCCCAAGAGTAGGACAGGGTTTATCCCTTCTCCAGTAGGGCTATCTACATACTAATTGAGAAAGTTTTCTTGAACATGCTTAACAAATCTGTCTCCATCTAAGCCCTAACACTACGGCAGTCCCAGCCTATGTTTGGAAAGTTAAAATCTTCTCCTATTACAACCTTATTATTCTTCCAGCTATCCGCGATCTCCCTATAAGTTTTCTCCTCAATTGCCTGCTGACTATTAGAAGGGCCTAATGTACAACCCCATCAAAGTGATCACCCTCTTCTTATTTCTCACTTCCACTCATAAAGCTTCACTGGGTGATCCACTGGGAATATCGTCTCTCAGTGCTGCCATGGTGTTTTCCCAAATCAAAAACGGAACTTGCCCTCCTCTCTTGCCTGCTTTTCTATCCCTCCTAGACAATCTATTCCTCAGAAGATTGAGCCGCCAGTCCTGTTTCTCCTTCAGCCATGTTTTATAATAGCTTTGATATCCCAATCCCATGTCCCGATTCATGCCTTGAGTTCTTCTGCCTCACCTGTCACACCCGTTTCCTTTGAAATAAATGCAGTTTAATTCATCAGTCTTCCTTTATTCTCTGCTGTGCTCATGCCTGCCTTGTCTCTTTAACTTGGTCGCTTCAACTTCAATACCAGCCTCAACCTTCTCTTTTGTCTCACTACTGCTTGGGGTCCCACCTCCCCTAGCCAGACCCTCCCAAGTAGCAAATCTCCCCAGCAGGGTATTTAGCTCCTTCTATTCAGGTGCAACAAGTCTCTCTTGAACTGGCCACTTATGCCACAAAAGAGATCCTAATGTCTGAACCCCTGCCCCCTGCACCAGATCTCCAGCATCAAGCCATGCTTTAATCACTCATCTGAAAACCTAAATCACCTAAAAACTGAAGATTTTGTCGAATGCACCCTCACACCAATTTGCACAGGAAATCTACAACCTGAACACAACCAACTTGCTTTGACCAGCTCCAACCTGTTTCAAGGAGAATCTCAGCATTTACCCTCAAAACTTTACCCGAACACTATTGAAACCCTACAAATAATTACATTAGTAGCACTGGAAAGCACACCAGGGTCTGCGTCAGGGTCATTGGAATGGAGGCTGATCACTATCAAGGGAATTGGGTTAGGGGGTGGCTGTGCTCACTGTCAGCTTTGGGGAAGGTTGGTCAACTGCTCGGAGCTGATCTTTTCTTCTAGATGCTGAGTTTCAAACCGAAAATAAATAACCTCTCAGAAGGTTCTCTCTGCGTGATATTACGATACAAAATTTTGGATCTGTTGAAATCCCCTGTCCTTCTTGTTATATTTTCTCAATGTATTCTGGCAAATAGATACCTCAGGTAAGTGCCAACTGTGCTTTCTCCAAAAACTAAAATGGCCTGAATTCCAGTATGCCACTGGTCCTGAGGATTTTAGATAAAGCATACCCAACCTGTACACGCACATTGAGAGTAAAAACATTTAAATACAATGATATATGTCAGATTTAACCATGAAAGACTCCATCACAGCTAGCAGAAAAATGATGTACCTCAATGTCGAAATGGAGACAACATTTATGTGCTATTAATTAAGTTTGTGCTCAGCACAGACAAACAAAGGCCTGGAAAGACACATGGTAACATCACACTTGGGCCTGAAAGTAAAAATTAATTACAGAAGAAATAGTAGAACCTTCCAACTGGTGCAAAGTGACAAATTTCCTTAACACGTAAATACCATCAGAAACTATAAGACAACACTGATTAGGAGAGAGAAAGGCCTCATCTTTAATAATAAGCATTTAACAAAGGATTTTTCTAAACTGGAAGAGTAAGGGAGAGATGAAAGGAATATCCAGATACAAAAAAAAAGTCTTTATTGATAAACCTTCAATGAAGGATTCTTTTAAGCCTGAAAGTATAAGGATGAATTGCTATTTCAGAAAATGTGCCGAAGTGGGACACAGTTTCAGTAAAGTAATAAATCAAAAAATCATCCACAAAACAAGATAGAATTGTCCACAACAAAATAAAATCTAAAGTATTCCAAGTGGAGATCAGTGCTGTGGGTTTTACAATTTGGCCAACTGGTATTTATGTCAAGTGTCATCTTATACATTTCAAACTAGTTGTTTGGTTGGACGTCACTATAATATCAGAGAGTGAGCCACATTAAAAGGACTTTGGCCCACTTACTGCTGTTAACAGTAGTGAAACTACATGGCCCAGGAAGCATTTGACTTGAGATTAAAGTTATGTTACAATCAATAGTGTAGTGGACAATGAAGGGAATCATCTAGGTTACAGAGATCTTGATCATTTGGGTCAATGGGCTGAAGAGTAGCAGATGAAGAAGAAATCAGAATCCCTGTAAAATTTTAATGAGATTTGATGATCGACAGTGTGACTGACATCTGTACAGTTTCTGAGGAATCTGTGTGATCTGTGGGTTCTGACTGATTTTGGTTTTTGATATTCTTAGTGGGGTGTTCAACCATTGTGTGACTGTTAATCTCAGGTTAATTTTGGATGTTGGAATAGAACTTGTGGGTGCATATATAATAGGTCACTTAACTATGCTAACTTTGTATAATAATGTTTATTGCTGTTTGTTCAAAACCTTGGAGGTTTGTAGCTTTATTTGCTATGTAAGTATCTGAGAATCTTCTTAGGGTTATCTCTAAAACAATCCGCTGTCCTCCTGGGATTCTCCTTCCGACTAGAACAGTTGCTGTGGGATTCTAGTGGCAGACATATAAATAACTTGTCCCACCCACAGGAGTGATCTGTTGGGAGAGAGCGCATTGCTCTTAGACTGCTTCTTTTGCCACTGGATTTGGAGAAATAGCTTAATTGATGTAAGTGGGCCAAAGTCCTATATTCCTCCAGGTTTAAGGGAGGAACTTTGTTGAAGAAATGTTTTTCTCTGTCACAAAGAGGCACAATTTTCACTGGTTATTCAAATAAAAGAATCTTCAAGCTTTTAGCGTGCACTATTGGTCTGATGAACTCTTGAGAAAAGTTCAAATGTTTGATTCATCAGTCACTAACATAGACTTGAACATGAAATTATAAATACTGTTGTGAAGGCTATTGAGAGAGATGTCCCTTTAAGAAGGCTGAAAGCATCAATCACTACCACACGTGAGAGATTACAAAAGCACACGTTAAAAATAAGCCTCAAATATAAATCTTTTTTGGAAAAGTTGAAGATGACATAATGGGGAGGCAATGGCCTAGTGGTATTATCACTGGACAGTTAATCCAGAGACCCAGATAATGTTCTGGGGACTTGAGTTTGAATCCTGCCATGGTAGTTGGTGGAATTTGAATTCAATAAATATCTCGGCTTGAAAGTTTAATGACAATTATGAGTCGATTGTTGGGAAAAACCCATCTGATTCACTAATGCCCTTAAGGGAAGGAAACTGCCATCCTTAGCTGTTCTGGTCTATGTGTGACTCCAGACCCACAGAAATGTGGTTGACTCTTAACTACAATTAGGGATGGGCAATAAAAAGAAGAGCTGCCTAGCCAGTGATGCCCTCATCCCATGAATGAATTAAAGCAAAAATGATCTCTGATTTAGGTAAATAATTGTATAGGACTTGAATGTCTTCCCCATGTTTTGTAAGCAGCTTACAGTGCACATAGCTGCCACCCTGCCTTGTCATCACTTGGAGCACCAAGTGGAATTGGGGTTTCTATATCTCATTTAATTTGACATGTTCCTGCCATCTCACCCTGCTTCCATCAAAATGATCTGCTCTGTGACATTGGAATGAGCTGAAATTGGGAAGTCCATATGGTGATTGTACTGAGAGGCCATGGGAGAGAATAACTTGCGAGTTAACACGATCTCTTTCTATTGGGCAATGGGCTTAATTCTGAGGTAAGAAAAGAACAACCTGTAATTTCTCCTGAATATGGTGTAACTGTCAAGTTAGACGATATACCTGGTGAAACTATATTCAAAGAAATGATTGAGACTTCCAAAACTCTGTAACTTTTCATAACTGGAATGATTTCAGGAGACAAAACGTTCAATGTATCAATGTCATTTAAATCCATTTGCTTGGTGTGCTCCTAATAAAACTGAGCTTGTTGATGCAGCAGTTTTAGAGAGCATGCCTGTGACAACACACAGATTGCACCAAACTCAGTTGTTAGGAAATAGCTTAAGGGTATAAGAGCACTGTAGCATTTATAGGCCTAATGCATTCAGGTATTAACATAAGCATTGAAATTGCATTGTCTCCTGCTGTATCCTATTGTTCTGTCCCTATTCCTGTTCCATGTACATCACTTGTACTTGATCTGTTCAAATGCAATATCATGCACAAAGGGAATGGTAATGTGCTTTTATTCCTTATCTTAGAAATGTTTCAAAAACAAACATGAGAAACTTGCCAGTTTAACAACTGAGCTGGCATATATTATGAGAATGGTAGTTCAAATAGCCTAGTAATTCAAAACAAAAGGAAGAAGATGGACTGAGGGACAAAACTATACAGAAGATCAACAACTACATTGTATGTTTTATGTTTTTAACAGATCTTATGTCTAAACTTCCTGTAGCCCTCTGGGATATTCTCTCTCTCCAGAACTGCAACATTCTCTTTAATCATTACTGCTACCTTTTCTGTCATCATTTCCTTTGTATCCTTTTGGAACGCTCCATGTCTAGGAATATCTTACACCCAGTCTTGGCCTTCCTTGGGCTAGATCTTTTCTAATGTCACAACTTCACATTGCCATGTGACCATCTGTGCCTGTTACTCACCAATTTTATTTACCACAGTCCATCAATCATTTCTGTGCAATCTAATCCTAACGCATACTTTATTGCATTCCTCTTTACGTTGAAATTTTACTATTTCCCACTCTAGTATTACCTGGCTCGCACAGTATCCTGTGCATTTTCAATTCCTTTCTGATATTACCTCCTGGTTTCCACACTTCTGCCAACTTAGTTTTCACAATCCCTCACAGAAATTGGTCCCTCCACTGTTTAGATGCAACCCACCCATCCTGCGCAGATCCATCTCCCCCAGGAATGTTCAAGTGCTGCGGGAATCTAAAGATCTCCCTCTTGCAATATCTTTCCATCCTTGCATTTGTTCTGCTTTGTCTTCCTATTTCTATACTCATTTGTGCCTGGTTTTGGAAATAATTTGGAGATTATGCCTTTTAAGATGTTGCTTCCTATTTCTTACCTAACTCCCCAAATTCTGTTTGCAGAACCATATCATTCTTTCTCCATAAGTCATTGGTATCAAAGTGGACCATAATCATTAACTGTTTACCATACCACTCAAGGGGGTGTCATGCCTGTTAAATCTGTTAGAATCTATTGAGGAGGTAGCAAGCAAATTAGGTAAAGGAGGCCAGCGGATACAATCTAATTAAATTTCAAGAAGGCTTTTGGCAAGGTGCTGCACAGGAGGCTGCCATATAAGTTAAGAGTCCACAGTGTTAGGGGCAAGGTACTGGCATGAATAGAGGATTGGCTTACTGGCAGAAAGCAGAGAGTAGGGATAAAGGAGTCTTTTTCTTTGTCTTTGTCTTTGTCTAGTGGAATTCAGCAGGAGTCATGGTAGGATCACAATTATTCATGTTATACATAATGATCTGGACATAAGAATTGAGGGTGTTGTTGCTAAATTTGCAGATGACACAAAGATAGGTGGAGGGACAGGTAGAGTTGAGAAAATGGGGAGGCAGACTAGGAGAGTGGGTAAAGAAGTGTCAGATAGAATACAATGTGTGAAAGTGTGAGATTATGCTCTTTCTTGGGAAGAGTAGAGGCACAGGATATTTTCTAAATGGGGAAAGGCTTTGGAAATCTGAAGCACAAAGGGACTTAGCAGTTCAATTTCAGGATTCTCTTAAGGTTAACACATAGGTTCAGTTGGCAATTACAAAGGCAAATGCAATGTTAGCATTAATTTGAAAGTAAGAGAGACTTAGGGCGAGAATGTAAGAGCAGAAATGTAGTGCTGGGGCTGTATAAGGCTCTGGTCAGAATACTTTTGGAATACTGTGAGCAGTTTTGGGCTTTGTATCTAAGGGATGACTTGCTAGTGTTAGAGGGGTTCCAGATGAAGTTTACAAGAATGATTCCGGGACAAATGGCTTGTGATATGAGGAGCAGTTGAGGCCTCTGGATCTGAGCTCAATGGAGTTAAAAGGATGAGGGGGAATCTGACTGAAACTTACAGAATACTGAGAGGCCTGGATAGAGTGGACATGGAGAAGATGTTTCCACTGGTAGGAGAGACTAGGATCCACCTCAGAATGAAGGGTGACCAATTAGAACTGAGATGAGGAAGAATTTCTTTAGCCAGACGGTGGTGAACTGTGGAACTCATTGCTACTGAAGTCTGTGGAGTCCACGTCATTAAGAGTATTTAAGACAGTGATCAGTAGGTTCTGATTAGTAAGAGAATCAATGATTATGGGGAGTAGGCAGGAGAATGGGATTGAGAAGCACATCAGCCATAATCAAATGTGGAATAGACTAGATGAGCTGAATATCCAAATTCTGCTCCTATATCTATGGTCTTATGATGTGTTACTTCCCCCACCCTAGCTCACTTGCTCCTTCTCTCCCTTTCATCTACTGCTGCGACAGATCAGTGCTTTTCTCCTACATTCTCTTTCTCTCTCTTATCCTACCCAACTGTTGCTGCCTTTAATCAGGGCTCGGCATTTTCCCTGTGCTTTTGCTCTCCTTTATCCTCCCTTGCTGCTGCTGTCTGCTTTTTTTCTCCCTTATTCAATCAAAGTATTGCAGAAGAAAAACATTGAAACGTCGAAAATAAGGGCTGGAGCAGGCCATTTCAGCCTTTAAGTCTGCCCTGCCATTCAATATGATCACGGCTGATTGTCCAACTCAATACTCTGTTCCTGCTTTCTCCCCACGCCCTTTGATCCCTTTAGCTCTAAGAACTATATCTAATCCTTTGAAAATATTCAATGTTTTGACCTCAACCATTTTTTGTGGCATGCAATAAAATATATTTTAAAGTGTGACAATTGTTTATTACAAACACTTTTTTTCTGAAATGTTAACAATGCTCTCATACTCTGCATCAATTTCTCTTAAAAAATCTTTCAAAGAAAATTCTGCCAAATTCAGCTTTTTTAAAGGCAGCACTCGATTTGACTTATGATTGTTTCAAATTTTTGATTAAAACAGAGCTTCATTAAATTTAACAAAAGTGCATGTTTGATTTTATTTAAAGGCTGTATCAACCCTTTGCTGGTTGTTTGCCGATGCCGGCAGTAAGTTTAATACCACCAGACCCTTACATCAGAGAGATTATAGGAAACCCAATGAATGTAGGGGTTTCCTAAACTACATAAGTGAACCAATTAGCATCGTGTTTTATTACTTTGCTGAACTAATAAAACTTTTCGGATTGTTGAATTAAAAAATAGTTAATGCCTCATTTGAAAACTCCAAACATAGAAAATAGAGTGACCAAATAGTGTTAAATTATTAACTTAATGGCACTTTTGTTGACGCAAATTTTACTAAGATAACAAAACAAGATTATCTAATACATAAGTTAATTTCTTTTCCAAGATTCGTGTTTTCTTTCTCTAGTGTGTGTATTTCTCTGTTCCTTAGATTGTAGTGGGATTGGTAGCATTAGCTTGAAACAGTTATATGTAGTAAATAGATATGAGATGCAGTAAGTGAAGTTATATTTTGCTGTAAGACAGAACACAGTCCACATTAGATATCTGAGATATTTAAGGTTGTAAGACATATTTTCAATAAGCATCAGTTGTTCAAATCCAAACCTTCACTGACATAATAATAAATATATACATCAATGTGGAATGGTTTGAATACCACACAGTGAGTTAGTCACAGGACAGTTTAATATCTGTGCATTCAGTCCAGCTAGATTTCAGAAAGGTTGGTATACCTCAAAGTAAATGATCACAATTCATGAACAAAAACAGAAGCTACTGGAAAAGCACAGCAGGTCTGGCAGCATTTTTTTGAAAATCACAATTCATGATTGGCTGCTATCTGCTATCGGATCTCACAAAATTAAACAGATACTGATACCAGCATTTGCAGGGGTCGTCCTACACTATGGTTGTTCAATCCTGCAAAAAAAGAATTTGTGGAGGTAAGTAGATAAGATAATCAAAGGAACCACTGCAAATAAACTGGGAAATATTTCTTCATTATTTCGAGATGGACAGAATACCAGATATGGCGCAGAAGGAGGCCAATTTACTCTTTGTGCCAATGCTAGCTCTTTCGTAACACTCCACAATTAGTCTCACTACCCTGCTCTTTCTCCACAGTCTTGTAATTCTTTTCCCTACAAATATTTAGACAATTCCCATTTGAAAGTTGCTATTAAATCTGCTTCCAGCATTTACTGAAGCAGCAGCATGTTCCAGATCATTTCAACTCACTGCATAAAGGCTGCTTCTTCACATCTCCATGTTCTATTGCCAATCAACTATAATGCTTACTACTCCGACACATCTTGTTCAAAATTACCCATCTCTTAATTTTAGCAAGATAATAAATGAATTTTATGACACAAGTCTAGATTTACAGCTTAATTTGTGCCAGTTTATATTGTTCAACAAGGTGAGAAACATTTTCTGTGCCTTCGCAAAACCTGATGTTCATTGGCAGGTATTAGGCTATGTGTGGTGATCTTCCTTCAGACTATTACAGTCTGCAGAAGGCCAAACTCTGCACGGATGTAAAGATGTACTGTCTGGAAATGGTGTTAACATTCACAATCCAAGCTTACAAATTCCTGTCAAGCTTTCTATGTTTGTACCTAATTTCTTTTCATACAGTCAGTAACAGATTGCAAATAAATAGATTAATCCTTCTGAGGAATTTGACAAAGCCAACAAGAATGTATTAAATAACATCATCCAATAATTTCCAGGTGTTATATTTTTCCTTCTTTTTCACCATAAACAAGTGACTCTTGAACATATTGGATACTAGATACCCCAGTCTAAAACCGGAAGCCATCGCACTGCTATTGTTATACAGTCTTTTAAGAAGTACTTGCACAATACAAAAATTATAGTGAGGACTCTGAGGTGCATTGCCTAACCGAGTTCACCTTCACACATCATTCAATATTTATCAAGGCTCTTTTCCGATGAAGAAGTCTACTGAACTGATAAGCCCATTGTCTAGTATAACAGGAAAGCTCTCTTTTTCAATTTGTTCATAAGTAGAAAAGGGGCACATTGAGGTATCCATTACTAGTTCTAATCAATGATCTGCAACCAAAACATTGTCTGGCATGATTTTTTTTCTCTTTTCCAGATGTTTATGAGTCTGCTGTACATTTGTAAGTTTTTTTTTCAAGCTCATTTCTCTTAATGTGCTTGTAAAAGCGTATATTGCAACCATTAGAATGTATTAGTGGAATGGTAAACATACGTCACAAGTTGCATTGAAAAGCAGGTAAGCACAGAAGCCAGGTATAAATGAACTGTCCTAACTTATCATTTCTTCTTCAATGATTCTGTAAGTTCATCCCTGACACCCTCTTCTCTTTAAGCTGGCTCTATCTGAGCATCAAATTTGTAAAATTGACAATTGCCCATAGACTTTCTATGGGCATTTAACCTGGCAAGTTACTATCAGCCAACAACCCAAATCTAATGTGACCTGTGATCAGGCAAAGATACTGCTTATCTCCTTGGCTAATCAAATTAAAGAATCATCAATAGACAGCATTGAGTTTGTTAGGTGAATTAGATTAATCAATTCATTATCAAATAGAATACTGAAGGAGAAATGAAGAGATAGAAACAGAAATAAAGAGAGGCAAAGAAGGACTGGATTAAGGTATGGAAAATGTTCAGACAGATGGAAAATCTTCTTTAAAAAATTATCTCCAACAGTAATTAAAATCTGAAGGAATGACACTTCATTACTTGTAAAAGTTAATGTTTTACATCAGAGAGGAGTTTGTTTGACAGCACTAAGATATGGAAATCAGAGAACTAAGGCATAAACTTGCTAAAAGGATATTGACACTGGAAGTGACAGGCCCTAATATCTTGGGTAGATTTGGTGTGTATCTATGAGGTACAAAAACAGGAATTTTATGTATTTCAAAGGAGAATCATGTGGAAATATGCTGTTTCCCAGAACATTTTGAAGAAGCAGCGCATCTTGACAGCAACTTTATGACTTCCACCATTAACTACTTGTGCTTGCCAGTCAATTTGCACTGAGCAATGTGAGCCTAGTGTTATGTTAACAGCAGAAGTCCAGCCAGTAAGTTGTTTCTATGTAGAATCTGCTTCAAATGGGAAAGACTGTGAGAATTTGTGCATTAAATTGTCACCTTATTTATAGGGAATATAGTTAGCAAGCAGTAGGATCACAAATTGTGCTCCAGATTTTGTGGTCAATGACAAGGGAACAACACTTGTTGCTTCCCTCATTGACAGCTATCTGCAAAGTCACCAGTGATTTTTATAGCACAGATTTCTTCTAGTCCATTGCCCTCTACAGGGCATCTACGCTGTCCATGAGAACAAGTTGAATTTTACCAGCCCTTTGACTACCAGCTAGGAGGCAAAAATGAGGCAGGGATTTAACAGGGTTGCAAGTCTAACGTCTACAAAGTAGAAGGTGAATTATACCCATTACCTTAAGATTCACTACTGGGCATGTGCAAAAGGAGATACCTCTCAATGAGATAACAAGGTGTGGAGCTGGATGAACACAGCAGGCCAAGCAGCTTCAGAGGAGCAGGAAAGCTGGTGTTTCGGGTCTGGACTCTTCTTCAGAAAATGGAGTCAGATCATATGCAAATAGAACCTGGGTCTATAAGCGTCAAGTAGAAGAATGTCCTGTCATGAAAAATGGCTATTTACAAGACTGTTTATGATCATCACAACATTGCGGCCTACATCTTCCTACAACATGTTCCTACCACCAGGCCATTTGATAACTCCAGCTAAGGAGACAGTCACATTTCCTGTGAGGAAGAATATGGTGCTGCTGCTGGCGTTGCTGAGCTGTGAGCCCACTGATTGGGCTTGCAGCTCTTGGGAGCTTACTGCGCCCTTAATACAGACAACTGTCTGAGTAGTGGGCTACTTACTTGGTGACCTTCAGGACAATATCTCTCTATGTCCTGCTCCTGGGGTGCAAAAGCAGGAAACATCCTTTAGACCTCAGCTTTGGTCACAGATACAAGATCTGTATTGATACATTCTTGCTGTGCTGTTTAGCAAAGACACAAAGGCAGGAAGCTTGTCATGGTTGTCAGTAGGACTCAACCAAGTCAAAGAGATCAGCATTTGCTCAGCAAGTTCCTACACAGCCAATCAGAGGCAACCTAGAGATATAGAGATAACAAAGTGTGGAGCTGGATGAACACAGCAGGCCAAGCAGCATCAGGAGGGGTAGGGTTAGTAGAGTTCAGGGTTACAGTGACTGAAAGTGAGTGGGGAAGATGTTGAAGATGATAGTGAGAGAGGTAGTGCAGGTGCCTTGCTGGGTTGTGGGTCAGGAGTATAAGTGACAATGAAGCTTCAGAGAGAAGATGGTAGTACTTGCCTTGGCTGAGTGGAGAAGAACACAATCTTCTTTCTACACTGCTGGACAATCTTCCAGTCAGCTGAAACTGTTTTTTTCCAGAATCTGGGTGGCATGGTCTGCAGTTGTGATCCTGAGGATGAGGAAGTCCTGCATCAGCACTACCCCCGCAGCAGGATCTCCAGGACTCTGCCCACAAAGTGGTATTGCCAAATTCCCCCCTGTCTGCCATGTCTGGGGCTAATGTCAGGACCTTGGAAGGCAACTCCAGATTCTCAATGCTTGTCCACATGGTGCACTCTTGACTTTTAAAGATGGCACCAATGCAAGGAATGCCAGTGAAATACAAAATATCCATTGAATGGCAAATCATTCCAGGAACAGTGTGTGGTAAGAAAGGTGAAAATCGGAAGTTAGAATTGCCATGGATGTGCAGTGAGGAAAATTTGGTAAGATATAGCTAGAGAGTTCACAAAGCCTCACAGTGAAAAACACACCAAAAAAACAACACAACTCAGACTTAGGGGGAAAAAAACGTAAGATAAAGCCCATAATCTTATAGGTAAATTCCCAAAATATGTCATAGATTTTCAAAATTGCTGTGCTCCATTCTTCAAGCTCAGAGCACTCATGACAGCCCAGTCTGACAGGATTAGTGCATTGCTCTTGAAAGTAATTTATCCACTGTTTGTCTCATGGTATCAGTACAGTCCTAATGATATCAAAACAAAACAGTGCTCTCTGCTCTCCCCAGTGTACTGTTCAATATTTGTTCCTCCGTCAGCATCACTGAACAAATTGTCTGATCATAACCATATTGCTGTTTTGTAGCAGTTTTCTGTACACATATTAGCTACCACATGCCTACACTACAACAATCACAACAGGCATGTCCTCAATGGGATCCATGAATCAAACATTTGTGTAGGCACATTTGTAGCCCACTTTTAGTTTCTGGATGTTGCAATTTGAAAGAAACCAGCAGCATAGTTTTATGTTTTAGGCAAGATTTTAAAGAAAGTTATTTTATTGCACCAGGCTTGCTGAAAGTTGTTGATAAAGTTATTAGTGAAAATGCAAATGCAAAACCTTAAAAGCAGATATAGATAAAAGAAAGCTGTAAAGACGAAAGTGAGATTAGTCTTGAGGATCTTAGGAATGTAAAAGAGCATTTTACTTTGGAGTGTCTAGATATAGAATCAGTTTGGGTAGAGGCTAAGGAACAGCAACCGTTTACAGGCCACCAAACTGAGGTGGAAATGTTGGATACTGAACATTCAAGTCTTAACTGAGTAGAGCATGTAATATTCAGTAAGGAATCCTCTGAGTGATTGTTATCCTCATACTATTCTTTGTTTAGTTCAGTCTTCTCCTTCTGAATGCTCAAATCCAAACTTTTGTCATGCCCTTAACACTTGGGATCATTTGCTGTTCGTTTCTGCACCCTTTCTGATGCACATTTCTCTCCTGAAACTTGGGAGCAAAGTTAAGCGACAATTTTAAGCGAGCCGGCATGGTGGGAAAATCATTGACTTCCAATGGAAAATAAGGTTTGGTGTGAAGCAAGCACTTGATCCAATCCGGGCAGGTGAAAATAGTTCAAAGTGCTCCTACATCCTGAAGTGCCCCACACCTTCCTCACTCACAGTCATACCTTTCTGTCTCTGACCACAGACCTCATGTGATGTAAGTAAACTGTGGAGTGTCAGCCTCCTGACACAGTATCCAGATAACTCTCACACTGACTGATGTATCACAGTGTCCACAGCTCAGTCTCCAGCTCACCAACTCTGAGCCAGAATGTCTTGAGTAGCCAACAATTGGTGCAGACGTCACCACATACTGAACTAGTCAGGTATTAATTGCAATTCAGGGAGATATTTTGGTTTTCAACACTTGGGAGGTAATTTAGTGATTTAAATCAAAGATATTTTTCTAAAACCAGCCTGATTTTCATTTCATTAGTTTTAAATGAAATAAAAATTAGGTGGAAATGACCAAACGTACCAACTGCTCACTCAATGCTCCACTCTGTTTGTTGGCCTTCTTACTTATTTAAATATCTGACAAAATACTGGTCCACTTACAGACAGAATAGCATGCTAACCACTAGTACTACCTGTGATCAGAGATACTGTGAACCTAGTTTGCAAAGGTGGAGATGACAAAGATCAGCATTGAAGAGAGTAGGGGCAAATCGAATGCCAGTTATACTTATTTGACTATGATGACCAAGCTGGTGAGCCAAAAAGTCTACTCATCAACATGATGACTCGTGCACCAATCTGTCGCAAACCAGACCAAGCAATCTGTGGATCTCTGCAGGAACAGAGGTTAAAAATCTACTGTATTGTTGGCTTTTCAGACATGTTTCACAGCTTTGGTGTTTTGGCTTCAAGTCATTTTCTTTGAAAATGATTTGCCTGTGGGAGTCACTTTTAAAATAGTCTAAAGAAATTCTCACTGTTTATCTTAACAATAACAAATAGCAGGGGTAGTGACAGTTCTGATATCTAAATCATTTATTTTCCAATAAAATGGAATAGGTACCTGAAGGTTAAGTGGCAATAGAATGTAACAATTTTTCCAATGATTGTAGTTATGTTCCAAGTGTCAGTCCTACCATCCGATAGTGTTGCCTAGAAACCACAATTTTTCTCCTGATCTTAAGGTTTTGATATCAAATTTCTGTAATTCTTCCTGGAGATCTGACTGTGTTAAAATTAATTTTAATCACTGCACTTATACAAAACATAACACTATGTTCTACAATTTGTTATAGTGGCAGACCCAAAAAGAAAGTACAGGGACTTCAAGCATATCACACACATTTCATTTGGCCTGAATTTGACAGGCGGTCTGGGTATCTTCAGCAGATGTGCAGGGGCAAGGATGGATAATTGCATGGGGATTTACTCCAACACTTCACTATCTTAATATGCAGCCCAATTCTTACGCTACAGGCCACCCAGTCGTATGTAGTCATAGCAGACATGAATAAAAATTATATCTCCCTGCCTTATTCCATGCTATCATTCTCATTGCAGTGTCAGATTCTGGAGGTGCCTGAGTTGTCGGTCTCCAGTGTTCAGGTTACTATGGTGTTGTAAGGTGAATTGTCACCACTGCTCCTCAAATTGTATATGAACGATCTGGCAAATAAGCAGATATCACAATAATGCCACTTCTTCCTCAAAAGTTCAGGAAATTTGGCATTTCCATAAGGACCCTCACCACCTTCTGCAGGTGCATCACTGAAAGCATACTGTCCAGGTGTATATTGGCCTGGTATGGCAACTGCTCTAGCCAGGACTACAAGAAGCTACAGAAGGTGGTGTGTGCAGCCCAGACCATCACGGATACCAACCTAAAATCCACGTTGTGGAAAGGCTACCAACATCATCAATGACCCATCACATCCCGCTAATGATCTCCTACAACCTCTCCCATTAGGCGAAAAATACAGAAGCCTGAACACACGCACCAGCAGGTTCAGGAACAGCTTCTTTCCAGCTGTCATTAGACTTGATGGATGGACTCTCTAGCTTCAAATAATGCTGATCTTGCTAACGTTGATCTCGCCTAGCGCATGCCCTGTGCAATGTAAACTATATGCCTCTGTCTAAGTTGTTTTGATCTGTACATCTTTTGCTTAATATGGCCTGCCTGTACTGCTGGTAAACAAAGCTTTTCACTGTATTTCGGTACACATGTCAATAAATCAATCAGTCAATCGTTATCATCCTCTTTCCTGATAGGGATCTACTTGGGCTGCTGCATCTAGTGTCTTAGAAATCAAGCTATTGGTAGTCTATTGAGACAGGCTTTTGACTTAAACAAAAGGTTGGTTATTGCAGGATAGAAACCAGGTACAAGTTACGTTAGTACAATAGACATCATGATACCTTTGTGATCAAAGTTGTTTTCCTACCATGTCCAAACGATATCATCATAGTGCGTGGTATTTAACGCACTCCTCAGTATTAACTCTTTCCAGACATTTACACTTTTACACGTCATCTTCTCCTAAGCGTTTTTTTCAGTTATGAACATTCGTGTATATAATTACTTTTGCCACAGCCCCAAATAATTTCACTATTCTCCGAGCATATTCCTTTTGCACTTGAAAGGTGGAGAGCTGCATAATTCAATTTACAGATTGGGCTGTGAAACTCATCATGTGATGAGCTGGAATAATATGATCAATGTTTAATGCCTGGTTCTAAACCTTGTCGTAAAATTAAGAAGTTATAAACTGTAAGTGTGTGCTGCAAACTTTGTGTCATTGAGGGGTTTGGCAACAGACTGGGATCTTTTTCTCTGCATACCTTGAAGAAAGATCTTTGCTTTTTTCACTGCACTGACTTGAGAGAGTTCAGCATGATGCTTTTCCCCCTTAACACTGCCTTAATAAAAAGTTCCTTTACCTTTAATAGTTTTACTGAAGAATACTCCACTTGAGGGTTATTAGAATGATTCCTATTCTCTTAACTGCTTTACCAAATGAATCTTGTTCTCTGTAGCTCTATAAAGTGAATCCTTTTCCTTTATCATTTTTCTTAAATGATTCCCACAGTTTGCGGCTCTAAATGAGAAATCTCAATGTTTTTGCAGTTTTTCTTCCTGGAGAGTCCTACCTGTAGTTTAAATAATTGCTTCCTGCCTTCGCTAGGGTTAAAGTAGTGGATCTCACACCTTCTCGGCAGCCTCAATAGTCTCCCAACTTTCTACTTCTGTTAAGTTTTGTCTGCTCAGAATTCAAAATTACTTCTTTGTTACTTCAATTCTGGCTTTGCACTGTCCCTAGCTCCACAGCCTTGTTTTAAATTGCTTCTAAGGCCCTCACTATAGCTGTGCCTTGCGATGCTCTCTTTGCTATGGCAGAGCACTTGATCTCAGCTGTATTTCCTTACTTCTCACTTTCTCAGTCCATAAAATATGCTGTTTGTTGAAGTTTTCCCCTTGGCCCCAGGGATTTCAACTTCACTGTAGGAGCCTCCAATTTCCATTCGCTCTTTGGCTGAACCTCAGCTTGGGTCTGTTTCTACAGACCGTTGGAGCATGATGCAATCTGTAGCAATCTGTAGCAATCTGGCTCATGGACCTGCAGTTCCTTCCAGAAGGACCAGCCATGTGGAGGATTTAAATGATCAGCCAAAACCGACTGCTATCAGGCGAGAGGGGTTAACAAATCCCAAGGCTAACAAACAAATTCAAGGGGCTGGGTCTGAATTAATTAAGGTTTTGGGCTGCAATGTAAGGCTTTGACTATGATTTCTCAACAAAACTTTTTTTCTGATAAGACATGGTACTTTTGTGTTTGAAGAATGAGAGGCAAGCTTGTTATTGTGTATTTTATTAAAGCATGCAAGATCCTTTGGGAATTTGACAGGGTTGATATAGAAAGGTTGTTTCTCTCTAGGAAGAGTCTAGGAAAAGAGGGCATGCTATGGTACTGTGACTTTAAGAAATATATCTTGACCTGGTTTCTTTTAGGGATTCAGAGACAGGTGCCAAGCAATCTATAAGAAGACAAACAACTTTTGAAGTCTTGGCTGTTTATTTTTTCAGAAGTTGGAACAATAGAAACAGCCTGAATGGGTGTGGTCAAGCTCTCATCCATAGAATCTGGGATTCTGGATTTAGCTTTCGGCAGTTGCTGTTGGGGTGTTCAAGAAGTGGAAGCTATTTCTTTTTCTCTCTCAGTTATAGCCATCAGCTGGGGGTTTCTGCTGGCTATAAGAGTTACTTGTGAGACAACCTGTTTCTGAATTCACCTTTTTCCAAGAGTATGTTTGTAGAGCAGTACCATAGGGGAGCAGTTAATTAGTAATAGTTACTTTATCTATTATTCTTTTAAGTTTTCCAATAGAGTTAAGTTATTCCAGTTCTTTTTACTCTTGTTGTATTTTGACCATGCTGGATAATAAAGTGTGCTTTGCTTTAAATCCAGTAGTTTGACCAATTAATTGCACCTGGAATGAAACACCTTACATTTACATTTAAAATAAGAAAAAATTAGGGTCCAGGCTATCTTCTGAATATTTTGAGAACGTTTGGTCTGATCCACAACAGGCATAATTTCAGAATAAGGATGCACCTGTTTAAAATAGGGGAATTTATTATTCCAGATTTTTAATCAGTAAGGGAATCGGGGATTATGGGGATATGGGTTGGAAAATTAAATTGAGGATTAGCCATGAACAGTGGAGAAGATAAGATGGGCTGAATGAACTTGTTCTGATCCTATAACGTATGACCCAACGGCCTTGGCGTGATGAGTGCTCCTACTCCATGGAGTTCGGAGTTCACTCTTACCAGGCCTGAAATTCTTTTTTTTTAACCACAGACTGTAGATCCTAGCTCGTAGAATTTTGCCATGAGGTTCTATTGAACAGTCAGCAACCTTCCTGTAAATCCTTGCTGAGGTCTCCACCCAACTAATCAATATGAGCCTACAGCTAATCACATTTCCACCAACCCAGCCCCTGAGACATGAAGTGACCATACCAGGTGGGGTCACACACTGCTCAGGATGCTCCCAATCACTGGCAGACCCCTCTCCTTCATGACACCCTTCCCATCCATGCTGTACCATATCCTCCCTCCGACCCCTGACAACTACAGTCAGCCCCTTTACCTTCATAGTTGTCATAACCACTTTGCTCTCGCCCCCAATCTTGAAGAATAGACTCCTGACTCTCCTTTCCCTGGCAGAGCCCACCCCTTTAACCCTTCCATCCTCTTAGGTTTGTGTGGGCAAGCTGATGGGCTGACTGTGCTCCACCATCATGAGTGAGCTAACCAGGCAGTCCTGTCCTGGAATAGGTTGGGAGGCTTTTGACTGTTCTGGGACCCTCTGATGGGTAGCTCAGTGGACTTTGTGGTGGACTAGCCTCCTCAGAGTTTGAGACATGGCTGTCTGCTTGCTGCATGTGCTGTGTGATTGTTGCATGAGCTGTTGATACATGGGGCAGATGGGATCCAGAACACTGCCAGACAGTAAGATGTATGGCCCCTGGACTGAGGTGTCCTAAACTGTAAGGCAGGCTGCTGGAATGAGTAACTGTGCTAATCGGTACGGCAGGCATGGATGGTGTATGCATGTGGGTGGGTGCTTAGTGAATGAGTACCAGTAGAGGAAACAAGCAGCCCTGAGATACAGCCTGGTCCACCCTGTGAGCTTGGTGCCTGCCCCTGTGCAAAATGTGTCCTTGCAGCAGCCTTTCAGTGCCGGTTGCTGGTGCGCCCTGCAATCCTTGTGTTTCCTAGGTTGTCTGCAACTGGATTGGAGAGGTGCCACGATGGTTGTGAGAGTTTAACAAATGTTGGATGGCAATTTCAGTGGGAACGGGGGCATGCGGCTGGTGCTTGCGGATCATGCTCTGGGACAACGTTGCATGGTGACCAACATGGAGGCTCCTCGCAGCCAACCTGAAGTTATCAGGTACCCGCTCTGACTTCCATGTCAAAAATTCTTGACACCCAGCTTGTTCGGCTTGTTTGGCTAGATAGGAAGCTGAAAATTATCAAGGTGAGTCAAGAAGCAATAATCCTCCAACACACAACGCCACATGGCAAAAGCATCAAAGATACAGCAAATTGCTCCCCAACATTGAAATAGGCCTCGCTGGACTTCTTGCCTGATTCTCACCAAGGCCGATGTCAGTCAGGCCCCTATAGGATTCTGCCCAACCTTCTTGATTTGTTCAAGAAAGGCAGATTTCTCTAATCTCTGTCCACTTCACAGATGCTGCTTCGTTTGATTGCCATAATATATACACAATAGGACACGAAGTCAGTCAAAACAGGAAGGGTTTTGTAAATCATTTCAAGTTGGCTGCAAACGTATTTTTAAATTGTAAATGGTTCATGGGTGAGTCAGAGCCAGCCACCATCAGATCATTTACAATTACACTGTGTTTAGCTTTTTCCACTTCAAATTCTTTGAAAGCAAGGAAGAATGTTTTTCCCTGTAACATTCCCAAGCAAGGTCCAGTAACTGCTGTAAAAATGTAGGTAATGAGTCAATTTAAATTCTGTGAAATGCAGAGGGTTAAGTGAACAGTTAATGATATTTCTGCAGAGAACCCAAGGGATTAAAAAAAACAAACCACACTCTTCCCATAATCCTCAAAGTCACCTCACTGTTTAGAATACAGTGCAGGCTTGATACTTGAAAATCCGTCATAGATTAGAAAAAAAAATTCTGTTTTAGCGGTTGATTCTCAAACCTGAAACTACTAATCATAAAGCTTCTAGAGTTGTTTAAATAACACACTATTTCATTGCAAGGTTAAATCAAAATTATTATGCTAGCTAGACAGTCAATTAGATTTTGAGATTCTTTAAGAACTATCTCCTAATGTGGAACTGACTGAGGCTCCTGCAGTTGTAGGGTTCCAGCTTTCTTCAGTGTTTTAAGCAAACATTGAAACTCCTCAAAAACATTTTGATGGGATAGAAAGTTCACACACAGCAACTGAGTTTAATACTGCCGCAGGTGGTGTCTGTGTTAAGAATCATTGGTTTTAGCTTTGTGACTGCAATGTCATGAAGTTGTGCCGAAAAAGTGAGAAATTGAGAATTGCTAGCACCTTCCCACAGGTAAAACACAGAACATACAAATGAATTAGGTACAGGGATATGCCACCTGGCCCCTCAAGTCTGTCTACTATCCCATAAGATCATGGCTGATAATTTAAAAACTCCCTATTTTAAACTGTTCCTCCGAATTCTAGTCTCTCCTATATGCGGAAATATCCCTTCCACTGCAATCTTGTCAAGTCCTGTCAGGATCTTATTTATCTCAAGAAGGTCATCGCCTCTACCCCAACCCTTTTCTGCTGAAAAGGTTCAGAGTGGCTGGGTGTAAAGCAGAATTGGCTGAGTCAATGGGCTATCCTATCAACAAGTTTGAGGTTGGTGAACATTAAAATGGTGCTGGGAAAAAGGTAAAATTAGAAAATATACGATAGAAATATATGATTATGTAATTTTTACAGTTTATCAACAAGATCCAAAGGAGTGATTTTCCTAAATATTTTAGGTACTAAACAGCCCTCAAGACAACCAAGTTGGAATCTTTAAGTTGAAGCAACAACTTAGCGCAGTGTTATCACAAAGGGCTTTCTTGGTGAAGGGTTTGGAGAATGCATCAGGAATTGATATCCAAATGATCATTAAGTCTCCATCTTATAATCAAGTTGCATATTAACCTCCACTAAGGAGGCTGCCTTGTGATTTTTGTAGGTAGCTCTTGAACCAATGCAATATGCTAACAATGACCAGCTGCTTGAGGTAAACAATTCATTGTGCTGGATTCGGAGCCCTGTTTAAAGGCATATGACTTTTGATTCATGAAGGTTTGAAGAAGACATATGAAACATGATGGATAGTTTTCTAAGACACCCTGCTAACAAGTGCAAAAAAAATGGATGCCCGTTGGTGAGTTACTTGCTACAGGATGCTGGATTTCTAGCCTCTGATGTGCTCTTGTAGTCATGGGCAGTTTTGCAGCACCAGGAACATCCAGCTTCCAACTTCCAGGCAGTAAGTTCAAAAAGGCACTTGCACAGCACTTCACTCTCTGCAGCTGGGGAACGTCAGCCTACCAAGCTGTGGGGATAACAGAGAGCAGGTCAAAAGGGGCATCATGATTCAGTGAAGCATCCCTGTAGGATCTCATGAAGGGTGTTAAGGACAGAAGAAAAGCTATTTCCCCTTGGGACGGCAATAAGTTTTCATCCTGTCTGATGAAGGAAGCCTGGTCAAAGGTGGCTGTGGAGATCAGTGGCCATTGGGTATGATGAATGATGTGCTGCTCCCTGCCAGGGTGTGAACCGTTTTCTACTCAATACTCCATGCCCCAATGAGTGCGAGTTAGTATTGTAATCTCGCTACTACATAGGACTGTTACACACTAGATTGGGTGACAGGCACCTGTATCAGATAACTCATGCACCACTCATGAAGCAAAAATCCACAGCTCCCAGGGGTCAACAAAAGGTAAAACTGTAACCAATTTGTATTTGACATGTAGTAAAATAGTGAATAAAACAAATTTGCTTACATGATGTTTTACAGTCAGTTATTAATTTATTGTGTGGTCAGCCAGCTAAAATTTTAGGACAAGCAGAACATACGTGAATGTTTATGGATGAGTTTGCATACATCTTTTCTCCCTTGAATAATTCCATTGCTTTAGTAGGTCCATCCATCTCTGTCCTTGAAAAACACATGCTGCAACCAAATCCTGCAGCACCCTCTGACCTGCTAATATTATGAGGATGCTTTCATGGAACTCCAGCTGTCGTTAACAAATACAGATGATGTCATTGCGAAAAGCAACCAGCTACAAGTTTTTCAAGCTGTCAGAACAGCTATTAATCATTTACTTAACGTGCAGAAAATAAATACTGGAATAGGTTTAAGCTTATTTTGTCAACACACTGCGGCTATATTTCAACTAAAACTAAAATCTAATTTGGGCGCAGAAGTATTATTGTTTTATAACATATTGAGTTGCATTACCAAGAGTTCACAGGTTTCCAACTATTCCCAGCCACGGTGAATTTTTAGGAAGTCTTTTTCAGTCACACAAAAAGTTTTATGCTTTTCTCCACCTCCAGATTTTTGCTAAATGGCATTCCCCTCTGCTGCAGTCCTCCAGCAAATCTAGCAGCTTATTAATTTCTTCATCATAATGACAGAGACCACCTTTCAGTTCCCTTTGACATTCCCTCCACCTTCCCCTTGCACATCACACAAAACCTACACCTTTAATATGCCCAGATCGCTGCCAGATGGTCCTATCATAGGCTGTTGCTTGACGTGGTTGTAAGACAGTTGTCCCGATATTATCACTAGCCCCACATGTTAGTAAGGAGGACTTCACAGTGTAACAGGATTGTATTTGCTGTTACTGTTTCCAATACCTAGGTTGCTGCCACTACCCATTAAATCTGAATGTGCAGCTTTCTCCACTTTCTCCCCTATCTCCCCAGATGTTCTGTTGTATTTCCATAACTATATTCCAACTATACTGTTGATCTTTCAACCTCCCTTAAGGACCTTGATGCCAATTGGCATTGTAAATGGGTCTCTGGCCTCAAACATTATCTCATTCCTTTTCATACCTCAATTTCATTATCAGTTCCCCCTCAAAATGTCCACCCTCCATCTCTCTAGGCTATCTTCAACTTCTTAGTTCTCTCAAATCTTTCAACATTGGGTCACTTCATAAATCTGTTCCTCTAATTTCACATTTAAACCCACCTAATCAAGTTTCCACCCCTGCTGCAACACCAAAATGGCCATAACCAAAGCTACTTCTAATATTTTCTGTGGCTGTTACCGTGGTACAGTATTCCCACTTAAAGTCCTCGACACTTTCATGGTCTTTGAAACAGTTGACTACTCCACCCTCCGCCATCGTAGCCTCCTCATGGCCAGGGTCAGGGGAAATGCCATCACATGGCTTTTCAATCATAGCCAGAACATCTCTTTCAATGGCTTCTCTTCTTGTGTCTGTAACATTACCTCAGGATTCTCTGAGGTTTTCTCCAAGGCCTCTTCCTCCCCTAAATGTTCCTGTCACAACAGCATCTGGTGGCATGAACATGAAGGACACTCAGACTATCGTTATCACACATTATAGGGGCGGCACAGTGGCTCAGTGGTTAGCACTGCAGCCTCACAGCACCAGGGACCTGGGTTCAATTCCAGCCTTGGGTAACCATCTTTGCAGAGTTTGTACATTCTCCCCGTGTCTGCGTTGGTTTCCTGCAGTTGCTCGGGTTTCCTCCCCCAGTCCAGAGATGTGCAGGTTAGGTGGATTGGCCATGCTAAATTGACCCTGGTGTTCAGGGGTGTGTGGGTTATAGGGGGATGGGATGCTCCAAGGGCAGTGTGGACTTGTTGGGCCAAAGGGCCTGTTTCCACACTGTAGGGAATCTAATCTAATCACCAGCCCTCTGTTTTGTTCAACATCCCGCAATGTATGAGCTGTAATTTCCTTCCAATCCATTATATTGGCTCTTTTATCCCACCTCCTGAACAGTGTTATTGCCTCAGACTGAATCAGATTTATCATATTCTCTGCAACACAATCAGCCTAACAATGGGTTTAGCACTCCACCCACTCTCCATCACAAAATACCCTTTCCTCCTGTCAATGCAGATCCAAGTCAGTCAGTGAGGCAGTTTTTTTTTAAAAGGCACTTTCCTCCATGGATAGAGTTCAGTGATTACTCAGTATTACAATTTTTTCCATCCCACAATTTTAAGGGCACCCTTGATAAATATATGTGCTAAAACCATCAGTGGTTCCTTCCAGCCTTTAAATAAATGCATTATCAAGCTTAACAATGTGTTTAACCAGATATTAATGACTCCATCTCAGTAACAATGCCCAACCTATCCCTGTCTCTGCCTCAAACCATCTCCTTTTGATAACCTCATTCAATTGTTACTTCCAGACTTCAATATTCTCGAGATCTCTTGGGCAACTTTCATCTCTCACCTTCATAAACTCTAGTTTATCTAAAACTCAGTTATTAGTATCCTATCCCTCACAAAATCCCATTAATCCCCCCAGTACTCTTATCCTTGGTCATTTACATTCTCTCTTGGTCAACCACTTAAAATTTTCATCCAGTGTTTAAAGCTTTCTGTGGACTTACTTGTTCCTACTTGTGTTATCACCTCCAATCTCTAACCCTCCACTGCTCTCTGAGCTCTCTATTTCTGTCACTCTGAACACCTGGACATTTCCCTCTTTCATACTACCTTTGGTGACAATACCATCTTGAGATACTTTTGTGTAAAAGGTACCATAAAAATACAAACTGTCATCATTCTCCTATTTTTAAACATTTTACATTTGTGTCAATTTGCAAGGTGTGACTTTGAAATTTGCTGTTGATTGATTTTATTTCTGTTTTACAGAACAAGTGATTGAATTATTTGATGCATTAGTGAGGGTTATCACTGAGGGTGATTCATTGTTGCATTCAAAAAGCTCCTCTTCCTGCAGTTCCATGACTAATTAATTTTCTATTCTAGCTGAAGGATGGAGTGGAGTGATTCAGATGTTCGGAGTGCGTTAGCAATGTCCACACAATGGTCAGGACTCTTGAAGATCCAGTCAGGCCATTCTGATGGTGGATCCATATTCAGCAAGGTAGTGTAAAATCATAGAATCCCTACGTGTGGACGCAGGCCATTCAGCCCATCAAGTCCACACTGGCCCTCTAAAGTGCAGCCCAAACACCTATCCCTATAACTTGCATATCCCTGGGTACCATGGGCAACTTAACACGGCCAATATGCCTAACATGCATATCTTTGGACTGTGGGAAGAAACCAGAGCTCCTGGAGGAAATCCACACAGTTGCTTGAGGCTGAAATCAAACCTGGGTCTCTAGCAAAGTGAGGCAGCAGCAGTGCTAACCACTGAGCCACTGTGCTGCCCCAAGACAGCGGATAGAGGGATTAGAGTATTAAAGATAGGATGGCTGAATCTTTGTGTTGCAGGTTGGGAAACAGGATCGGGAATGTTTCTGGTTCTCAAATCTAGTAGGAAAACACCTATTGACCTGGGATTTTTACAGAGGTGTACACTTAATTGGCACGGAGACAGGCTTCCAGCCTAATTAAAGGCTCTCAAAGCAGGAGAGGACCAGATGTAGCATTGGTGTTAAAATCCAGAAGAACTGCGATGCTGTAACACAGAAACAAAAACAGAAGGTGCTGGAAAACCTCATAGGTCTAGCAGCATCTGTGAAGAAAAAAATCAGTTAATGTTTTGGGTTCCTCCTGTTCCGAGGAAGGGTCATCAGACCCAAATGTTAACTCTGATCTTTTCTTCACAGATGCTGCCAGACCTGCTGAGCTTTGCCAGCAACTTCTGTTTTTGTAGCTTCAGTGTTTACCACCAGGAAGGTGGGACTGCCCCATGAAGAGAGATTAGACAAAGTAGGAGATAATAGGAACTGCAGCTGCTGGAGAATCCAAGATAACAAAGTGTGGGGCTGGATGAACACAGCAGGCCAAGCAGCATCTTAGGAGCAGGAAAGCTGACGTTTCGGGCCTCGACCCTTCATCAGAGAGTCTAAGCCGGAAATGTCAGTTTTCCTGCTCCTAAGATGCTGCTTGACCTGCTGTGTTCATCCAGCTCCACACCTTGTTATCTGAGGCAAAGTAGGCTTCTTTTCTCCAGGGCCTCAAAGAATTAAAGGCGACCTCAGTGAAACCTGGAAAAAACAGACAAGACAGGGGAGATGCAGCTATGATGTTTCTCCCAGTTGGAGAATCTAAAACCAAAGGCCACAATTTAAATGGAAAGGAGATGTCACTTAGGTCTGAGACAAGGAGAAATTATTTTTCTCAGTGAGTTGTGAATATTTGAATTCTCTACCATAGGGGGCTTAAGAGACTTGGTCTTTGTGAGGACGTTTAAGGTACAGACTGATAGATTTCTGATTACCTGCAGTGATATAGGGTTATGGTATAGAGTGAGTAAAAAGCATTGAGGTGTTTGATCAGCTGTGATCAAATTGAATGGTGTGGCAGGCTTGATGGGGTGAATGACCTTCTCCTGTTCCTATGTAACTAATGTACCTATGTACCTGTTCCACTTTGTTGTGGCTCAGTGAGCAACATTCTCTCCACTGCATTAGAAGGTTATGGGCTCAAGTCCCATTACAGAGATTTGGGATGGGATTATACAGGGCCTGAAGGAGTGGGATAGGAGGTTGGGATGGTAAAAACCCAAGAAAAAGATTGGGGGAGGATGGTACATCCTCATCTTCCCATTGCATGAGGAAAGAAGCCTGTCAGCAAAGGCCAGTTGAGCCACTGAGTGACCAGAAAGGGCCTCTTGCCATCCTCCAGCATTTTACCTGATAAACCCTCGAGGCTGCCTCACTGGCTTGGGAGGGGCCTTCCTTCTTGCAAACACTGGAATGGCAATATCTGTCCTCTGGGCCAAGCGTAAACCAACTTACTGAGGACCGACTGAGTGGTCTGAGTGCTCTGTTTCTCCAGCCTGGTGCAGTTCCAACAGCAGCCACTACTTGACAGTGGCAGCATTGGGGCTGAGGAGTTGCTGGGCCCCTCAATGCTTGAAAGCTGTGAAAAGCAGGAACCTTGCCCCATAACGGAACAGACATCACGTCAGCAGGTTATTAACTCTGTGACAGACATTAAAATCTGGCCAGGGCTTCTCAAAACAGTAGAAGTGGGGTAACCTCAATGGCTTTCCAGCTAATTGTCAGGGCCATGATTACCCAACAAAATCTAAATCTCGACCATTAAAGCTCAGGGTTGCACTCAAGTGCAGTACTGATGGTGTGCTGCACTGTCCGAGGTGTCAAATTTCAGATGGGATGTTGAGCTGAGGCCCTGTAACGTTATTGTGAACTAGCACTGCCGAGCTACCTATCTGTGTTCTGGCCAACATCTATCTGTCAATCAACATCACAAAGGAGGCACTAGTCTAGTGGTGGTATCTCTAGACTATTAATCCAGAGATCCAGGTAATGCTCTGGTGGTTTGGGGATTGATTCTGCTATGGCAGATAGTGGAATTCAAATTCAATTTGGTGACGAATATGGAACCATTGTTGAAAGTTGGAAAACTCACCCAGTTCACTAATGTCCTTTCAGAAAGGAAACTGCCATCCTTACTTGATTTGGCCGGCATGTGATTCCAGACCCACAGCAATGTTGTTGAGTCTTAACTCTTATTAGGGATGCACAATAAATTACCATCAAGTCAGTAATGGCCACATCCATGAACGAATGTTTTTTTAAAATAAACAGATTGGTTGGTCATTATCACATTGCTCTATGCAAATTGGCTCCTATGTTTCTCACATCACAACAGCAATTAAATTGCACAAGAATTTCATTGGATATGTAAAGCTTTGGGAATCCTGAAGTCATAAAAGATAGTGTACAAAGGCAAGTATCTCCGTTTTGTATTTTTAAAACGATGTGCCAATCTAATAAAGCTGTAGCACGGAACCATCTGCACAAGAACCCCAAACCCAGCAGGTAATGGACACAGAAAGTCATTCTAGAACTAAACGAGTTCAGTGAGACTATCACTCCAGCCTCTTCAGGCAGTGACCAAAGTGGTTACAACTTTGAGGGGAATACTTCATGGTGCAGCCACAGCATACGATTCCAAACAATAAGACTAAAATGTATGGCCAACAGTGATGAGTTAGAAACCTCTTCAGTCATGTCACAAGGCTAGGTTCTCACCATCCGAGGATGCTGGTTTCCAGACAGAATGCCATATGTTGCATTTGGACACAACAAAGACTAAAGGCTGGCAGCATCTTACTGTGGTTCTGGAGATCTACGTGTCAGAATTGACCTTCCACCTCTTTCCTGATACACCCCAAGTAACTTCAAAACAAATGGCAAAAGTGCTGGGGAAACTTCAGAAGTCATGTTGGATTCAAAATATTAACTTAGTTTCTCTCTATAAAGATGCTGAGTTTCTCCAGCATTCTCTGTTTGTTTCAGATTTCCAGCACATGCAGTATTTTACTTTTTATCCAAACAACTGTTTGATTACTGGAATACTTTCATGGTAAACCTCATCGAGCAGAGGAGAATTTGGGCAAGGACATTCCATAACGATCCAGTAACTACATTGTCTTGCATATGTAAATATGTATCCCAGTACTGCATGATAGTCAGTGTTCCATATGAGCATGTACCTTAATGCAGCTAAGGTGAGATCAGAAAAAAAATGACCTTAAAGAAGCTCCAGTATTTGTCTAAACATGCAGTCATAGAATGATAGAATCCCTACAGAGTGGAAGCAGGCCATTCAGCCCATCAAGTCCAAACATACCCTCCCAGAAGCATCCCACCCAGACCTACCCACCTACAATAACTCTATGTTTCCTACGGCTAACACCCCCTAACCTGTGCATCCTCGGGCACTAAGGGACAAATTAGCATGACCTATCCACCTAATCTGCACATCTTTCAACTGTGGAAAGAAACTGGAGCACCTAGAGGAACTTGTGCAAACACAAGGAGAATATGCCAGCTGCACACAGTCAGCCATGGCCACAAACAAACCCAGGTCCGTGGCAGTGTGAGGTGGCAGTGATAATCACCAAGCCACTATGCTGCCTTTGTTTTGAACTTTTGGGAGCCTCATGACATAGCTGTGTGCTAGCAGATACTTTTCAGTAAAACAAAAGCAATACAAACAAAATCAACACTGAGTTAAATTGAGAAAAGTCAACCTAAGCTACTGCTGGAAAGGGAGAAAATACGGAGTGATTTGTGCAAAAACTATATGGTCACAATCATTGCAACAAATATACAGCAAGAGCCCATGATGATTCTGGAAGCTGATGATATTTTCAAGGTGTTTGGGAAGTTTAAACAGAAGTGCAGATTAACATTCAGTAGTTTTCAAAAAGGCTATAGTGAAGTGGAAAGGATCAGCTACATCCTCAAAGAATAGAAGCAAAACGTTTTGATCTGTTCAGTAGGAGGGAAATGACTGAGAACGTAAGTAAAATCCATACAATGTTCTTGAGAAATTCAGTACATCACCAGATAGTGTGCAAAGGCAAGTATCTCCGTTTCTCCAAAGTCAAGTCATCAGAGTGATCAGTACAAGGTTCAGTGCCTGAGCCAGTAACCAGGTTGACAATATCTTAATGAGGTTAAGAAATTTAGCCAGCAAATGCACATTCAAGGAAACAGATAAATGGCTGGCAGATCAGTTCATCTTGGGCCTTGAACACCGTGATGTTCAAAGAATTGTGCTTGTAAGAGGTAAGCTCACAAGATCATGGGCCGTTGACACAGCTAGAATATACGAAGCCATGAGCAGACAGAGGAACTCACTGACTACACAAACAGCAAGCTTCAGTTCAACTGAGGAAAACACAGCAGGTCTGTTGCAGTGAAACCGTGACAAAGGGATGTCAACCAGAGAGACAACAAAACATGCAAGAGCTGTGGATCACCACATTAATTGATAAACTGAAGCAAACGGTCCTGCAAACATATGAAATGGCAGTGCCTGTGATAAGTCACTGGAAAAAGATATACATCACAAAGAAAGAAGATGTTAACAAACAATGGTGGAGAAGCTCAGCAGATCTGGCAGCATCTCCAGAGAGAGAGAAACAGAATTTACGTTTTGAGTCTGATATGACTCTTCTTCAGAACTAGAGATGGTAAGAAGAAAATGGTGAATAAATTACCGGAGACAGAGCATCAAAGTGAATGAGAAGGGAAATTAACTAAGCATCAGTGCCCTGGAAGGTAATATGAGTTTATGATTCATGAAATGTGAAGATGCAAAATTTCCCAAAGAAAGGAAATTGACATGAAACTTTCAGATCATGAAGCAGATGGGAAATATATCCACAACCATCAATCTGAAAAATGAAGATCAACGGGAAGGACCACATAGAAACACCAGCATCTGCAATTTTCCCAGCAAAATCGCACACCATTTTGGCTGGGGTTATATTTCCATTCTTTCATTGTCTCTTGTTTAAAATCATAGATCTCCATCCCTAACATCACTGGCAACTCAAGAGCTGCTCCTGCTGAACTGGAGCTCAAAGCACTCTCAAAAGACCTTTGTTGTGTAGGGCCTTCTATTGAGAACCTCCCTCTCTTCCCTCTATACACAACGTCCCCTCTCTACTGCCCTTGTTCTATCTCACTACCATGCTGCAGGCCCAGAGGAACAGCGAACATAGCCTCATGATTGAAGCAGGATTTCTCCTGGCATGCCTTTCAACTTCCTTCAGTTCCAGATCAAGATCCGGGGCCAGCTGAGTCAAACTACTTGCAAACCCCTCAATGACTTAGCACAATTCTCCACTAACTCTGCACTACAAAAACTCCTTAGTAGAAAATAACAGGGTGAACTTTTCAAATAGCACTTGGAGGAGGTGGTGGGAAAGGATATTTATGAATCTGAACACGGGCTTCGTTGGGAGTAGTTAAGGAAGGGCATTAACAGAGGACTTGCAGAGTCAAAAATGGTGGACTATCTGCCAAATAATTGTTACAAGCTATTTGACACCACAATCCATTCACTCTTCACTTCCTCAGCACACACAGAGTACATCAGCACTAATAGTTTCACAATATGGACTGACTTTACACTGAAGCAGCTGCAAAGTACACTGACAGAGTTCTTTTGATTTTCTGACGCTGGCAGCTTTGGCACCACTGGTGCTACAGAGCTGAATTCCACCAGGATTGTCCCTTTCTGAAGCACTTGTAGAAGAATTAATGCCTAGAATGTGTTGGGTGGATGTGACCTCCTTCTGTACATCACTTTATTCATTCTCTCCATCATTCAGTATTCCAAGGAAAATGCTCACTAGTACAGCCATGGACTGACAGCAACTGATTTGTATGACGCTTTGACATCAATGCTCCTTGAACACCTGCTATACTACCCCTGTTCATTTTCTCATCTTTAAACAGATACAGGAATCACATTTGTCGGCTTGGAGAAACAGCCAAAGAAATCACCCAGCAGTTAACTTGTAAGCAATTGATAATCTCTTTAAATAATAATGTTGGGATTTGGGGGAGGGGAAAGGCATTGCCCTTCTTGCTAATGGATATATGATCATCCTTATAAAGAGTAAAACTGATTTGTACTCCAAAACGGCAGCACAGGCATCAGTTGCAATTTCTAACTGGTGTTATGATTTGATTGCTATGCATTCTTCCTGCAGGCATTCACATGTGCTAATACTTTCATCCTCATCAAATTCAATGCAATTTGTCCCATACTCGTCAACAGTGTCATTTCAGAGTTGTCAGAACATTTAAGACACCCAAAAAACAGGAACAAATGTTCCCAAGCTCTGACCCAAATGGGGCTAACTAATGCCGGGTCAGCCATTTCAATTCTGAGCAAAGAATTTGCAAATGTCAGGAAGGTTGCAACTAACAAGAGGCATCTACAGGTCAATAATTCTCTCACCAGTGATTTCTTCAGTTCCTATTAGTTCCAAATCTGGTATCAGTTTTAATTCAGATACTGCAAGAGCTGAATGCCAAGGAGATAAGGGAAGCTGATGTAAAACATTAAGGTAGCATTTAACTGACAATGGCACATAGGTTAATGGGAGTTGGGAATATGTTCCTCAATCACCGAACACACGCCTGATACAAAGGAAAATAGTCATGACTATGAGAAGCCAATCTTTCACAGTTCCAAAACAACAAGACAGGAGGAGTTTCTCGGGTTAACACTTAACAATTACCTCTAGCTACCGCATAAAATAAAAGAGAGGACTCACATTTGTGACCTTTCATAACCACATGGTGTCCTAAACTACTTTACAGCCTGTGAAGTACTTTTGAAATGCAGCCAATGCTAGGAAGATGGAAAGTTGGCAGCCTATTTATGTGGCCCTGGACTATGTGCTCATGTCTCTAGAGCTGGGCTTGAATGTGTGTTTTCTGACTCAGTGATAAGATTGTTACGACTGATCTGAGACTGGCATTTTTCAATGAGAATCATAAGGTGAAGAGTGGGTTGTTACTGACAATTTAACAGTGTTCAGCTCCATTCACAACTCTTCCAATAACATTGCAATCCATGCCAGACTGCAGCAGATTTGGACAACGTCTAGAGTCAGGGTAACAAATGCAAGCCATATTGACCAATATAATTGCCAGCTAAAGACAATCTCTGACACGGAAACTCAATCACTTTCCTATGACCTTCAAGAATGTTGCCGTGTTGGAGTCATCTCAGGCCAGTAATTTAACTCGATCAGCTGTTTGAATTCCCTGGCTACAGAAGCTGGATGAAGTCTCCACTCTATGATGATGTAATCTCCTCAGCTCACAGCTTCTTCACCATGTAAAAGGAAGAGTCAACAATACACATCACTTTTTTGAATAAATATAATAGAAACCACATTCAAGAAACTCAAACATGCCTATGATCATCCTCATCAGCACCCTCACAACCCTTACATCCATCATCACCATAATCCTTACCACTATGATCCTTTCCATCACCTTTAGTTTACTGCAAAACATCACCATCACCATAATCTTTACCATCCTCCCACCATTATTACCATAATCCTCATCACCACCCTTACCATAATCCTCATCACCACCCTTACCATAATCCTCATCACCATTACCCTCAGCATAATCCTCATCATCCGTCCCCACCATTATCACCATAATCCTCACCACTACACGCCACAATCCTCAACATCACCCTCACAACACTACACCACCACTATCACCAAGGTCCTTACCACTACCCTCACCATAATCCTCAACATCCGTCCCCACCATTAACACCATAATCCTCATCACTACACGCCACAATCCTCAACATCACCTTCACAACACTACACCACCACTATCTCCAAGGTCCTTACCCTCACCATAATCTCATCATCGTTGCCTTCACAGTCCTCATCACTACTGTCACCATCACCCACACAATCTTCACCACCATTATCAATATAATCCTTCCCATCTTTATCTCACCACCCATCATTACCATAATCCTCACCATCACCATAATCCTCATTGGCATCTGACCACCATAGCATTGTCACCCTCACCAGAATCCTCAAAACCACTCTGTCACCAGTAACTTCACTGCCTTCCTCATCATCAGCCTCCCCAGCTACACTGTCACACATACCATCACGCTCATTATAATCCTCACACACCCCACAGCCCTTAGCTCCACCCATCCTCATTGTTGTCACCACCTGTCTCATCATGATTTTCACCAGAACAACCTCACCACCATGGTCATAGCCTTTACTATCACCTTTGCTACCACCTCCCCCACACCCTCACCATCATCTTTAGCACAACACTCGCCATTATCCTTGTCAGCTCACACATTGCCATCTCCACTTCTTGTGCAGAGGAAGTCTTTCATTAAATTTATAGCTTTTCCAAAGATGTGGAACACTGAATTACTACAATGTAGGTCACAGAATTTCAGATATGATTGTGGATGTTTGTCTTACTGCATTATTTATCATCCAGGAGGATTAAACCAGTTTTGTATCATGTGAAAAATATAAACCGGCTGTGTAAAGGAGCCTTTTCTGGAGAATTTCCCTAAGCTGTTTTCTTTAATTTGGCATCAGCACTAGCTGCATTGTTGCAGAGCCAGAAATAATTTGCTCATGTTTGAAAATCAGTATTAAAACAATATGATGCCAACATATTCTCCCAGCCCACCCCACTGCCTCTGCCAACCTTATCTTGGGTTGGGTAAAAGTCAGATGTGCTTGAGACCTAAACCAATCTGTATCTGTGGATTCTGCTTGTTGACAAAACTCCCCTGTTGCTCTCCTGGATGATTAATGTAGATCTGCTTTAATTTTCACACTGACTACAAACAGTTCAACATTACTACCATCCCCCCACTCCCATCAACTTTCTTGACTCCTTCACTACTGCTAAATCTAACATCCAGTACTGGATGTGATGGCATTTTCTCTGATTAAACATTATAAGGACTGAAGGCTTCATTTTTGGTCCTTTCTACAAACTCCAGTTCCCTAACCACTGAGATAACAAGGTGTAGAGCTGGATGAACACAGCAGGCCAAGCAACATCAGAGCAGCAGGAAAGCTGATGTTTCAAGTCGAGACCCTTCTTCAGTAAAGGTTTTCTGAAGAAGAGTCTTGACCCAAAACATCAGCTTTCCTGCTTCTCTGATGCTGCTTGGCCTGCTGTGTTCATCCAGCTCTGCACCTTGTTATCTCAGATTCTCCAGCATTGGCAGTTTCTACTATCTCCCTAACTAGTGACTCCATTTGTCTCCCAGGAAATAACTTGCGATCAATCCAATCTGTTCAAAACCTTGGTGCCATATTTGATCTTGAGAAGATAGTCTTACTTCATATTTGTGCCACGTCTAAGACCACCGTTATCCTCACAGTAACATTGCTCTGCCTCAGCCAATGAAACCCTCAGAAAAACCTTTATTGTCATTATATTTGATTATTCCAATACACTTCCGGCTGTTCTTCCACATTCTCTCCTCCGTGCTTTTGAGGCCATTCAAAACTCTTGCAGCAAGACACATTCCCCCATCACCAGTGTGAAGCTGGATGGACACAGCAGGCCAAGCAGCATCTTAGGAGCACAAAAGCTGACGTTTCGGGCCTAGACCCTCAAGCATCTGCAGTTCCCATTATCTCTCCCCCATCACCAGTGTCTGCGGACCTGTATTAGCTCCTGGTCAAGTAATGTTTTGATTTACAAACTGTCATTCTTGTTTTCAAATTCCTCCATGATCTTTCTATCTTTGTCATTTCTGTGGTACAAGGTAATAATTCTTAAAGTTTAATGATGGAGACTGCATTAAGTTTAATTCAATCTAATTTTGTCCTACGCTCTGAGGTAGGGAAATGTGGAGTCTAATTCAAGATCTAGATAGGGACAGATATGTCATCAGTGTTTCCTAATTGTCTTTATTAGCCAATGTAACTTTTGCCTCTTGCTGTTATGCAATAAATTAAATTTTGTTCATACAAGTACCTCTTCCCATTAAGACTCAATGATGGTTAATTTTTTACTATTATTAACCAAATAAATTCTCTGTTCCAGTGATTAAGGAGCTGGACTTAAAATCTAATGGAGTTTCATCCCACAGGTTTCAGCTCTGCCCATAATGTGCATATCTCATTGGATGTAATTTTTGGAAAGGTCAAATTTATTCTGGTTGACTAGTGAATCCACGGGGACAATTCTAACTTTAGGAGCTTCCAATAAATTTAAATGTGGGAGGTCCCGGATTCAAAATCCAAGTAAACCCTGTTATAAAGGTTTCTGACATAGTGGTAGTGTCCCTGGTTCTTGGCATAAGGTCAGGTTTAAGTCCCTGGAGGGGTGTCAAAACAGGTTGATTAAAAGTAACTAAAAAGTAGGATTTGTGGCAGCACTTACCCCAAACATTAGCTGGTAGTCATTGGCCCCCTGACACATATAACAATCTCCTCTAACTCTGCAACCCTCTGTAAAAGGTGTCCCTCTAATTCTCTGGCATCTTTTGCATTTCTAGTAATCATTACTGTACCATTGGTGGCTGTGCCTTCAGTTACCTAGGACTCATGCTTGGGAATTCCTTCCCTACACCTCTCTGATTCTCCACCTCACTTTTATCCTTTAAGGCAGTTCTTGAAACTTTGGACTTCAATCAAGCCATTGGGCTTTTGACTTAGTGATTCCTAAAGGAATTAATACTTTGTTAAATAATGGTCCTATGAAATACTTTGGGACGTTTCATTACATTAAAGGTGCTATGCAGATATATGCTGTTGTTGTTGCAAGGGGAAAATAGCCATTGGTTGAAGACATTCTGCTTGGAAGAATGCTATGTGTATACTTTAAGCCATGATGATTCGCTTTCATTAGTAATAAAGCTAATCTCTTCCAAAGTAAGGAGGTAACTGAAAGGCTTTTAGCAAACCCTGTGATGAGAAGTTCTGGGAGTGGCATTGCAAGTTCAAATACAAAAGACTAGCTGTCTTCACATCACCTATCAACCAGAAGCACAGAAGAATGCTGCAAAAAAGCTTGTTAATTTGCAATCTGAATGCTTCACCATTGTTGCACGTTGGAACTATTTCAATGTTCACTGGAGACTTTCCAGAGGCACTCTTAGATAACAGGCCGGAGGCACTGGGGGATTTTTAGCTGCTGGAGCAAGTGTTTAGGGAGCAGTTGGGGATTTAAAGCAGTGAAAAAGAGCATTAGAATATCGGCTCCAACCCATTGACTCCAGCAGGCACATCTTGCAGCCTTCTCCTCAAAGATCTGTTGCTCCATAGGAGTGAAGTATGCCTCAGAGTATTATGTTCTCATGCAAAATAAATGTATCAAACCCATAAGGATGGTTGAAACAGCAATGTGAATTCTTTATTTGAATGTGTAGAAATAATGATAACTGTGAAAATAAGTATAGTACATCAGATCTCTCACTGCTGCTGCTTGTGGGCCAATTATAAGTCATAGAATGACTACATCACATTTTGTATCAGCAGTAGTGAGTGACAGCATTTTAAGACAAGCTCCCTTAAGATGATACCACACAGGGGACGATTTCTGCAACACTTGGTGTACAGGCAGAGAATACGCTCCCTGGGTATGTCAGAACACCAATGTTTCAAGAATTTCAGATTTTTGGGTCAATTAGAAATAGATACTTGGGGTGGGATGGTGGCTCAGTGGTTAGCACTGCTGCCTCATAGCGCCAGGGACCTGGGTTCGAATCTACCCTCAGGTGACTGTCTGTGTGGAGTTTGCACATTCTCCCTGTATCTGTGTGGGTTTCCTCCAGGTGCTCTGGTTTTCTCCCACAGTCCAAAGATGATCAGGCGAGGTGGATCAGCCATGCTAAATTGCCAGTCGTGTTCAGGGATGCGTAGATTAGGTGGGTTTTAGGGGGAATGTGTCAGGGTGTGATGCTCTGACGGTTGGTGTGGACTTGTTGGGTCGAAGGGCCTTTTTCCACATTGTAGGGATTCTATGAGATATTTCCTGCTGGAAGAAGGGCTGGTGCCAAGTGGAGTTGGTGCCCATGGTTTACCAGTGACTCATAAAGTCACTACCTCCCTCAATGTCTTTGCCTCTAGCTCTTTCTAGTCGTTTGCCAGAGACATTTGTAGAATCTCATAGTCAGCTAACCATAAAGTGACTGTTGCCAAATTTGCAAATGTAGGCAATTAGGTAGAATTTACCACAATGATGCCAGTTAGAAGAAGAGCACAGTTTTGTTTGTGGTTCTGACTGGCTTCCTCTAGGTATTAGGCATGTTGATTGCATACACAGCAATGAAAGCAGACAGAACACCTGGAATTGTTCATCAACCACAACAGCTTTGACCCCGTCAATTTACAGTTGGGGAGGAGCATCTTGTGCTGTGGTGGTGTTGTCCCTTCTTTGAGGTCAGAAGGTCAGGGTTCAAGGCCCATTTGTGCCAGAGCCATGCCATAACAGGTCTAAATAAGTTAATCAAAGTTGAAGGAAACCACAAAAATGCAAGTATCCTCAAGATTCCCAAGAAGTTGCTGTGAAACTCTCCTTTGGCTGTCCAAACTTGTTGATTATTTCACACATGAAGCAGAATTACAGACTATCTATTCAGGAACAAAGAAATCTTAAAAGCTAGTTGATGATGCCTGTAAGGAACTTAATCAAGAAGGCCCAAGGGTGTTACAGTGAATTCCATATGAAATCTTTGAGCACACTACCACCATGCTGAAGATGTGTTTCAGATGCCTTATCATATCTGTAGATGTTTTTGAGAAGATTTCTAGCTCGGGTTGTGGAAGAGATTGTAGACTTGCTCGCCAAGCTGGTGTGTTTGAATGCAGACATTTCATCACCCTGCTAGATAACATCATCAGTGCACCTCTGGTGAAGCATTGGTGTTCTGTCCCGCTTGCTATTTATATGCCTTCGTTTGCCGGATGGTTGGCACCAGTTCCAGTTCTGTTCTTCAGTGGTTCGTATATCAAGTCCAGATGGAGTTCCAGTTGGAATGCCAAACCCCGATGAATTCCCTGGTATGTCTCTGTTTGGCTTGTGTTATTATGGATGTGTTGTCCCAGTTGAATTTGTGTCCTTCTTTGTCCGTGTGTATTGAGACCAGTGAGAATTGGCCATGTCTCTTGGTGGCTAGTTCATGTATCCTTATTGTCAGTTTTCTTCAAGTTTGGCCTATGTAACCTTTCTCACAGTCCTTGCATGGTGTTTTGTACATTACATTGGTTTTATTGGTTATGGGTATGGGATCCTTCACATTCGTTAGTAGCTGTCATAGTGTGGTTGTCGTTTTGTGGGCGGCCCGATGCCTAGGGATCTAAGTAGTCTTTTGGTTATCTCTAATATGTCTCAGATGTACAGTAGGGTGGCCAGTGTGTCTGGCCATTGTTGTGTCTACTTGTTGTGGTCTGTCGTGGAGGTAATGGCAGATTGTGCTTTTGGGGTATCTATTCCTTTTAAAAACTCCATATAAGTGCTCCTGTTCTAATTTGCACAGCTGCAGGTTTCTGCAGCATGTTGTGGCCTGTTTGAATAATGTCTTGATGCAACTCTGTTTATGGATGTCAGGGTGGTTGCTGGTGTAATTAAGTGTCTGGTCCATATGGGTGTTCTTTCTGTATACTCCGTCTGCTGTTCCCCATTATCCTTATGTTCCACCATTACGTCTAGGAAGGGTAGTCAGTTATTGTTCTCTTCTTCTTATGTGAATTTTATTCCAGTGAGTACATTGTTTATGTCTTGGTAGGTTTCTTCTAGTCTTGTGTGTTTGACAATCACAAAAGTATTATCTACATAATAGACCCAGAGTTTGGGTTGTACAGTGGGGAGTACTGTCTGTTCTATAGCTTGCATTACCGCTTCTGCAATCAGTCTTGATATCGGGGATCCCATTGGTGTTCTGTTGACTTGTTTGAGTACACAGACATTGAAGGTGAAGTGGGTTGTGAGGCACAGATCCAGCAGTTTTAGGATGCTGTCCTTGTCGATGCTGATTGTGTCATGGGGTGTCGGCGTTCCTGATTTATTCTATTCTTCCTGTGTCATGTCATAGATTTAGTAGACAACACTGCCCACTCAATCCCTTCCAGCCAAGAATTCTTCAACATCATGAAGATCACCAGGATAGAAAAAGATGAGGTGATGATATTCTTTGATGTAACAGCAATGTTTACATCCATAAACATCAACTGGACAAAAAAACAATTGCCACACTGCTGGATGTATCTGTAGATGCCCTCCAATGCACACCAGCCAGGTGCCAAAATGATAGTGATAATTCTGCAAAATATTGAACAGATCTGGGGCTTGGGCACTCAGGGCATGCAATGCACTGAGCACAGAGTCTAGAGGAGATGGAGGGAGAACATGTCATTGCCAAAACGCCACGAGTGTCCTCACATTAGCAATGTTCATTTTGGCTCGCCTTGCTCATTAATCTGGTAGTGACAATCTAAAACCCCTTCCCTCTTCCCAATGTAAAGCAGTCCCGAAATTAACCAACCATTCCCTTCATTGTCATCCATAATTTCATCTTAAGCCTTGCCTTCTAATTCAACAAAAATGAAAAGACTATTTGCAAGGAGCAATAGAAAGATGACATGAGGGGAAAAGGGTGGAAGCAAATAAGATTGATCTGGCTTAAAAATTAAACTGAAGCATAACAATGTAACGTTGTGTAACACATACATGTGCAAATGGTAAATCTTCCTTATCTTCGCATGTCTAGATGGTGCAGCTCATGTAGCTTCAACTAACTTGGTGACAGCCTGCACAGAAACTCTCTACTCTGACTACACAGCCTCTTGGCTGAGATCTTCTGGTTTTGGAGCTTTTCAGGATCCTGCTAAAAATTGCTCCACCTGTATCTATAAGCCATTGTCATCTTCCTGGACCACCCCCTACAAGTGGTGTGAAGGTCCTGTGGGAAGTTAAAGAAATGAATTATAGCAATAGTGTAAACTGCATCTATTTATCTTTAATTAATAAATGAAGCAATTAACATTGGTCATTATTGATGCTGGACTAAATTTCAGATTTTTAGTTAAAGGGCAGATGCAAGAGGGTTGTGATGGGCTTAAAATATACACTGACATTTCTAGTCAATATTAATTAACTCAGGCTCAAAACTACGTGTGATGACATGGTTATTTATTTTACTACAATAGATGTGTATGGGCCAGTGAGGCAGTTAGTCATTTCTTGGATGTACTGATTAAGATCGTCGAAGATTACAGCTTGTTCATTCCCTAACAGCAAAGAATCATTTTTGATAGTATCGAGGTTCCTATTACGGAGACTTTTGGAAATATTTTTGATGTGATGCAACTATCTGTCAAGTCTTTTACAGAAGTGTTTTGTTACATGATTACTGTTATTACTTCTGTAAAAATATTTACAACAACTCTGAAGTTATCCTTCCTAACACATATGTTATTATGCCAGAATGTGAGAGGAAAGGTTTGAATTCACAGTTAAGATAATGTACAAGATTGTGTAAGAAGCGACCACTTCTCATGAACTGTTTTTAGCTTGTATTTTGCAACACTGAACAGGTCTTATCCTAAGCAGAAAACTAAATAAGGCTTCACTCCCATCTGAGAATCCTCAAAAGAGGTACAGATTGTTGCCCCTGAGAAACAAGATGAGGAGTAAATAGTAAGTGTCAGGCTTATAAGAAAACAACAATACTTATTTATATAGTATTATTCGGGAGTTTCCCAGGTGTTTTGTATCAAATTGAGTACTTTTGATGTGTAGTGAAACAGTTATGCACAGCAGACCTCAAAAGAGAGATCAGATAGTAGCTAACTTGTCTGTTTCAATGATGTTGATTAAGGAATAAATATTTGCAGGATACCAGTGAGAACTCCCCTGTTTCTAGGTGTCATGAGATCTTTGACATCTACCGGAGAGGGCAGAAAGGCCTTCAACTCCAATGTGGCAGGTCTGTCACTATAGCACAACACCACCAGTGGACTGGAGGCTCAGCTTTGGTGTTTCTGATCAGGTCTCAGGAGTAGGGCTTTGGTGGGTTCAAATCCCATTCCTCAGTCCTGCACCTATAACTCACCTAACTCAGAGACAGCAAAAGTAGGAGGACCAAGGCACTAAATTATAGACAAGTAGAAGCAGAATAACTGATGACGGGCTGAGCTTCAATTTTTCCTTATGAAATGTTCTTAATCTCTAATTCCACCTCAAGAATAAACGGGCGAGCCTGACATCCATCCTGAAGCAAGGACATGTGTATAGAGAAAGCAAGCTACACAACAAATTCTCCCACCACAAGACGGCCTAATGCAAGAAAACGTCAAGCTATGAGGACTGGAACACCAAAAATGGTTAACAGTGAAGAACCTTGGATCTGATAGGTGCCTGCAACTTGTCCCTGACCAATGACCACACCACCCGCCCTCATTTCATCATATCTGCAGATGCTGAAGTGTCGCATTTGATTGAATGGCAGTTCAGAGTGAGCTGACTGCACAGGTGAGAGAAAGCTCAGCAACAGGATAATTGGTGCGTGACATAGTGGGTGCCAGAGAGAAGAGACTGGCGTCGGAGGTGCAGAATTACTGAAAATAATCTGCACATTCTCATGGATGAACGTGTAGATCAGAAGCAGATTATTTTCAGAAATGACAAGGGCATACTGTACCTTTGGTACATTGCGACATATTAATCGCGAGTGCTGAAGAAAATTTATTTTGTTAAAAAAAATGACGGTGCAGGAGGATTCTAGCATGATTCATACACAATGAGAAATCTTATACAAGCAGTCGGAGTGGCTGTGCCATCAAGCTACCATTATGGCTTGGGTGCACATTTTTGCCATTCTCATATCAGCCGCAAGATGCTTCAGCAAGTGGCTGTGCAAGTGACGGTCCTGATAAGGTAAACACTGCGTTAGAAATTTGCCAGGTTGGATCCCATCAGTAATAAATCAGCTGTCACCAACCACAGACTGACATCATATACAAATATAATGTTATGATTCATATTTTTACTATCTGTACCATTCGCACAGCTGATCGATGGATACATTCAGCACATTCTCGCAGAGTCTCGGTTCTGGTATCCATTTGAAGTAGCAACTCGACTGCAACAGCTCCGCTGCTCCCTCAATTGGAGAAATGTATTAACGGCACGCCAGAATGCTGCCCCTTTGCCCCGGGTCATTAGCAATAACTTCAACTAAAACAGAAAAAGAAATTCTCAAAAAATCTCTGGGGCTATTACATACCCTGGTCGCGGGATGTGGATGAAAGAGTTTGGGGGGCGGGGGGAGGCTCGAGGTTTCTCAGTTGTTCCTTTTGTACTTGCTTATTGAAGGAAATTGTCACCGCTGCAGCCATCCTGGAGTTAAAGGTACTGCTGTCTGGTTGACGGCTTCCCTTTACCAGAGCAAATGTTGCCTTTGGGTTAGAATCGCTGTACTCCATGAACAACTAGAACTCTCGCGTGTGCTTCAATCGGGATTGCCAAGCCCAGAAGCAATAACAGAAAGGGCTGGAAAAATTCAGGGCTTCGGCGGCATCTGTGGAGAGAAGGTTGCTAAACCCAGTAACGTGTTTTGATTTTTGTACCTCACTCGGCAGAAATAACGAGCAAAAGACTCAGCGTTAGTCTGGATTTGTTCTGGAGACACTGGCAATGTGTAGCCCGCACAATAGTAAGATCAAGATTATCTTGGGACATCTTATGCGAGAAGACATTAATAAATGCACGATTTAGAGTTGTGCAGCATGGAAACAGACCCTCCAGTCTAACCTGACTGTGCTGATCAGACATCCCAATCTGACTTAGTCCCATTTGCCAACGTTTGGCCCATATCCCTCTAAACCCTTTCTGTTCATATATCCATACAGATGTCTTTTAAATCTTGTAATTGTACCCACCTCCACCACTTCCTCTGGCAGCTGGTTCCATGCTGTTCACTACACCGTCTATTTTGTTGACATCTGCAAACTTACAAACTATGCATCCTATATTCCCATCAAAATTCCTTATATAAAACATGAAAAACAGCAGACCCAACACTGATCCTTGCAGCACACCATCTGGTCAAGAAGGTCAAGCTTTGCTCGCCCTTAGTAGGCACATTCACATATTGAACAAGAAAGTTGCTTGTACACACTGAACAAATTCCTCCACATCCAAGCCCTTAATATTATGACGTCCCAGTCTATGTTTGGAAAGTTAAAATCCCTTATCAGCACAAGCTTATTATTCATACAGATATCTAATATCTCCTTACATATTTGCTTCTCAATTTCCCACTGACTATTGGGGGCCTATAATACAATCCAATAAGATGATCATCCCTTTCTTACTTCTCAGTTCCTTTCATGCAAGTTCACTAGAATATTTCCTAGAAATATCCTCCCTAAGTCCAGATGTAATGTTGTCCCTCACCAGAAGTGTCACTCCCCCTCCCCTCTTGCCTCCCTTTCTATCCTTCTTATAGTATCTGCACTATGGAACATCAAGCTGCCAGTCCTGTCCATCCCTGAGCGACATTTCTTTAATAGCGATAATATCCCAGTCCCATATTCCCAACCATGCCATAAGTTAACCTGCCTTACCTGTCAGGCCTCTTGCACGGAAGCATATTTGGTTTAATTTATCAATCTTACCTCTTTCGCTGCCAAGCTCTTGTCTGCCTTTAATATTTGGCATGCTCCCCTTTCCTAGTGGACCAGCCTCAGCCTTTTCTCTTATCTCACTATTACTTTGGTTCCCACCCAACCCCCTTACTGATTTAAAGCCTCCCAATTAGTTCCAGCAAATCTTCCCGTCAGTTTCAGGTGTAACCTGTCCCTCTTATAAAGGTCATTTCTACCCTGAAGTGATTGAAATTGTCCAAAAATGCTAATCGCTGCCCTCTGCACCAGTTCCTCAATCACAACTTCATCTGGTTTCTCTCCTCCATTTCTACTCTCACTTGCATGTAACTGATAATATTCCAGATATTACTACCCTCAAGAACCTACTTTTAACCTCCTGCCTAGTTTGCTATATTGTCTTGCAGAACCTCATCCCTTTCCCTACCTATGTCATTGGTACCAACATGTACAACAACCTCCTGGTGGTCACTATCCCCTTTATTCTGCACCCTCTCTGAGTCATCCATGACCCTGGCACCAGGGACACAACACATCGTCTGGCCACAGAAATGTCAGCCTGGGCCCCAGACTACAGAGACACCAATTGCAGTTGATCGCTTGGAAGGACAGTGCTAATGCTGAGTTTTTCAGCAAAGTGTACTGTGTTTGTTTTTAGGTAATTTCTGGGTCTGTAGATTGTTAAAGGGGCAAAAATGGCTTATAGAATGCAAGTGTATTCATTCTGTCAGATGTGAGAGATCGGGGAGAATTTGAATGTCCCTGGAGACCATGTCTGCAGGAAATGTATTTGGTTGTAAATTCTATTGGCAGGTACAGGCAATCAGGAATTTACAAGTGCAAGAGGGTGTGATGGATAGTAGTTTCAGGAAGGTGTAGACACTGCAGACACAGTCAGGTAGATGGTTTATCGCTAAGAATGGTAGGAGACATTGCCAGAAAGTGTGCAAGTGACCTGTCGCTATCCCCATCTCAAACAGGTATGTTGTTTTGGATTCTGTAGGGGAGGGTTGGCCTCTCAGATGAGCGTAGCACTGACAGCCAGGTTTCTGGTACCTGGACTGGCTCTACTGTAACGAGGGTTGTGGCTGTTACTTAAACTGTATTCAGTTGGTTTCAGTGGTAGAATCCAGGAAACCCAAAAAAAGTACCAAAAGCAACATGAGGGGAAACATATCTCGTGTTTTGAGTTCTTGAGGTCCAGAATAATCTGAGAATGCAGTGGAGGAAAATTCAGCCTTCAAGAAAATTGTAGAATCCCTACAGTGCAGAAGAAGGCCATTTGGCTCATCGAGTTCACATTGATCCTCTGAAGAAAATCACATCCTATCCTTGTAAAACTCTGCACTTTACCACAGCACATCCCTGAACACTATAGACAATTTAGCATGGCCAATCACAAGCTTGATTGTACTTGCAGACTTTGAATGTTATAGAGTTATATAGCAAAGAAACAGACCCTTCAGTCCATCCAGTCCATGCCAACCATAATCCCAAACAAATTTTTGTTCATGTACTTATCGAAATATCTTTTAAATGTTGTAATTGTACCCGTATCCACCACTTCGACTGGAAGTCCATTCCACAGATGATCCACCCTTGTGGCCCCTTGTCATTCTAAAATCTTTTGCCTCCCACCTTGAAAAATGCCCCCCAGTCTTGAAATCCCCCACTTTAGAGAAAAGACCTTTGCTATTCACCTTGTCTATACCCCTCATTATTTTATAAAATTCCATCAGTTCACCCCTTGACTTCCCATGCTCCAGTGAAAAAAGTCCCAGCCTATCCAGCCTGTTGAAAGAATATTCTTTTACAGACAGGTCTCAACATCGAATGACATGTAGCCTGGGACTTTACATATTAGCATACCCCCAGTCTATTTCATTTGGTTGGTGTGATCACATGAAAAGTGTGCGTGATTTTGGTTAAACGAGAGTTACAACTCAACTTATCATGGGCCTCCTCCTATTGGATTTCCAGTTCTGTGGGGGAGGTGATGAATAATTTCACCATGATTCGAGTTTTGGGTTGTCCAAAGTTGGGATATTCATATCTAGTAGGGATTTGAATAAAGATTATGTCAAATGTTTCTGTCAGGGGAAGAATTCCAGAAATATTGGTATTACTAGAAAATATTGTAATCTTCACTCATGAAGAAATTTTTATTGTGATATCACATTGTACATCTGCAAAAGCTACTAAAATTAAATTTGCATCTGAGTGGAGAGTATTTTCAATCTCATGCAATAGTTAGAGTAATACTCAAAAATTGTACTGTTCCATCAAAGCAAAAATGCTTTACTATTTACGGTATAAGTTTAAAGTAATATAGGTATCAAACCTTAGGGTTACATTTAGGTAACATATTCCTCTCAAGATTTAGAGCATGGCCCCTTTAAGAATTTACCCTCCTTTCCAGACAACATTGAGCTACAGCACTGTGAACTAATGAGAGACAGTACTCAGCCCGTTGATCCTCTCTGGATAATCTGTTCTGGTTTGTTTTCAAAGTGTTTAGATTCCGATCCAAATAAAAAAAGACAGAAAATTCACAGCAGATTAATTAAAATTCAAACGAATTAAATTTAATCTGAAAATTATACATTTAATAATACAGTTAAAAGAGTAATGAGTTATGATTAATAATTACATAATTGAGGAGGTGGTTAGCTCAGTTTGCTAAACAGCTAATGTGTGCTTCAGAATAATAGCAACAGTGTAGGGTTCAATCCCCATTCTGGCTGAGATGATCTTAGGTCATAGTTCCTCACCCCACCCTGTAGTAAAAGTTTGGTATAAGCTGCTGTTCAGTGACCATTGAGGATTCTACATGAAGAAGAATTATATAACTAAACTGCAACATGTAGCAGAAATGAAGTTGGAGTGAAATATTAGTGTTTACAAATGACATAATACTGTGAAATGCCTTAGCCATCAATAAATATGTTAACAATGAGTTATCTGATCTTTATAAGGAGCAGACTTCTAATCATACAGCATACAAACAAGGCCTTCAGCCCACCTTAACTGTGCCAACAAGCAAACATCAAACTGCACTATAACCTACAATGGCCCAATATTCTGAGTCAGAAGCTTCCTAAATGTTGCAACAGTACCTGCCTTCACCACCCTCTGGGTGAAAGAACGGTTTCTCAGATCTCCCCCAAACAACTTGCTCCTCACCTTAAATGTATGCCCTCTGGTGTTAGGCATATTTGACTGAAGGAAATGGTGACATTCAGTGTACTTGTGCTCAAAAGGAACATCTTATTTTAAAAATCATTATTTAAAAGAAACATGCCTATACTTAGCTGCTGTACTGAGGCAGCCCCAAGATATTTTCTAATCAACTTGTTCAGAGATAGTATGATACATCTCTGAAGCAGGTGGGATAGCAACACAGACCTCCTGTCTCAGAGATAGGGACACTACCTCTACACTACAAGAACCTTATAGCCTTAATAACTATTCCACTCTTTAGAAACAGGGTTTTGTTTCAATGGGCGATAAGTCTAATTAATATACGCAATGGGCCTAATGTCTTTCTTAGACAGTCAGCCATGGCACCAAACTTAGTGATGGCCCACATACATGACCAGGTACAGGCTACCTCCCTCTAATACTTGTCAGCATTGTCCTTTTTTGTTTCATACATGGGAGAAATATATATCAATTTTTATTCCAAAGTCGCTCCAAAAATAGAAGGCAAATTATTTTAATATAAATACTGTTAAGCCGCAAGAAGAAAGAGAGAAGTTACTGGAAAAGCTCAGCAGGCAACATCTGTGAAGAAAAACTCAGAGTTAACGTTTTGGGTGCGGTGACACTTCCTCAGAACTGTTAAGCCTCATTTTACCTAATGTTGCATAAATATTATTTAGGAGATATGTTGACAAGAAGATGTGGAATGAGCTTGTGACGTTTGTTACCCACCTGGAGAACTGTATGTTGGGCATGCTGGACAGTTAAGAATTAAAAATCAACATTCCTTATGTTATGGAACAACAGGTTTTCCGATAGAGACAGTGTGGCTTTGAACAGTCCTGAGAAGAAAGTTTGGCCTCACTTTCTTTTTTGTGCTGCAGTATTGCATTTGAAAAATGTTCGTGCAGAAGCAAGTGACTCAGAACACATCAAACATGACTAATTAAAGTGTTACTATAATGTCTACATTAACAAATATAGGCTAAAGAATTCATTAATTGTATGTAGAAAGATAACCATTATTGAAGCTATTCTTCGTAAGTTTTGAGAAAAACAAGGTCATGAATACTTGTTTGAGAGAAGTATCTCTAAACTAAACAATTATAAATATTTATGTAATTAGGCTGTTTTCAAGGAATTCAGAAACACATTCCTATAGGTTTTATCTTTCACATGTGCTGTTTAGTGTGGTGGTCTTAATGGCTACAATTTAAACAGAAAATAATTACTCTGGAAGTCTCATAACTGTGGGAAGGCAGATTTTACAATGTGTGACTGCATTTCTCCAAGCATCCATCTTTTCATTGAAAACATTTGCATGTGCTGTAATTATAAATTGTCTACTCTACATGGTTATTAAAAAGAAAGTTATCATCTGTGATAAGTCTAAAACTGTAAATTCCTGCCTGTCCCACTTTCATTAGTGTTTGCATATCTAATTCATACATAATCTCTAAAATATTTCTGTCTTTCAGTGGCATTCATGCGAGATGTGTCTGTGAGTATCAGCTTATCCCTGGGATGATATTTCTGACTCCACAGAATGCCGTTCTTATGTATTACTGCCTTGGTTTTGAAACAAATAATTCTCCTTGAAACATGATGGCTATTCATAGTATTGTCTCATTGGCATCACACTGCAGGGTAACATCATTATTGGTGCTGTAGGACCTCAGCACAGATGTTGTTTTTACCAGAGATAATGTGAACTGCAGATGCTGGAGAATCCAAGACAACAAAGTGTGAAGCTGGATGAACACAGCAGGCCAAGCAGCATCTCAGGAGCTCAAATACTGACATTTCGGGCTTAGACCCTTCATCAGAGAGTTGTTTTTACCCGTTGTTTAATTCTGTTTAAAGCTGCTTCTTTTTTTCTATGCCCCATTATCGTTTTGTATCCTCAGCATGAATTTGCATAGAGGTGTACACTATGGCGTCAAATTAGGCAAGAAGTTTATGTATCGAACAAATTGTTGTTCGACTGACATCTGTCAGTCACTGCATCTTTGTTACAGCTCTCACTTTGTCAGGACCTGGATGAAACCTTTTAATTGTCAGTATATGAACTGTGTATTTGACTTCAGGCGTCATCAATTGCAAATGTTTTATGCTCACCTTCAGGTTCACCAAGCAAGCTCTCTTGAGCAGTTACACTAGATTCCGATTGTAATGCCAAGGCTTTGTTCATCATTATCTGTTCACCCATAGACTAACAGATCATCCACAATAGCTTTGACATAAGAAGAGCACTGACAACTCTAGTCTGGCTTTTCTGTTCCTCAATACAACTTGTAGTACTACTTTCCTCTGACAAAGAGTTGCTTCTCTTATTTGTTTAGGTTTGTTGTTTAACTTTGTAGCTCCCCCATAATTTTTCCATTGAGACTGGAAGAAGTTCCAATTCTATCTCAAAGTGTCTTTCACTTCCACAGAATCAGTGACTCTAATAGTCACAGCCATTCTGACTGACCAAATTATTCCAAATTGCAGACTGCTGTTCTGGTTCTCCTTTGTCATTTATTACACTTGCTGGGTTTCTTACGGTCCTGAAGTTTCACACAATTTCAACTGCATACTTCTGATACCCACTTTATATGGTGCATTAATGCTGCCTCTTAAACAGAAAGCAACTATATCAAAGGTCACGTGTGGCACAACAGAATGTACAATTTGAAAATGCATTTCACCAAGCATGTACTTTTGGTGTGGGCGAATATACACATATAAAGAGACATGATTTCAACAGATTTTGGAGGACTTGAAAGACAGCACAAGAAACCAAAAGTCACCTGTGCCCATATCATTAATGCTATTCCATGTATTCCTTCATGAAGCATACTGTATTTATTTGATATATATCATTGTGAATCACAAAGAGGAGGGTTTGACTAACTGCTGTCAACATTGTTTAGCTTAGGAAGAGTTTGGTGTTATTGTCAAAATACTATTTTAATGTTTATTGTGTAACAATTACATAATTTCAGGCAGCATCACAGAACTTTGACATTTACGCAACAATTGGGAGATATTAAGACATTTTGGAATGAATAGTAAAGGAGGAATGTTTAAGTGAATTGGAGAAGAAGAATAATGTGTAACAGTTGATGTTCCTGTTGTATTCTATTGTAAGGGAAATCATTCTCCAGCCATTGGCAAATACATCTTTCCTACATCGTGCCACATCTCCAGCTGCCACATCTTCATCATTCTTATTGTCTTCCTTAGCTCCTTTCTGTTTAACTAATAGTGTCCAACAAAAAGCATCTAATCCATCCTTCCCAGAATTTTGTAGCCTCAGCCAGGATACTACTTGCCAACTGTTTCATGAGCATATTGTAAAGTACTTCTTTAAATGCTGTCAACTCTGATATATGCTTTTCTCATTTAAAACATGTTCTGCATAAAAGTTTGTACAAAATAAAGGTGAACTGCCATGGGATACTGATTGATATCAGTATTAATGCTCGTGATTATTATCATGACTCACTGATGTAGCACACTAGAAATTAAACACACTATTCCCAGAGTCATTACAAAAGTTAAATATTTTAAGAAGTATGCTTATGGTCCTCAATTAACCTGACTTTCAGACTGAGATTGATAAAAAGCATGAGCCAGCTTTCTGTACTGGTCAGGAATCACTACTTTTTGCAAGTAATTAGACTCTAGCTACAGGTAAATAGTTATAAACCACTGGCACATAAAACTACTAAATAAAATTCTAATCTCCTTGTAAACTCCCTCTTACAAATAGACAAATAAATAGACAGAAGAGTTGCAGGCCGGTGACAGAAAATAGGGAAAAATTTGAAATATAGTTCAATATTCTTTGTTCCCAGGTTCTGCTGTTGACATGATCTTTCTGACTCTTCCACTGGACAGTACATTGCTTCAGTTGTCTTTCTCCAGATGCTTCCACTGGTTTGTAACAGACACAGTTGGCTGGTTCCCTTCTAAGAGGTTTCCAACTTAACAGAAGTCACAGTGATCAACAACTGCTGCAAGAAGATAAACTATCTTCAGGTTTACAGTGAGTTTTGACTACAAAGAATAGAAACACTGCTCCAGAGTTAGGGAAGAACTCAGCCCTCCTCTCTCTGTAAATAACCAATTCCAGGCTGTTTAATTACCTGAGAACCAATCACACAGTTGTTGGCAGGCAAAATGCCTCGATCATTGATAACTGGTTGCTAGTCCATAGACCAATCAACTTCTTGTTTTCAGCAAAAGCTGAATCAACACATTTTCTTGGCTATAAATGGCCCACATCTCAAACTATATTTACTGCTTGTTCAACCAGCTTTTTTAACATGACACTGGAAATGGATGTCAGCTTATTTGATTTTCAAAACAGCAACCTTTCAAACACTTATTTTAAACAGCTGCTTCTTATTTCAGCTCTCAGGTTCTTAAATAGAATTCAATCTGAAAATACATGTTCCTTACATGATAAGTCAAAAGTGAAAGAAGTAATGAAATCACTTACATTTGACAAAAGATCTCTTAGATTGCTGCATGGGTGAAATCAGTCACTCTTTGAACCTTTGGAGAACCCAGGTATATGGTAAAAGCAGTGATTTTCTCCTGAATTAATATGAAGTTGTATCAGACAATTCTGACACATTGACTTATTTTAGATGTTACTGAAGGAACCAAACATTGCCAGCAAAATGAAATCTAAGGACAACGTCAAGGTTAATTAGTACTGGAGAAGCTGGGAAAGTGTCAGTGGGTAGCTGCAATTCTGCACAGGATGGCTGCACAAAGCTCATTGCAGTTTTTTTCTGGAGCAGAGCTCCTACCATCTCGCAAGGTAGCTTTGATAATGATGGCACAGTCCCTGGGCCACAAAAGATTGTTTGCATCTCCCATAGAATCTGATCCTCTACTGCTCTCTGCAAGCTGCATATTATAGGAGGATCAGCGCTCCATTCCACCAGAAACACAATAATGGAGAAGGCTGAGGAGATATTTAACTATTTTTGACAACAGCAAGAAAATAAATATACAGCAGAAAGCAATGTCTGCTATATTTTACATGAAGAAAACAAATAATCCATCAACAAAAACTAAGGTCTCTAACAATATCACTCAACCAGCTGAATATCACTGCTCTGCCAACTTTTAGTGGGAAAGGTTTTGTGATTCTGTGATTCATAAAGCAGCAGGAGATCTCATAAAGTTTCTGCAATGGCTATTAACAAGCAATTAACAACCTCAATTAGTTTCACACAAATAACTTTTATTAATACTGAGCTTGGCAGGTCTTTTTAACATCTGATTTTTAAAAATCAAATTAACAGCCAAATTAAAGGCTATCAGTGTGACTTTGGACACAGAAACTCCCATCATAGGAATATAGCTTTTATCCATTTGTCTGTCCCATAATCACAGGAATGCATTAGTTTCCTAAATTTCACCCTATTTCTGAACTGAGCATGACAAGAGAACCATAATATCTGTTGTGCATTGCATGACATGGAATTCAATCCTGACCAACATTCCATAGGTGGCATTTCAAATATCCCAGAAGAACAATTTATGTCACTTGGAGTGTTTGTGTTGAACATCAATGGCCCTTCTTGCCTGTATAGCCTTTATAAGTTTCTGTGAGAGGGATAATTTTATAGATTGTGTCATGGCCCAGACCAAAACTCCTCAAAACATAGCGAAGTGATAGCCTAGATCCTATTTTTTTCTTATTTTAATATGTTTTTAAATTTTGGCTCTGTGGGAGCCAGGCTCCATCCACCTCTATAATTCCAACTTTAAAAAATCACCCCAGGCCTCACAAGATGTCTACTTTACTGGCTTCAAATAAACAGCTCGCTTCCTGTGGCTCAAGATCTCTCCTCAAAAAAAATTCAGGACAAAATTCTTGTCTTAAAGCCTTAGTATCATCACAATTGTGATCATAACCCCATTACCTTGGACATTTTAAAGACGGACAACATTGAATTTCAATCTTCCTCTCTTCTCATGGTTCTGGTGATGTATTGGTGTTCATTGTTTCGGCAAATATCAACACAAGTAATTTTTACTGTATACTGTAAAACACAGTTTATGAAAATTATGTATGATTACATTCATATGATGAGATTTATGTTTTGTTGAGAATATGACAACGGGGCGTCCAATTCTTGGGTTTGGGCTACAAACTTTGTGCTTCTGCAAACCAGATGTTTAATGTCCACCTGAGATGTCACGTGAAGTCTTGGTTTAACATTTAAAAGGCTGCAAATCTGACAGTGTAGCATAGAATATATAGCACTGAAGAGGTGCTTTGGTCCACCAAGTCTGTACTGCCAAAAAGATACCACTATCTGCACAAGTCCCAATTTCCAGCACTAGGCCCATAGCCTTGAATGTTATAACACTCTAAGCACCCATCCATGTACTTTTTTAAGGTTATTGAGGTTTCCCATCTCAACTACCCTCCTAGTCAGCGCATTCTAGAACCCCACCAACCTCTGGGTAAAAAAAGTTTTCCTCAGATTCTCTCTAAACCTGCAGCCTTTCACATTAAAATTATGCTCCCTTGTTATTGATCCTTCTCCAAAAGTTTCCCTACCTCTGATGTTAGACTCACTGGTCTAGAACTCCCTGGTCTATCTTTACCCTCTTCTTATAAAGTGAACCTACATTAGATGTCCTTAATTCCTCTGGCACCTCCCTCAGCCCCTAAGACAATTTAGGACAATTTGGGTCAGGGCCCTTGTAATTTCCTCCCTCAACTTCCACAGCAACTTGGGCTACAACTCATCCAAACCTGGGGATTTGTCCATTTTTAAATCATGCAAAACCTACAATATCTCTTTGCATCTTCTATCCATCAGCTCAAAACCTCACAGTCCATCTTTCTGAGTTCTGTACTTCACCTAAAGATAGAGACACAGTGCTCATTTAACACTCTATCAACGTCCTCTGGTTTCATGCACAGATTTCCTTCTTGGTCCTGAATAGGCCTTACTCTTTCCCTAGTTATTATCTTCCCCTTGATAGAATATCTTGGGATTCTCCATAACCTTGACTGCCAGAGTTTTCTCATGCTTTCTCTTTTCTCTCCTGTTTGAGTTCTTCACTGCATTTCCTATACTCCTCTCAAACGTCTGTGGTTCTAATATCTTTGTACCTGTTATATGTGCCTCCCTTTTTATCCAGCCCTGAATATTCCTGCACATCAGGGTTCCTTGGGCTTGTTGCTCCTACTTTTCAGTCTAAAGGGAACATGACAGGTCTGTACTCCTCAGAGTACCTTTTTGAATGCTCCACACTGTTCTGCATTAGATTTACCCTCAATTAACTGTTCCCAGTCTATTTAGACCAGATCCTGCCTTATTTTAATAAAAACCTTACCCCAGTCCAAAACTGTCTTTTGCAGGCCATCTTTCTCTGGTTCTATAACAAAATTAAAATGTACCTTATTGTGGTTGCTATCACTAAAATGCTCCCCCTCTTTCATCTTGAACACTTGTTCAACTTCATTCCCCAGAATTAAGTCCATTATGATACTTTTAGGACCAGCTGCATGTTGACATCAAAAGCTCTTCTGTATTCATTTCGAGAAATTTGCCCTTCTAAACCTTTTATACTATAGAGTAAGTGTCAGTTTAGATAAAGTGTGGAGGCATTTGACTCCGTGGCGATCTGTCACTGAGTAAGGAATATGTGCTACGTTAGATGACAAATGCTGTCAACCAAGCTGCCATTTTAACTTAGTCCAGTACAAATTCCTTTTACACTGATAATTAAGACATTAGTGGATAATTGAGCAGATAAGGCGTTCTTTACAAGAGCTTGACATTTGACTGTTCCTGCTCCCATTGATGTTTCAGTGGAGATTGGGTGATTCTATTCTGCCCATAGTTACAAATGAGCCTTCACCTTCATGTCCACCTACTCTATTACTAAGTCTCTAGATGATAAATGTGTGCAACATGCAGCGGACAATGATCCTGGAGATGGGGCTTATAGTCAGCATATCTGTGGCATCTTCAATAGTGATTGTGGCAACTGGCCCAGTTTATCATCACTCAGCTGTTGCTCAAGGCTAAAAAGAGGAGCCTCAATTTCCCAGAAGCCCTCCTTGCGGTCTGTCTTCTTGAATGGCTCAAAGTCAAGGGACTAACCAGGAATGACAATGTGAACAGAAACAGATATTTACTTGCACAATCTTTTATTACTGGAGTTCTGAGGAAGGGTCACCAGAATGGAAATCTTAAACTCTGATTTATCTTCACAGGGGTTGCCAGACCTGCTGAGCTTTTCCAGCACTTCTGTTTTTGTTTCTGAGTCAACCTTGCTCGTCTTCTAATGCAGACACCTGAGATGGCGAGGGGATGGAGATACATGGAGCCCTGGCCTCATGCAGGAGGGCATGACGAGGCAGTCCCAGAACATCCAAAACAATAAAAATGCTACAAAGCTAGAAAGGCAACAATAAAGCCATGAGGATGTGACAGAACTGATTGCATGAACCTTAAGCAGCTGATCCCCACACCTAGGAGCCAAATGCTGCCAGCCAAGCTGCCGTCATCTTGGAAGTCATGGTGTCACATGCATTGCAATTATAATACCTTGAACTTTAGGCAAGCTTGCACTTTGAAAATATTTTGGTAGCCTCTCATTCTGTCGTTGGATTTCCTTGGAAAAGTGGTGAAGATTTCCCTGGGAACAATGAATATTTTGATGCATCAATGAAATATTAATTAACTGATGTTCTCTGCTGCGAAGGTACAGGATCTGCACAATGCAAACTCACAGCTCTGGTGGTAATCAATAATTTGGCGATTGCTTGCAGGATACATCCCAAAATATCATATTTCTATTTGCTATGACCCTATAAAAATGAACCTATGAAAAAAGCATAGATATTCCCACGTAATTACACTCCAACTTGTACACAAAGAGGCCTGGGTAAGGATAATCTGCTGCAGTTGAAGCAACCTGTTTCTGTCTCTCCTCTGATCTCCATTGACTTGAAAAAGTTGCAAGAAAAACTTCCATAGTAATTTGCATGACTTAAAATATAACAATGAAAGCCTGCAAACTAAAATCCAATGGAAAATCCATTAAGAATGAAGTAATTCATGCTTTAATCCCAAACATCATTAAACTCTGACATATGCCAGGCAGTCATTGCTTTATATGGATGTGCTGAGTACAAAATATATGAAAAAAAACAGGAATTGCACAATCATTTGCTTTAAATAGAATTTCCAGGGACTTGCAGAAAATAAAGCTCTTATACAGAAGACTGACTGGAAAGTTATGCTTCACTCAGTTGAGCAAAAGATCACAGATAGGGATCGCTGCCAGGTTTCCCAACCCTACTCATTCCCTGCCAGTGCTAACAATCCAGCTAGCTGGAAAATGCACCCTAAGGTTAATATTTACTGAGAATAACATCAAAGTGTGTAACAAGTCCCGAAGAGTTTGCAATATATTGGATCACCACAAGAGGGTGTGGGCATATGGTTAACATTTATTTTGAAAGAGATCCCTGCTGGCATTGGTGGTGGACATCTTACATTTTTTTAGGTAGTCTTGCATGGTCTATTTGTTTGTTTTTAACAGTACTGCAACATATTACAAGTTGTGCAATGTGCTCAATCATTCGGAAGCCAGATGGTGAAGTAAAAAGCCAGATGTAACTTCCATTGAATGCTGGACTTAATTGGACTTTGTATTACTTAATTATTTACAGATTTTAATATTGCGAATGTTTGCCTCATCCATAACCAACCCACAGTGTCCCACAAGTCATTATATTTTTGTGTTCCTGATACTTAATCGATCAAAGCTTAATATTAAAAATACAATTAACTTACAATGAACAGATTTAAATCAAAACTTTATCATTAACAATGCACATTGTGAAATAAATCAAAGAAAAAGGGAAAAGAAGATGATCTTCTGTACATTGTAGACATCAATAATGCAAGAATCTTTGTGCAAGCGTTCATTTTAATAAAACAACTGATGATTTCTATCAACCCATTGAATTTGGAGATGCTTTTCTCTCTGATATCACTTTTAATACAACAACATAAATGCTTAACCATTTTCAGGCACACTGCTTGTCAAACACATGTATTCCAAAAGGAGCAATTATCCATATAATATTCAATAGATAAATCTATACTCAGAAAACTACTTGTGCAAAATTTCCCCTCAGATATTTGATGAGCAAAACCCAATATCTATGGCTTTTATGAGAATTAGTGTTTCTGCAGCTAAAATACTATTAACAGCCATTTTTATTACAGGCTTCAAGCAAAGTACATTTTCAATTTTTACCCACCAGGATTTTATTTATTATTATTGTCACAGTCCCATAATATAGTGCAAAGTATTGTTTTGTGTGCCACCCAGAGAAATCATACCTGACAGAGTACCTCAGGGTAATAGAATAGAATGCAGAATACAGATACAACTGCAGAGAAGGTGCCGAGAAAAATCAACACTAAAATACGACAGCGGAGGCTTGGGGACCGCTTTGCAGAACACCTCCGCTCAGTTCGCAACAAACAACTGCACCTCCCAGTCGCAAACCATTTCCACTCCCCCTCCCATTCTCTTGATGACATGTCCATCATGGGCCTCCTGCACTGCCACGATGATGCCACCCGAAGGTTGCAGGAACAGCAACTCATATTCCGCCTGGGAACCCTGCAGCCATATGGTATCAATGTGGACTTCACCAGTTTCAAAATCTCCCCTTCCCCTACTGCATCCCTAAACCAGCCCAGTGCATCCCCTCCCCCCACTGCACCACACAACCAGCCCAGCTCTTCCCCCCCACCCACTGCATCCCAAAACCAGTCCAACCTATCTCTGCCTCCCTAACCGGTTCTTCCTCTCACCCATCCCTTCCTCCCACCCCAAGCCGCACCCCCAGCTACCTACTAACCTCATCCCACCTCCTTGACCTGTCCGTCTTCCCTGGACTGACCTATCCCCTCCCTACCTCCCCACCTACACCCTCTCCACCTATCTTCTTTACTCTCCATCTTCGGTCCGCCTCCCCCTCTCTCCCTATTTATTCCAGTTCCCTCCCCCCATCCCCCTCTCTGATGAAGGGTCTAGGCCCGAAACGTCAGCTTTTGTGCTCCTGAGATGCTGCTTGGCCTGCTGTGTTCATCCAGCCTCACATTTTATTATCTTGGAATCTCCAGCATCTGCAGTTCCCATTATCTCTGACACTAAAATACGACAGATCCATTTATAAGTCTGATAACCGGGGGGAATAAGCTGTTCTTGAAAATAGTATTCAAGCATATTGTAAAACTAGCTGTACTCAAATACGCATCTGGGTGAATGACACGAAAAATACCAGTAAAAAGGGTTAATGATTTCATTTCTTTTGGCTTCCTCAAGACTGGAAACTTGAACATGTATTTCTTCACTATTCCTTTTTAAAAAAATTTATTTGTCTTTAAATTCTGCAATTGTACCATATTACAATATAGAAATTAATTCTAATGCACCAAAACTGGCATCTGATCTTCTCCATAGGCATTGAGTTCAACTATCCAATCAAACATCTTACCTGCTTTGTTACATTAGATACAAGTTCATTTTTCTGCTACTACCTAGCATGTTTTTTGACTGCACTTTTTAAATCAGATTTTGATTCAAAGGTTACTCCTGACCATTCTGCTTAATCTCTAAGCTATAAATACCCTCACTCTGCCCCAAGGCAGCCTTACAATCTTAAATTCCTCCTTAATCTTATCATTACAAATTACTCAGATTCCTTTATCATAGAAAATCATGACCAGGCATCATAAATGTGCATCAGAATTTTCCATTGTGGTAGGCAAAGATAGTGCTATTTCTGCTCTTAGTTGAGAACAGCCTCTTTTAATCAACACAAAGTGAACTGAGAAATAGCATAAGCTTGATGCATATACGATTCATAAATACAATTGACTAATTTCCACAACTTGCGTTCTACATCACTTTCTTCTTCTGGTGCTTTCAAAAACACTTCTGAATATTTTCTCCCTCTAAAAATGTGGAGTTTATCAACCGAACTACACTTCCACAAATATATAACCAACAGGACAAATAAATTTTCAGGTTTACTTTTCCTAAGGCATCTACTCTCGCATTTTGATCTCCAAATGTCTCTTCAAACCCCGTGTCACTGGTCTCTCTTTAAACTCTAATATCTAAGAATACCTTTCCTGTAAATATTCATCAACGCAATAATACAAAATAAAGAAATGCAGATGCTGGAGATCTGAAACGAAAGCAGAAATTGCTGAAGAAACTCAACAGCTCTAGCAGCATCTGAGGGAAGAAAGCAGAGTTAATATTTGAAGTCCAGTGACTCTTTATCATCTATGCAATAAGGTTGGTTATCCCCTACGTACCACTTTAGACAAATAAATATCCAATTATTTTGCATTTCTTTTCAAAAATTCATTCATTAACTAACCTTAATGTTGGCAACCACCAAAATTAGGGCATCTACTTCTAGTAGTATTTCAAAGTTGTTCCGTAGTCCTACTTGTAATGCATTGTCTCATCAAGCTATGGCCTGTACTTGCCCTTCCACATCTTTTTAAACTGCTATCACAGGGCGTCTGACTCTCATGATCAGAGGATCTATCACCAATACAAATAATTTCTTAGTGCAAGAATCACTCCCACACCCACTAGGAGAACTTGCACTCCATTTTCCTATTTTCCATTACTTCGCTCTATTTTGCCAGTCTATAAGATCTTACCTCATGAATCATTTTGAACACAGAGCCAATATTAGCTAGTAGCTCTCTCTCCTGTCCCTACAACTGTCATATCTCTCCATTCACAGGATTAATGTGGTAAGCACATCACCTCAGTAGTCGACGAGAATGGTCCCAGGAAAGAAAACCTTAACATATGAGGAACGTTTGAGGACTCTTGGGATTATACTCTTTGGTGTATAGAAGGCTGAGGGGGGATCTAATTGAAACTTACATAATACTGAATGGCCTGGACAGAGTGGATGCTGGGAAGATGATTCCATTGGTAGGAGAGACTAGGGCCAAGGGCACAGCTTTAGAGTAAAGGGTAGACCTTTTAGAACGGAGATAAGGAGGAACTTCCTCAGCCAGAGAGTGGTGAATCCATGGAATTCACTGCCACAGAAGGCTGTGGAGGCCAGGTCATTGAGTGCATTTAAGACTGAGATAGGTAGTTTCCTGATTATCAAGGGGATCAAGGGTTATGAAGAGAAAGCAAGAGGATGGGGTTGAGGAACTTATTAGCCATGATTGAATGACAGAGCAGACTCGATGGGCCGAATGGTCTAATTTCTGTTCCTATGTCTTATGGTTTTATGGCCTTATAGTCACTTTAGGCTGTTGTCCTGTGGATATGATGGCCGTGTTCTTATGTCAGTATCATTCAGCATATTGCTATCCAGCAGCTAAGTTTAATCTTCTGTTCCTCATTGCTGTTAAGCATGCAATTTTGTGAGGCAGAGGGTTCCACATTGTCCTCTATTAACTGTTCAAATGTTGAAATTTTGTAAGTAAGCCCACGTAATGCAAGGTTAATGGAACGTAATAGTTTTACCACCATGTTGAAGAAACACTGTATTCCCATCACCCTTTACCTGCCCTACACGTTTCAAATCTTTATCGCTCCCCCGTCTCTTATAGTAAATGAAACCCCAGTATTAGTGTTTATCTCAGATAGGCTTCTGCAATGTCTACACATTTTGTTCCAGATTTCTGCCTTGATGATTGCCCTCCCAGTTTAAATGACATTGAAGTAGTCAGAAAATATGAAAATGATTGCAGTACTTCTTTGAGCCAGGAAAACTACTGCACAACACAGAAGTATTTGGAGATTTTTCCCATAGGCCAAAGTCTATAGTGCCCACTCATTCAAAATATGTTCTTTGCGTGATGGGCAGTTGTTAACCTGCTGCGTAGTTGATCAATCCATTGCTGAAAGGAGTTTCAGCTGCACTGTTCATGACCACAACGCTCATATTTTCACAAAAGTTCCTAAACTCCTCATGGCCAAATTCTCCATCCCCCATTGTCAGTCAGAAATTTATACAATGCTCCGAGCTTGGTTTCAATCTATTACTTCATTACTTTAACTACAATCATGGTTTTGTCCTCAGTACTGTGGGAATATGGAATCTGGTTGCCTTGATTACAAAATGTAAAATGAAAATGCTTTCCCTTTGCCCCACACTTTTAAATCCACAGTTACTTCGGAACTAAAGTATCAAGCTAACAGAAGATTTACAATGGGACATGGTAGTGTCCTGATACTTTTAACTATGTCACAATTTTCACTAATCTCTCTGTCGGTGTCTAATAGGTTGTCTTTTTTTTAAATAAGTTTCATCACTGAAACTCAAAAGAAGATCCAAACCTTCACCAGTCTTCTAATAACAAGCCTTCAAGCTCACAACATAGTTTGCATTGCCTTTTAATTTTTCTCAGATGTGATAATGGTAAAGTTATACCTTGTGTTTCCTTTGTTAAGGACCAATGTCCACTAAATCCATTTCCATACATTCATGTCATAAATTTCAGGTGCAGAGAATGTCATACCCCAATAATTCAAACTTAGTTTCAGCCACTCTGCACAAGATGACTCAGTTTACAATCTTCCATCAGGAAAACATCTTTTAGTACCCAACCTTCAGCCTGAGACAACCATTCTCTGGTGTTATATTAATTAAGTCTGAAGCCATATGGTAAGCTAGAAAACTAGCTCCCAATATAATATTTTGCTTTAAACTGTACTTACTTACAGAATGTGACATTATATATGGATCCTGCTGCAACCAATGGTAATAGATTGCATGCCAGTTGGAGAGATTGAAAGCAAGACACATGCATCTTTTCTTTTGTGGAGGGAATATACTGGCTTTCTCAGTCTTATCCATCTCATTCCGCACTGAGCGCTACAGTTGCTGCATATACATACGCTCAGAAAATTATTAACCACCACCTTTTCTTCTCAACTCTAAAGATAGGAACATATTTAACAAGGCAATTACCCTGACATTAACATTTTTCTACATTACAAGTGGATTTCACATCAAAAATACTTCATTGGCTGTGAACTGCTCCATGTCACTCAGTACTAGAAAGTGTAGAATAAATGCCTCCTCCCCCTTTCTTTTGTTTAGCTTTGTGAGTTGGTTAATTGTAATAGCAATGGATCTGTTGTGATACAGAAGAATTGAGCTGATGACTCAGTGAATTTGCTGATTGGTCAGATGCCAGCATTTCTCCAATACTGATGGCTAAAGCATTGGCTACTGTCATAATTCTACATGGGGCTTGCAGAGGTGTCCGATTCTGTGACTTGCAATGTGTTCGGGGATTGTGCCAAGGTCATGCTGGCACTCTCTGGTGAAAGAGGTCAGGTGCCAAATTTGAGAGGCTTGAGGGAACCTGGAGTGAGCAAAACTTTGATAAGTGGTGCCTTGAACTAAGCTAGAATTGACAGGTGGACTACATGATATCATAAAATTCCTTCAGTGAAGACAGAGGCCACTTGGCCCATCCAGTCTGCACTAACTACCCAAAGGGCATCCCACCAGCCCCACCTCCCCACCACCCTTCCCCACAACCCTGCATTTCCTCTGGCTAATCAACCTAACCTGTACATTCCTGGAAACTGCAGAACAATTTAGCACAGCCAAACCGCCTAACCTACATATCTTTGGACATGGGAGGAAATTGGAGCAAACAGCGGAAACCCATGCGGGCACGGGGACAATGTGCAAACTCCACACAGTCACCCAGAACAGGAGTTGAACGCGGGTCCCTAGTGCTGTGCGGCAGCAGTGCTAATCACTGTGCCACTGTGCTGCCCCGTCTCAGGTAACATTGCGGTGACGGCCGGGGAAGATTGTTAAACAGTGGGCTGGTTGCTAGTGGCTTTTAGCTGCTTCTCCATCTTCAAACCTGCAGCAAGACAGTATACATTCCAGTGCTAAGAGTGTGGTAAGCCCTTCACAACTCTGTACCTTCTCCCCCTGGCATAGGGGAATGTAGTCTAAGTATAAAATCTTCTCCAAGCTGTGAAAATCTACTGAATTCAGCAGAAAAGTTCTGCAGCAGGCCCAATCTTAATCTAACAGTGGATGTAGTCTGTGAATTTTCTGGGTGAAGTAATTAAAAATCTGTCAACTAACTTACCTTGGAGCCAATGGGATTAAATTTATGTCCCACAATGTTGTACCCAGTCATCAGGCAACTGACCACTGTAGGTTCACTAGGTGGACATAGGTGCCAAGAAATCCTTCAATGTGGCATGCTGAACAGTACATTCAAGATTAAATGTGACCATCCTCCTAACCACCGAATGGGCACACCTTAACCCACAGAATGACCTGTTCATCAATGCAGATATATTGATTTAGCAGCAATTGCTTAAACTGCATGGGGTCTTCATAATCTTTAGCAGGCTTGATAGATTGGTAGAAATTTCAGCATATACTAAATTAAGAGACAGTAGGCACTGTAAAACATTGCTTTGTGAACTTTAGCATTAAGCTCCCATGGTTGTTATATTAAATTATATAGATTGCAGCAGTCAGAATTAATCTAACAATCCAACAGAAAGATCTGTAAACCACTCGGAATTTTCTACTTACATGAATTGATTAATGATACATCCCGTGCTGACTAGGTAATTTCACGCGTAATTACATTGATTATTATCTTTTTCACATTAACAAAGCCATATCATTGCATCAATAATCTTTTTTCCCAGAGCCATCAACAACAGAGAAATACTGAGAAAATGATTATGAATTGCTTGCTTTGTCCTCTATCATTTTCCCTCAGCAACTAAAACCTTATATCAGTTCAAGGCTAATTTTCTCTTACGCTGTATTCTGCTTCTCTCTGATTCAATCTTCCATAAGTCTATATCATTTATGTTTGTATTCACACTTCCATGTATGCTGAAATCAAGTTCTACCGCATCTCCAAGAAATGACCTTTTAAGAATCCCATCCTCAGCTTCAATACATTCCACCATTTTGTTTCTTGCTCCTCCAACTGTCTGTCACAATTTGCAGCCTCTGATACTGGCCTATGTTTCATTCTCCATTCCTTCAACTCTACCATTAGCAGCTAGCTGGTTAGTTTTTTTGTTAACTTGCTCTCCCATATGCCTTCTTTCAGCACTCTTGTTACTACTCTCATCTATGTCAGACTGCAAAAGTTTGTTTGTATTGTCAATGCTTGCTGAGAGAAATGTTCAAAATTCAAGCTTCACGCCATTCCCATCTCATGCTTCCTGATTTGAGTAGCTAAAGCACTAGATAGCCGCTGTGTCACTGTCTGGTGCATTTCCGGTACTAAATACCCAGACTATATTTTCAGCATACTAAACTGGAGGATTCCCTAATGAACACAACTTTTCATCTCCAGTATACACAGAAAGCAATTAATCCAAGTTCTCAAAGTGAAGGAATGGGTCCTGCCAGTGCTGTGCCGTTGGCCTCCTATATTAATACATCTCGCACTTGAACCTGCATACCTTAGTCCTGCAGGAACAAACATTGATGCTGAAAAATGAACTTCCATGATGCTACTAACTATACAGAAAACCATTGTTTTGGTTGCAATCTTGGTATGATAGAGCAAGGAATTAAATTGATTCATAGAAGTTTATAGGTGTGGATCCTTTGCAACAGATTGGCCAATGGACTCAGATAGGATCAGAAGAAATGAGTAAATGCCCAAGTGAGGAGAGAAATGCACTTAATACATGGTCGGTGAGAGGGAGAATATTATGTATTAGAATGGGGTGTAAGGGGACAAAATTATAGACCAAGGGGAGATATAGTGACAGATAAAGCAGGAAATGAATGAGGAGGAGTGAAACTATGGATGGCAGTGAAGGGGAAAAGGATGGGTGAGGACATATGCAAGAAAGCAGTTTTTTTATGTATGATTAGTAACATAGTGGAATTTAATTTTGCAGCAACAGTTGTAGATCTCTGCAGGTGAAAATTATATCGGTTCATGTCTCGGTCCGGACTGGCCCACTGCCTGTTGAGTTTCTGGGAAAGAATTACGTATGAGGCTGAGGAGTGAATGAAAATATCAGAAGACATGTTGACGCAGGCCATTGTGACACACTTCCTAGCATATGATCCACAATATAATATGGTAAAGAAGCTGAGAGAGTAATCCTGGGAAAACAGAAAGTGAGTTCCTTTTAATGACAGAGACATGCCCTCAAAAATATTCAGGAGGACAGTTTTTGCATTGAGAAAATTTGTATTATGGGTGGCCACAATGGCTAAGAATGTTGAACCCATGAAAGGACCCTGCATAGTCAACGTGTAACCAAGTCTAGGTTTTACATGGCCAATCCCACAAATGTGGGGTAGTTGCTAGCAGTGATTTTTTTCCTTGTCAGCACTCTAGCACTGCCCCACCAATGTGGCTATGTTTGCATTTAATTCTGGCCGCCTGATATAACTTTTCGCCAACATCTTCATTTTGGACACCCCTCGATGACTTTGGTGGAGTTCAGCTAATATCTGGCGGCGCCCTTTGTTCAGGACAATCACTCTTGCTCCCCATAATAAAATGTTGTCCTCTATGGTGATTCGGTCTTGCCAAGTCCAGAAATGTTTCAGCATCTGGTACCTCAGGAAAAGGTAAGCTCCTAATAACCGAAAAAACATGCGGATCCACAAGCTATCAGGAGGATTACTCATTGTTTTTCATCTGTCCCAATGTCATTTGCCTGGAAAAAATTGCATTATTTTCATATATGGGGCCCAGTCATTGACAGCAGGATCAAACTAGTCAAGCTTCCCAAATCATGGTACGATGCCAGAAATGTTTACCCCAACTCAAAGACAACTGTTGCGAGTTAATTTCTTCAGGAACGTATTTTTATCTCTTGTCATCACTGAAATAACTCCAGAGTCTTATATCAGGTCACTAAGTCACCCTTTATTCATATGTGTATGGTACTTCGTACTGATTCAGCTTCCACAGAGCCAGCTCTCAGAGTGAACAGAACCTCTGGCATTCCTGCTTACATCTGTCAGCCAGGGCTCCCTAACTGAACCAGGTTAACAGCCTAAATCAGGGAACTCATATTACTAAGAGTTCCACCTGCTGTTACAATCACTACAGGAACCTAAGGATAAATTCAGAGCAGGGAAAAGGGAGGGAGAAATTAGTGAGTGACTCTGAAAGACAGAAAAAGCAGAGTTTACAATACGCACCACAGGAACTTGTCACAATTAAAGGTATATATGTAAATGCAAGAGGTATAATAAATAAACCCAATGAGTTGTGGGCACAGATAGATAAATGGCAGTATGATGTTATTACTATAATGGCAACTTGACTGAAAGAAAGGCAAGGATGGCAGATCAATATTCTCTGACATGGAATTTTCAAGGGTGATAAAGAAGGGGATTAAAAACAAAGGTGGGGGGGGGGGCGCCGCATTATTGGTAAAAGAATCAATTGTAGTTGTAAGAAGGGATATTCTAAATAAAGCAATAAATGAGGCCGCATGGGCAGAGCTCAGAAACAGGAAAGGAGCAGCCATGTTGCTAGACATGTACTATAAATTCTCAAGTAGTGATGGAGAGCTGGAGAAGTCAATTATATATAAGTAATAGGGCAATAATGGTTGGGCAATCCCAATTACCCAAATATCAACTGAGATACAAAAAATATGAAAGGCAATGATATTCAAGATTCAACAGAACTTTGTTAGTCAGAATATAACAAGCCAAAAATAGAGGGCACAATTCTAGATTCTACTCTTTGAAAATAAAGCCGCACAGGTAGATGAAGCAGCAGCGGACGACCATTTTGAAGGAAGTGATTACAAGCAATTAGATCTAGCAACATTATGGAAAGGAGTACAAGTTTACCTAGCTCAGAGATGATATGGAAAAGATGAATTGGTTACAGCTACTTGAAGGAAAGTCAGTGGCTAATCAGTGGGAGGCACTGATTCTATGGGCACATTGTAGAAGCATGCCACACAGTGCCTTCCCTGCTAGTCTAGTGGAGGATTCGGTCCTCTCACCACCAAGGCCTGGGTTTGATTTCACATCAGGGAATGCAAGTTCTTCCCTGGATGATACAGTGGCTCAGTGGTTAGCACTGCAGCCTCACAGTGCCAGTGACCCGGGTTCAATTCCACACTTGGGTGACTGTCTGCGTGGAGTTGCACATTCCCCCCACATTTGCATGGGTTTCCTCTGGGTGTTCCAGTTTCCTCCCACAGTCCAAAGATGTGCAGACTAGGTGGATTGGCCATGCTAAAATGCCCGTGGTGTTTAGGAATGTGTAGATTAGAGGGGTTATTGGGGAATGGGTGTGGTTGGGATGCTCTGAGGATCAGTGTGGACTTGTTGGGCCGAAGGGCCTGTTTCCAGACTGTAGGGATTCTATGACAAAGCAAAAGGGTAGTACTTGAGTAGAGACACAAACCATAAAAGTAGAGCTGTAATTACATATGTAAATACAAAAAGAAGTTGGCTGATAAAATGAAAGAAAATTCAAAAATGTTCAATCACTATGTGAAAAGCAAGAGGATGACAAAGGAAATGATTGCTCCTATCTGACATGCACTTGGTAACCTGTGCATGGATGCAGAAGATATGGGTGTGGGCCTTAATGAGTATTCTGTCTCTGTCTTTACAATGGAATGTTGCAGAAATTCTAATAAAAGTGGAGGAGTGTGAATAATTTGATAAAATAAGCAGTATGAGAAAGGAAATACTGGAGACACTGGCCTTCTTGAATGTGGATAAATCAGAAGGGCTGGATGAATTGTATCCAGGTTGTAAAATGAAGTCAGGGAGGAAATTGTGGATGCCCTGAGGATCAAAAAGTAAAGACACCGTAATTTTAGCAGACCATTGGTTCCTCTCTCATTAGGGAGAGATGACTGGTTTAACCAAAGGGTTACCGTACCTCAGGAAAAGGGTGATGTTGAGAAGGTGAGACCTTCACGCTAACCTTAGGTAACATTGGTGCGGGATTTAAGCCCTCGCTGTTGGTATCATTACTCTGAGAATCGTTATCTAATCCTTACTAGATACATGGGAGCTGTCAGAGATTTTCAGGTTTGTGAACATTGTACCATTATTCACAAAGCCTGCAACACATAAAGAAAATAATAAGAGGCTGGTCAGTCTTATGTAGATGGTGGCCAACTAACTAGAATCAATACTGATTAGTATTAATTGGATTAATTTGCTCTAAGAAAGGCACAGTAACCAAATAATCAAATACGGTCAGCATGGTTTTGTTAAGGGAAGGACATGTCTTACTAACTTAATTGAATTTGATCAGGAAGTGAGAAGAAGGATTGATAATGGTGGACATTCATAAGGATTTTAGCAAGACATTTGACAAGGCCCTGCATGGGCGAGTGGTCAGAAAAGCTAAACTTCATGGGATATAGGGGAACTTGACCAAGTTAGATACAAACTTGGTTCAGCAAAAGAAAACAGAGGTTAATGGTTGACAGATGTTTTTGCATAAGATGAGCAGTTTCCAGTGGTATTCCACAGGGCTCAGTGTTGAGTCCCTTGTTACTTGTGTTGCATATGAATGATTTAGACTTAAGGTCTGGAGACATAATTTGGAAATTTGCAGACAACCATGAATTGGTTGGGTAGTTGATAGTGAGGTGGTTGGTTGTTGACTGTAGGCTGATATAAATAGTATGGTTGAATGGGCAGAAAGATGGCAAATTGAATTCCACAGGTTATGCATTGGGGGATGGAAGACAAAACAAAGAAATACACAATAAATAGGACTGTACAAATAGAGATAGTGGGAGTGAAAGATCTTGCAGGCCATGTCTATGCATCCCTGACAGTGGCAGATAGTACAAAAAATGGTAAAGCAGACATTTGAAATGCTTTTCTTCATTTGGTGAGGTATTAAGCACAACATCAGTGATGTAATGCTGGAAGTATATAAGATTCTGGTTAGGACACAGCTGGAGTTTTGTGTACTTTCTGGTCTCCATATGACAGGAAGGATGTAATTGCTCTAGAGAGAGTACAGGAGAGATTTACAAGAATGTTGCCAGGACTTGAAAAATTGCATGAATAAAGATTTAATGGGTAATATTTCTTTTTTCAGAACAAAGTAGGCTGACCGCCTACTTAAATGAGGTGTAAAAAATAATGAGCAGAAAGGCTAGTTCCGTTTCTCCAAGGCAGAGAGATCGATTATGAGGGAGCACAAATTTGGGATGATTAGAAGAAGGATTAGCAGGTTATGAGAAAAGAATTGTTTTCACCCAGCGAGTGGTGTAAGTCAGGATTTTCCTCCCAGTTTGTGGTTGAGGTGGAAACCTTGAATTCATTTATAAAGAACCTGGATCTGGACCTGAATCACTGTAACCTAGAAAGCGACAGACCAGGTACTAGGATTAGAATGGACTGCAGATACAATGAGCTGAGTTGTCTCTCTGTGGGTGAAAATATTTCTATGGCTGTTGTGATTATCTGAGTTGTGAATGAGTAAGCCTGTAGTTCTTGTTCAGAGTTTATGTTTATGACATACAACAAAACAGCAAATAGCTGTAATGGAACAGATGTCTCGCATATTAACTCTGGTAGCTCCAGCAAAATAAGATTTGGAACTTCAGCAAAGTGATGATTCACTCTGTACTTGGACTTTTGTATCCAAGGGATAAAATTACAGCCAACAATACAGCCTGGGAAAGAATTCCAAAAGTAGTAAATGTGATTTGTTAACTACTGGGATTCTGTACTGACTTCCTGGATTAGCACAGAATAATGAGATGTAGCAGCAACAGTTCGGCTGCTGTAAATATTTCAGCTGTTGGTGTATTGCCAGCTACTGCCACCCTTCTGCTCTTGATTGGGAACTGGTACACATCTCTCTGATGTTGAAAACCGATTCTAGTATTATTAAAACTACTGGCCTACACGCTTTTGAATTGCATTTTATTTCAAAACAAGAGATTATTTTTTCTCTGCAGTTTACCAAGCAAGATTATAGTGAAGCTCAGTTGTTTGGAAAAGTAAAGTTGTTGATTATGAGAATCTGGATTGTTCTCACTCTTCTTTTGTCTGTTCCAGCCAACTTTCTCATTTGTTTCCTTGGCAGAGTTAAATTCTATTTCTCATTTTAATGTGATGAATATCTGAAATTAAAAGGAGATTCACATTCTTATAGAATTTTTAAAAATGCAGTTATATAGTGGCTTTTGCAATAACCCAAAGCATTGTTCCAGCAAATGAAGTACTTTAGAAACGCAGTCACAGATGTGAGACCTATGACAGAAAATCTGCATAAGTCCCACAACAGCACGATGTGATGCTTACTAGATAACCTGTCCTGTGATGTTGATAATTATTGGGCAGGTGGAAGCCTTCCACCTTGTAAGGCAATAAATTCACCCACAGAGCTCAAATCTTTTGTTAAGTATTACCTGGAATGGCTGTCTGAGATACCATTCCAACACATTTGCTGCAGAGGTAGGCAGTGGGCTGAAATGGTGCACTACTCAGTGGCCATTGTTCTCTCTCGGCCCTCTCCCCAGCTCGTTGAGTTTATTGCTTCTGCTTGCCTTTTGCAATGCCTTTCCAAACAACCTTCATAGCTTATTGCCATCAGCAATTATCTCCCAGTTATCGGTGTTAGTATCCACAATCAAGAGGCAAAAAATGTCAAATTGACTAGTACACTGTACTTACTTTTCTTTGAAGTGAAAGATGATCTTTTAAGCTTATCTGAGAAAGGAACCCTCATCCAATGGTCCCATTTGCAGATTGTAAACTGATTTCCCACTTTCAAAATGAGAATTCAGCTATTTTATTTTGGGGTTGAACCCAGTTGACTAATTCTTTTTCCTCCAGAAAAGTCAATGGACCAGATGCATGAAACGTCAAAATTAACTATGCTACCTTTCTGATTTGGTACACAGAATCATTTCTCCTATGTCAGATGGGAGCGTTTCACCTTTGATATAACATTGGGGAGGTCTTGCGACACAGTGGGTAGCATCTCTGTCTCTGAGCCAGAAGCTCCAGGTTCAAGCCCCCCCCAGGAGCTGATTGCCAAGAATGATGTGTTCGTAACAGAGTTGGAGTATCTAATTGTAACTCTTTCCAATTCCAATGGCAGGTGGTAAGACTGAGTGAGATTCCTTAACAACGACTCCTTGTGGAGCTATTTGGCACAGTTGTTAAATGGGTGGTATGGATCAGATTGTTGCCAACAGCACAGGATTGGTTCCCTGATGTGGTTCAAGAGGATTCAATGCCTGACATCTTGCCTAACCACAATATAAGTCATAGTGCCTGGGTCACACCTGCATTTGGACAGTGAAGTCAAGAATCAGAAGACACTACCTGTCTGTGGTGGATACAGGAACACTGAATAAATTTAAGGAGTTAGGCAGATTTCTAATTAGTAACAGGTTAAAGGGTTATGGGAACGGGCAGGAAAGTGGAGTTGAGGCCAAGGTGAAAACAGCTGTAACCATTATATATGGTGGAGTAGGTTTGAGGGGCTGAATTGCCTACTCCTGCTCCTCGGTTTTTGTGCTCTTATAACGGACACTGCAAATGTTAAATTTTCCTTCCATCACTTGCATTATCTAGTGGTGGGTGAATGAAGTTTCTTGTAGAAGGTGCCAGCAAAGAGGCCAACAAAATGCATATCAACTCTTTTAGCATTGTATCTATTATTTTAGAAAGAACATGTACTTCTTCCTTTCAAAGTTCTTCAGCTGGAAATGATTATTCATTCCACGTCTCCAGGTTTTGCTTTGCTGATTAAATCTGAAATTTTCTGATCACTATTTGCTTTATTGTTTGCCTGCAGTAAAAACAAACTTGAGATTTATAATCAGATTTGATAAACAAGAAGCATGGCTCTCAGAAAAGCCTAATGGTAATTGGAGTTAATCCTGAACAAAATGCAATGTGTTTAGAATTATCACTGAAAATATCTGATGTAAATAATTACATTCACAATATACGAAAATAGCTGTTTTAAAGGTGAAATTGAAACAGATTTGTGTAAAGCAATAACAGCGAATTCTCTTTTTAAAAATATTTAGAGTTACAAAGAATACATCTCAGCTGAAATTGTATTTTTAGTGCTGTAGGCAAAGAATTGTTTCTCTTTTTGCATGTGCTGTTAATAAGTATGAAGCAAAATTCCCAATGCCAAACATTAAGAGCCAAGACATTTTATTATTTGGGAATCACTTCAAAGCATTGTGAATAGCTTTCTTCCTTCATCTAAATGAAAATTTTCCCTGAATACTCAACAATATAGATTGATTTGCAATTGATATCCACTTTGTTGTGGCACTTTTTAAGCCTTTACTGCTATTATGCTTTATTTATAAAAGAGCCATAATTTGAAAGAAATGAGTACTGTTCATTGACAGATTTAGTTCATGACTGCAGCTGGCAATATGCCACAATATGTTCGCTGATCAACTACTAAATATTGGGGAAAACGGTCTTTCATTTTGACTAAACATAAACAAATACATATTACCTGGGCTGGGCTATCTAAACGATCAACTTCAGGTAAAAACTTGTCCATTTTTTAATATTTATAAGCAACCTGTCACAGATTTCATTGCAGACCTCAGAAACAGGTGGGCCTTGAACTACAGTCTCCTGGCTTAAAGATAGGGACACTACCAGTGCACCACAAGAGCACCGTCTTTAATAGTCACACTCGTTAATTTCAGTCCCACTGGATATAAGCCCAAATAAATTTTGATCTTAAATTGGCACATAGGCAGAAAGTTGACTGCTAAAGTTATTTTTTATTTAGTATCATTGTTGGTTAAAAAGGAACTGAAATGTATACATGGAGATAGCAAGAACTGCAGATGCTGAAGTCAGAGACAACAGTGTGGAGCTGGAGGAACACAACAGGTCAGGCAGCATCAGAGGAACAAGAAAATCAACGTTTCGGGTCGGGATCCTTCAGAATGTTTTGTTGCTACACATATGCAAATAGGACCAATTTGTTTGATTGACTAATAACTTAAAGTGAACAAACTAAACTTTGGATAAAATCTTTAACAGTATAAAACAGTAATGCCCCAGGCAATGGTCGAGTATTCCAGGCAAAATTAGTTTCCGCAAAAACCGGTTTTGAGTTTAGGGCAGTATCCCCACTTGATTGTAACATTTCGAGGAAGGCTCACTGAACCGGAGACGTTAACTCTGACTTCTCTCCAAAGATGCTGCCCAGACCTGCCGAGCTTTTCCTGCAATTTCTGTTTTTGTTCTTTCCGTTTTTAAGGTGTAAAATATTTCTGTTCAGAAGTAGACGGACAAATATCATCCAGAGGGAATGTAACTTTCATTTCTTTAGAGTTCAAAATTTAAAAAACCGCTACTGAATCTCTGACAAATGTGAAAATCGTGCGAACTGTTACTTCTTTGGGTAGCTACCACAAGTTTCTGACGTTGTTATTTTGCTTGCTTCCCTCCCAGCCTGTCTTGTCTGGTCCTCCTGCTGTTGCTTTTGGACGCGCTCGCACGGAGGCGCGCATCCCCGGAGCACGAGCGCGGCGCACGGTCCATGTCCGTTAACCTGGAGCGCGAGCGCAGCCCAACGGTGAAACTAATATCCCCGAGGGGAAGGGAGAGAAAAACGAAATAAGTGCAAACTCAAGCTGATGCCAAGGTGTGAATCCTGACTGGGAGCGTGATCCTTCTGCAAATTATAAATATATGCACGCTCATGCACAGAGTACAAGTGGCTGGAGAATTCAAAGTGCGTTCCTGGGTTGCAGTGAAGGGCCAGCTCCATGCAAAATGCCTTGGTGTTTTGCAGCTTCTTTCTGACAGATTGCAGCCGCTCACCTGGTGCTGAGAGGCTGACACGGGACATTGACCCTGGAGGGGGCAGGGGCGGTGCTGCTGACGCCCCGAGAGCTGTAGCTTTCCTTACTTTTCCATGAAGCCAGCAACTTTTGCGCCTGGGGCTCGGCAAACATGAGTGAAGAGCGGTCGAGTTCCTCGGGCTGTGCCGGGGGCAGAGGGCGAGAGCGGGAGAAACTTCCAGTCATCGTGACGGCGTCGCCAAGCTCCGAGCCGCCCGCGGCAGCATTCGCGGTATGTTTTCTGAAAGAAAAGAATTAATTGTTCAGTGCTGATATTAAATTCAACTCAGTCAGTAGTTTGAATAAGTCGCGGTTTGTCACAAGACTGAAGAGTATCCTCTAGGGAAGCTTAAAAAAATGGCTGCTTGTAAACTCAGTATTTTTTTTCTGGCATTTACGTTACCTCGCCCAAAATTTCTCACTTAACTATTGACTGATTTCTTAAACGAAGGCCAGAAAATACAATGCAGTTTAATGTGCGAATTGGTACCCAAGTACCCGCCCCCAAACGGCCACTGGCTCCATCATTAATACCTTGTGACACTCCTCGACACTTAAACAATCTTTCAAGCTGTCACGGTGGAAAAAAACACAATACTGCAATATAATCGACGTAGAAATTGCATGGTAAAAGTACGTTTTCTGGGTTTTAATTTCGACCTCTCCTTAGATGACTCTTGGTCAGCTTTCAGTTATGGTTTGGCTTTTCGACTGCATACACGTTTGCACGAGAAAGTTTAATTTGCAACTTTTTAACCACTCTTTCGATGAACCTTTTGACATTTGTAACGTGGGCATAATTTATACTTGTGTAATGTCACGTGTCTTGTAGATCTTTTATTTAAAAGAGTTCAATATAGATTACTTGAACAACAGCATGTGTAACTGTTTTCTGGAAATATATTAAGCTTTTTTGCGAATAACCACGTAGAAATGTGTATTCGTCAATGGAAAAAGTTATCAGTTGTGATCATGTTTGAACAAGTCCAGTAAGATGCTGCCTTGCATTATTATGACAAATTTAGCTGACATTTATGGAGTTGTCAATTATTGCAATTTTGGTGATTAACTTTAAGAGTTACTAGTTGCATGATGAGACACAGGAATCTCTTTCATGCCACAATTTAATGAACCAACTTTCATTTATGTAATGGCTATGATATAGTAAAATGCTAAAAGAGAGTTTGATCCACACATTAGCTTTTAAGGATTGACTTAAGGATTATCTTTTTGGAGGGCTAACAAGTACAGAGGCACAAGTTTAGTAAAGGAATTCTAAAGCTCAGGCGCTTAGAAGTTTCGACAGCTGCCAGCATCGAACAAAGAGAAGTGGACAAGAACCAGAATTGAAGCTAGTTTGGAGGGCTGAGAAAATTGCAGAAACAAATACTGAGGCCATGAACGATTTGAACAAAAGGATGCAAACTTTAAAATCCATCTGTTGTTGGATTGGGAGTGAGTAAAATTCAACAAATACAGGGTGATGTGTGAGCAGGACTAAGTATAAATGTGCATGCAGACAGTAGAGATTTAGATGAACTTCAGTTGACAAAGGGTGGCAACCATGAGACCATGCAAGAAATATTTGTAACTATGGCATAAAGAACTTGTAGTCTTTTTATGGTTTTTCTGACTTCATGTTATCCAGTAGTAACAAAAGGTAAAGTCACAATTGTCCCACTCACTTATTAGAGACAGACAACTGATGGTGTTTTAACCTGAGCGTCACCATTGCCACAGACAAGGGTAGAGCTTATTAAGGAGACACCTTTGTGGTAACCTCAGCCACTGTGGAAATTGAACCTATGCTGTTGATGTCATGTGTCTCTGCATTAGAAACTAGCCATCTGGCCAACCGTATTAGCATGGACTGAGTAATAATTAGATTAAAACAGAGACACATAGCACTGATACAATTCTAATCCAATAAATGGTAAATGGAGGTGTGTGATCACCACCTGAAACATGTTAATTCATCTGTTGTGCAGTTCCATATCAACTTGCATAACAAACAAGATGTCATACAAACTTCGATTTTCCAGGCTGTTGTCCCTGACTAGAAAAGGATAAAGTCATAAAATATCACATTCTCAATTGACAAGACAACTTGGAACTAATTTTCTCAAAGTCACTTGCTCAACAAAAGTTTATGATAAACAGATTGTGAGCAAACAAAAGCACAGATGTGGTTGGATATGTATCAACCTATCAGTTAATTATTTTGACTGAAATGTTCAATGAAGTGTGAACAAGGAGGTTCCCATCAGATTTCAATTAGTATTAAAATGTAATTATCTGAATCTATGTGGGCTTGTTCAATTTGATAATGCACAATTGTTTGTATTTCTGTGGAATATTGCTAGCACATTATACACCAGTGTGGTCTTACAAAGAGAGATACTCGGGGAACAGAAAATACAAAGACACGTTTGACATTTCACCTTGGTGCTATAGTTGACAGTTATAGTCTAAAAATCAAATGAATGCCATCTTCAACTGATTCTCTAATTTTTGGTAGTTGTTCCATTGTTCAAAAGAAACAGACCGAGGTTACTGTCAGCACTTCATTTGGAAAATGTCAGCTGTGAAGCCCAAGCTATGCTAAGATGTGATATTTCTTCCTATTCAGATTCAATGACTGGAACAAATAGCCCTAATCAGTGATGTACTGCACAGAAAAATATTTCTATTGCCCAAGTTTCTGGCCTCTTCAGATCAGATTAGAGCCAATTAGAAGAAAGCAGTGTGTGCTTTAGATTTATGTTGCATTTCCATAAATTGCACTCATCAGATCGCTCAAAACCTCTTCTTAAATAATTCTGTACACCTAGGGTCCAATCAGAAAGAAAATGCAGATGTCCAAATATTTCGATCAGACATTTAAGTAAAAGTACTGAATCACAGTTGAAGCCTCAGTTTTTGATTTGTAGATCAATGAATAAGTTTAAGTATGTTTTCTGTAATTTGTGCTCTTGTTCTTACCCTTGATAAACAACTCATGCTGGGGAGATGGTGCATGACGCTAATGTCACCGGACTAGCCATCCACAATACAGTGGCTGTGAGGGGAGACTCAAATCCAACCATGGCAATTGGTGGAATGTAAATTTAATTTATGAAGAACTCGAGTATAAGGCTTGTTTCAGTAGTGGCGACCCTGAAACACTGCTCAATTGTATGTGTGACTGCAGACCACAACAATGTGGGTTGACTCTCCTAATAGCTTTGTGCAATGGCCTTGTAAGTAATAATTTCAGAGGCAATTAAGGATGGCCTTGCCAGTGATGCCTCTATCCAATGATCGAATAACTTCTCAAAAAATCATCATCTATATTACAAAGAACTATTAGAAAACACAGCCAGTACATACTAAGAATTTGATATTGAAAAGTGTTAATTTCGTTGAATGTTCTTAAAATTGGAGAAAAGAAAAATAATCTTGTGAAATACAAAACAAAAATTGAACTAGATTGATGATTTGGAGTGAAACCTGTGGATTGGAAATTTGAGTCCAAGAGTAGCATTATGGAAAATTGATTTTAATAAATCATATTCAGTTGTGATAGACTTGCAAAGCATATTACATGTTGGTTCTGCCTGTGCTTCTGAAGGTGTCTGGGATATTGGTCATCTCTGACACCATTTAAATTCACATGTCAAAAGACACACTACCCTCTGCTTATATTTCATATTGAAAACTCCTCCCTGTTGTTCCATTATGTTTCAGGTCATTAAATATGCATGTTCCACTGCCACTTCAGTAAGTGATAGCTAATTTTCTAAGAGATACTGCATTGCTCATTCTGACCATAAGCAGCAAAACAGTTCAGACTGTTACTACGTACGGGTGGTAGAGTAAGCTATATCGTGTAATTCAGAGGCTCTGAAGTGATTAATATTCGTGTTACATTTTTGCCACTCATTCTACTGATGTTACACACAGTCTGTGGGTGGAGACAAATGGTGGAACTTGCCCAGATTTGGACAATGTGGACATTTGCTTTAGTTGGGAAAGAATGGTGAGAACAAAAAATTTAGTTTCTTGACATTGAGGGATGAAATCTTCCTTAACGTTTCACCGGCTAGATGAGAATCTTGGTAGCAAGTGGCGAGGATGCTATTTTCATGGATTAACATCTCATTATTCACTAATCTCTCTTTATTTCTATTGCAGTAATGTTTTCCTAGATGTTAGTGAAAAACGTGATGGTTTCTATTCCCAACTTGAAGGTTGCTGAGCTTATCTGGTGGTTGCAGCTTGCCAGAGTCGTCTTTGGGCTTCCGTGATGGCTATTATTCCCCTATCGCAAGGCATCCTGCATGGGCAGTGGTCTTAGCACCCTCTGTCCATGCAGGTTGACATCAACAAAGCAACAGCCTGAACAAATTATCATGGCTTCTATCTGACTAACTTTAATACAGTTCTCCACTTCACTGCTGCACTTTGGAATGCACCGAGAACATGAATTGCAATGATGCTGCCAGGCTGCGTTCAGCACAGGAATACACTCACATCTGCTTTGGAACAGGGTGCATCTTGGGACTCAGTTGTTTCTCAGTGCTCACTCACTTTGTGCATACTTGGCTGTTTGCCACATATGAGTTTTTTTATTGTTGCATTTTTGCCCGTTGATGCTTTATCCAGAACTTAGAGGCTCATAGTATTCTGTCATGCCATGCATTTTCTGCAGACAGAAAGACGTGCAACTCGTCACGCTTGCAAGCATTGAAGAGCCATCAATGTTATACCTGTAGCTTTTGCAGCAAACATGCTGCATGTCGTAGAATCCCTATGGTATGGTAATAGGCCATGTGGCCCATAGAATCCGCACTGACCTTCCAAAGAGCATCAAGCCTTACCCAGAACTGTAACCCAGCATTTATCATGGGTAATCCGTCTAGCCTATGCGTCCTTGCATGCTATGGGACAATTGAGTGTGACCAGTCCTCCACCCAGACACAAGGAGAACATGCAAACTCCACACAGACAGTCACCCAAGGCTGGAACAAAACTTTTGAGTCCTTGGCACTGTGAGGCAGCAGCAGTGCTAGCCACTGAGCCACTGTGAGTCCAGTGACACAACTTGTCCTTCAATCAAATGACCATGGCTGAAAGTTTAAAGGAAGTCATCCTTAGTCCATTCAAGGATAACTTTGGTTATTCAGGCAGTACTGGCAGAGTTGCTTAAGGGTTGACAGTGATAAGTCTGATATTTGTTGTCATCAGGGTCCACGGATCTGAGTCCTTCCAGTCTGGGGATGGGCCACAATTATTCCAGAAGGTCAAGTCCAAACAGTCCAACCAATCTGGGAGCTGCATAGAAATCTGTCATTGGGCTGGGCTTTTGTTAGTTAGGGTTGTCTTCCCAAGTCAATTTGGGGTTCATAGAATGGTAGTGCTGTGTTGGGGAAAGTGGAGAAGCTCAACTATGGGGATTGGAATCACTATGCTGGGATGTAGCATAGATTATCATCATGATGGGGTAATCATAGATATAATCTTAGGAGCTGACAGAGAATGGGAGGGGCATTGTGGGTTGGAGGTCTTGGGAAATCCGTACCAAATGACTTTGCTTGGGAGAGTGGTATGTATATGGTCCCTTTTCTGTATGGGCGTCACAGTTACAGCCCTGCCTCCTTTTGAGGAAGGGTCACCTGGAGTGAGATCGAAGTTCCTTGTCCCCCTTTTCCCTTGCTGTTGATGGAGCACCTGTGGCTAAAGTGATAGAGTGTGGGTCTGTGGGCATTTGCAGCATCCATTGAATGTTTTCTTGGACCTGCCTTTTCTCTGTGAGCCAGACACATGCATGCCAGAGCCAGCATGGTACACTGGTGTTGATGGGCTCCTGCAACCTTCAGTCCAGTTCATCAAGTGCATCTGAGAAATATGTCAGCTATCATTATGACACTCTGTCTGTGCATTTGCAAGAAGTTATTAATAGCTGACACCATGGCGCTATCTCTTGCCTGGGGCTGACCACATGGCAGTCCACTGATTGCCAAGGGCTTGATGTGTTTCTTCTTTGACCAGCTGCAGAATCATGCCAATTATGCGCTCACCAGAATGTGCTACTGAGTTTAATCTACATCAAGTACCCAACTGGGTAAAAGAATGGGTGCTGGTGAAGCGTGTAGGAGAAAGCCTTGCCTGTGCACCCTCTGAAAGACCTGTAGCTTCTTTCCCCAGGTGGAGGTGAATCTGCCGATTAGAGGGCTTGTCTCTCGTGAGCAGTGATTGCCACTGATGCCTGGATAAGACAGAAGAGGGAATGAATTGCACAGTAGGGGTAGCGGCTTTGGCATGTTATAAACTTGTTCACACTAGTAATGGGGATACGGTATAGCTGCCCTTACTTGGTTGCTGGGACGTGGAAGCGTCAGCATCTCCACATGAGCAGTTACAGTCCTCCTCTGCAAGCCCAAGGATTTTCTCTTTCATAGGCTGTGAAGACCTATTTCAGCGACCCTGCCACTTGTATGTTCCTTTTTAATCCTTTACTGTGGGATGTTTTTTCTTGTATTAAGACAAAGGAAGGGATTGAGTGAGATTGAATTGGTTGGCACACCCTATATTGATGATACAGGTGGAGGAATGTTGGTGAGGTGACATAAATGAGTGAGTAGGATGACCAGAGGACAGGGTGGGTGCGAGTGACTGGGTGAAGATGCTGCTTGCAATGGTGACGTGTAGATCATTAGCCTCAGTGGAAATTTGGTATAGTGGCAGAATTCGAGTAAGTGTGAGATATGTAAAGACTATCATTTTCTGGGTTTTTTTTGATTGCAGATTAAATGGAAAGGCAAAAATAGAATTGTGGAAGGAATTGCTGCACTTTTTTAAAAAAGTAACGAGTTATTGAAGCACATTGTTTCAGGTGTTTACACTGTTGCTTTGCTCAAGTAATGAGTGAAAATCTGTTTGTAGACAGCCTCCCATTAAAGGGTTTTACAGAGTAAGACAAAAACAAACATTGCTGGACAAAGTCAGCAGATCCACAGCATTATGGAGAGAAAGCAGAATTAACATTTCAAACAGTTTTGAAGAAGGGTCGGTGGAGTTCAAAAGGTTCCTGTCTTGGTTTCACATCTTCAGCATCCATAGTTCTTTGTTGAATACAGAGTCAGATTTGGCCAGCAACAAATAACTGGTTTGTACAATTGTAACCAGTTATGGATGCCACATGCCATCAGCCTGTTGACAGTGTTGACTGGTTCCTGGGTAGCTGAACAGCTTGTATGGGTATAAAAGATGCAATTAAAAGTCTTTGGACGGTTGGAAGGGCAGGTGGGGTGATACTTTCTCTCTGCAGTAAAATATCTGAAGAAAACCAGTTAATTTCCCTTACTGGTTCCTGGAAGTTGTTGCCTTTAATTAGTAAATAAGAGATTTTGCAGTGAGTGTACCAATTGCTGTGTGCCCCGTGGAGAAATTAGGAAACCTGGGGAAAGAATCAATAAACAAAGACCTGGTGAGCCAAAAAGATCATCACAACAAACCCTTTGGACTGTTGCTATTCCCAGCTTGTTTTCCATCCACCCATAAAACCAAAGTTTGTGTTTTAATTTAATGCTGTGTGTATTTTCAAAGAGGTTTAGAACTTTAAACCATAAAGCCGTATGTTGATTGTTCATTATTTGTAATAAACAGTAGTTCCTGTTACGTACAGGATCCTGGTTAGTGTTTTCTGTTAACTTGATTCCAATGGACCGGTAAATCTGCACGTGCTTCGATAAGATCATTAACTGTTGTTTGGGTACCCAGAGTAGTGGAGTTTGAAGATCAATACACTTTCTCAAGTGGGTCGTAACAATTAGCAGAGAAATGATGTTGGTATTTACCCTTACGGTAAGCAGAAGTTCATTAATCTGCATGTGTCATTGTTACGTTTTCTTCCAGATGGTGGACACTGCACTGACTTGAGTGGCTACTTTGGTCCAGAATGGCAGCATCTAGTGCTATGGCCTCCTTTCTTTCTGGGGAAAGAGGATAGAGGATAGTCTTCTTCTCCACCACTTCTTCAGTCAGAATGTCCAAGTCCCTGCCTGCAAAGCAGGGTGCCAACTTTGCTGTCCCAACCATGCTCTTTGGAATTGTACAGAAAAACTGTATAGGTGGTTCTTGGCTAGCAGCATTTGAAATGATGTCAGCTGGGTTTAAATATGGCATCTGTGATGTGAATGTTGGAATCAGCCACCACCTCTGCCTCTGCAGATTTCACGAAGTGGATTTCTACAATTGTATAGATGCATAATTAACGAGTTAGGTAGCGGAGAGTTGTGTATGAAAAGTCCTTCAATCTCCTGGAGGGAAACCCTCCATGAAACTTGCTAAAATTGACACATCTGCAAAATATGAAGAGATTCAGCTGTAGCTTTTGGGTGGAGTAGATGTCTCTAACCAGCTCCCTGAGGTCTTGATAATTATACTTGTCCAAATGTTATTGTACGTGTAACTTATAAACTTTCTTGTTACCTAAGAACTATCTCTGTTCTGTAGAGACGCTGTAGTGGCTTATCCTCCACCAGTAGTCTCGAGATTGATATAAATCCTCCTTTTGTCTTGGGTCTGTGAATTACCTCAAACAACCCTTAACCAAATGTTGGTAGAGGTGGTAAATTCTATAAGGGTTCCAGGAATCGTCATCTGGGAAAAGGCCTCAAGCTAGATGGATCTATGAGGTGAATCATTCTGACTGGAAATAGAGGGTGCCACCCTGCTAGATGGCAGAATTATATTCTAGCTGTCAGAGAAGACTTGCCTTATGGAGAATATCATGCATTCATTCAAGTCCTCTTCATTCCTATCAGAATGAACTTTGTAATTAATTCTACTGAACACACCTATGGGAAAGCATGATCCAATTATGGAACAATTCTGGAACTGCCTCACCCGTCCCCTATTTTGGACCCTTATTTGCTCATTGCGTGTACAAAAGACACATGGTCTGATTCAATTGCTAGGCCATTCTTTGTTTTCTGTAGTTTGAGATTCATTTGAGAAGTAAATACACATGTGTCAAAACCTGCTGAATAAAAGGTAAATGCCTTGTAAACATCCTATCTCTCAGCATGCAGTGACACGTAGAACACATATGTTTGCTCCTCTGTCTGAAAGTGAGGTATAGCTTTGTTAATAAGATACTTCATCCAGTGTTGTCTTAGGGATATGAGAGTCTGGCAACTTGTAGCACTTTAACTTGCGTCATTGCTGCTGTCTCTTTTGTGAACTGTTTGATAAGTATCCATTGTAGCTGTAGCACAATATGTTGATTTGGCTTCCAGAATCTGAATTAATATAGGCTGCCTTGCAAATTTTCTCTCACCTAATTTTGATTCCACAGATTGAGGAAATACTGAAATATGGGAATTAAGACTTTTTTTCCGAAAATGTCAAAAATTGTTATGCTGTCAATGCTATCTGTTTCTTTTTACATGTGAAATTCAATGTTTCAACAATAGTGTTACCACAGAAACACAAATCCCCTTGATCTACCTTCACTTTAGAAAATTATGACATCGGCTGGGTGTGTGGTGGGGTGTGGTGGGGAGATGTGAGCGGAATAGCTTCAAGGTTCCTGGGGAATTTGTGCCATTGTAATCAACATCATCAATATTGTGAAGTCTGATTTAAGGGTGCAAAAATCACAGGAAATTCTGGCATATGTTATTTTAATCCACTAGTCATGCTATCTAATCATTTCTTGAGTTTTGTTTTGGCGCTCTGCCTCTTCCTTCACTGAAATAATTTAATTATCATAGTCCCATTTTAAATAAATAGTGAATAAGATTTGTGAATTAAAGTAACTAACTAAGATCATCACAGCCACTTGGTGACTGTAGTAAAATGGTGCTGGATTAATAGGGATTAAAGCAGGTCCACATTCATAAGAGGCTATATTGCTTCTTAAAACAGGATCTTGATCAGTGTAATGCAAGCCCACATTTCTGAAGATTTGACATACTGCAAATCCTCGAACTCATTTCCCTCTGCTGAATACTTCGGTTCAAAAATTAAACTGCTTCTCTTGAGCAATGTGGAATTGTTAATTTGGGATAAATTTTTTTTTTAACATTACCGTGAACTAACTTTCTAATATCAGCTAGAGATGATGTACAACAGGCTTCTTAAAATCTACAGCTCCCAGCCATAGCCTTCTGATAACAGTAAACATCCCAGAAAACATGTTTTTGTGGCTATTTATTTAATACTTAATTCTGTTCCATTTCTTTTTGTCCATGAACTAAATGTTGATTAGCCTTACCAGCATAAATTTGACCTTTGGAGATTCAGTCACAAAACATTTGCAGCAGTCTTCAACATATTTTGTTTGCTTATTACAATTGCATACTTGAACTTAAAAGTTGCAAGAAGACTGAAATAACTCCAGAGACTGGTATCCCATCACCAAGTCATCCTTTATTTAAACGTGGAAGGTCCTTGACACTTTTCCAGCTTCCTCAAAACCAACTCTCAAAAAACAGAACCTCTGACACTCCTGACATCTGGCAGCCAGGGGTCCCTGATTAGGGCTATTAATCTGGTCCAATCAGGGAATTAATATTCTGAGGGGTCCACCTGGCTGACCTTGTTACAATTACTATGGAAACCAGCTAGTAATTAGTTTTGGTTGCAAATCCACCAATTAGTCTTGGTAGATTGGTCAGTGACCAATCACAATATAATTGTGGCATGGTAACAATCCAGTCTGCCACAGTATCTTCACAATAATGGTCTATTATCTATTATGTGGCTGTATAGTATTTATAATGCATTTTCATGGTGGTATATTTTAAATATACATAGATTATGCTGTTTTCAGGACAGGGTTTTACTGACCACTGTTAGATAATGACAAGCACAAAGATCAAGGAGGAAAAAGTGTAGATTCCTGGGACTTCTCTAAATAAAATCTGGTAGTTTGATAGGATGAGATAACGAGGTGTAGAGCTGGATGAACACAGCAGGCCAAGCAGCATCAGAGGAACAAGAAAGCTGACGTTTCAGGTCTAGACCCTTTTTCAGAAATGGGGGCCTAGACCCGAAATGTCAGCTTTCCTGCTCCTCTGATGCTGCATGGCCTGTTGTGTTCAACGAGCTCTGCACCTTGTTGTCTCAACTGGATACAAAACTGGCTCGAGGGTAGAAGACAGAGGGTGAGCATGGAGGGTTGTTTTTCAGACTCGATGCCTGTGACCAGTGGTGTGTCACAATGATTGCTAGGTCCACCGCTTTTTGTCATTTGTATAACTTATTTGGATGTGAACATGGGAAGTTTGGTTAGTAAGTTTGGAGCTGACGCCAACATTGGAAGTGTAGTGAACATCAAAGATGGTTATCTCTGGGTACAAAGGGACCTTGATTAGATGGGCCAAAGGACTGAGGAGTGACAGGTGGAGTTTAATTTAGATAAATGAGAGATGTTGCATTTTAGAAAGGCAGATCAGGGCAGGACGCATACACTTAATGGCCAGGCCCTGGGGAGTGTCTCTGAATAGAGACCTTTGAAGTGCAAGTTCATAGGTCCCTAGTAAACAGGATAGTGAAGAAGGCATTTGGTGTGCTTGTCTTTATTGATCAGTGTGTTGTGTAAGAGGTGTGAGGTCATGTTGCAGCTATACAGGACATTGGTTAGGCCGCTGTTGAAATACTGCATGCAATTCTGCTCTCCCTGCCATAGGAAAATCATGAGGGGCATGGATGAGGTGAAAAAAACAAAGTATTATCCCTGGGATGGGAGGAGCCCAAAACTGGATGGCAGAGTTTTAAAGTGAGAAGGGAAATATTTTAAAGGGACCTAAGGCACAATGTTTTCACTCAGAGGGTGGAGGGTGTATGGAATCAGCTGCCAGAGGAATTGGTGTAGGCTGGTGTGATTACAACATCTAAAAGGCACTTGGATGGGTATTTTGAATAGGAAGGGTTTAGAGGGACTTAGGTCAAATGCTGCTAAATGGGACTAGATCAGTTGAGGATAACTGGTTGAACTCTGTTACTCAGGGACTATTCTTGGGAGTATTAGATGCCCCAGTTGAAATTTAGTTGTATATCTCTGCCAAACATTCAAAAATTAATATTGTGAATTACTATGAATAAAATTCAGCATTTATAATTACAGTTTAGTTTGCATGTAAGAAGAGAGTGTTTTACTGATTGTACGTTTTCATTGCTTTGCACTTTTCACATAATATAGTTAATAATGTGCAAAATGGCTCACATGGCATAATATTGTATTCCTATAAGTTTAGTTGATTTTATACATAATTTTATAAAATCATTAACCATTACAATAATTATTTGCTGGTTTTGGAGTGATCTGGTGATAGTTATATGGACATACAAATTTCTAAAACTATTTAAACAGCATGAGGAATATATGTTTTTTTGTGTAATGCTGCAATATAAATGCATGTAAATCTATGCCTGTCAGAGAATGCAAATGCATATTGGTGGATCTAGATGGCAGCTGCCGATTATTTGTGTAATTTCATGAATAGCTCAACCAATTTTCCCCCCCTTCAAAGTTTGCTGTTAAAGGTAATTATTTACTTTGCCTAATGGTTTCACTGGCCCTGCTATAATTCATTTAAAAAAACAATTCAAGTTGTTAGTTGAACACAGTTAGCCCTTAACAAATCCATGGTGTCTTTCTTTATGTAACTCATTCTTGTCTGAGTGCTTGTTACTTTATCCAGATTGTTATATTTAGAAGCTTTCTCATCACTGGGTTAAATAGATTGACTAGCCTAGGGGGCTACTGAGTTCATGTTGACACCACTTTTGTTTTGATTAAGGACATAATAGTTAAAATTCTCCAAACCCCCTAAGGTCACTTATAACTTAGGAAGGTTGGAAAATTACGGACAGTGTTTCTGCAATTTCCACCCTTTAATCCCACAGCACCTGTGGATGTGTTCCATAAAAATCTGGTGATTTATCAATCTTAAGTACAGCTTGACTCCTATTTTCTCTGAACCTTTGCAAATCCTCAGTTTGGATTTCAGTTGTAATCTCTCTGGCATCCATTATTTCCACTAACGGTTATTAAAATTCTACTGAAAGAAAGACACATAGACAGACAGCATAAAAGCGTGATATGGTTGTGATTAGTTTAATATTATATTGCATTTTGTGCCATACTACTTTACATTTTATTGTATTTAAACTTCTTGGATGACTGACAGTGAACGTCTTTTATGGGCCATGTGGGGAGTAACTTGATTTGTAATTTTGTGTTTTAGTTGCTTGTGAGTATTATCGATCACTTGAGTTCCTCATTGTTGACAGTTTTAAAAATAATTGAGAGATTTTAATGGGATACTTCTTGTCTTATTTCAGGGATCTGAAAGAGCACCCAAAGTCCAATTTCCAACTTTTTGCAGCTTTATCTCCACCATCAACCAGAAGCAGGAAACTATTGCTGGCATCAGTTCTCTCTCAAAACCTGCCTTGCCTAATGCCAAACATGGTAATCGGATGCCTGCTCTAAAGTAATATTAATTGCAGTTTGTTGTGAGGATATGTTCAAATATGTTTTTCTGTTTGCCAGTATTTTTGCAAATACAGCAGAAGTCTTTTTATGATGTATTCAATATATCAGAAACTTGCTAAGTGCAGGGGTCTTGCGGCTCCAAGAAGATTAGCCATGATCTAAGTGAATAGCTGATCAGGCTCACTGAATTGAATGACCTTAGCCTGTCCTTTATGTTTGTGAAGTCATGAAAAATTAGAATGAATGTGACTTGTTATCGCAGTACAATGCTTTGGTATTCCAGCTCATCCAAAATGCATGTGTTTACTCTGTTTATTAAGTAAAATTGTAATTACTCCAAGAATGGGTTCCGCAAGGATGTCCCAAAAAATAGACTGGGAGTTTATAATGTGGAAAATTTATTGAGAGGAAGTGTACACAAATGTCAAGATTTTTACCAGTGCTGTTGAATTTCCTGCCATGTAAGACGTACCTAAGTCAGCACCAAAAGCATTCTTTGTGCAAAGTCAGGTTGAAAATCAAAGATAGTTGGACTAAGGAATATGAATATAATACATTTACAACTTTGTCACATTTTGTATGCATAGATTTTTCTTCAATATTATTTATAATTAAGTAGAAAAATCTACTGTAATTTATGCATTTGGGAGACCAGGACGTAACGTACACACTAAGTGAAGAGACAACCCTTTAGAATTGAAATGAGAAGGATTTCCCTCAGCTAGAGGGTGGTTACTGATTGGAACTCATTACTGCAGAAGGCTGTGGAGGTTGAGTCATTGAGTGTTTTTAAGACAGAGAAAGATAGGCTCTTGATTACTAAGGAGGCCATGGATTACAAGGAGAAGGCAGGAAAATGAGATGAGAAACATACCAGCTGTGATCGAATGGTGGAGCAGACTTGATGGGCCCTGACCTAATTTTTCTCTTATGGAGAACCTTGAGACCCTTGTGTAAGATGTTCTTTTAAACATTCAAAAATATACTTTATTCACTGTATAGAAGTAAGTACAAGTAAAAACACCTTTCCATAACGACTTTGTAGAAAATGAAGTGAAATTTTGACATTCCTCATTAAAGTTTCAATTAAGATGTGTGATGACAACACATGGTGAATGGAAAGTGATCAAGTCTGTCAAAACTGCAGGTTGGGTGGTGTTGAATGTTTAGTGCATGCGCAGAGTCATATGATGGAGTATGCACACAGTACAGAGTAATGGAGATGTGGCTTAAACCATAGGGTGTGGATAGATCAGCAAATGCTGGGATGGGGGTTTGTGGATGGAGCAGTCCGGTCGGGGGTGACAGAAGTTTAAACTTCCTGGACAATTCCCAGTAGTTCCGAACACTAGGACTTCAACAGCGTCCCAGTGCACATTTCAGCCTGGTCTCTGGTAAACCAGAAGGTTTAACTTATTGAAACCGAAAGAATTGCAGATGCAGTAAATCAGGAACAAAAACAAAGTTGCTGGAAAAGCCCAGCGGGTCTGGCAGCATCTGTGAAGGAAAAAAGAGTTAACGTTTCAGATCCAGTGACCCTTCCTCAGAACTTGGAACCCTTTAGCCTGTTGTTTCAGTTCATTTGCAATCATAGATTCAATTCCAATGACTGTATTTGTCAAGGTTTAACTCAGGAAATTTGACATGCCCACTAGAAGCTGGTTTCAGTTTAACGTTAGTGTAGTTGGATGGTTGGGGTTATCGTTGAAGATTAGTTTTATGACAGAGAGAAGTCAATATTAGTCTTCAATTGATTGCTCTTAAAGTTGAGATTTGTCTTGAATCAGATGTATCTCTGGATGCTGTTCAAACTGTTCTGTATTAGCTGGAAGTGAGAACTGTAGTTGAAATACACTGTTCCTAAGCCTGGTTCCTTCTGCTCAACATTCTGAAATCTTTCTGAATTTCAGAGAGTTTTCTTGTAACAGTTGTAAAAAGCTTTTTGGGATGCTGGACTAGAGATTCATTTAGATGTCACAATTAGACGTACTGTGTAGCTGTGGGATCAGTAGAGGGACTTAACGTTTATTTATCATGTAAATATTTCTTACATATACAAGCACTGATTATGTATGCCCACTCAGTTGCTTTTTAGTTATTATTGGGGATTTTAATGTACTATGACAATTCAGCATTGTTTAAAGAGAAGACCCTTTTGCTTTTATCATTGTCACACTTAGCTGAGGTACTGAGCTGAAAGTCAATTCATATTATTCCCAAAGCTGTTAACATTGTTATCAAAGAATAGGAAGTCCCAATTACCTGTCAGATAGATCTACGTTTCAGTACTTAATAAGAACCACAGTTGTTTGTAAATAAATTTTTAACCACAGCTTAACAACAACTATGAACTGTCGGCAATGATAATTGGAACTGCAGATGCTGGAGAATCCAAGATAACAAAGTGTGGAGCTGGATGAACACAGCAGGCCAAGCAGCATCTCAGGAGCACAAAAGCTGACGTTTCGGGCCTAGACCCTTCATCAGAGATGCTGCTTGGCCTGCTGTGTTCATCCAGCTCCACACCTTGTTATCTATGAACTGTCAGCATTTGGCACAGGTTTTTGGAGATGACCATTTGCTTACCAGGATTTTATCCTCTTCTTCAAACTCTCCTCTCCAAATTCTTTTCACTTCTTTGCAGGAGTTACAGGCAATTATTACACTAACTACAAAGTTTCTTAGTTACTGATTTAAAAGTCAGCTCTTAGAGCAGCTGGTGAGGTGAGGTAAACTAAACTGGCTTTCTTCAGACTTCAGAGAAGAGAAAGATGTACCATGTGACCTTTCAGCAGTACGAGTATTTCTGCTAGTATTGTTCATGCCAATAAGCTGTTTAGTTACGCAGGAGCCAATCAGATTGTCAGGCTGATGGCCTTTGTCATCCACAACTCCAAAAATCAGTCAATCAATCCGTTTCTAGTTGAATCTCACTTTATGTCCACCCAGTGGCCCTGGCCTGTCTGCCAACGGCCACCCCCAATGTTTGAACAAAGCAACAGTGTAAATACAACTTGCAGTGAGTTTTGGTTTCTTCTTAAAAGTGCACCAATTTCTTCCTCAATCCTTTGTTGTAAAACATGCCTTTTCCTATTCAGTTCACAATTTAAAAATACAGAATTTTAAAAAAATGTTATTTACATCATTGCTGCGTTGCTAACTTTCCAGTTTTCTCTGCCCGTTTCAGACTACCTGCTGGAAAAAATGGTCAAGAATAATTGAAGAGGTAACAATCTCAACTGTAATTTATTAAATCTGACAATGCATATCTATTGTCACTATTTAAAAAATGGTCATAAGCATATAATTTTCAACAGTACTGATTGGTTTGTGCTGATCATGTGATCAAACTGTCCCCATTTCAATTTTGTTCTAGCAATTGATCCTACAAGAACTAGAAATAGCCTATTTTTATAATTACTGTCGTCATCATTTTTAACATTTTTCTTCTCCAATTAAAGTTCCAAACATTGTTTTCAAAATCTGATATTATGTGTTCTTCAGTATTTTGAATTTGTTGAACAGGACATTCTTTAAATCCTGCAAGCGCAATTGTGCATCAAGTCCCCAGCCTTGCAACTCTAGTGTGTAAGGCTTAATTGCTCCTTTTCTCTGAATGTGGTCAATACGATGTCATAGTATTCTCTTTCCGATCAACCAAAACTTTTTACCTTGAGCCCATTTTGAACTTTTATGAGTCAGGGATTAATCTCTGTGCCTTAGCTAGAAAGTGAACGAAACTCTGCTCCACTCACCAACCTGAGAGCAATTATCTTTTGTTCCACTGTCTCCTGGTGTGCCTTTGAAATACCGAAATTACTGTGATATTTTTAAAGCGTTCTTTAAAATTTGCAGTGCCATCTATTCAGAATTTATGCGACCATAAAAATCCTGTCTTTGGTTCTCCATGAATTACAGATGTGATTTAGCCCATATTAGGCCTAAGATATGTTAATATTATTCATGTGGTCACCAAAAATTGATCTCTGTTCTCTGGACCAGAACTATTTGTTTCCCTGAGTTTGAAAAACTCCACTACCAAGTTCTGTCTCTCTCGATCTAGCACCATGTGGGCAAAGGCAGCCAAATGAGGCACAATCAATCCCTTAGTTCTTGGAGGAAAATTTTTGGTACTTCTGAAATTGGGAACCTTAAATCTTTCTCTAGTTCTTCATGTGAGAGGAAAAAGAAAAAAGGCTCCACTAAAATTACATGCTGCATGTACGGACAATAAGTATGCAAACGATGGGAAAAATATGCAAAATACAAAACATGTACAAGTGGAAAAGGAAAACCATAGATAAATTTTGGATGGCATTTTCCCCTCTGAATTAGTGGGAATAATGGCAACCGAGAAGACTTAACCAATTCAAAACTGATTCTTGCTCTTGAGAAAAACTTGTTGAATTTTAATTCCTTAGGTGGTGAGTTCAGAGTCTTGCTGTTAGGTGATGAGAAACTTCTATCCATGTATTTGCACCTCAGTATCAGCCCAACTCATCTTATTAACGTCGAACTTCTAGTTTTCCTCTCTGCTATTGAAATGAACAGTGCAAAAAGAGTCCAGTAAAACTGGTAAAAGACACCAGGTTTCTGGCAACCTGTCTCATCAGAATACACAGCGGCTTATGGAATGCCTGTGCTGGCCATCTAGTTTCTACACAAGGTAACTTCTTGGTTAATGGACACACTCCATGCATCTTAGTGTCAGCAAATCACCAGCCTCACAACATCATACTTGGTCTTGGCTGGACATAGCATCATTTCGGGCACTTCGGCCATGTACTTTACAGTGAAGCAACAATGAGAACTTGCATGTTTCTAATAAGTCTTTTAGCACTGAGCGATGGTCAGGCATCACTTGTATCTGTACAGAATTTTTACTGCTGACATGGAGCCAGACATATGCTATATCTTTGCTGGCTTTTGAGCACACAAGATCTCAGTGCAGCTTTGGAGGATGGCAGTTTCTGTGATATAACCATTTTAGAGCAGAAGGACAGGTAGGCCTCTTGTGGCACGGGGGGAACTGAAGAGTAAGTGTTTCAGTCGGAGAGCAGATGGACCTGTAGATGCATGGCAAATTGTGGCAATATCAGAGCTACAGCATTTACCAGCAGCTTATTCAGCAAATACACTGCTTTGTATTTAGAGGGAATAATGATTTGTGAATGTAAAAAGCGATGGGTTTTAGTGAGGTGAAGATGGATTCCAATCAGTCAAGTGGCACTGCCACACTCCAAGGGCTGGTCCACTTACAGTTCAGTGTGGCAGTCCATGGGGCACTTGGTCCTTCGTGGTGTGGGAATCCATACTGTCACAGCCTGCCCTGTTGAGTCACAGTTAGCATTCATAGATTACGTATAGGCCATTCAGGATGGCTGGGAGACATTAATCCTAAAATGGGCCAGTAGTTAGACTTCTCCAAAAACCACCCTGTGATACCCTGGGGAATGCTGACAGGTGACATATCGGCATGGGAGTCATTGTACCAATTTGCTCAGAGGATGGTCATTCTGATGGAGGCAAATGCAGATTGTAAGGCAGGATGTCATACTGAATTGAACAGGACTGGAAGCTCTCAAATGAGGGTTATTCTGGCCTCTGCCCTTGTATTGGTACAGACTTTGGGACCATGAGCAAGAGGGGCTAGGGAGCCAGTATCTCTGGAGTGTCCTGAGAAGAAGCCTCCAGGAGACCTGTTTGTCACTCATTTTCCCTATGGGTGCCAGCAGCATCACCCTGCCTTTCTGATAGGAAGTGGCACCTCAAGTAAGGTTGAGATCCCTTATCCTCCTTTCACCTCACAATTTGTGCTCCACACCCATGGCTTAAGTGACTGCATGTGAATGTGTATCGGGCAACCATTGAGTGTTAATGGATCTCATCTCCTATATAGTCGCCACCCTTCTCATGGAGGAAGCCTGTCAGAGCTAGCACAGTAATGAGAATGTCATGGACTTGTCCATCATTCATTCTATCTTACTGAATGTGTTTGGAACACCTGCCTGATGTTTTTGTGCACGTCATTGCAGGTTGACCAAGCCATTAATGACAAAGTACAGCAGTTCATTTTCTGCCTGGGTTGTCTCCAGCAAAGCTCCAACTAGCAGAGAGTTCAGCATTTCTGTCTTGACCATCTGCGGATGCATTTGTAACATGATAACCAAATTGTCCCCTCAAGTCTAATCTAGATACTGTACCCATTAAAGTGGGAAGTCTTTGAGTTAGTGGAGGGTGCAGGTGAAAACTTTGCTAGTGCATCCTCTGAGGGTGTGCCGGTGTCATCCTCAGAGAGAGAGGGTGGAGCTGTTTGGCACTGACCTCTTCATTGCAAAGGTTTGGGTGCTGCTAATGCCTGCATAAAAGAAGAGAAAGGGAATTATTTCAAGAAGATGAATAAAAGTTTGTGCAAATTAGAAATGAATTGTCTCTGGTAATGGGAGAGCAACACAGTAAAGTAGAGCTTACTGGGTTGCTTGTCTCCAGCTGTCTGTCTATCAGCTGGAGTAGTCTGGTTTGTCTTATCATTCCCAGCTTGTCTAACTGAGCCTCCACTCCCACCTGTATTGGCCCCCTCAGCCTGGTTGTGGACCAGCGTAGGCTGCAGTGAAACACCCAGGAAGGATTGAGTTTGATGGAAGTGGATGCATGAGCATTTACTGGTCAAGCCTGAGCATAAACGGGATGAGGTACCCCCAGTGACTGAGTAGGAAGGCAGGGGACAAAAAGGACTAGTGATTGTAGATGATGTGATGACTATAAGCCCTTGAGAGGACATGATACATGCAGTGTTGGGGGTTCATCACTTTTGTTGAGATGCAGTGGTATAGTTAAGTGAGTAATGGTCCTGTGCATGTCAGATAGCAGAGAGAAGACAGTGCCACTGATCGAGGCGGAGCACAGGAGATTGTTGACAGTTTGCAACATTTCTTGATGTCTCTTTTATGGTGGAAACAGCCTCCCAGGTCAATGCTATCTCACTACCCAGACTGGCTGAGCCAGGTGCAAGGACGTCTTATTGCAGTCAGCTGGGAAGAGGACTGACCCTGTCCACCGATGCCTTTTTGAGAAGGTTACATTGCAGTGCATTGGCTTCAGTTATCATGGAAATGATGAATTGGCCTTGCCACTAATAGTGCTCCAGTGATGACTGGATCTCAGAAAGCGTTAGTTGCTCCAGTTGTTACGAAGCAGAGGTGGACCACTCTCTGATAACTAAAACTAAAACACTGAGAAGCTGTTCTTGCCTCATAATCTGTTTAAAGGAAGTGTGAAAAGTAGTATAATCTGCCTCTTACCTCATATTCTGTTATAAAGGAGTGGTAAAATGAAATAAAATCCTTTCACTCACTCGATAATTAACCAGTAACAATTTATTTATCAAACTCTAACAGTGAACAAGTTAGCAGAACTAATAACACACCGAACAATTAACATGGAAATGTAGAAGCAGGAGGAGATCATTTGGCCCTTCAAGCTTGCTCCACTATTCATCATGATCATGCTGAGTGTCCAACTCAGTCGCCTAATCCTGCTTTCTCCCCATAACCTTTGATCCCATTTTCCCCAAGTGCTATATCTAGCTGCCTCTTGAATATATTCAAATGTATTGGCATCAGCTACTTCCTATAATAATTAATTCCACAGGCTCACCACTCTTTGGATGAAGAAATATCTCCTCATCTTCGTCCTAAATGGACTAGCCCAAATCCTCAGACTGCGACCCTGGTCCTGGACACACCCACCATTGGAAACATCTTCCCTGCATCTTCCTACCTAGTCCTGTTAGAATTTTATAAGTCTTTATGAGAACGTGCCTCATTCATCTGAACTCCAGAGAAAACAGTCATCACCTAGTCAATCTCTCCTCATAAATCATACCTACCATCCCTGGAATCAGCCTGCTAAACTTTTGCTGCACTCCCTTGAGAGCAAAAGCATCTTTCCTCAGAAAGGGAGACCAGAACTGTACACAATAATTAAGGTGTATAACTGCAACAACACATTGTTGCTACTGTACTCGCAATCTCTCGCAATGAAGGCCAACAGACCAGTTGACTTCTTTATCACCTGCTGCACCTGCAAGCTTATCTTCAACGACTGGTGCACAAGGACACTCAAGTTCCACTGCACATGCCCCTCGCCCAATCTACAGACAGTCAGGTAGTAATCTTGCTTGTTTTTGCTTTCAAAGCGTATAACTTCGCATTTATCGAAATTATACTGCATCTGCCATTGATTTGTCCACTCACTCAATATCATGCTGAAGGATCTCTGCATCCTTGTCACAGTTCACCCTCCAAACCAAGTTGATATCACCTGCAAACTTAGATGTTACATTTTGTCCCTTCCTTCAAATCGTTAATGTATATTGTGAATAGCTTGGGTGCCAGCACTGATCCCTGAGGCACCTGATTATATAGTTGCTACTTGCCAGTTTGAAAAGGACCCATTAATTCCTACTCTCTGTTTCTTCTCTGCTAGGCAATTTTCTATCCATCTCAATAAATTTCCCCCAGCCCCATGCACTTTAATCTTGCACACTAATCTCTTGTGTGGGACATTGGACTTTCAGAGAGCTTTTGATAAATATACCACACTTTCTGGCTCCCCCTTGTCAACTCTGCATTACCTCTTTATAGAATTCTAACGGATTTGTTAAGCACGATTTCCCCTTCATAAATCCATGCTGAGTCTGTCTGATCTTGCCATTGCTTTCTGAACGCTCCACCATAAAGCCTTTATAATGGATTCAAGAATTTTCCCCATTACTGAAGTTAGGCTTACTGATCTATAAACCCCTGTTTTCTCTCTACCTCCCCTTTTGAATATTCTAGTGATTTAGCTACCCTCCAATCTGCAGGGACTGTTCAAGAGTCTGTAGAATCTTGGAAAATGACCATCATGCATTCACTGTTTCTACAGCCACTTCCTTAAGGATTCTGGGATGTAGATTATTAGGCTCTGGGGATTTATCTGTCTTCAATCCCATCAATTTTCCCAGTACCATTTCTTTACTAATATTGACCTCCCTCAATTCTTCTCTCGCACTAAAGCTTACGTTCGCCAACATTCCTAGTATCTGATTAGTTTCCTCTTGTGAAGACAGAACCAAAGTATGTATTCAATTGCTCAGCCATTTCTTTGTCCCCTATTATACATTTCCCCCATTTCTGCTTGTAGGCGACATACATTTGTCTTCACCAATCTCTCTTTCTTCATGTACCTAAACACTTAGTGCCAGTCTTTGTGTTCCCTGGAGCTAACTTTCATATTGTATTTTCCCCTTTTTAATCAATCCCTTGGACCTTCTTTGCTGAATTCTAACTCTTCCAACCCCCAGACATATTATTTTTCTTGGCCCCCTTAACTACTAACTATTCCCAAATAAAACAAAATTATAATGACATGCTGTTCCAGTAAATGAGTCCTACATGTATAAACCTAATTAGTGCAAAACACTTATATCCTGGCTGTAATTTCAAGAGACTATCTTCCAAAATGCACTGTTCCTTCTCTGCTGGTCTTTAGTCATGAAACCCTTTCTCCACCAAATGCCAATATCAAGAATATTCGCTAAGAGTGCTGCTGTACTTTCAGTCAGATGATGGTTTTCTGAGAATTGTGAGAGCTCGTGATTTTTCTCTTTCGGGCTGCTGGTTGTTAACTTGTTAACCCTAACAAATGGCAGTTGTTCTCATACCAATTTTCAAAATCTCTTTTATACCCTTAATGACCTATTCATTTCTTAAACTAGGATTGGTCCTAAGTTGTCAAAACCATCAGATTTAAATTTACTTGGTTTTCAGTCTCTCTAAGTGCTTGGATTCAATTAATTGGCTGATTTTCAAATAGTTTGCCTTAATAACAAAACAAATTACGGCCTGGGTTGCTACCTTTTGAGACAGGCGTTTCATTTTCGAGAACACTGCTCACTGCTGCTCACAGACATTTTTTTTGAAATCTCTAAGCCTAGAAAAAGCACATCATTTTTTTAAAAGGACCAAGTTGGCCCCTTAACAAATAACTTCTAACGTCCTGCCTTCCAACCCACAGGAAATATACCCAACTTTGCAATTCGTGCCCCCTTAAAAAAAGACTATGATAAAAAAATAGCTTTTCTTTCCTCTAAATCTTCTCAATTACCACTTGATACATAGGTCACTAATCTAGAGTAACACATGTACAGATATATAACATTGAACACTACCGTTTCAGTGTTATGCATACATTTGCCTTTTAAACCTCCGATAACTTATTGACAATAACATTTTCACGATCTGCAACATGTACAATCTGTAAATTAAATGCTTGTAACATAAGACTCCAACAAAATACTTTGGTGTTCTTATCTTTAAATCTTTCCAAAATGTTGAAGGGTTATGATCAGTGTGCATAACTGTCTCTGTCTCTGATATGTAACCATCAAAATACTGTAGGACCAATACCAAATTCAATAACTTTTTAAACAGTTGGATATTTTCTCTGATGTATATTGAGTTTCTTTGAGAAATAACCCATTGGCCTTTTAATTTCACAATGATCCTCCTGTAACAACACAGCTCCAACCCCTACATCACTTTAAAGGGTTTCAAGAAATTTAGCATGGCTAGAACTGGTGTGGTGGTTAATACTGCTTTTAAGTTATCAAATGCCTCGTGGCATTGTTCTGTCTATTGGAATTTCGTGATTTGCTTTGGCAAATCTGTTAGCAGTGTCGCCACGCTACCAAATTTTGGTAGAAACTTTCTGTAGAACCCTCTGTCCCAAAATTCATAGTACCTCTTTCTTAGAGGATGATCTTAGAAATTCCTTGATGGTGTTCACCGTCAAGTTCCTCAGTGTCATCTGTCCGTGTCCAGTGTTGTGCCTTAAGAACATCACTTTTGCCTTCACGAATTCCTTGCCATATTTATGACCAACTTCGCCTTCCATAATTTCTCAGAGCTCAGCCAAATGCACCATGTGATCAATCCACTTGTGCATTGCTCAATCATCTATTTAGACAGCACAATTAGTCAAACTTGCTACAACTCTGTTCATAAGTCTTTGAAATATGACTGGTGCATTCCTCATTACTAAGAGTATTACTTTAAATTGATATAACCCATTTGGGGTTTTCAAAGAAGAAACTTCTTTTGCTGTCTTCAACAAAGGTACTTGCCAGTAACCACGTAGTAAGTCCAACTCTGATATAAGTGGCTTGTCCAACTTCTTCCATACAGTCCTCCAGCCTTGGAATTGGGTACAAGTCTGATTTAGTCACAGCATTGATCTTTCAAAAATCTATGTAGGATCATCGACTACCGTCAGGTTTAGGAATCAACACGATCAGCAAACACCAGTCTCTTTGACTTAGCTCGTTGGTGTCTTCTTGGAGCATCGCTTCTACTTCCTTCTGTATCTGTGCTGCTTTTGAGAGGGATTAAACCTGTAGGGGTGTTGTTTTATCAGAACAGCATTCCCTAAGTCAACCTCATACAATGGCATTAGTCCACCCCATTCTGTTTCCACATATGTCTTCAGTACTGCAACAAGCCTTTCAGTTCAGTACTCTGTTGTTGAAACAGAGAGCTTATTACCCTATCTCATTCTTTAAGGATTTCCTCATCATTCAAGTTATTCTGAGACACACAAAAATCCAAATGATCTGGATTTGATTGCTCACTTAAAGTAACTAGTGCCTGTTTCTCTGGTTCCCTTTCCCTGTCATTGTAAGGTTTCACCATGTTCACATGACATACCAAATACATTTTTTTCCTATCTGGCATCTTTACCAGATACTTCAGCTGACTTCTGCTGAATCTGATATGGACCACTAAGTCTTGTTTTGAAGGGATCTTCTGCCATTGGTATTAACACCAGTACTTTATCCCAAGAGCGAAGGTACAAATTTTGATTTCTTTTCTGCTGTTTATTTCATTTGATGCTGTGCCACCTTCAATTATTGTCTAGCTAACTCACCTACTCTGTTTAATCTTTCTTTCACCTCACATGCGTAATCTAACTGAGAGATCTGTCTTCAGACATATCAACTTTTCCTTTAATTTTAAAAGACCCTCTTACTTCGTGTCTGAGTGTCAGTTCAAATGGAGTAAACTGAGTTGATTCATTTGGAGCATGTCTAATAACGAACAACATAAATGGGACACCTTTATCCCAATCATTTGGGTAATCCTGGCAGTAAACCTTCAACATGGTCTTTAGGGTCTGATGCCATCTTTCCAGTGCACCCTGGGATTCGGGATGGTACATACTTGACTTAACGTGTTGGATGCCTAAACTATCCATGATGTCACTAAATAATTTGTCATTAAAATTGAATTGGAATCTTGGTCTGACTGAATCTCCCTGAGTAGTCCATAATGGGTAAGGAAAGCAAGCAACTCCTCCACAACCTTTTCTTTGCCTTGACATTCCATAATGGAATTGCCTCTGGAAATCTAGTAGATACATCCATTATGGTGAGCAAATACTGGTTCTCAGTTTTGGTTTGTGCAGGTCCCCTCCCAAAATCAGTGGTTCTTCGAATGTGGGAAATGGCAGCAAAGGCAATGGTTGTATTCCTGCCTGTGGGCTTCCTAACCATTTGACACAAGTGACCAGTTTGGCAAAATTCAACCACCTCTTTATGCAATCCAGGCAAATAGAAGCGTTTCTCTATCTTAGCCTGAGTCTTCCTCACTCCTAGATGACCACTTACCAGTGATTCATGCACTATACTCGCAATGTTTCCTGTCGGTATGCTACCGGCAACACAGTCTGGTACACATCCGCCCATTTCTCTTCTGCATTAACCTGTCAAGGTCTCCATTTCTGCCTTTAGGATTCTATCCTTCAGGTAATAACATTCTGATTCCTGTTCCGAGTAGACTTTATGATATAAACTTTTCATTAACTCATCTTTTTTGTTGTAACTCCATTAGTCTTTCAGATCTAAACACCTCTGCCTGATTCTCTGCCTGCTTAGGTTTTTTGCTTTACCATTTCATCAAACAGGGTGTCAGCTAACTGAACCTCAACTTCTTGCTTTATCTTATGACTGTGGGATCTTGACACCACACAGTCTGGAAAAATTCCAGGATATTTTTCTTTTAACTCCTCAGTTCCCTGGTTTTCTTTCTGCTTCTCCACTATAATGGTCACCACTCCCACCTTTGATCCGGCTACGTCATTTCCAAAAATAAATTGTATTCCTGGGAGTAGACATTCCTTTCAATCACTCCCACTATCACTTCTCCAGTTTTGATTGGACTTTCGAACCTTATCTTACATAGGGGAACACAATAGATCTCTCTCCATACATTCCACAGATTATGACTGTCTCAGGTAAGAGTCCAGAAGGAGTGCAAATACTTTCATCTCTTAGGCTGAGCAGCTGCCATATCTCTCAATATTTTAACTTCTTTACCTTCTCCCCCTATAGTTCCAGAGTAAACCTTACCCACCAAGGTGAAGTCATGAAGAGACCGGACACTATCTTATTATTCAGACCATGACTAGGCTGTGCATTCTCCTACACCTCCTCAATTTCTCTTTGGGATTTCCTTCGCTACCTTAACTAATCCACTGGTTTAGCCTCCCTTACCACATCCTTTTTCCTAGTGCCTCTGTTAATCCTCCAACACTGTGACTTTGTGTGTCCCCTTCTATTACAGTGCATACACCCGAGGCCTTTCACTTCTTTTTCACCCTCTTGGGTTTCTTTTTTAACATGTGGTAAACTGTTCCCAGTGCAATCTACTTTCTGCTTTTCATTGAAGGATCTCCTTTTTTCTAATTTCTGTCCCTCATGGAATGAAATTGCTGTCAAAAGTTAGATTTTGATTTTATGCACTAATGTGTATTCACCTGCCATCTCTGCAACTCTTCTCATAGTTTTAACTTTGTTTCTCCGAAGGAGTTCTTATTATTTCTAGAAGTGAGTTTTTTGAACTCCTCCAGCAGAATAATTTCTCTAAGATCCTCATGTGTCTTTTCTCTCTTTTAATGCTCTCCTCCATCAATCAAAGTTGCTATGTTTAATTCTATCAAATTCGATATAAATCTGACCAGGTTCCTTTCTCATATTTATGAACAGCTGTCTATATGCTTCTGGTACCAAATTTAAACGCACTCAAAATAGCCTGCTTTACTACTACTTATTCTCTTGACACCTCATCTGACGGTGCTGCGAAGACCTCACTAGTGCTGCCTACCAACTCTGAATTAACATGACCCACACAGTCTCTGGCCAATTCACCTGGTTAGCTAATTTCTCAAAGGAAGCAAAAAGACTTCTATATCTTGTTCATCAAATTTTTATAATGTTTTGACATATTTGTATGTATCCCTCTCAGGTCTTTGGCTACAATGGGTCTGCTCATCATCACTCTCCTCCTTACTAAGCCTATCCACTATCATCATTTCCATCATTTTAAGTTGGCTATCCTGTCTAATTGTCAATTTTCGAAGTTTGAATTCTCTCTTTTTCCCTTTTGCTTTTGCTAGGAATCTTCTTTCTCTTTCTTTATTTTGTAACTCCAGTCTTCTAATTTGTAACTTAATCTTTTCTAACTCCACTGCACTTGACTGTGTTTCTCTGGTATACCTAAATACTTTACAACTTCAGTTTTCCTCTGATCCCTAGTTAAACCCAATTCTACCATGTTTACTAAGTCTAAAAGTATATCCTTCCTCTGTCTTTCTCAACTTTCTTCGCAAGTTTGTGAGGCATGCTCAAACCCCAGAACCTCTCTAGCATGTTAAGTGTCATTTCCCCCACCTTTTTTAATTTATCCTACAAGTAGCTGAAATTAAACGGATTCTCCACTTTTCATTGATGTTTTATTTAAAGATCCAGGACACTAATCCCCTAGTCTGTTTAAATCTGCAGGGAGCTTTTTGTACACCAAATCTGTTCAAATTTGTCCAGATCACTTTCACAAACAGGCTAGATCACAGATGAGCTTCCAATTCGCTGTCAAGCAGAGGTTGACACCCCCCACTGACAACTAACTAAAATCAAAACATCCAAAGAAGCTCGCCTTGCCTTGCCTCATAATTTGAAAAAGGAAGAGTGAAAAGTGGTATAACCTGCCTGTCTTCTCCCCCTCCCCCAATCTGTTACGAAGAAGTAGTTAAATGAAATGAAATCCTTTTACCCGCTCTATAATCAACAAATAACTATTTATTTATCTAACTCCAACAGTAAACAAGTTACCGGAACTAGTAACACACCGAGCAATTCCCCCTTAAAGTTTTTGAGAAGATTTGTAGCTCGAGTTGTGGATGAGGTTGTAGACGTGCTCACTGAGCGGTGTGTTTGATTGCAAAAGTTTTGTCACCCTGCTAGATAACATGGTCAGCACGCCCTACGACGGACTCACTAATCGCACGAGCCAAACAGAGACACCAGGAATTTCCTGGAGGCCTCGTATTCTAACTGGAACTCCATCAACAAGTACATTGAATTAGACCCTGTGTGCAAACCACTGAGAAATAGAACCGGAAGTGGGACCAAACACCCCAACAAACTGAGGCATATAAATAACAAGCGGGATAGAACACAAATGCTTTACCGGAGGCACACTGATGATGTTACCCAGCAGGGTGACGAAATGTTTGCAACTAAACGCGTTCACTCGGCGAGGATGTTTACAATTCTCCCCTAAGTACTAATTATTCCTGAATAAAACAAAATTTTAATGGTATGCTGCTCGAATAAATGAGTCCAACTTATATAAACCAAATTAATACAAAAAAACTTAGCCACTCAAAATTACAGCCAAGATACATCTTCTGGAATCATCTGTGTCTCCTCTGCTGATCTTCAGTCAGGAACACCTTTCTGCATTGAATTCGTGTATCAGGAATACTTGCTAAGAGTGCTGCTGTGCCTCTAGTCGGATGATGATTTTCTGAGAGCTTACAGAATTCTGAAAGAGCCAGTGATTTTCTCTTTAGGGTTTCTGGTTGTTAACCCTTAACAGATGGCAGTAGCTCTTTCACCAATTTTAAAAGTCCTCTTCTTTTATATCCTTGACCTATTAATGTTTTATGCTAGGATTTGATCCTAGGTTATCAAAACCATCAGATTCAACTTTATTTGGTTATTAGTCTCTAAGTGCCTGGATTCAATTAATTCATTGACTTTCAAACTGGTTGCCTTAATAGCAAAACAAATTACTGCCTGGGTTGCTAGCCTTTTGATACAAATGTTTTAATTCCAAGAACACTCCGTACCTGTTGCTGCTTGCAGAGATTTTTTTTTAATCTCCAAACCTAGAAAAAGCATATCATCTTTCAAAAGGACCACACACTCTCTTCCCTCTGTCATTTTACAAACAAATTCTAATGTCCTACCTTCCAATCCGCAAGTACTATACCTAATTTTGCAACACAGCCAAGAAAGAGATGGGTCTGTTCACTTGATCTGAAATAGCTGATTGTATGCCATTACTTGAGTCATCAAGAAAATCTATATATGTAATCCCTGTGTCTTGATCTCTGTAATATTGAAAGTAGTAACAACCTGAACAACCATCTGTTAAAGAGTTACTGAAAGATTTTGAATCATAATAAGAACAGAACATAAGAACTAGGAGCAGGGGTAGGCCATCTGGCCCCTCTAGCCTGCCTTGCTATTTAATAAGAACATGGCTGATCTTTTTGAGACTCCGTTCCACTTACCTGCCCACTCACCATAACCCTCAATTCCTACATTGCTCAAAAGTTTTTCTATCCTTGCCTTAAAAATGTTCAGCAAGGTAGCTTCAACTGCTTCACTGGGCATGGAATTCCACAGATTCACAACCCTTTTGGGTGAAGAAGCTCTTCCTGACCTCAGTCCTACATCTGCTTCCCTTTATTTTGAGGCGATGCCCTCTAGTGTTAGTTTCACCTGCTAGTGGAAACAACCTCCCTGCATCCACCTTATCTATTCCCTTCATAATCTTACATGTTTCCATCAGATCTCCCCTCATTCTTCTGAATTCCAATGAGTATGATCCCAGTCTACTCAGTCATTCCTCATAACCCAACCCTCTCAACTCTGGAAACAAGCGAGTGAGATTCCTCCTCACCCCCTCCAATACTAGGATAACTCTTCTCAAGTAAGGAGACCAAAACTGTACACAGTACTCCAGGTGTGACCTCGCCAGGACCCTATACAGCCACAGCATAGCCTCCCTGGTTTTAAACTCCATCCCTGTAGCAATGACAGACAAAATTCCATTTGCCTTTTTAATTACCTGCTGCACCTGCAATCCTACTTTTAGCGATTCATGCACAAGGATGCCCAAGTCCCTCTGCACGGCAGCGTGCTGCAATTTTTTACCATTTAAAACATTGCCCATTTTGTTGTTATTCCTACCAAAATGGATGACCTCACACTTATCGACATTCTATTCCATCTACCAGACCTTTGCCCACTCACTTAAACTATCTAAATCCCTCTGCAGACTTTGTCCTCTGCACACTTTGCTCTAACACTCACCTTGGTGTCATCTGCAAATTTTGACACACCACACTTAGTCCCCAACTCTAAATCATCTATGTAAATTGTAAATAATTTCAGTCCCAACACTGATCCGTGAGGCACATCACTAGCCACTGACCGCCAACCAGAAAAACACCCATTTACCCTTATTCTTTGTTTTCTACTGGTCAACCAATCTTCTATTCATGTCAATACATTACCAGTAATACCGTGCAACTTTAGCAGCCTTTGGAGTGGCACCTTGTCAAATGCCTTCTGGAAATCCCGATACACCACATCCACAGGTTCCCCCTTGTCCACCATGCAAGTAATGTCCTCAAAGATTTCCACCAAATTAGTTAAACATGACCTACCCTTCATGAGCCCATGCTGGGTGTTCCCAATGGGACAACTTATATCCAGATGTCTTGCTACTTTGTTAATCATAGATTCAAGCATTTTCCCCACTACTGAAGTTAAGCTAACTGGCCTACAGTTACCTGATTTTAATTAACATGTTGACTTAGTTTTACTTTTGTGAGCTGAGATGGTTCCAGTAGTGAAGTATGCTGATGCGGTCTTGTGAACTCAAGAAAGAAGTGAAAATTTTTGTGGAGGAATTGTGGGACCTGTGGCTGAGTGCGAGTAGCTAGATAACCTGGTATTCATGGTCGACATTATACCGTACCGGTCTGAGATCAGTATCAGATTGCAAAGGTCTAACCAGCTTCCTGGCCTCCTATTCAAGTTTACAATCATTTAAAATCAAACTAAAGCTGTGGCAAATGTAGCTGAAAAAGGTACACAGTGCATCTTCCAACCTTTGTTCAGGAACAAGAACTTACAACAACAGAGGAATATGCCCCGGCATGCTTACATTTACTTCAGAAACTTTGTGCATGGTTTCAAGACCTGACGGTGAAAGAGTCAGAATTAAATATTTTTTGCCACACTATTCAGAATTGAAGCTGCCTGGATCTTCCAACTTGATATCATTGAATTGCAAAGCAATGGTGAACTGAAGGCAAAATATAGCAACCTGCCTCAGCTGGAATCCTGCACACTGCATGCAGCTGCAGCTGGCTTTCCCAACTCAAGTGGATATGACACAGAATTGCCTGAACAGAAGTATATTTGCAACTAACAGGAGTGAGTAGCAACATCTTCATTTCCAACATACACAGGGCAAAGCAACTTCAGTAATCATGTTAAAGCTGTAGGTAGTGTTGAACATTTCTGTTTTCTTTCTGAACAAAGTAAAACCACTGTTTCTTTGTGTGTGATCCTTGATCGGCTTCATCCAAGTGTTACTAGTTAACAATAGAAAAAGATTCCTAATACTTGCCTTTTTTTATTAAAACAGGACACACCACACCCATTTTTCCTCTGGTTTGAAGCAGCCAGTTTTGTGTTCATTCTGCAGTAGACCTACCAATAAAACTCTCTGCTGGTGGTTCTCCTCTGGTGTTCCCTACGCCCTCCGGCTGTTCCCCTGTACAGCTGTTTTGCTGGCGATGGTTCTTAGGACTTCCTGGCTGCTCTGTTACAATATGCTGTGCTGCTGTCTTCGCTTTGCCATTGTCATTTGCTCCAGAATCTTGGCTGAGGGGCCACTGGACTGGATTTGGTCTTGGGCTGAAGGCTCCCAACATCTGATGTAGAGAATGTAAAGCAAGCACAAAAGAGAAAAAGAATCTCTTGGATAAGGGTATTAGTGAGTTGGACAGAAGAAGTGGAGAGACCTCCAGAAGGGAAGACTTGAGATAAGAGTGAAAGATAGGAAGAGCAAAATTTAAGTAGTACAAGCAGAATGACAGCTCTCAGAAGAGAGGCAAAGTTTTATTTGTGCATTAGCAATGTAACATGCTGATTTTAAATGCAACCTTTTTACATATCAGCTAAGTTATTTAATAACAAACTGGGAATGTAACACGCGCAGGCGCACAAAACTGTTTGCAACAAAAATATTCCCATCAATCTGGTTGGTTTTGGTTATTTTTAGCATCTTCTGTTATAGTTCAGAGATAAATGCAGATAAAATGCAGATTACTTGCTTTCAGCTGTCAGCTAGCTTTTTATCATTCTTCAGATCTTGTGTGTTCTGTGCTACTACATACCATCCTGATGCTTCACTTTTTATGATTGCAAACGATTGAAGGTAAAGTTGTTTCATGTTATAGAATAAATACCCTTTTTTGGGTGAAATGTTTTTGTCATGTATATGTTACCACATTGTATAAATATTCCACGTGAGCGGCATCTTCTGTCAGCTCATTTCTGTATTGGTGCAAGTTCAAAAATGTGATTATGCATAAGACTCTCAGGTCCAGTTTAATCTAACGTTCTGCCAGCTTTTATGGAGATGTGGATGTTAAAGGACATCTTAGTCAGAATTACATTACTGAAACAAGCCTTTCAGTACATATGGTTGATGCTGCAGAAACACATGTAGATTTTTAAAGCCTATAATTGAATTACACTTCTATGTAAATTCATAGAATGTGCAGTGTTGCCTACAAATAGCAATAAAAAAAATTGAAGTTAATGCCTATTTTCATCATTCACAAGCTTGAATTATTTCCTTGACACATGTCAAGCAAATATATTTTGAATATATTTATTGGGTTGCCAAGTAACATAGGCTTTTCCAAGAGATTAATGCCTTTGTTAATTTCATACTACACTTACTTTCTGTCCATGGACCCCATGTGTCACTTTATAAATGCATTTAGAAAAGAATTTGGTTCCAAAGCTGTCCTTAGCAACTGAGTTACAGAGACTCCATGACTGTTACCACAGCAACAAGAATTTCAGAACACGTTAAAAGCCAGCTCCAGTGAACATATTGATCCTTGTTATAATTACATTTTGCCAAGCAACATATGATTGTAACATTTCAAGAATATGCTGCAAAATTGAGGTGACGGAGTTTAGCCATTTGTAAACCTAAGTTGTATTTTAAAATAATCATTAGATTGTTTTCAATTCACATATAAAAGTAGATGAACCAAAGATACTTTGCTTGCAAACAGTAATTAAATATATTTAAAATGTTCCAAATTTCTCTCAATCTGTCATTCATGGTTTAGTTTAAACACTGCTTTTGTGTTATCATTATTTTATAGGATACTCCGACTTCACAATTTTGGTTCCTTTTGTCCTCAAATGCCTGAGCTTTATTTACTGAGAACAAAATATACAGTGATAATGGGAACTGCAGATGCTGGAGAATCCAAGATAATAAAGTGTGAGGCTGGATGAACACAGCAGGCCAAGCAGCATCTCAGGAGCACAAAAGCTGACGTTTCGGGCCTAGACCCTCAGGCCCGAAACGTCGGCTTTTGTGCTCCTGAGATGCTGCTTGGCCTGCTGTGTTCATCCAGCTTCACACTTTATTATCTTACAAAATATACAGTGTTAGTTATTAAAATATCCAGTTTTCCTTTATCAGGTGAATCATCACCATCAAAGATTTTTATGCATATCTTTGCATAATATGTTTGTTGCAAAATTTAAATTTCTATCAGTACCAAATCTGATGTTGCATATTTTTATGGATTCCTAAATTTTTTAAAACAAAAATCTAAATCTCTTTTTATTTTTACCAATTTCTAAACCATCACAGATCAATTTTATATGTGATGATGTGCCAAAGTATCAAATATTTCAGACTATTAAGGGCTAAAGCCACATCATATGATGCACTTCCTTCATTATCATTGAGAATTAAGTAACAAAGTAATTAAGCAGAAAGTACATTTACCAACAGGAAAAAGTCTGGAAAGGTTTAATGGGTTTGGAAGAGAGAGATGGTAGGCATGGAGGGAACTGTTATAAATGTGAAGCATAAAGTACAAAAAATTGGTTTAATTTCCTGCAGCTATTTAATGAACTCGGTTGAACGTAGTCATGTTGGTGATTAAGTTCAGAGTCTTTGTCACCATTTATTGAGCTGTAAAAACAGTTTTTATTAGACTGGGTAACAACAGTCCAAACAATTTAAAAAGGTTTAATATAAGGTCTTGAGGATTCCAGATTTGTAGATGTTAAAAGAGTGGCCCTCTAATGCATACACGTGCACCTTTAGCAATTTTTGTGCACCTTTGTGTGTGAGCACCTTTTGTGGTACTGAAACACACAAGCAGTGTGAAAGGATGTGTAAAATTGATTTGTTTGATTATTCTAATGTGGTTCATCTCTCCAAAACGTGATCACAGAATGATGCTGTTTGGTCAGAAAATCTTTCATAGTATTAGCTGATTGACATAAACTGTAACTTCAAGGCAGACTCATTCTTGTCCCTTTAACAATTATCATTTCTTTAAACTGTTTCCTTCCTGCATCCACCCGCTACTTTAGGAAAGTAATAAGTTACGTAATAAATATCACTTTGTACGAGATTTTAGTAGTTCTTATTTCAGGTTGTTTCAAATCTCACAGTTTGAATACAAGCCGGCTGCATTCTGCATTTACTTTGTGTTTCTCATTCAGTTCCTGTATGTCAACATTTTCTGGTAAAAATGAGCTTCTATTTGAACAAAAACCAAAAGAACTGAGGATGCTGTAAATCGGGAACAAAAACAAAGTTGCTGGAAAAGCTCAGCAGGTCTGGCAGCATCTATGAAGGAGAAAACAGAATTAATGTTTCAGGCCCAGTGACGCTTTCACAGAACATTTGCCCTGTTCGGGGTTTGCTCGTTTGAAATTTGATAAAAGTACTTCTGGCAGCCAATTTCAGATATTCATTTTCCCCCCCCCACCTTGCCATGTGAAAAATTGCACCTCTGGACCCTTTTTGTATCTCTTCTCTCTCACCTTAAAACTGTGCCCTGTAGATTTAGACTTCCCTACCATGGGGAAAAGCTGTTGGCTGTCTACCTTATCTATGCCTCATGTTTTTATAGACCTCTATAAGGTCACCCCTCAATCTGCTACTCTTCAGGGGAAAAATGTCTCAGCCTATCTAACCTCTACTTATGACTCAAATCTCCCAGCCCAGGTAGTATCTGAGTAAATCTTTTCTGCGCTTTTTTTTTCTAGTTTAATAATATCCTTTCTATAGTATGGCAACCAGAACTACACACAGTGCTCCAAATGTAGCCTCACCAATGTCTTGACAGCTGTAACAAGATGTCCCCATATTCTATATTCAGTGCTCTAATCAATGAAAGCAAGCATGCCAAAAGCCACCTTCATCATCCTGTCTATCTGTGACTCTACTTTCGAGGAGCTATGAACCTGTACTCCTGGATCTCTTTGTTCTATAACACTCCCCAGGGCCCTACCATTGACTGTGCAAGTCTTGTCCTGGTTTGAGCCTCAAAAATGCAACATTTTGCATTTATCTAAAAGCTAATATCAATAATGATCTCAGATTTACAAATGTTAGAATGGACTTGAAGGTTTTATGTATGTAGAATGTTGATAATCATGGTCGTTGAGCAAGCCGAAGTTCCAATTCATCATGATATGGAATGAAGGGATGTAGAAGTAACCAGTTGATATCCTCATCATAATTGTCAGCATTGAAAGGATTCTGAACTGAGTTCAGAAAGTTGCCAAGAAAGAAGAAAAAAGAACCTAGAGTTGCTTTTGTGAAACTTCCAAATAACTGATGGTAGTAGTGTTGAACAATAACTGGGATCAGACTGAGTGTCAACCCTACAAACTTGTATAGCAAATGACCAGGGAGAAATTACAGAAATAGGAAAATAATAAAGGAAAAGAAATTAAGAAATGTTGGAGACAGCAAGAACTGCAGACACTGGAGTCAGTCAGTACGATGTGGAACTGGAGGAAGGCAGCATCAGAAGAGCAGAAAAGTCGATGTTTCAGATTTACACCCTTCGTCAAGAGTCCTGACCTCCTGTGTTCCTTCAGCTCCACACTATTGAATTAAGAAATGTTGCCTCATTCTGGATTTAAAAACAGGCAAAGAATTGTTTCAAGTAGCATGTTCAGTGAATGTTGAATTATCAGACAAAAAGCCCAAACTATGTCATTTTCTGTAGTAAGAAGTGTAGGAGAAGTTAGGTACATTATAAAATATTTAAGACCAATTATTACATGGCAGTCGTTGTGACATAACATTATTTCTATCCTTACAGTGCGAGACCTGCCACCCGTTAATCCAGGCGTACGTCAAAAACAACGCATCTCAATAGAAATTTTGCCTCCTGAAATGAAAGCGCCCATTCCTCCTGAACCTGCAGTTCCTCTTCGGACCAAAACTGTGGAGGAATTTCTGTAAGTACATAGAACTGACTGAATTAAAGAGGTTTGACCTTTTACGATTTTGTATTGAGTTTTTAGCTGCTTAAAAATGCTAATAAGATACTTTATACTGAGTTCACAATAATATCAAAAACTGTAAATGAGTTTAAGCAAAAAACATTTTATTTGAAAATGATAATAAAGTCTGAAGCTGGATGAGCACAGCAGGCCAAGCAGCATCTCAGGAGCACAAAAGCTGATGTTTCGGGCCTAGACCCTTCATCAGAGAGGGAATGGGGAGCGGGTTCTGGAATAAATAGGGAGCGAGGGGGAGGCAGACTGAAGATGGAGAGAAAAGAAGATAGGTGGAGAGCAGAGTATAGGTGGGGAGGTAGGGAGGGGATAGGTCTGTCCAGGGAAGACGGACAGGTCAAGGAGGTGGGATGAGGTTAGTAGGTAGGAAATGGAGGTATGGTTTGAGGTGGGAGGAAGGGATGGGTGAGAGGAAGAACAGGTTGGGGAGGCAGAGACAGGCTGGGCTGGTTTTGGGATGCAGCCTCACCCCCATCCCCGGTCCCAAGATGACTTTCCATATTAAGCAGAGGTTCACCTGCATATCTGCCAATGTGGTATACTGTATCCATTGTACCCGGTGTAGCTTCCTCCTCATTGGGGAAACCAAGTGGAGGCTTGGGGGGACCGTTTTATAGAACACCTCTGCTCGGTTCGCAATAAACAACTGCACCTCCCAGTCGCGAACCATTTTAACTACCCCTCCAATTCTTTAGATGACATGCCCATCATGGGCTTCCTGCAGTGCCACAATGATGCCACCCGAAGGTTGCAGAAACAGCAACTCTCATTCCGCTTGGGAGCCCTGCAGCCCAATGGTATCGATGTGGACTTCACCAGCTTCAAAATCTCCCCTTCCCCCACCGCAACCCAAAACCAGCCCAGTTTGTCCCCTCCCCCCACTGCATCACACAACCAGCCCAGCCTGTCTCTGCCTCCCCAACCTGTTCTTCCTCTCATCCATCCCTTCCTCCCACCTCAAGCCACACCTCCATTTCCTACCTACTAACCTCATCCCACCTCCTTGACCTGTCCGTCTTCCCTGGACTGACCTATCCCCTCCCTACCTCCCCACCTATGCTCTCCTCTCCACCTACCTTCTTTTCTCTCCACCTTCGGTCCGCCTCCCCCTCTCTCCCTGTTTATTCCTGAACCCTCTCCCCATCCCCCCCCTCTGATGAAGGGTCTAGGCCTGAAACATCAGCTTTTGTGCTGCTGAGATGTTGCTTGGCCTGGTGTGCTCATCCAGCTTCACACTTTATTATCTTGGATTCTCCAGTATCTGCAGTTCCCATTATCTCTGATTCAATTATTTGAAAATGAAACTGACTACTCAAGTTAGATTGCAGACACAACTTTTTTCCGGGTAATCTACAAAACAGTCATTAACCAGGTCACTGCATGTCCCTTGTCCAAAGTAACATTGTTGGTATTGTCCTTATGAGCCTTTGTAGAACTGTTTATTTCACCTTTTTTTTGAGCAGCTGGTACATTCAAGTCACTTGAGAGATCCCCAATATGTTCTAAACTTTCCAACTAGAATGGAAAACCTTCTGAACATTTTAAAATTATCCTTGGTGTAGTGATTGTAAGGAGTTCAGCTGGTGACCTCCTAGAATATGACCTCCAGCCGGGAAGCCTTGGCTGACAGGTATAAACAAATGTTTTGGAGGTTCTGTTCACTCTGAGGAGCTGGGACCAGTGACAAATACTCTGCACGTGTAAGTAAAGTGTGACTTGATGGTGGATACTGGCCTCTGTGGAGTTATTTGACTTGGCGTGCTAGTTTTGCTAACGATTGAATTTACTGTCCAACCACAGAGGTGATATTAAGTTCTTAAACTACTGGACGTGTTTGTTTCTTGAAAGTAAATGGCCTGCATAGAGTCATAGAGCTTGGTAACAACAGATCCTTCAGCTCAACTCTCCCAAGCCTACTAGGTATCCTAACATGAATTAGTTGCATTTTCCTGTGTTTGGCCATATCCCTCTAAACCTTCCCTATTCATTGCAAGGCCAGAGGAGAGCAATTAAAACTTGACTGTGTTGGTGTGGAATTGGAGTGATGAGTGGAATTAATGGGTAAGGAAAGCCAGTAATTATTGCCAAAGGACAGTAATGAACCAGATAGATTTTTATGATTCTTAATGGCCATAATCGCTGCCAGACTTTGAATTTCATTTGTGACAGTGGCCTTTGAATTCACACTGAGATGTTTAAGTTGATTTTAATTTAATTCTAATATTGGCCCAGGCTTTAAAAATACTAGTCTAACAACATAACTACTTGCACTAACTGTATCACATAACTTAGTGATCCATATAGTACAGATTTTGCCCCACTTTCAGCATCAATTACAGGATTTTGCTGCTGTTCAATATGAACAGGAAGAAAATACGTGCCCCGTTTTGGACGTGCAAGCATTAAATGCCTCCTGAAGCCAGAGAAGTCCCATTTAGTAATCTTCCACATGATTAATCAAGCGAAGTGTTCTGTACACTATCAGCTGCTACAGATTTAGGCAATGCATGTCTTACATAATAATTTGCATAGCGAAGAATGGATTTTACCAATCCCCTCTTGGGCGAACTGGCAGGTAGAAAGGCTTGTAAAATAGTGAAGGCAGTCAGGTGGCCTGCCCATTGTCATCCACCATCAAGCCATTTTATTAAGGTAGAGGGTAGCCCTCCCACCCAGAGGTTAATTAATCCACTGAAGTGGCTACTTATGGGCCACTTCCCATTTTGCTAGCAGTGTGTGGGGCTTTCTTTTATGGAGTGACTGGCTGTGGACTCTGATAGTCTCCCTGTGGCTTCAGGGGAAGGTGGTGGGGACCCTTCTACTCAGGCACTGTGTGGTCCATGGAGGACACCTCTGGCAGCACTTGTGGCCCTGTGACATCTTCCTCCTCCCCTCCCTGTTTACCAAGTACTGCTTGACTGGCCCCAGACCCTGTTGTTTGATAGGATAATGCCATTCCGTATTCTCTTGTGTTTTTTTTTTACAGTAGTGTCCAGTGCTCCAAGTGGCGCTGATGAGACCTCTGATGCTATAATTGTTTGACTGCTCCTGGTGTCAGGCAGAAATCCTTGAAAGGGGCTGGAAGTCCTGAAAACAATTAATCTGTTGCCTGACTGTCATAAAATCTTGCCACAGGTCTCCCAAAACAGCTGAGGTGAGATCTGTCCTGACTTTCTAATTCATCATTTGGCCTTTCATTGCAACAACAAGATTTAGCCCTGCATCTATCTGATTTTGAAGGCTGGTAAATCCAGAAACAGAGCTTTTCATTGGGGCAGATATTGTTTTGGGTCTAAAATGGTGTCCACCACATATCCTGCACACCTTATCTTAGTTTGTGCCTCATGCCATTTTGGTGGAGATAGTACAGACTCTGGGAGCACTCTGCTTTGAGTTTGCAGAAGAGGCAGAATGTGATGTCAGACAGCATTTAACCTGACTTTAATTGGACTGATTCCATTTCCATCTTCTGTGCCCCAGTTAATTTACTCTTTCAAATTGTAGAGCTGAGTTTAGCAGTAAGAAGAGCCTTGTCCTCCTCCTCCTCCACTGCCACACAGGAATATGTTCAGCACTTGGCTGTTCAGTGCTCCAATTGGTTACAAACTGCTTGAGTCTCCCTCATGCTATAAAACAAATAATGCCACAGGCATCTGACATCCTGTACGTGAGCAATGAACATCCAATGTGCTGAAAGGCAGTGCAAGCCACAGAGGGTCACAGTCCCAAAGTTAACATGAAGAAATTAAGCTAAGAACCATGACGTGCACGTGTGAACCTATGCGTAAAGTGACCAGACAGGAGCATGCAAGTCATGAATGTCTCTGAACTTCAAATTGAAGTTCTGTAAGGGTTGATGTGGTGTGAAAGTTAGTCCAAAAGCAACAATGGTAACATAGTGAGGCTTGTGGTTTGGTGGTGCCAACCAGCATGGACAAAGGACCGAGGAGGACTGTGGACATAGAGTGTGCAGCAACAATTTTGTGAAGACTGTTTGCTTCTCTCAGCCCTCAGAAAACAATGAGCTGTTACGACCTGGTAACTGTTCTGACTTTAATGTTGGGAATTTTCCACCATCCAGTTTCTCAAGCTAGGAGAGCTGAATTTTAACTGCATAGAATTGAGGTGAGTTTAGCTAATAATGAGCCACAAATACATGGACGTAACATGGTTACTGCTCAATAGTGAGATTCAGAACTCGCCGTTTAAATCCTAACGGGAAAATCAGATGTGTTTTCTTGATGTCAGGAATCTGATTTTTCCCTTTTCGCTATCTTCCCAACATTCTCACCACTTCTCACACACTGTTTAAGGGAATGGAACGCCCTACCTATGTTATCTATATTATCAAGACAAGAAAAATAATGTGAAATTCCCAGAACTAGGATTTCCTGCATTGAGTTGGAATAATCGGAAGACCCATAAAGATCTTACAAAATCTGTAAGTTTGTTATTTAGAAGTCATGAACAATGCTAACTATTGCTTCTACTCAGTCAATCTGTGTGTAACAAGGTACTTCTGTACCTGTGAGTATCCTAAAACCACCCCAGTTTGTCCCCTCCTCCCTAACCTGTTCTTCCTCTCACCTATCCTCTCCTCCCACCTCAAGCCGCACCTCCATTTCCTGCCTACTAACCTCATCCCGCCCCCTTGACCTGTCCGTCCTCCCCGGACTGACTTATTCCTTCCCTGCCTCCCCACCTCTACTCTCGTCTCCACCTATCTTCTCCTCTCTCCATCTTCGGTCCACCTCCCCCTCGCTCCCTATTTATTTCAGAATCCTCTCCCCATCCCCCTTTTCTGATGAAGGCTCTGGGCCCGAAACGTCAGCTTTTGTGCTCCTAAGATGCTGCTTGGCCTGCTGTGTTCATCCAGCTCCACGCTTTGTTATCTCGGATTCTCCAGCATCTGCAGTTCCCGTTTTCTCCAAGCCAAACGAAACCTATTTTCATATGATTCAATTCTGAACCAGCAATAGACCACAATTGAGGGCTAGAGCACCATTCATCAGACAATAATATGGCTTTTTAGTTAAACTAAACCTTGTTGGTTTGATTAACAAATGTAATGGCCAAGATTCTTTTTTAATTTCAGAAAAGATGTAGAAAACGCCAAGATTTCAGGAGATTGGACAATTGTACATGATTTTTATTCAACAGCATTTGATTCTTTCCAGCAAATTAATGCAGCTTTCAAGGTAAATAGACAACACATTGTATTTTTGCTTCAGTGATAATTCCAGGCTAGCTGTTATCTATTGATTGATTAATTCTAAACACACGGAAAAGATAACCAACCTGTTCTAATTGTTGGGCATCTATTTTAAATGAGACACATTTCAGAGTAATGACTATGTTTTATTCCTACAAAACTCAGTGATTTGATGCTCAGTTGAAGAACCCAGCATCTGGAGTGTATACTGCTGCAAGCCACCCCACATCTTAGTGTTCAGTACCCTGTCCCATCCATCTCTGTGGGATATTCTCCTTGAGATCTCTGTATTTATAAAATATCTTTTGGGTTTTGCTGAATTTCACTTACCAACATTTGTCGATGCCTGTCTTTGCATTCCCAATTTCCTATTTTAATTTCTCCTTGGATTTCCAATATTCCTCCAGTCTGTCTGCAATATTGAATTCTTGTTATCTAACATGCGTTTCCCTTTTATTGTCTTATCCTGCTTTTGACATCTGGGCGTCTGGATTTGGGAGGTTCACCCTTTTCCTTTGTGGGTAATCATTTGTTTTGAACATTGCTGACCTCCACTTTGAATAATCCTCACTACAGAACTTGATTTTCATTGGAAGTGAAAATTAAATATATAACACATTTAATAATTGCCTACCTCTTTGACCATTACTTTTACTATTAACAATTTATACATTTGCCTACATGTATTTCATGTACATGTATATACATGTGAAGTTTCTACTCAATCCATATCAGTCTAAAAGCAGATATCATTGAGTCCAACAGTATGATCTTAAATTGAAATCCCTCAAGGGGTTGATGCAAGATTGTGTCCTCCTCCTTAGTTGTTAGCTTGAGGTGGGGATCGCAGCACCACTGAATCACAATTTTCCTTTGTTTTTGCTGCTCATTTCTGGGTTGTTTCTTCTTCTAACATCCAGTGTTAAAATCAAGATTCATTGCAAACCCTGTTTAAACTTATTCATTATATAGCATTTAAAAAGTTTGAACTTCCTTTCTTCCAATGCTCTCTACTTTATCCTGAATACGATAAGATTTAACATCATGCATTCGGCGTTATTTAATAATAACTTCCAGGATTATTTCATCCATCCTGTTCTCTTCAAACACAGGCTGCATCATCAGCCTCCATTGAGACCAATACCAGAGGTGGAGGGAAGATGAAAGCAGCCCTGTGGGCTCCCATGTAAGCCCCTACTCTTCCTCCCTCATGTAAACTTTTACAGAAGTGAGATTTGTAGGGCCAATTCCTTTCAGTTGGCAGATGATCCTCAATTTCAATCAGCCTCCAGGTTCCCAGAGATATTGAGTGTCAATTCAATGGCCAGGAGGTGAACCCCAGGGGCAGGCTGGGTAGGGTGCATTACTGCAAGCAGGCTCCGAGATTCTACCTGCCTGCCTAAGTAGCTACTCTCCCCACCACAGTCGTGTCCCAGCTACAAAAGCCATTCATTTGATTAAGCATTTAAAGGAGTTTGAGAGAAGGAGCCTTTTGTTTAAAGCTTCTTTAAAGCTTTTCTGTAAAGTGTGTTGTTCTGGGTTTTATTAAGATCTACTTGGTGCCCTCTCCAAACAGAAATTATACTTAAGACAAAAGACCAGGATTGTTGCAAATGTTTTGATGCAAGTGTGACTGGTGTGAAAGGATTACGGTTATATCTGTTTGACACTGTTTGACTTCTGCATTGAGACAAGTTTATAACATTGAGAAAGTACATTTTTGAAACACCCTTTTAGAGAGTTTGTTTGGTTTTAATTTATTATGTTTAAAATAGTAAATGAAGATATATTCACCCCACTTTTCAGAAATGGCATTTTTTTTTGCCATGTAAAGCCAAACAAATTTCACTGGGGCAGCTCAGTGGCTAGTACTGCTGCCTCACATCATCAGGGACCCGGGTTCAATTCCAGCCTTGTGTGACTGTGTAGAGTTTGTACATTCTCCTCATGTCTATGTAGGCTTCCTCCTACAGTCAAAAGATGTGCAAGTTAGGTGGATTTGCCATGCTAAATTGCCCATAAGGTCTAGGGTGGGAAATGCAGAGATAGGAAAGGACAGGGTAGGGGAAGGGTCTGGGTGGGACACTGTTCAGAGAGTGGATTTGGACTTTATGGGCCGAATGGTCTGCTTCCACACTGTGGGGACTCATTGAAATGTAGTTTTATCTTTTGCTGTGTTATGCTTTCGTTTTGTTTTGGCTAAGTCATGTTTTATCTTTTATTAATTCATAGCGACGTGCTAGTGCACCTTTCAACACAATAGATGATCCAGGCATTAATGTTAAATTAACAAACAGTGTCTATGACACCTTACTGAACACAGTGAGTACTTTTTTTAATCATTATTGTCAAATTTAAAAGTTAACTACTTTGTTTTAATAAATCAAACATCTTTCAGGGAAAGGCACTTATGAAATGGTGGCACAGTGGCTCAGCAGCTAGTAGTACTGCCTCACAGTGCCAGGGACTGAGGTTCAGTTCCGGCCTTGGGTAACTGTCTGTGTGGAGTTTGCACGTTCTCCGCATGACTGCATGGGTTTTCACTGAGTGCTACAGTTTCCTCCCACAGTCCAAAGATATGCAGGTTAGGTGGATTGGCCATGCTAAATTGCCCATTTTCTTTGGGGATGTAGAGGTTAGCTATGGGAAATGCAGGGTTACAGGGATGTGGTATGGGGGTGTCTCTGGGTAGGATATGCTTCAGAGGGTAAGTGTGGACTTGATGGGCTGAATAGCCTGCTTCCACTCTCTGGAGATTCTAAACCTTCAGAGAATACCACATTTACAATGCCATCACTGTATTTTTATGCCATAACATGTACACTGCTGGTGTCTGCTTAAAGTAATGAATTATATTGCTGGGACACCTTACTCTCTGGGCAGAGAAATATCTGCTTTTGTATATGTGCTTACTGTGACACAAATCTGTAAAGAGTAAATTACAAGTTTGAATTAATTCATAAATATTTCTAATATTGCATAATGTCAACTTGCTGTAAAATAATAAGGTTGTAAAACATTTCCAAATATTAAATGCCCTTAAATAATGGAAAAATGACTCCACTTAGAGCAAGCAGTTAGTTCAGGTGATGTTCGAAATTACACACATATAATTCAGAGGAGTAATCATTTTATAAAATATGGTGTTCCCCTCCTAATATGGTATACATACAACCTATCGTGACTGACACCATGGGAGACCTGGTAGTGCTTTATAAAGTTTGAGCAATACCTTCACTCGCTAAACGTTGTTTACAGTGAATACTGGCGCATTTGTATTTCATTCATTAAATTAAACAAAGAAAATGACATGTTGTTCTATTTTTCTTACAATTAAAATCGAGTAAAGATATGTAACAAACTGGTGCTATTGCTAATTTCAGCCTCAAGACATCCAGAAAACAGTTCTGAAAGGCATTATTAATAGTCTACTGAAGGAATGGAAAGGGTAAGACTGATGTATTTTTCCAAATAAAGCTAACAATTGTTTGATATTCAGTCTGCAGATTTCTTTTTGATTCTTCTTTATTAGAAAAGAAAAACAAGATTATTACTGATCGTGTTCGCAGTGATTTGATGACAGCAGGCTGTGCAAGGGCACAGAAAACATCCATTCTAGGTGTTCATCTATTTTTTCATTGTTTTCAATGGGAGAAGAGAATACCACTTGACAGTTACCCGGGAGTAGAAGTACCAAGCCAAAGGAATAAGGGGGCGAAAAGAAGCCCCTAAATACCCCTGAAATATAGTTATGTCCACTGTTACTACTACTTAAATGTTTTCTGAACATGATATCAAGTAAGCTATCATCTTTGGGGTTTTGGACATATTGCAGAAGCATAACATACATTTAGGTTATGAGCTACAAAATTCCTGGGTCTAAGAGGATAGCACTGGGGCAGAACATGAGTAGGGGTAGCATTTGATGGAGACTGGTACCAGAAGGTCACTTGTCTGATCTTACTCGTGTGAAATGTTCGCAGACATTTATTGCACCCTTCCATCCATTTATGCTGTTGCAGGAGGCAGGATTAGCATAGTGATTCATGTAATTCTGAAGAAGGGTCGCTGGACCTGAAGTGTTTACTCTGCTTTTCTGTTCACAGATGGTGCCAGACCTGCTAGGTTTCTCCAGCAATTTCTGTTTTTGTTCAGATTTCCTGCATCTACAGCTCTTTGTTTTTTATTTAGCATGGTGATGGTCCTAGTCATAAATCTGCCTGTTATTGCTTTTTAATATTTATAAGTGGATGTGGAAAACTAACGCTATTTTGACAGATTGATTACAACGCTATCAGTTACACTGTTATAAACGGCTCCTTAATTTAATGTTTTCTGGACACATAAATGTTAATTCTGAGTTAATTGTTATCTAATGTGACTTCTCTTGTAATACGTGAGTAACCTGGTTAATCAATGGTTTATTATTCCATGGAGAGCATTAATGGTGTGTACATGATAAAATATATTTACAAAAGTGTTTATGAATAATGCATATTTCTTAAATGTACAAGATTGGTATTGTTTGCAGCCATACGTGTTAATTTTCAACAAACAATATTTAAATAATCATTTTAAGAAATTCTGTAGGCTCAAGAAAAGTTTGATTTTTGAAGATGGTGACACGGCCAATGATGGGCCAAAACTGAGGCTTTTGAATTTGAGAGATTTTGACGAGCTGCACTTTAGGGATTAGATGGGCAAGATATTTAAAAGGCATGTCATTAAGTTTTAAAATCCAGTGGTCATTTCTTAGAACAATTTGAAGGGTAGTGAATGTCATGAACAGCAGACATGCACCTTCCACTCAAATGGAACACTGGTGAAAACTGTAAAGATTTAGTATCGTGTGTTTGCCTGGCTCACTTAGTCCATGCAGCTGTCCAAGTTTAGAAGGAATTGCACCAAAATAATTTCAGACGTGTGGCCGAAACTAACATAAACACCTGCACTTGCCACTTGGCTCGCTTCATCAATGTATAATTTTAAAATGCTGCATGGCCCACATAGGTAGTGGCCACCACCCTGCCTGTGTCAGGAAATGGAATGAGTTAAGAGAAGGAGCACTCCACGAACAAATTTCTTCCTTCCATGGTTTATTTATCTTTTCTGTGGCAGGAAGCTGAGTAAACGTTTGTGCCCTTACTAGCTGAAACCATGCTCTTCCGATGCTTCTCAGCTAGTTTAAAAACTCTGAGGGAGTTATTAGACGAAGCCTGAAGATGGGCCCAGAGATTGTGACATACGATTATCGCATGCCTGTTTGTTGTGGAGCATGCAGCGTGTATGTATCATTAGCAAGCCCAAGCACTACTAAACATAGACTGCACTCTTCAAAGCCAACCGGTACCACGTGGTGTATTCTGGGGCTGTTGAAGATTCTGGAAGGTTCAGATGCCACACTGGAGGCCTTGTTGCAAGAATTGGGAGGGACCAGGGAACAACTTCGCCTACAAAAGTCAAGGACGCCCTCCAGATGGGCACTAAGAAGAAGGTGTAGATAATCATTACTGTCAATATTGTCAGCAGTGTAACTCGTAGAAACCACATGTAGCACAGGAAAACTTTTTTAATGATCTCAAGTTACTTCTTCATTAAATGCAGCATTTTTATAAATCTATCAATAGCATCTCAAACAGTTCCATTCACCAACCTCATTTCACTCACCAACCAGCCTTATGAGATATAACTCCTACTAAGCATTCATAGCTTCACCTCAGTCTCATACATTTAGAGCTGCTGCAAGCATCACGTCCACATTTGCCAGCTTACACATGCTACCAGCTCTTCAAATATGACCGACACATCACCCAAATACATTGTGCCACTTTGACCAGCCCATTTTCCCCTCTGCAGCAAGATAAGATAGTCCAGAATGAGAGGCTGTCTAAGCTAAGCAGGTGGAAACCAAGTGGTTGCATCAGCGGAGGAGACTGAGGCCATGGCTAGCAGTAAGGAAAAAAACCATGGAAAGTGAGAGCATGTTCTGACCCGATCAACCATTTCACTTTGCATTTCCACATCCCGCAGTGTCTCCTGGTTTTTGCACAGTGCCAATGTTATAAATATGAAATTTCTTTAATTTCCCCCCCACCTTCGCTCATTCCAATGTGCCCTTGTGCGTGTATCATTTCAGATACCAAAATATTGTTATCAGGTCCAACAGTGTACAAATGTGTGAATTCCAAGAGGTGTAGGATACTGGTGATGAAGGAACTTAATCACTCAATCTCTCACCATAGTCATGTCTTCAGATACAAAGTGCTGTGCATGCTTTATAAGATAGCTAAGAGGTAGGATTTGAGTGTGGTGATTCACCATGCACAACGTGAGGGAAAGGATAGCCAAGATTTCAGCTCCCTGGAAGATGAAGCTGTACATGACCTCTTTTGGAGAGATCTCCTATGAGGACCATGGAATAGTGTAATGAAAAAGGCTGTTGGCATGCATAATAAAATACTATGTGCATTGAGAGGTTTGTCAGAAAGCTACTGTCAAGAAACTTGGAGGGGTCTCATTTACCACAGGACTTTGTGCAGAATTTAGAATCCATTCTTCCCAGGATGGAAGGGCCAATTCTGTAAGAACATGAACAAATATCATTGTGCATGGGATGGCAAGTATTTCAATTCTATTGCGGTACAACCAAAGTCATCCAACTGTAGTGATGGTAACGAGGTCAGCCAGCTGAATCTCATAGAACACGAGTTCCCTGATTGGAACTATTAATATGGTCCGATCAGGGATCCCTGGCTGAGAGAGATAAACAGAAGTGTCAGACATCCTGTTCGTTCTGAGAGCTGGCTCTGAGGGACTTGGATCAGTGTCAAGGACTCTGCACATGTATCTAAAGGAGGTGACAGGACAGTGGCCTCTGTGGAGTTGTTATGCCAACCACAGAGAAATCTTAGTCTAGGATCATGAAATCTCTGTTTGTTGCTATCTAAACACAGTTTGCTGCCATGTTGGCTGTGGATAGCTACGTTCAAAAGGTGTTTAAGGATCTCGCAGTAGCTTGGAAACCTGCCCTCCAAGGCACTACAAGGATCGCCAAGACAATGCTCCGATGTGCAGTGGCGACTTTGTGAAGTACAACCTGCAGACCCTTCCAATTATAGAACTCCTGTTCCCATGACTACTAATCTGTCAGTTTCTTTGCTATTGCCCATCAAAGCCAGCCCAGACTGCTGCTATCCATATAGCAGTGATTTTAGCTCAAGGCCTCCTTAGCCCAGAGCTGCTTGAGGCTGTCTACAATATCCCTGTTAGAAGTCAGCAACCTCCACCAGCTATGCTATAGCCAGTAGATTAGCATTACATAGGAGCACAAGGACAGACAAAGCCACCTTCAGAATCCGGCACTAAGGAAATCCATAGGTCCATCAATTAGCTTTCATATTCAATATTGTGTAGTTTATTTGACAAAGTTGATTTGGATTATCTATTTTGTAATGCTTTTGCTTCAGGACTGTGGGGAAGATGACAATGTACACACTGTTCCTGGCATAGGTTGAGGTAAAACTAATGCTTCGAGAAGGTTCTTAATGGGTGTAGCCTGCTGCTGGGAGTTTAATTTACCTTCCTGCTCCTCTGTTTATGAGCAGCTTGTCCTCCTCTGCTCAGTTCATGTGTTGAAGCTCTTAATAGAATGGTAACCACCAGTACCCATGACAGAGACCAATTGGTCTGAGCAGCTTCTCTGAGAACCAAGGCTTTTCAACATGCATTATGTTTTGACTGACATCATCTGCTTTAAGAAGCTGGGGAAAGTGCCAAGAACTTGAGCAAACCCAGACAGAGACAGTAGAATTTTATCAGCAATTCACCTGAGTTGGGTTTAAATAGCATTGATGGGAACATGCTGTTCCTGCTGATCAGTACATGTCCTGCTCTGCTTATTTAAGGGAGGCCATTAGCTGGAGTGATAAGGTGAAAACTGTCAAGTGCTGAGAAGGGTCACCAGACCCAAAACTTTAACTCTGATTTCTCATCACAGATGTTGCCAAAGCTGCTGGTCTTTTCCAGCAATTTCTATTTTCTTTTTTCTGATTTACAGCATCCACAGTTCTTTAGATTTTTATTGAATGAAAACTGTCAATACAGCTGTCAAACTGATGTAACATACTGACTGACCACATGATTTGCCAATTTTATGCAATTACAACATGCACTCTCCACACTTTTGCTACTGATTTGCACAAAATAGTGTCCATAGTGCCATACATGTGTGCAGCATGGAGGCCTTTAAGAATGAAATCAGCACCCATGCCATGAAAAAGACAGGTACTACAGAGTCAAATATTGCAGTCAATCAGTACCTGAGGCCCACGAGTGCATGGGCAAAGAGCTGCATATTAATCCCGAAGGAACCTGATGGTTCACAACATGCTCACTGCTGCTTTAAGGGATTAGACAAGGAAATAAAAACCTCAGCAGAGCTGTTTGAGGTCATGTTAATAAGGTAGCTTTGAGCAGTGAAAGGTGCCAAAGACCAACCTCACTCCCAATCTTGAATCCTGCTCCCAAGGCTACATTTGAAGTAATTGTGTGATTCAGTTGTAGTGGAACTCCTTGCCCTAATAAGGTCAGGAGCGTAGACAGTTGGCAGCTGTTTAAAATGACATTTACTGGGTGGAATTTAGTTGGTGATAAATCCTGAGGATTAACTGAGTTGGATTTACAGACTGCCCAATGTAGTGCAGTTACATTTACAGAACACATTCCATAGACTCTGCTCAGCAGCTGGACTCCTTTCTGTGTTTGCCACAAACAATTTTATACGGTATGATAGCTACACTTTTATGTGTTAAACTGAATCTTAAAAGGCTCCCAAAGGTTTGATAATAGAGATGTGGTTTTAAAGATTTATTATCCTTCCAAAGTTGCTTAAAACGTATTTGATTTCTTGCATTTTTTTGCATCTCCTGCCAATGTGTGTTACCTGGCAAAAATGAAAAAGATACTAATTTATATCAAATTATAAAAGGTAAATGTAGCTGTGAAATGGGACTTCTGTGGAGTTTTACCGACCACATCCATTTAAAAGCATCATTGTCTCTTGAAGCTACATTTGTTGGCAGAGCTCCTAGTATGCTTAGACTGCCTTAAAGTACTGTCGCCAGCATTGTCAGAGAGGCCAAACCTGCTGGGGAGAGAGGCTTTGTCTCCCCTAATTTGATCTTTGTCATTATTAATGTTCAAAAACTTTAATTAGTGTTGTTCCTGTAACCAAAATGAACTGCTTTGAATGAAGTACAGTTGATATCATTACTGCTTCAGCCTGCTGACTGATATGAAAGAGATCTGTGTACTTTATCAGGACCTAAGGCATTGGTTAGCTCAGTTGGCTGGATGGCTGGTTTGTGATGTAAGGTGATGTCAACACGGGTTCATTCCTGCACCAGCTGAGGTTATCATTAAGGATTCTCCTTCTCAACCTCTCCCCTCACCTGAGGCATGATGACCCTCAGGTTAAGCCCACCACTAGTCATCTCTCTTTAATGAGCCAGTAGCCGTATGGTCTAATGAGATAATGGTTACTTTATGTTTACTTTTTGGACCTGAGGTTTTCCTTTTTATACAATAGAAGTCCAATTTAAGGTGAATTCAATGAACAGAGAAAAGCAAAATGTTCAAAATCATAATTCATAATGTATCTGACTACAAGAGCGATTGATGCAAAGATAGCTACAGATATCACTGGCTCACCTTTGCTTATAGGCAACTGAAACCCTGGCATCTGGGTTTTAGAAAAGTATAGCACAGTACAGGCCCTTCGGCCCATGATGTTGTGCCGTGGAATAATCCCAATCCAAAAATAACCGAACCTAACTTACATTCCCCTCAATTCACTGCTGTCCATGTGCATGTCCAGCAGTCGCTTAAATGTCACTAATGTCTCTGCTTCCATGACTACCACTGGCAAAGTATTCCATGCGCTCACAACTCTCTGGGTGAAGAACCTCCATCTGACATCTCCTCTATACCTTCCTCCTAACACCTTAAAACTACGCCTCGTGGCAGTAAATCCTGCCCTGGGGAAAAGTCTCTGGCTATCGACTCTATCCATGCCTCTCATTACCTTGTACACCTCGATCAGGTCACCTCTCTTCCTACATCTCTCCAGAGAGAAAAGTCCGAGCTCAGTCAACCTCCTCAACCTGGTAAACCTTCTTTGCACCCTCTCCAGAGCCTCCACATCTTTCCTATAATAGGGCGACCGGAACTGGACACACTATTCCAGTGTGGTCTCACCAGGGTTTTGTAGAACTGCAGCATAACCTCGTGGGTCTAAAACTCGATCCCCCTGTTAATGAAAGCCAAAACACCATATGCTTTCTTAACAACCTTATCCACTTGTGTGGCAACTTTGAGGGAGCTATGCACTTGAACACCAAGATCCCGCTGTTCCTCCACACTGCCGAGAATCTGCCTTTCATCCTATATTCAGCATTTAAATTCGACTTTCCAAAATGCATCACTTCGCATTTATCCAGGTTGAACTCCATCTGCCATTTCTCAGCCCACCTCTGCATACTGTCAATGTCTTGCTGAAGCCTGCAATAGCCCTCGATACTATCAACGGCACCTCCAACCTTTGTGTCATCAGCAAACCTACTAACCCACCTGTCAACCTCCATATCCAAGTCATTTATAAAAACTACAAAGAGCAGAGGCCCAAGAACAGAGCCCAGCGGGTCACCACTCAGCACTGACCTCCAGGCAGAATATTTATCATCTACAACCACTCTCTGCCTCCTGTCAGCCAACCAATTCTGAATCCAGACGGCCAAGTCACCCTGATTTCCATACCTCCTGACTTTATGAAAGTGCCTGCCGTGGGGACCCTTATCAAATGCTTTGCTGAACTCCATGTACACCACATCCACTGCTCGTCCCTCGTCAAACTGTCTCATGACCTCCTCAAAGAACTCAATAAGATTTGTAAGGCATGACCCGCCCCCCTCAAACCCATGCTGACTCCCTTTAATCATGCTCTGCACGTGCAACAGCACATCCACATGAAATTTGACAGGGCAGGTCCTCGTCTTTCTGAAACAAATTTTCTGCTGTCTGGATAACTCTGGGGAGGCTTCCAGTGCTTGGCAGGGCTAGCAATTGACATAGTTGCATGATTGGGACTACAGTAGGTGAAAATAAAGGCATTACCTACTCACTAACACTCAGTTGGGTTTCTACCAGGGCCACCCAGCTTCCGGCCTCATTGATGCCCTGGTTCAAACATGGACAAAAGAGGTGAGGGAGTGAGAGCGACAGTGGTTTTCAAAGATAGTTTGTGTGTTTACATTATTGTGGGTCTGAGGGGTGGTACCATTACTGCCTCTAGTAGCATTTCTTGTTTCTAGAGGAAACTAAAATCAAATGTTCAGTTGTTAATTCATTTTGAATGAACTGCCGCTGGTGGTGTTCACATCTTTTTGCTGCCCTTGTCTTTCTAGATGGAAGTGACAGACGACTTGGAAGGTGCTATCTGAGGATCTTTGAATTTCTGCAGTGCGTCTAGTAGATAGTACACACTGTGCTACTGAGCATCAGCGATGAAAAGAGTGGATGCTTGTGGATGTAGCACCAATAAAATAGTTTGCTCTTGCCCAAGGTGATGTCAAGCTTCTTGTTGGAGCTGCACTCCTCCAGGCAACTGGGGAGTATTCCATCACACTCATGACTTGTGCCTTGTAGATGGTGGACAGGCTTTGGGGAGTCAGTAGATGAGTTACTGAGCATGGTATTCCTAGCCTCTGACTTCCTCTTGTAGCTACAATGTGTGGCGAGTCCAATTGAGTTTCTGGTCAATGATAATACCCAGGATGTTGACAGTGGGAGATTCGCTGACAGTAACACCATTGAATGTCAAGGGGTAGTGGTTAGATGGTTCTAGCCTGGCATTTATGTGGTGAGAATATTACTTGCCACTTGTCAGCCCAAGCTTGGATATTGTGCAGATCTTGTTGCATTTGAACATGGACTATTTCAGCTTGTGAAGAATTGTAAATGATGCTGAATGTTGTACAAACATTGGCAAACATCCCACTTCTGACCTTGTGATGGAGGGAAGGTCGTTGATGAAGCAGTTGAAAATGATTGGGCATAGGACACCACCCTGAGGAACTCCGGCAGAAATATCCTGGAGTCGAGATGACTGACCTTATACAACCATCGTCTTCCTATGTGCCAGATATGACTTCAACCAGCTGAGAGCTTGCTCCCTGATGTCCACTGATTCCAGTTTCACTAGGGCTCCTTGATGTGATTTGGTCGAACGCAATCTTGATGTCAGGGGCTGTCACTCTCCCCTCCCCTTACAAATTCAGCTATTTTGTCCATGTTTCAAACAAGGCTGCTTTGAAATCAGGAGAAGAGTGGCCTTGATGGAATCCAAACTGGGCGTCATTGAGAACGTTATTGCTGAGCAGGTGCTGCTTGATAGCACCATTGACGATCGAGAGTAGACTAATGTGGCGGTAATTGACCAGGTTAGATTTGTCCTCCTTTTTTTATTTACGGGACATACCTGGGCAATTTGCCACATTTTTGGATAGATGCTAGTGTTGTGACTGTGCTGGAACAGCTTAGCTAAGGGAATGGTAAGTTCTGGAGCACAAGCCTTCAGTACTATTCCTGGAATGTTGCCAGGGCCTGTAGCTTTTGCCGTATCCAGTATCTCCAACCTTTTCTTGATATCACATGGAGTGAATTGAATTGATTAAAGACTGGTATCTGTAATGCTGGGGACCACTGGAAGATGCCAGGATGGATCATCCATATAGCACTTTTGTGTGTAAGAATGCTTGTGTGTGAAGACTGAATTAGTTTCTATTTCCCCAAGGACATTTAGTCTGCCAATACCTGTTGTCTAGCACCTCAGAGGAGAGAGGAAATTTGACTTGCATTTCGAGAAATGAAAGCTGCCATGGAACTGCAGCAAAAGTCAATTCCTTTAGAAGAGAAAGGAAAGAATATTTGCAATTTGTCTGTATGGGCTCATACAGATTCCTTTTATTACTTATAAGTTTGTTGCAGTTATATCGTGTTGATATGGTCATTGGTGAAGAACGTGCATATAATTGCAAGTGTGTACCAATTATCCCATGTTGATCAGTTTTGAATTTTTTTTTCCCAGACCACGGACAAAAGATGATCTGCGAGCTTATTTTTTACTTGTGCAGGTATGAAACTGCTTTCTATGGTAATGGTTATTTTCTGATATTGTATCAGTAGTTTCAGAAGCATGGGACATAGTTGACAGTGAGCTAATGATCACTACATCCCCTAGACTGTTTCCTCAGTAGCCATTGCTGAGCGTTTTTGAAGCTAAATGATTGTTTAGCATATTAAATACTGCATTGATCACTCGGGCTTAATGGTCTGTTCCTATACTGTAACTTGTGTAAAATGTTTATAAAGCAATATTTTTCTATGTTCTGCACACTAAAACTTTTAAGTATGATCATTGTCATTTGTTTACATTCTTGGGTTTTTGATTGGAGAATCAAAACTAAGTACTATTTGTTCCTTCCTGTAGAACCCTCAGTTTACGAATACATCAACATACGTCATCTATGCTCATTTATTACGACAGACCGCCACCTTGTCTGAAGCGGACCATCACTTTCTCGTCCACTGGTTTCAAAAGTAAAAGATTTTCTGTCTTTAGAGCTCAAAATATTTTTTGAGCAGAATGGGGTAATAAATAGCTCACTTGCAAATGTCTCAATGGGAAAATTTAATTTGACTGTAAATCAAGAGATAGAGATAATAATTCTGATTTGGTTTGAAATTCCAGTGTGTCTCATCAGTGCTGTAGTGTTTAGCAGGAAATTTACAACTATAAATATCTTTGGCTATAATCCACTCAACATTACATTTGTTGCCAAATCAACTGGGACACAATGAGGAAATGATTGCCCATTTTATATTGATGGAGCCCACTCCGATACAAATGTCTGCCATCACAACTAACTTTAGGACAAATCCACTATGTAGAAATATAGGAACAAGAATTGGGCATTTGACCTTTTCAAACCTGTTCCATCATTTACTGAGATCTTGGTTGATCCAATTGTGGTCTCAGCTCCATTTTCCCATTTTCCCATCTGTCCCCTGTGGACTTCCTTGTCTATCAGTAATCTATCTGACTTGATCTTTCTTGCTACCTTCTAGGGAAAAGAATTCCACATACTAAAAATGCACTGATGGAAAAAAAAGCTCTGCATCTCTGTCTCAAAACGGACACCCCTTATTCTTAATCTATGACACCTAGTTTTCGTCTCTCCCTTCAAGAAGAAACCTCTTTCTGGTATTTTGAGCCCTGATGATCTTTTATTTTTCAATAAACTCACCTCTAACTCTTCTGAGGTCCAATGAATAAAGGCCAAACTGTTGAACCTTTCTTTGTAGGCTATATCTCAGGAATGATTTGTCTACATTCTCTGCACTGTGACTGTTATACTAATTATAGTACTTCTCTTTTTTTTCTTTCAAATAAAGAGAGAAACTGTACAGAGTACTCCCAGATGTGGTGTCACCACTACTGCAGCAACATTTTCTTCTTTTATGTTCCATTACCTTACAATAAGCAAATACCATTCTGTTTACCTACGTAATATACTTGTGTATTACCAATCTTGCCATTCTGGTTCTCCAAATTTTACATGTAGATTAAAGTCATACGTAATTATTGCAGTACATTTTTGCATGCCTTCTTTATTTCCTGTATGGTCAATCTTACCATCAATCAGTTGTTAGGGAGCTTATAAACTACTCTCTCAAAGTGCCTCTTATCGTTACTATTTCTCATCTGTACCCAAAGGTATTTTACTTTTTTTCTGTCGCATTAAGACCATCTCTGATTAATGCCACCTTTAGTAAACAAAATAATACATCATCATTTCCTAACTATGTATCATTCTGATATGTCAAAGATCTTTCCACATTTACGTCCCAGCCTTGGTCAACTTTCAACCATGTAGGAACATTGGTATGTAGAAGTAGGCCATTCAGCCCATCAAGCCTGCTCTGCCATTCATTTAGAATGGGTCGATCATCAATTTAGATATCTCTTCTCCACACTGTCTCCATATCTATCCCTGATGTCAATACTCTTTAGAAATCTATCAACTTCTGTCCTTAACACGGTCAATGATAGAGCACCTGCAGCCTGCTGGGGTAGAGTGTTCCAAAGATTTACCACACTGGGTGAAAACGCCCCTTCTTATCACAGTCTTAAATGGCCTACCTTTATTGTGAGATTATGCCCTGTGGTATAGATTCACCAGCCAGGAGCAACATCAACATCAACACTGCAAGAGTGTTAAGTTTCAACTAGGTCACCTCTCGTTCTCCAATACTCCAAGGAAAATAGACCCTGTCTCTTCAACCTCTCCTATTAACACAATCATGTCATCCCATATTAATCAGATGAACCTCCATTGAACTCCCTCATTAACAAGTATATCCTTCCCTACCCACATTATATGCATCTCTAATATTCTGATTTACACAATACCAAACATTACCATGTCAATTTGGTGATCTATAAACAATTTCCAACTGTTTGCTAGCCCTTGCTGTTTTTCAGTTCCACCCTAACTAATTCTAGATCTTAAACCTTCAATCTAAATTTCTCTCTTACGGAAGAATTGATCTCATTCCTTATTAAGAATGCGAAACCTCCCTGCCCCTTCTATTTTAATTTATGCCTATCCCTCCTTCGTGCATAATATCTTTGTATATTCAGTTCTCGGTCTTTAGCTAAGCCCATAACTGCTGGTACTCCCCCAGCAGAAACTCTTTCCTGGTTCTACGTTTGTTATTGGTATCTACTTGGAAGATCTCCTACAGACCGCAGCAGATGTCTTGAAGCCTAACACTGGATACACAGCACAACAAACCATATCAGAAAATATGAAACAATTCACCTTTTGAGAGAGAATATTATGCTGGAATCCTCTCTCTCTGGTGAGGTTTCAGAACCTACTTCTTTTCCCTCCCCAAGGTGAGGCTCATGGTGCTTTGGGTCAGACCTGCCTTTGGGGGGAAAAAAGCTCAAACATCAGTTACTATTTCTTGAGTGTGGTCCTCTACACTGGTTACATAGGTCTAATCTTCTCCACTGAAACATTCATCAATACAACTTCCAAATGAAGCCTGCTGCTTAGCAGAGAAAGAAACCTCGGTAAGCATTCTGACGTTATTCCATGCTTGCAAGAGAAGTTACAATACCTGATTTTGCTGCTCTGTCTGAAATGAGCACAGGCCAGAAATTAATCCTGTGTCACTTGTTGCCTGTGTGACTCAGTTTTTCACGAGATAGGCTCTCTGTGTCATTGCTTGAAAGCATTTTATTAATCATCTGAACATTATGACTCAACGTGATGTTGACTAACTGCAAGATTGACTTGTGTTTTCCTTAGATTGCCCTTAAGGAGATTTAAGCAATTGGTAGAGTCATTACTGCAGTTCGTATCTTTACGTCTGTTTCCGGCAAAACCAGATGACCTGCCACCAATGGCAAAGTGTACTTGGTGGATTCCTTCAGCAACAAGAGTCTTGGCTTTGCTCAGTGAGTATCTGTGAGAGGCTGTTGCGTTTTGCATTTCAAATGTAGATAATGACCCAAATGTAGATTATGATTTGCTTGTATAACAACATAAGCAATAAGCAATTTGAATAAGATAATTGTATCTGCATTTAAAACACACTGGTCAAATTTGGATTCCCTAATATGCATTCTTTGGGCAGCGTGAAACCTTTCAAACCACTGAAATGGAATCCAGCAGGAAATCTGGCAGTTACCTTGGCTGTAAAAGTTTACACTATCTTGCCATTTGCAGATCATATTTCCACACTATCATCTTAAATTATGTGCAGCATTCATTTCTGAGCTGATAGCTATGACCACCATCAAGTGGTTGTGTCTCCTTATCTTCACCGCTGCCTTGGTTATCCTCTACTGCAGAGGCATGTACCAGTTTTTGGACATTCGAAATGAAGAAAAAACAAAGCTTATGATAAAGACAAAGAAGAAAGTGAGAAATGAAGATTTGCAACATCATTAGATTGTCGGACAGCATCAGTTTGAGGGATGAGTGTGAAATGGGATGACTGGGAAAGATATACATCTAATTAACTGTCATCAAAGCAGCAGAAATGGCCCTTCCCATAATGCACAGAATCCTCTCTTCCAAGGGGCGATAAAGCATGCAGGCCGAACGAACCGTTCCTCCCACTCCCATTATTTATTGTAGCAAGGTCAAAGCTTTCAACAGCCCCCTGCTTCCAAAAGCTTAGCCCCTCACTCAGCATGAAGTTTCTGATCACGACCAGCTCTTCATAAGTTTACAGGCAAACTTTTCAGGGGTTGTTGGGCAGCCTTTGGGAGGCATGGGAGATCTGTACAAGTCTTGTTAAATCCTTGAAACACCATTCAATTCTGGGAAGGTATCAGGTAACTTGTTCATCAACCAAAATGCCATCTGCTGTTGATGGACATGATTCTTTCTTCAGGCTTTTCACTCCCATCATAATTGAGGATTGTTTTCTACACAGATTTCCAGTGTTGGGATACTTCTGCCTGTCACAATGCTGGTTTTGGCAGGTCAATTAAATTCTGCCCAATGAGTGCCACACAAAGTTTTGGATTTTGAAGCTGTCATGGTGAAATAAGATAAGGCTTGCAAAAGCAACTTAAAAACGTATGAATATTACGTATAAATCCTGACCTGAAATATCTTTAAACTGTTTTTCTGGTGAATAAAGTAATTTCTTTATAGCTGGGATTTAGTACGAAGGAGTCGCCATGTTAAAAGTTTTCACAGACTGAGAAGAAGCATTAGGAGAAATTGCAATAAATTGTTGAAGAATTGACACGACATGGCTGAAGCAGATGCCAATGTATAGTTGAAAAAAGGATAAATATTTGAAACATTAGAGGAGACCATGCTAATTGCGAAGTTTAGGCAGGGAGATAAGTTATAGATTGCTGCAGCAAAATACCGTATCACTGGCACATTGGGCTGAGTTGCTTCCTTTTTTCTTTTTAAACTTAGTATGCCACATATTAAATACTTTGTAGTAGATTTAATCGACAACACTTTATTAAATAGCTTTTAATGATTCTATGAATAGCTACTAATGCTAAAAATGTTAGATTTTTGTGCGTCTTACTGTTACCACAGATGCAGCGAACAGTCTGGCAAATCCTCCAATTATTCCTTTCACTGATTTCTATAACTCTACATTGGATCATATTGACCTCATGGAGGAGTATCGTATCTGGCAGTGTTATGGAAATTCTCATAGGTAAGAAAATGGAATTGTTCACACTAAATAAAAATAGATTTTTCCCAGCACTTGTTTTCAAAACTAGATTGTAATATACCTAGTGTCAAAATTTTGTGTGTTTTTATATCCTTCATTCTCAAACCTTTTTTGTTTGATTGAAAAATCCCTTTATAAAAGAATTAGTATTAACAAATCCTAATCTGCTGTACAATAATACTCATAATAAAAAAAAGTGCTGCATGTAAGGGTTAAGGAAATAAATTTTTTTAATTAGAGTGACAATTTCAGGTGAACTTCACTGATGTAGATAATGGTGATGTGGACTAACAATGAAGTGTTTCCACTAGCATTGTCATGCATGCCAACTGAATTATTTTTAATGTGGATAAATGTTGCCTGTCGATGGCCTGCATGACCAATCAGTTCATAAAATAGATGCAATACAAACTGCTGCTATATTTATGTAAATATTTAATAAGCTCAAAAAAGTTGACTATTAAGTTTTGAAAAAAATAATTTTGCAGAGAATATTGATGAGTTTCCACTGAGTTTGGAAACCATTGTAAAAGAGTGACATCACGGGAAAGTTGTGAGTTGATTCTGTTTCAACTTCAGTAACTTTGAAAAATGTAAACATCTAAACTAGCATAGGGAAAGCAAGATTTTGTAATACAGGAGAGTAACGTCATTTATAACTGAGGGCAAAAAAATGTCTCCTGATTTCCACTTTATGGCTAATGGAACAAAAGTAACTATAGTTAGGGCAAGTAAAATAACTAAAGTGTTGTGGGTAAATCACCACAAGCTATCTTTAATTTGACTACTTATTAAGAAATCTCAGACAAGTACTGGATTAATTATTTAAAATTCATTGCATGTAGCAACCAAAATAAGACTCGAGCAAGCTAAGCCTCACAACTCAATTTGGTTATTACCCAATTAATGGTGGAATTTAGCATGATTCCAACAAACACTGTCTGTCCCTGGCTGCATCTGGGGTTCGATCCCTATGCAGTTTTATTCTCATGAATTCTGCTATTAAAGAATCAGTGTTGAATTCTTGTAGTAATTTCTGCCCTTCAGGGTTATAGAGTCATTGAGCAATACAGCATGGAAACAGGTCCTTCAGCCCAACTGGTCCATGCTGATTGCAGTGTCCTCGTTCCATGGTGTGACATTATTGGTGATCCTTTAGATTCTTTCATCTACAATATTTCAAGTCTTCAGTTTGCCTTATGATAATAAGTAGCTTCCCTGTTCTTTGTCACACTTAGCATTGACTATCTGTTTGAAGATGCAACTTCTCTGCAACAGACTCCTTAAATTCTTCTGCATGGCAGTCATTTGTCTTTGTGGCATAAGTTATCAAGCACTTGTTAAAATGATTTTGTTTATGTAGCTTCAACTCTGCCTTTTCCCAGGCATATGTAATTGCTTTCAGTTCCTAAACAACAATTTGCCCTTGTCCCCTAACAGTTTATTCCAGACAGAGCTATTGCTGATTCTTTCAATCCATTATAGTGTAAACTTCAGCACTTTAACGACTATCACAAAAGTTTAAGATTAAGGTGTGGCAGGACAGCTTGGCTATATGGAAAGCCTGCCGTCTGGTATGTGGGGAGTTGTTGACACGTTGTGTACACCAGATAAGCCATTGTATAGGATCCTCTGTACAAGTTTGAGCTTCGGATTTCAGAATTCACGTAACAAGTCTAGAGTCAATGACGTGCATTCGTGAGGCAGAGAACTGTGGATAATGCATTAAGACGAGGTGGTCACACCACCAATTGGGGGCAAGCAGGATTTGAGGAATGGGTGACCATCAGGCAATCTAATAGATGGGTAGTACAGGAGGCCCCAGAGGTCCTGGTCACTAACCAATTTTCAGTTCTGGATCTTGGTGAGTGTGATGATTCTTAGGAGGAGAGTAGTAAGGGCTAAGCCTGTAACATTATGGATAGTCTAACCGTGCAGAAGGAGAGTCCGAAGAGGGGAAGGGCAGAACACATTAGAAATCCCTATAGTTAGGGGAACATGCAGCCATTTCTTCAGTCGTCAATGTGATTGCAGGATGGTTGTTGCGTCCCTGAAACTAGGATTAAGGTTGTCAGAGAATGGCTCCAATACAGTCTTCTGGGAGTGTGAATAGCAACAGATCATGGTCTACATTCCTACCAATGACCTAGGGAGGAAATGGGATGTGGTGCTGCAATGGCAATTTATGCAGGTAGGTAGAAAACTGACAAGCAGGACCTCTAAAATGGTAATTTCTAGATTAATCCCACTACAGTGCACAATTGAGTACAGAAATTGTAAAATAAGACAGATGAATGCATAGCTGGAAGTATGATGTACAATGATGGTCTTTGGGTTCCTGAAACTGCCTCCAGTGAGACAAGCCAGACAGGTTGCCTCTGAACAGAGCCAGAACTGAGTTCCTCGCACTGTAACTGTGATCTTGGGTGTGGGGGGGTGGGGGGGTGCTTAAAGCAATTCAGCAGCTGTGAGGGAACTTGAGACAATATTAAAAAGTAATATCAGAGTGCATAAAATACTGGGAGAGACAGATAGAGAAATAGAAAGTGAGAAGTACTGAAGTCTCATTCAGGGCCACACTGCATATATTGTATACATACATAGTATAGTCACTAAGATTGGAGAGGCACAGACATAATTTCCTTGTGGAAGAATTATGATACTTTGATGAAAATGGAGAGCTGGCTTAAGGAAAGGCTGGCCTGGGTGTTAATTCCTGGTTAAATGATGCTTAAAAGCAATAGGTGAGGGAAAAAGCTGGGGAGGCATTTTTGTTTAATTATAACTTCACAATACTGGGGAACCTAGATGTTTTAGAGGATTCAAGGACGGAATCGGTTTGGCTAGAGCAAGGGAACAAGAAGGTTGCAATTACATTGAGTGTTTCTATTTAGGTAATGTGTAGACCAGTGGGGAAAAGGTAGGAAATTTGGCACTAAGATAAACTGCTTTTAGCACAGCTAACCCATTTTCACTCTCTCTGTCTCCCACCCTGTCATCAAGACAAGTACCGGATTTTCCCAATGAAAACAAAAAATGTTGGAAATCGCAGGTCAGGCAGCATCCGTGGAAAAAGAGCAAGCTGACGTTTCAAGTCTAGATAACTCTTCTTCAGAGCTTTGACTTTGTGATTGTCGTCTTAGGCAGTTCAAGTAAAAGTGGTTCACTGTTTTAATGGAAGCTTTCACAGCCATAAAATGGGGATATCAGAACAGAAATTACTCCATTTACTTTAGTCAGCAGGCCCATTTGCAAGTTCTTTTGATAACCTGAAGAACTGAGGGACACCATACTGATGAGAAACAGTCATGGAAAGAGATTCTTAGCGAACACCAGAGATTCCAGTGTAATGCTCCAGCTATACAAAAGCCTCGTTCGGCCACATCTGCACTGTTGTGTCCAGTTCTGGCCACCTCATTATAGGAAAGATATGGAAACATTGGAAAAGGTGCAGAGGAAATTTACCAGGATGTTGCCTGGAATGGAGGGAAGGTCTTATGAGGAAAGGTTGAGGGACCTAATGCTTTTCTCTTGAGAACGACAAAGGATGAGAGGTGACTTGATAGAGGTGTACAGAGTGATCAGAGGTATAGATATGAGTGGATAGCCAGAGACGACTTCCTCAGGTGGAGGCAGCTTTTACAAGGGGATATAGTTTTAAAGTGAAAGGAGGTAGATATCAGGGTGACGTCATAGGTAGGCTCTTTACTCAAGAGTGTGGAATGCATTGCTGGAGAGGGTAGTGGAGTTGGCCTCATTAGGGACATTGAAGCGGCTATTAGATAGGCGTATAGATGATAGTATGAGGTAGCGGTGGAGGTTAGCTAGACCTTAGGTTTGGGGTAAAAGTTCGGCACAACATCATGGGCCGAAGGGCCTGTACTGTGCTGTTGTGTGTTCTAACTGGATGCTGAAAAATGAAATCGAAACACAAATTGCTGGAGAAACTCAGCAGCATCTGTGGAGAGAAAGCAGAGTCAATGTTTTTGGTCCAGTGGCCCTTCATAACTTTTACAACTTCTCTGCTTTTGAATGCAAAGCTTATTTATCTGAACATGAGCACATAAGATATGTACTGAGGACAGGTATTTCTGCATAATCCCAGACGATCGTGAATATGAGGGTGAAAATGAGTCCTCTGAACTGTTCCGAGGAAGGGCCACTCGACCTGAAATGTTTACTCTGATTTTCTGTCCACAGATGCTGTCAGACCAGCTGAGCTCTTCCAGCAACTTCTGTTTTTGTTTCTGTTTACAGATTCCACAGTTCTTTCGGGTTTTATTGAAAACTGGGTAGCTATGTTGAAAGCAGCCCGTTCTGACGGGGTCTGGAGTGCGGGCTTGGGCAAAAGACATAGAAGGAGGAGCTCAGGCTCTTAAATTATTGAACTCCTCAATACTGATTCCTGAAGGCTGCAGAGTCCCCAAGCAGAAAATGAGACACTGTTCCTCCAGCTTGTGGTGAGCTTCACTGGAGCAGTGCAGCAAATCTGAGACAGAGAGATGTTGGCCAGGAAACAACGTGATATATTGAAGTGGCACGAAACAGGCGGCAGCTCAAGGTAATTTTTTACAGGCAGCATGTAGGCATTCCACGAAGTGGTCACCTGGTGCATTTTGTCTACACCGTATAGAGAAGACCACATTATGAGCAGCAAATACAGTACACTAGATTGAAGTGAGGTGCGGGTGAAGCACAGCTTCATCAGGAAGATGCGTTTGGGTCCTTGTATAGTGAGATGAAAGGACGTTATCGGGATTCTGTGGAAAAGTGCCATGGGGGTATGGGGAAGGTGTTGGAAGAGGAGGATCACAGAGCGAACAGCCCCTGAGGAATTTTGAGAAGGGAGGAGAGGAGAATATGCGCCTGGTGGTGGCATCACACTGGTGATGGTGGAAATGCGATCTTATGATCCTTTGGATGTTGAGTGGAATTTGAGGAATGGGGAACTCTCTCATTGTTCTGGGAGTCAGCAGGGAATCTCTTTTGAGGAAAAAGGTGGCAATTTTTGTTTTAGTTTTTGTGTCCAGCATCCACAATTCTTTATTTCAGAGTCTGGGATGTTTCAAAAGGGATTTCTGAAGCTAAAGCCCTGTGCAACTGAAGACACAGATGATTAAAATTAAAATTTCAAGTGAGCAAAATTAGAGTCATGCAGCAGGGAAGTAGACTCCTTGGACCAACTCGTCCATGCCAACCAAGATTCCCAAACTAAACTAGTCCCACTTGCCTGCAGTACGAGTACCTGCATTTACTACTACCTGTGGCAGTTCATTCCACATACAAACCACCCTCTGTGTGAAAAGGTTGTCCCTTGGGTCCCTTTCTAAATCTTTTTCCCCTGACCCTTAAATTATGCCCACTGGTTTTGAACCTCTTTCACCCCAGGGGAAAGACCTTTGCTATGGTCTTTATCTGTGCCCCTCATGATTTTATAAAACCTCTAATGTCACCGGTCAACCTCCTACACTCCAGGGGAAAAAGCCCCAGCCTATCTGCCTTTCCTTATAATTCAAACCCTGCAGTCTTGGTAACATCCTTTATAAATCTTTTCTGCACCCTCTCCAATTCAAAAATATCCTTCCTATAGCAAGGCAACCAGAACGGTACACAGTACTCCAAAAGTGGCCTCACCAATGTCCTGTACAACCACAAAATAATGCCCCAACTCCTATATTCAATGGTCTGAGCTATGAAGGCAAGCGTGCCAAAAGCTACCTTTACCGGTCAACCTGTGATGCAACTTTCAATGAACCTTAATTACCTGAACCCCGAGGTCTCTCTGTTCAAACACTCCCCAGTGCCCTATCAATAACTGTATAAGCCCTGCCCTTTTTGTCTTATCAAATTGCTACGTTTCACATTTATGTAACTTTAATCGATCAAGTTCCCTTTGTAATCTTAGAGATTACCTTTTTCACTGTCTACAACGAATTTTGGTGTCGTCCACAACACACAGAAAATAACTTCATTTGGCACATTTTTAATGTGTTAGTTGTTTAGACACAATTCAACAATACCTCAAGTAATAACAACCTAGAATTAAAATTTCAATTGTTTATTATTTACAGCCAAGTCCCAATTAAGTTCTTCAACAGAACTTTACAGTTTTATTAACAATAGCGATCAATTGCCCCCTCTGGTTTCACAGCCTTAAAAAAAGCCCTATTTCTTATTTGTTTATTTATTTTCATTTGTACATTTTTTAAAAATCATGCCGAATAGATCATTAGGAAAGTGTGGGTATCTTACAGAATTATGAGTTGGAGAAGGTTACAGAGAAAAGGAGTCACAAAGACAGAAAAGGATCTGCAAACAACAATGAGAATTTTGAAAATGAAACTTCATCCAATGAAAGTTAGTGACCACAGGGTAATGGTGCAACAGAACTTGGTGTGAGTTGGGAAAACTGTATCAGAGTTTTGGGTGGTCTCAGGTTTTATAGAAAGAAATATATTGGGTGACTAGCTAGACTGTAGAGAAATAATCAAGCCGGTGAGGCAGGACCAGTGTTAGGCAGTATTCCAAAGGTAGAAATACACAACATTGACAGTGTAATAAATATTTGGTCAGAAACTCAGCTTGTGGTCAAAGAGGTATCAAAATTTGGTAAACAGAGAAGTGGAGTACTGATTATTTTGAAAGCATATAAATAACACTTTCGGTTTATTGTCCATATAGCCCAGTGTCAAAACATGCTGTTCATTTAATTCTTCGTAAAAAAAAAATAGCACGAGAGTGCCCTCTCGAGGGCATGTGGCCCATTGCAGGGCACTGGCGATTTTGGTCAGTGTGATCAGATTTTTAACCTTTAATTACAAGTGGGTAAAACAGTCTCACAATCACACTATACCTTCTGGAGTACTCAGTTAGCAACGCTTGTTCTATCTGTATTTAAACAAAAACATGTTGAGGTTTACAAATGGAGAGGATTTTAGATCATTTGGATCATTGTGATGCAAGATTTGGAAACAGAAGACTTAATGCAGTTAGCATACATTTAGAATAAATATGCGGAATTGTTGAGACAATGTAATTTTCAAGAATTGATTATTACAATTGAAAGTAATCTATAACTGAAGGAATGTCTTGCACCTGTTCTGCATCAACCTCCAACACAACACCTTGCACCATTCTGTGGTCAGTGTGCTACCAATTAGTTTTTCAACCATGGTCCCTTCATTAGCTGCAATCATTACTAGTCATTCGAGAAGGAACTAAATTTCTCAAAAACTGATAAGATCTGTAGATGAAGAAAGTTTTGCATGAGAATGACTGATGAACTAATAGGTGGGATATGTGGCTAAGTGATTAGATGGCCTAGTGGTATTATCACTGGACTGGATGTGAGTTTGCTCACTGAGCTGGAAGGTTAGTTTTCAGACGTTTCATCACCATTCTAGGTAACATCAGTGAGCCTCCGATGAAGCGCTGGTGTTATGTCTGCTTTCTATTTATCTGTTTAGGTTTCCTTGGATTGGTGATGTCATTTCATGTTCTTTTTCTCAGAGGGTGGTAGATTGGCTCCAAATCAATGTGTTTGTTGGTGTTTGTTGATGGCGTTCCGGTTGGAATGCCATGCTGCTAGGAATTCTCATGCGTGTCTCTGTTTGGCAAGTCCGAGGATGGATGTGTTGTCCCAATCAAAGTGGTGTCCTTCCTCATCTGTATGTAAGGATACGAGTGATAGTGGGTCATGTCGTTTTGTGGCTAGTTGATGTTCATGTATCCTGGTGGCTAGCTTTCTGCCTGTTTGTCCAATGTAGTGTTTGTCACAGTTCTTGCAAGGTATTTTGTAGATGACGTTCGTTTTGCTTGTTGTCTGTAGGGGGTCTTTTAAGTTCATTAGCTGCTGTTATAGTGTGTTGGTGGGTTTGTGGGCTACCCTGATGCCAAGAGGTCCGAGTAGTCTGGCGGTCATTTCGGAAATGTCTTTGATGTGGGGGAGAGTGGTTATGGTTTCTGGGCCCGTTTTGTCTGTTTGTTTGGGTTTGTTGCTGAGAAATCGGCAGACTGTTCATAGGGTACCCATTCTTTTTGAATACACTGTATAGGTGATTTTCTCTGCTCTTCGTAGTTCCTCTGTGCTGCAGTGTGTGGTGGCTCGTTGGAATAATGTTCCAATGCAGCTTCGTTTGTGGGTGTTGGGATGCTTGCTCCTGTAGTTCAGTATTTGGTCCGTATGTGTTGTTTTCCTGTAGACGCCGGTTTGAAGTTCCCCATTGACTGTTCACTCTACTGCCTTGTCAGCGACACACTCATCGCATGAATGAACAAAGAAAAGAATTTGACTATGAAAATCTGACCCGCCCATTCAGAGGGCTACCATACCTTTTAATCAGCCCGAGTATTCTGCTGCTCACTCACCTACCTGTCCTGACTGTATCTTGGCACAGCTATTGGTTCACTTGGCATGAGTACTGCATGCCAACTGGTTCTCCATCCAGTAGAATAATGTGTTAGGGATCATCAAAGTATGATTGTCTTCACTTTTTGACTCAACAAACCTGCTTGCATGGTTTGCTTCTGACTTGCTTATTTGGTTCTGTCGCGTGTCACTGCTGCATGTACCTTGACATGGATAGTTACTAAAGTGTCTGTCTGTCTGAGTCTGAAGCCATGGCTCACTTGCTAATATTCTTACCTCTGAGGTCAATAGGTTGTGGGTTCAAACCATATTAAAGTGGTTTGAGCACAAATGTCTTGGCTGACACAGTATACTGAAGTATTGGGAGAGCGCTATATTGTTGGCACAGTCTTTTAGTTGAAGCATTAAACTGGTGCCCAGTCTCCTGCCTCTGGTTGACAGTAATGATCCAAGATGTTATTTTGAAGGAGAACAAAGGTGTTGTCCTTCGTGTCCTGGCCAATATTTATCCCTAAATCAGCGTAGGAAACACAATTACCTGGGCAGTATCAAATTGCTGATGGGAGAAGCTTGCTATGTGCAATTGATTGCTGCAATTTTTACATTATCAAAGTGAGTGCACCTCAAAAATAATTAACTAGTTGTAAAACATTTTCTGAGTTCAGGGCATCCCTAAAGTTTTCCTTTTCTTTCACTGAGAGCTCTCTGGCTTGTCTTTGTTCACACCTGCATGTTAAACTGGTTCACAACTGAACATGTGCTATGCCATTAAAATATTTAGTGGTTATGTTTCGGAAAGGTGTGATACATTTCCTGCATCTAGTATATATTTGAAATTGTACAGCTAGGTTGCAACAGTATTATGCTTCTATTTCAGATGCGCATATACTTTTGAATACCTTTTTTTATTAAATTATAGGTTTTCCTTCTGCCAGTTTCCTTTCATTCTCTCCTTAACAGCGAAGAAAATTATTATTCAGAGAGACTCTGAACAGCAGATGATTACAGTAGCTAGGGTAAGTAAATGTTAGACAACATTTTGGAAACAAACTTTCAAGTTTGTAATTGGATCATTTATATAGGAAGGAACAATATTTTACTTTTAGAACTCTTGTTTATCTTTTTAAAATCTCATTCTATTATTAACAGAACATTTCCAGTTTCTTATTCCAGCTAATATTCAAATTTTAGTCTCTGCCACTGTTTGAGTTTGTCATCCTTGCCCTGCTAAACTCCCTGCCAACACTTGCAAAGAAGATCCTGTTATTACAGTTCCTGTACAATGAAGAAGAACTTGGGGATTCTCAACCTACTTTCCATTGGACATGAGTTCTAAGTGTAGCTACAGACACTTAAATCGAACAATTTTGACAAAACTGAAAACATGTAGTTCAGGTGGTTTGTAGCAAATTGAAAAAAATTAACATGTTGGAATGCTTGAGGCTAATACTAAATGTAACCTGGACAAAGTCCCCATCTCCTAACACTATTCTGCTTTTCCTTTTTATACAATAAATATAGAAATAATCCAAGTTGTGTCTTACTGTGTTTGTTTGTGTCTTTGCAAATGTTTAAAAGTTGTCACACTAGCTTCAGAATTCTCACCTTCTTCTTGTACAGCAAAGCTTGGTTGATAAAGTTTCTCGTCGACAGAAGCCAGACATGAACATGCTTTTCCTAAATGTTAAAGTGAGACGCGTGCATCTGGTTAATGATTCACTGGATGAGGTAACGTCAGTCCTTAAATCTTTTTTTTTGTAATTAAATTGACCATTCATAAGTAAATGTAAAATTTCCACTTTCTTAGGGCTGTAATAAACCAATTATTAATAGTTAAGATTTGCTGTTCAGTTTTTGTGCAAGTGTTTCTTGAAACACCAAATAATAATATTTGCATTGATGTCAGGATCTACCCATGGTGAATTATTTCTTCCGAGCTCCACCAACCGTTATATACATAGTTGAAACTTCAATGTGCTATATGTTCCAAAAAACAATAATTAACAGGGACCCAGGAGAACTCAATAGCTTCCTTCAAGTAGGACTGTGGACCCTACACAATCACGAGCTGCTAGAACGCACCCATAGTTTATTCTTAAAAATGGGATACCAACGAACCGACACAGATCAGCCTACATCCAAATGTTATAATCCCAGTTCATGTTACTATTGGACAGGTCAGATTCCAGATGGAAATGCAGCTTGATAGATCGTATTTTGCATTGTTTTGTTGAATTACATGGCGTTTCACTGAAATATAAGCGTGCAAAGCTGCAAATTTGGTTTTAACAGTCCAAGTAAAGTTGCCATAGTCTTGTCACATAACAAGGCTACGCTCTTATTTACAAAGTGGTGGTCTAATCTAAGGATCGCCATGCCTCCGGCGAATAGAGGGGTTAAGGAGAGTCCTTCATAGTGCCCTCAGTCAGTGTGGGATTTGAACCCAAACTGTTGGCATCATTCTGTAGCATAAACCAGCTATTCAGCCAACGAAGCTAACAATAAAACAAGATTTTATTTCACTAAAGAAATGTAGGTAAAATAAAATAAACCAGACTACTTGCATTTAGGTAATACCACAGTACTGCTTGGAAGAAAGTTCCCAGAATTTTATCCAGCGATACAGAAGGAACAGTGATACATTTCCAAGTCTGGCTGGTGTGTGACTTCGAGAGGAACTTGTGGGTGGTGTTGTTCCCATGTATCTCCTGCCCTTGTTCTTCTAGAAGATATAGGCCACCAGTTTGAAATATGCTGTGAAAGGAGGCTTGGTGAGTTACACCAGTTAAGATGGCTGCTTTACCCTGGTGCTGTTGAGTTTCTTGAGTGTTGTTGGAGCTGCACCTACTCAGACAAGCAATGAATATTTCATCGCACTCTTGATTTGTGCCAGGTACATAGGCTATGGGGAGACATAAGTTACTGCTAGATTCCCAGCTGCTGACATGCTCTCATAGCTACAATATTTATACAGCTGGCCAAATCCAATTTCTAATAAATGGTAACTCCTAGCCTTTTAATAACAGGGAGTTCAGCAATGGCAATGCCATGCCATTGAACATCAAGGGGTGAGGGTTAGGTTCTCCTGTTGGAGGTCCCCATTGTCTGGCATTTGTCTGGTTTCTACTTATCAGCCCATGTCTGGATATTGTACAGTCTTTCCTGATTAAGGACATGGGTTGCTTGTCAATATCTTGAGGAGTCCTGAATGGTGCTGAATATTGGGCAATCAGTAAAAGTCATTACATGTGATCTTATGGAGGGAAGATGATAAATGAAGCAACCAAAGATAGTTGAGCCTAGGACACTACTCTGAAGAACTCCTGGAGCTAAAGTGATACCAACATATGAAATAGGAACAGTAGACCATTTGAGTCCTTGATGCTGCTCCAAAATAAGGTTATGGCTGATCTTTTGTGTTTCACATTCCACGTCCCTGTCTATCCCCAATAACCTTCAATTCCTTTGCCTAATAAGAATCTGTCACCATCTTAAAAATATTAAATGACCCAGTCTCTCCCTCCTTGATTGACCTCTCAGGCACAGTCACATCTTCCTTTGTCCTATGCTGTGATGGTGTCATGTAATAGCAGCATTAGCAACCACTTCAATCACTTGGATTGAGTGTAGTCTGATCACAAAATGATTGGCTGGGCTTCATTTGTCCTGCCTTTTATGCATTGTCCATATTTGGGCAGCTTTGCATTTTGTTTGCTTGATTCCAGCATTATAACTGTACTTAACAGCTTGGCCACGGTCTTGGGTAACTTGAAGGTTGTGGTGTTCCTGTGTGTGTTGAGTGTGTCCTTCAAAGTGGTATGATTTGGAAGGTGCTGTCTAAGGGGCATGACTGTATTGGTGTTGTGCATTCTTGTTTTACCGTGATTACTCGTGCACATTTTTAAGACATGGTGCATAATTCTTTTGCTGATGATTTTAGCTTCAAACTTCTGTTTTCCTCAGTTAACCAACCTTTAGCATTTGGCTAATGCTTCAGGCTTAACATGGCCTACATTAAGGCTATAACTTGACAATGTTTCAGAAAATGGTTGAAGCGTATTAAGCATCACATATATTGTTAGAGGAATTGCCTTGGCAAAGGAATCAAAGGGATAACATGGACACATTTCAACAAAGCAACTTATGATATGAATTGCACTGCCTAAAGGAATGGAGTGAAAACTGATTCAATAGGAAGTTTAAAAGAGACTTAAACGTGTGTGAGAGAAGAGAGAATTGCAGGGCAATTAGAAAAGAGTGGATCTAATCGAAAGCTCTTTCAAACAGCCACATTGGGCCAAATGGTCTCTTTCTACGCAGTAAGGTTTTGTGACAACCTGTGTTCTGAAGTGTAAGCTAGTTACATGTGTAGTTAGATTCAACTGCCTCTCTTAATTTGATACTAAGTAGCACTTAGAAGATTTCAAAGTGAGTTAGATCAAATATTTTATCTTCCATTTATGTCTTTTTTGTATTTAGTATGGAAAAATAAACTTTGCAGAGAAAGAAAATTAATGGAATATTATGGATAATGTTGAAATATTGGAGTTGAAGTTGCGAGACTTTGTATTTTATAAGTGATAAAGATCGATATTCCTGATCACAGTGAAGCAACAGTAAACAAAATTAATAAAATGCTGAACTACAAAAGTTGGAGGGTGTTATGCCCAAATGTAAGTCTTTTGCTCAGAATATCTCTAGTTTCTTATTCAGCTCTGGTCACCAAGTTCAGAGTCTTGAGATTTTCCTCTTTGAAAGGCTCTTGAGTGATTCTGGAAAATACATGAAAGAGGAGAAAAGGTCAACAATTTCAAAAATAGTCAAAGGGAAATTTGAAATGATCACCTAAAAGATTTTCAGAAACAAACTGTTTAATCGTAGTCAAGCAGGTGCTGAAATTGTTTAGGAAAAAAATGGATGGTGAGATTTGAAGATAAGGTATCTGTAGGATTGTTCTAGATAAATAAGTTAATGTAAATTAAGTAAGCTGCAATTTTGTATTTATTTTGCTTTTATAGCATGTCACTTTTATAATGAATGACATCAATTGCATCACTAATTAAATAGTTTGACCAAAGAGACACTGCAATTTTAAAAATTATTTGTGAAATGAATGTACCGTATAAGGTGTATTCCAATTGGATTTAATATCATTATTCTCTTATGAAAAGATTTTGTTAAAAATCTGCAATATCTATAATATGTGAATGCTGACACATACCACAATCATAGGTAACAAAAAGGTAACAAAAATTTTATATCAAAATAGGTAAGAAGAAAGTGTGAATGATGACACAGTCTGCAGAGGTATATAGGTTAAGCGAGTGGACATATATAAATGGAATATGATGTAGGGAAATGTTTGGCTCTGATGAGAGGAGATGAATAATACTATATTACATTTGTTAGAGAAAGGCTGCAGAAAACTATGAACAGAGGGATTTGGAGGTTCTTGTCCATGAATCACAAAAAGCTAGGATCCAAGTTCTTCAGGCTGTTGGGAAGGCAAATGGAGTATGAAAGTAGGGAGGTTTTGTTAAAAATACACAAAGCACTTGTGAAACCACAGCTGGAATATGGTAAACAGTTTTGGATATCCTCTCTAAGGGATGGTATACAGGCATTGGCAACAGCCAAGAGAAAGTTTACTAGACTGATACCAAATATGGAGGGTCTCCCTTATGAGAAGAAATGAGTAGATTGGGACGTTACTTATTGGGACATAAAAGAATGCAGGATGACTTTATTGAAACATTGAAGATTCTTCGGGGATTTGAAAGAGTAGATACAGAAAAGATGTTTCTACTTGTGCTAGAGTTTATGACCAGAGGATATTATCTCAGTATAAGATGTCACATGGAGGATTTTCTTCTGAGGATAGATCCTTTATTGCAGAGGGCCGTTGAGATTGTGTCATTGAATATACTTAATGAGATAGACAAATTTTTAATCAGTGAGGGAATCAAGGGTTATGGGGCAAAAGGCAGGAAAGTGGGGTTGAGGCTTATCAGTTCAGCCATGATCTCATTGAATGGCAAAGCAGACTTATTGGGCGGAATGGTCTACTTCTGCTCCTACATCTTACAGTCTTATCTCTGTGTACAAGGACTCACTTGCTATGCATTAATTGATCATCTATTGCACAGCACATGAGTCAAGAACAAGTGTATAGTAATAAAGTTAAGATGTGTGATGCAAGTTGTGAGGGAGCACTAGTGATGGGGGGGAGCTTAGGAAGGGAGTTGGTGAATGTGGCAGTTTTGCAAGCCCCACAGCAAATGTAGCCTGTCACACCTGGTGTATTATTTTTGTGATATACCAGCCACAGCTTTAAGCAATAGAGAAAGGAAAAAAGACATAATTGCTGATGATCAGTGAGATGTACAATTCTGCACAACTGCTCTGATTGAATGGACTGTCAAAAATGCCACTCTAGCTGTCATCTTGTAACTGCACTAAATTATTTGACTGACAAAATGTTTTGATGGTGCTAACAGCAGACTTTGGCACGATTTAATACAGAAACTGAAGCACAAAGCTAAACAGATTATTTGTAGTTATATGGGGTGGCATGGTGGTACAGTGGTTAGCACAGGGTTTGATTCCAGCCTTCAGTGACTGTGTTTGTTTGTGTGGAGTTTGGATGATCTCCTAATGTCTGCGTGGATTTCTTCAAGATGCTCCTCTTTCTTCCCACAATCCAAAGACATGCAGGTTAGGTGGATTAGCCATGCTAAATGAAGGGGGTAGGATGGAGGGCTGTGTCTGGATGGATTGCTCTTTGGAGAGTCGGTATAGACTCTGGGTCAAATGGGATCCATTTGCACTGTAAGGACTCTATAATTTTATGTCGAGGATATATTTTCTCTTACCCACAATTCATTTTTTAAACAGTAAGTGACACATGAAATTGAATCCTCATCTTCCCTCTGAGCACCTCTTTGTGTTACAGTTAACAAGGAAACAGGCAGATTTAAAAAAGAAGTTGAAAGTCACCTTTGTTGGAGAAGCTGGATTAGATATGGGCGGTCTCACCAAAGAGTGGTTTCTTCTGCTCATTCGTCAGATCTTCCAACCTGATTATGGTAAGATTTAAAAGTAGTAAAATTAATAAATCCACTTTTCTGAAATCACTTCTATTGGGAACAAGTGAATCTGTCGAACTGAAGTAATTTAATCCTCCAATTCTCTGTACATCAACTAAAGGTTATTGTAAAACCTGTTGCCCCAGCTTTAGATTTGTAGCCCACCGTAGTTTGCTGGACCACTATTTGAAGAAGGTGCTTTGGTTCTGCTTAAGTCATTATTCATGGAGTTTTGGTCACCTGGTGATAGTGGGATGAATTGTAGTGGAGATAGAGTGCAGATACATCAGTCGCATGGGACAGCGGTTAGCACTGTTGCCTCACAGCAACACAGACCAGGGTTCAGTTCCAGCCTTGGATGACTGTGTGGAATTCATAAGTTCTCCCCATGTCTGCATTGGTTTCCTCCAGATACCCTAGTTTCCTCCCACTGTGCGAAGATGTGTAGGTTAGGTGGATTGGCCATGCTAAATTGCCCACTAGTGTTCAGGGAGTGCAAGCTGGGCGGATTAACCGTGGCAAATGTGGGGTTACGGGAATAGATGGGTATTTGGGTCTGGATGGGATGCCCTTTGGAGGGTTGGTGCAGATCGATGGCTAAATGGCCTGTTTCCGCACTGTAGAGATTCTGTAACAGGGAGTAGCAGACTTGTCTGAGCACCTCCTCATGATTCTGTTCATATACCTGGTCATGATGGCCAATGCAGCCTGTGTAGGTAACTGCCTGTCTCTCCTCCTTGGCCTTGTCCACGGCCAGAGTTATGCTCGAGTCTTTCTGCAACTGGTGGAATCACAGGGACTGATCCCATCTTGGACTCTGGTAATTTTAATTATCTTTGCAAGTTTCTTCATTTCTCCAGATTTTTTTTTTCTTGTTTGTTCTTCATTAGTTGTGCCCTTCCACAAAGGGTCACTTTAATTTACTCTTTGTTTTGTGACTTGATGTCTCCTTCCTGGATTATCTTAAAATGATAATAGTTATGTAAAAAGCTGTCCATCTAATATCTATGAATTCCGTATTATTGCAGTAGATGGCAGCACATGTCCATTTATCTGATGATAACATTGTAAAATAAATTTGTAGTCTTTTGGCTAACTTATAAAATGTACAAAAAAATTGTTGTTTCTTTTAATCTAAATATATCATACTGTACTTAGATCCCAGCATACTGAGGGATGGATGGGAGGACATTGCTGAGTCTTTGTATGAAATCTTTGTATCCTCTTTAGTCACAAGCGAGGTCCCAGATGATTGGAGTAGTGCCAATTTGTTCCTTTGCTTAAGAAAGGGAACTGGTATAATCTGGGAAATTACAGGCCAGTGAGTCTTATGTCGGTGGTAGAGAAATTATAAGGTAGGATTTGTTAGGGACAGGATTTACTTAGTTTTGGGGAAAATATGGACCTATTAGCAAAAGGCACTGAGGCTTTGTGTGGGGAACATTGTGTCTGACAAACTTGATCCATTCTTTTTCTGAGGAAGGGACCAAGATGATTGATAAGGACAGGGCAGTGGCTGTTGTGTACATTGACTTTGACAAGGCCCTCTGGCAGGCTGATAAAGAATGTAAAGTCACATGGGATTCAAGGTGAGCTATAAAATAGATACAGAACTGGCTTGGTCATAGAAGACAGAGTAGCAGTGGAAGGGTAATTTTCTGACTGGAGATCTGTGACCAGTGATGTTCTGTAGGGATCATTGCTGGCATCACTGTTGTTTGTAATATGTAGCTAAATGATTTGGAGGAAAATGTAGGTGACCAGATCAGTAAGTTTGAGGGTGGTACAAAGATTGGGGAAGGTGTGGATGGTGAGGAGTATTGCCAAAAGACACAGCAGGATATAGAAAGGCTGGAAACTTGGCAGAGAAATGGCTGATGGAATTTAATCTGGCCAAATGTAAGGTGTTGCTGGTTGTGAGTTTGCTCGCTGAGCTGGAAGGTTAGTTTTCAGACGTTTTGTCACCATTCTAGGTAACATCATCACTGAGCCTCCAACAAAGCGCTGGTGTTATGTCCCACTTTCTATTTATTTTTCCTTGGGTTGGTGATGTCATTTCCTGTTCTTTTTCTCGGAAAGTGATAGATTAGCTCCAAATCAATGTGTTTGTTGATGGAGTTCCGGTTGGAATGCCATGCTTCTAGGAATTCTCGTGCGTGTCTCTGTTTGGCTTGTACTAGGATGGATGTGTTGTCCCAATCAAAGTGGTGTCCTTCCTCATCTGTGTGTAAGGATACGAGTGATAGTGGGTCATGTCGTTTTGTGGCTAGTTGATGTTCATGTATCCTGGTGGCTAGCTTTCTGCCTGTTTGTCCAATGTAGTGTTTGTCACAGTTCTTGCAAGGTATTTTGTAGATGACATTCATTTTGCTTATTGTCTGTAGAGGGTCTTTTAAGTTCATTAGCTGCTGTTTTAGTGTGTTGGTGGGTTTGTGGGCTACCCTGATGCCAAGAGGTCCGAGTAGTCTGGCGGTCATTTCGGAAATGTCTTTGATGTAGGGGAGAGTGGTTATGGTTTCTGAGCCCGTTTTGTCTGTTTGTTTGGGTTTGTTGCTGAGAAATTGGCGGACTGTGCTCATAGGGTACCCATTCTTTTTGAATACGCTGTATGGGTGATTTTCTCTGCTCTTCGTAGTTCCTCTGTGCTGCAGTGTGTAGTGGCTCATTGGAATAATTTTCTAATGCAGCTTCGTTTGTGGGTGTTGGGATGGTTGCTCCTGTAGTTCAGTATTTGGTCCGTATGTGTTGTTTTCCTGTAGACGCTGGTTTGAAGTTCCCCATTGACTGTTTGTTCTACTGTGACATCTAGGAATTGCAGTTTGTTGTTGTTTTCCTCCTCTTTTGTGAATGTTATGCCAGTAAGGGTATTATTGATGGTCTTGAAGGTTTCCTCTAATTTGTTTTGTTTAGTGATGACAAAGGTATCATCCACGTAACGGACCCAAACTTTGGGTTGGATGATTGGCAGAGCTGTTTGTTTGTGTCTCTGCATTACTGCCTCTGCTAAGAACCCTGATATCTGAGATCCCATGGGTGTATCATTGGTTTGTCTGTAGGTTTTGTTATTGAAAGTGAAGTGCGTGGTAAGGCATAGGTCCACTAGCTTGTTGATGTCCTTGCTGATGAGGTTGGTGGTGTCTGGTGTATGTGTCTTTGGTTCTTCTAATAGTGTAGTCAGTGTTTCTTTGGCCAGGTTGATGTTGATGGATGTGAACAGGGCTTTTACGTCAAAGGAGACCATTATTTCATCCTCTTCTATCTTGGTGTCTTTGGTGTTCAGGAAATCTTGGGTGGAGCGAATGGAGTGGCGCGAGTCTTGTACTAGGTGTTTTAGTCTTTGGTGTAGTTCCTTGGCTAATCTGTAGGTTGGTGTTCCAGGTAGCAACACTATGAGTCTGAGGTGGGGGGGGTGCTCCTGGTTTGTGAATTTTTGGTAGTCCGTAGAAGCGTGGTGTGTTGGATCCACCTGGAACATCAACCTACAGATTAGCCAAGGAACTATACCAAAGAATAAAACAACTAGTAGAAGACTCCCGCCGCTCCATTTGCTCCACTCAAGATTTCCTGAACACCATCAAAGACTGCAAGATAGAAGAGGATGCAATAATGGTCTCCTTTGACGTAACAGCCCTGTTCACATCCATCAACATCAACCTGGCCAAAGAAACACTGACTACACTATTAGAAGAACCGAAGACACATACACCAGACACCACCAACCTCATCAGCAAGGACATCATCATCAAGCTAGTGGACCTATGCCTCACCACCCACTTCACTTTCAATAACAAAACCTACAGACAAACCAACGGTACACCCATGGGATCTCCGATATCAGGGTTCTTAGCAGAGGCAGTAATGCAGAGACTCAAACAAACAGCTCTGCCAATCATCCAACCCAAACTATGGGTCCGCTACGTGGATGACACCTTTGTCATCACTAAACAAAACAAATTAGAGGAAACCTTCAAGACCATCAATAATACCCTTTACTGGCATAACATTCACAAAAGAGGAGGAAAACAACAACAAACTGCCATTCCTAGATGTCACAGTAGAGCGAACAGTCAACGGGAAACTTCAAACCAGCGTCTACAGGAAAACAACACATACGGACCAAATACTGAACTACAGGAGCAACCATCCCAACACCCACAAACAAAGCTGCATTGTAACATTATTCCAAAAGCCACCACACACTGCAGCACAGAGGAACTACGAAGAGCTGAAGAAAATCACCTATACAGCGTATTCAAAAAGAATGGGTACCCTATGAGCACAGTCTGCCGATTTCTCAGCGACAAAACGGGCCCAGAAACCATAACCACTCTCCCCTACATCAGACATTTCCGAAACGACTGCCAGACTACTCGGACCTCTTGGCATCAGGGTACCCCACAAACCCACAACACACTAGAACAGCAGCTAATGAACTTAAAAGACCCTCTACAGACAATAAGCAAAATGAATGTCATCTACAAAATACCTTGCAAGAACTGTGACAAACACTACATTGGACAAACTGGCAGAAAGCTAGCCACCAGGATACATGAACATCAACTATCCACAAAACGACATGACCCACTATCACTCATATCCTTGCATACAGATGAGGAAGGACACCACTTTGATTGGGACAACACATCCATCCTAGTACAAGCCAAACAGAGACACGCACGAGAATTCCTAGAAGCATGACATTCCAACTGGAACTCCATCAACAAACATTGATTTGGAGCTAATCTACCACCCTCCGAGGAAAAAGAACAGGAAATGATATCACCAACCCAAGGAAACCTAAACAGATAAATAGAAAGCGGGACATAACACCAGCACTTAGTCGGAGGCTCAGTGATGATGTTACCTAGAATGGTGCCAAAACGTCTGAAAACTAACCTTCCAGCTCAGCGAGCAAACTCACATCCAGAACCTCAACCTGAGCTACAAATCTTCTCAAAACCCGCTAGTAAGGTGTTGCGTTTTGGAAGGTCTAATGTAGGAGGCAAGTATAGAGTAAATGGTAGAACCCTTAGAAACATCAACATACAGATGTTTCTAGGCTTAAAGGTCCACAGTTCCCTGAAAGTGGCAACATAAGTGGATAAGGCAGTCAAGAAGGCATATGGCTTGCTTGCCTTCGTTGGTCAAGGTAGAGTGTATAAAAACTGGCAAGCCATGTTGCAAGTATATAGAAATTTATTCAGGTCATGTTTGGGATATTGTGTACAGCTCTGGTGACAAAAGTACTAGAAAAATGTGAAGACTTTGGAAGAGATACAGAAAAGGTGTACCAGGATGTTACCTGGTTTGGTGGTTGTTAGCTGTAAGTGGAATTCGGACAAACCTGCTTCTTTTTACTTGATCATTAGAGACTGACGGTCAATCTGATGAAAGTTTACAAAAATGAGAGGCATAGATATAATGGATTTTGCAATTGTTTTTTTCAGGGTAGAAATGTCAGTTACTATGAGTCGTAGGTTTTAGGTAAAAGTGGCCAAGTTTAAAGATGTGATAGGCAAGTGGTAGTGCCTGGAATGCTCTGCCATAGGAGTTGGTAGAAGCAGATACAATAGCAACATTTAAGAGGCATCTTGACAGATACATGAATAGGTAGGGAACAGAGGGATACCAACCATGTAGTAGCAAAAGGATTTTAGTTTTGAAAGGTGTCATGTGTTGGCTCAAGTTTGGTGGGTCGAAGGGCCTGGCCTGTTCTTGTGCTGTACTGTTCTTGTTTTTTAGATAACTCAAGGATAAGAAACCTAAGATAATAAAATGTGAGGCTGGATGAACACAGCAGGCCAAGCAGCATCTCAGGAGCACAAAAGCTGACGTTTCGGGCCTAGACCCTTCATCAGAGAGGGGGATGGGGGGAGGGAACTGGAATAAATAGGGAGAGAGGGGGAGGCGGACCGAAGATGGAGAGTAAAGAAGATAGGTGGAGAGGGTGTAGGTGGGGAGGTAGGGAGGGGATAGGTCAGTCCAGGGAAGACGGACAGGTCAAGGAGGTGGGATGAGGTTAGTAGGTAGCTGGGGGTGCGGCTTGGGGTGGGAGGAAGGGATGGGTGAGAGGAAGAACCGGTTAGGGAGGCAGAGACAGGTTGGACTGGTTTTGGGATGCAGTGGGTGGGGGGGAAGAGCTGGGCTGGTTGTGTGGTGCAGTGGGGGGAGGGGATGAACTGGGCTGGTTTAGGGATGCAGTGGGGGAAGGGGAGATTTTGAAACTGGTGAAGTCCACATTGATACCATATGGCTGCAGGGTTCCCAGGCGGAATATGAGTTGCTGTTCCTGCAACCTTCGGGTGGCATCATTGTGGCAGTGCAGGAGGCCCATGATGGACATGTCATCAAGAGAATGGGAGGGGGTGCTGGACTGACCTATCCCCTCCCTACCTCCCCACCTACACCCTCTCCACCTATCTTCTTTACTCTCCATCTTCGGTAAACCGCCTCCCCCTCTCTCCCTATTTATTCCAGTTCCCTCCCCCCATCCCCCTCTCTGATGAAGGGCCTAGGCCCGAAACGTCAGCTTTTGTGCTCCTGAGATGCTGCTTGGCCTGCTGTGTTCATCCAGCCTCACATTTTATTATCTTGGAATCTCCAGCATCTGCAGTTCCCATTATCTCTGATAAGAAACCTAAGGTTGCAATGCTATTGTTTTGTAATACAGGGCCAGATTTCAAGTAAGAGATGGGATGATCAAGTTAGGAAAGCTCTTAACTCTACAAACCCATTTACATTGCAAGTTCCCCAGATGCAGGCCCATGGTGGCGAAGGAAGCAGGTGGATGGTGAAGCCGGCAAGCTAAAAGAACTATCTCGCTTCATGGTGATATTGGCACAGTTGTAATAGTGATTGATAAACTCTCAAACCCATTCTCCCCTTACTCCGCAACCCAACCCCATGACCATCCTGCCTCCACGATTTAGCCACTCTATGTATCTGGGTAAATATGATAACAAAAAATTCAATAATCAATATTACTTTATCATGGGAACACCACCACCTACAAGTTACCGTTCAAGCGACACACCATTCTTTTGACTTGGAAATATTTTGCTGTTTCTTCATGGTCACTGGGTCAAAATCCAGTGCTTCCTTCTGAGTGCAGAATAGCAATAACCAGATTAGATGGTCTGAATCAATTCAAGAAAGTGGCTCGCTACCATCTTCATGGCAGTGAGACCCACATGTCATGAAAGAGTAAAATAAATGTACAGATCAAAGATTAACCTAAAATTTAATTTTCAAAATCAGTTGCAGTAGTGGTTTTCCTCTTTTGCATAAATACTGTTTTAAAATACAGCATTGAGCAGATGAATGAGAACATTAATAAGTTCACCATATGGTTTCAATATGTGGTCATTTCAATACATACTTTAATATTTTAGAGCCTGTAAGGCAGACCTGTATAGGAAGGACCATTGATCTATTGCCAACCAAAACATTTAGGGGAATTAAAGTGCAAAACCATATTAGAAGATTAATGATAGCAGTCTACAGAAAGTTTGCCTTATCTATTAACAAATAAGGAAAACTGAGGTAAAGCTTAGTGGAAAGAGAATTGATATTTAATTCATTTCTCTAGTTGCATACACTTGAATTTAAATTCTTTGTTAGTATTGCATTTTCAAAAATCATTTTAAATATTAAAAAGGCCCATCTTTATGCATATTACCAAAATGAAGGTTTACCACTTAAAGCAATTTGTTATACTGTAAAATTATCCTTCTTAACTGAAGTTTAACTATATAGTTCTGATCAATCATGATTAAAGCATACTTAACTATTTTTAAACATGCTTTTTACATTGATTTTTTTTTAAGATACTGATGCATTTATTTTAGAACTCAAAAATAATCATGTAAACATCAGAAGTTCTGAAGAACTTAGATCACTGGCACAGTATCTGAAGAGTGGCAATCACAGTAGAGTTACCGTATACTGTTTATTTATCACATTAGAATAGCCACACTGATTCTTTATATTTACCTTGCCCCAGAACTTCACATTTCTGAGATAACAAAGTGTGGAGCTTGATGAACACAGCAGTATCTTAGGAGCACAAAAGCTGATGTTTCGGGCCTGTTATCTCGGATTCTCCAGCATCTGCAGCTCCCATTATCTCTGATACATTTTTAACTTCACATTTCTGGCCTGAATGTCAAATCTGGGCCACTTCTTTAGAAATGTAGCACGTATCTGATCAGGAAGCCTTCCTGTGCAGGGCTGAAGACACCCCCTTTTTACTGCAGTAACTGCTGTATCCAAGGGTATGAAGGTCCAATGGCACTTTCACAAGTTACGGAGGGAAGATGGGTAAAGAAGTAGAATGACATGGGTAGCTGAGGGGATAGTGTGTTAGATGAAAAAGTGAGTGAATCTTGACAGCTGAGGGCATGGGGTGGCAGTGAATGAATGAAGGGCTAGGAAAAATGTGTGGTGATAAGGGAAAGTGGGGCGGATAGATTGGTCATGGAGAGGTTGGTTTGATCTGTGTCTGGGCAGGTTAGAAAACAGACTGGGTGTCAGATCGCTGGGTTAGGCATTGGGTAATGGGGGATCATCAGGCAGGGTCATCAGTTCTATTGTTATTCAGCGGTTAGAGCATCCTTTTCCTGGGTAACTATTCAGGTAAGTTAGAACTCTCCGAAGTCTTGATTCCAACTCAGTATTGGGGTTCTTCTGGAGGGTTCTGGATGCTAGTAAGTGATAGTTGGAAGTTTAAACTTCCTGACCAATTATCTTGTAATTGGGGCTCCAAAGGATCCTGATACATACCAGGATACAGAGATAGTAGGAACTGCCAATGCTAGAGAATCTGAGATAACATGGTGTGAAGCTGGTTGAGCACAGCAGGAGATATGGAAACTACATGAAGATTTTCTGATTCTTGGCCTTAGTCATAGACATCCAGATTCAAGACAGGTAAGTATAAGCCGAAACTGCTGTCCCAAACATCCTACAGAAAAAGTAGGAACTGCCGACGCTGGAGAATCTGAAACAACAAGATGTAGAGCTGGATAAACACAGCAGGCCAAGCAGCATCAGAGAAGCAGGAAAGCTTTTTGATGTTTCGGGTCTAGACCCTTCTTCAGAAATGGGGGAGCGGAAGGGGATTCCGAAATAAATAGGGAGAAAGGAGTAGGTGGATAGAAGATAGGTAGAGAGGAGAAGACAGCTCAAAGAGACTGAGTTGGATCCAGTAAAGGTGAGTGTAGGTGGGAAGTTAGGGAGGAGATAGGTTGGTCCAGGGAGGACGGACAGTTAAAGGAAGCAGGATGAGGCTTATAGGTAGGAGATGGGGCTGGGGCTTGAGGTGGGAGGAGTGGATAGGTGGGAGGATGGGTTAGGGTGGCAGGTACGAGCTGGGATGCTGGTTTTGGGATGTGGTCAGGGGAGGGGAGATTTTGAAGCTTGTGAAGTCCACACCGATACCATTGGCCTCCAGGGTTTCCAAGCGAAATATGAGGTGCTGTTCTTGCAACCTTTGGGTGGCATCATTGTGGTACTGCAGGAGGCCTTTCCTGATCCTCTGATGCTGCTTGGCCGGTTGTGTTCTTCCAGCTCTACACCTTTTTGTCCCAAATATGCGTAAATTTACAAGTGTGTTATATGAGGGTACCTTTTTTTTTAAAACACTACTGATTGCGAGTGAAATACATACTATGGGATTAAATTTTATATCACCAACAGTGAGAATGGTGACAGGTGACCATCAGAAATATTGGCTGATGAGCCAATTTCCTGCTGCCATTCTCATACTGACCATTTTGAGCAGGGTATTTAAAAGGTAGACTCACAACCTCACCCACTCCATGATCAAGGCCAATATCCAAGGCTCCTACCTTGAGCCTTCTAACATATACCGGACATTGTCCAGAGCAACATGGTCTTTCCCCACTGCCAGTTGGAAATCCTGGTTATTGCAGGATATTTGAGGGGTTTCTTTGCATATTTCTTCTACACCAACTAAAATTTACTTAAGAACTAGATGCACCTGTAATGCAAAAATCATTTGTATGTATGCTTTTTTTTTTAAAACATGGTCACAAATTTCAGTTCATTTTGTTTAACAGGAATGTTTACATATCAATGGGATTCACGGTTTTATTGGTTCAGTACCCTTAAATGTGAAAGCTACTCTGAATTTCGATTAGTCGGAGCTGTATCCTTTGCCCAGTGAATTAATATAAAATTGCCATCAGTAGTAAGTACTCCAAGAGAGGTACATTGAATGGGGCACTTTAAAAGTAAATTGCTGTTTTTCAAGGACTTTCAGGGTTAGAACATAACAGAAATCTCTTTGGAATGATTAGCTCCAAGCAAAGAAAATAGAATATTTCAGGCCATTTGAATACATTCTCCAGTGAATGTTACAAAACCAGACAGCATTTAAACACAAAGCTGCACAGGTTTTCTGCAAGTGTCTAAGAATTGACCAGACTAAAATGAGAAAAATGTCCTGTGAAGTCAGAATGCAGACTTTATAAAGTTCCTGCTGGACAGGAACTGATTCTAAGCAATTCTGTTACTGAATATAGTTACTGGCTACATTTCCTAATAGCCCACAACTGAACTGGTGAGTTCTGAAGAAAGAACATCTATCTTTCCAGGGCCAACTTGTCCAATTATTTTCCCTTCTTGCTACCTCTTAGGAATGGGAAAATTCTGAACTGAAAAATGCAGAAACAAGTCTAACAGGGCATAACACTGGATACTGTTCCAACTAGCTGTGGACCAATAACTCAATCACTTTTGCTGGTCAGAAATTTCTATTTACGGTATTACTAAATACTGCTTCTAGCTGTTCAATACAGTGGCCTAGAATTAGCTGGGAAAATTAAGGTTATTAATGTGCTTATTTTAAAGAACAGTGATTTCTGAGGAGAAAGAAACTTCTTGAAATTGTAATTAAAAGTTACTAGATGATTTGCATCCCTTCATAATTAGCTGACCAAAAATAGGACTTTGCCACAAACCTCCTTGAGAATTTCAAGAATTATGACTTTTACTTTGTTACGCTATTTAAAACAGTGAGAACTAATAAATCTTTTCAAAAGATGAAGTTTTTGCCTCCTACAAAACAAAAGGGAACAGTTGACACCAATTTCACTCCACTAGGTCGTGGGTTATTCCTTGGAAATTTTAAATTTTTGCTTCTTTGAGTGAAACCCTGTTTTTTTGTTAGTAGCACTCACTTGTTTGCTGTGCTTTTATCTTAACATTTCTGTTGTGTAGTTGATGGGTCTGGCTGTGTATAATAGTATCACCCTGGACGTTCAGTTTCCACCCTGCTGCTATAAGAAGCTGCTGAGTCCTCCTGTTGTTCCATCCCATCAGAATGCTACTGTTGGTGTAGCATCACTTACGCTTGATGACCTGCGCCAACTTATGCCAGTAAGTGTCATTATAAGATGTAGAATTCTAGTGCTTTCGTTTGACCAAAGATTTTGTAGGCTGTTTCTGTTGCTCACGTATTCTTGCACACACTTTCACATCAAACATCTCACTGGTTTTAATACTTTGTTAATTAATTCCATCATTCAATAAGTTGCTTATGATCATGAGAGACCTTAGAAAATGTACAGAGGATATATTGCTCAAGTAAGGAAGGATTTTTTTCCCCCATAAAGCCTCTGTCAAAGTCACGTATCTTAGAAGTAATGAAAGCAGCAGTTATGGTGACCATTTACGCAATTAGAAGATGATGTGGTTTCTGCTGTTACAGAATTTAAAAATTCTATTGGTCAATATTTTGGAGCACAATTTGAAAGAGAACTTCTTTGCATCATTGTATGTTGTTACCAGCCACAGGTAAAATAACAACTTTTATTTTGGAATTTTTCCTTTTTTAGAGGTTTTGTAACACAGACATTTTATTTAGAGCCGCATCAGCTAAATATTCTAGATGTTACAGGCTATCACTGAACCAACTTATAATTTTGCCATGAAAATTTTGCCATAATTGTTTTAAAATGTTTTCATATTCCCCCACTTTAACATTCATCCTTTCTCTCCTATTATTGAAATTGTTGACTCCTTTGCTTAGAAGCCACATTGCAGGGGATTGCACCTTTTCCACATCTGAGCATAAGCAGCAAGCATTGGCCAGCTGTACACAGATATGTATGTTCCTCTTCCCATCTAATGTTCACTGAATCATTGCACATGAATCAGTAACGGAAATACCAATTATTTTCCCCCTTCTTTTGGCTTGACATCTCCATACTAAATGACCCAAGCACAACTTGGAATCAAAATGTAAAATTCTTCCAGTCCTTTGTTTGTTCAGTTGAGATTTCTACCACTGCGTCCAAGTACTGATATCAAAAAATCATAAAAACTTAGTTAAATTTCAGTTGCAAAGTAGATAGTGGATGGATTTAATATCAAAACAAGCACATGCTCACATAGCTCTAGAAATGGAGCATTGTGAAGGGGTTTCGTGTTCAACAGCCAGTTTAAAAATGATATTTGAATTCCCACAATGAAAGAGTTAAGTACATCTATTGATAAAAGGTAGAAGTTTAGATGGTGCCCATCTGGGCAAGGGAATAGACTACATTTTTGCCTGCAAAGTGTCCCTGCTGTTGCTGATTAGGAAACAGATCGATAGATAGTATAAGCCATGATACTCCTGGCTAAAGGACGATGTGACCTGACGATGTGACCTAAAGCTGTACTAGAATTGTAGACCATATTAATGAGTGAGCTTTATAAATGAATTATTAACAATTAAGTCTGTCATTTGAAGGACTTGGCTCATGGACTTACAGCACTTATAAATTATAAAGGCAATATTGAAGACGACTTTTGTTCCACATTTCAAGTAAGTTCTTAACTTTAATTTGGATTCAAACGTCTTTTTTGTTCTGAGGAAAAGAATAAAATAATTATTAAAATTCAGATATATATCATATATCAGAATTCTCTGTCTGTATCATTTTTAAAAATTAATTTTGTTTATTTTACTGAGTTTGCACGTTTATGTACTTCAAAGTGTGCAAGGGGTGGGGTTGGGGGGAGAATAATGACAGTTTAATTGGAGCTTTTTTAATTAGAATGAATAGTTTGAAAGATTTAGTGATGTTCAAAATTGAATGTTTTCGAAGTAACTAGGGTACATGAAGATCTCAATATTTTCCTAGATTTAAAATAAGATATTGTTAGCAAAGAGAGGAATGAGTGCAGAATCAGCACAAGTTTTAAAGGGAAAATGAATAACTTGATTGTTAAATATTTTGAAAGAGAAATGGGTATAGGATACAGCAACAACCATAGGCATCAGGCTTTCCAACAATCCCTGCACACTATGCTGTCAAATTCAAACTAGAGGCTTGCCATTAGCAGTAAGATCATAATACAAGTTGTTTCAAAAATGGTTTTGTTATCCTGTTGGAATGATACAACATTCTTGCAGTGGAGATTGTTCTGTTACACAACAATGATATTTTCCATAACAAGTGTAGAGTTATATGTCTTTAAAATTCTGCCCTTTTTACACAGATGTTTCATGTGATTGTATCAGATGTCTTTTCTATTGTAATTTGGGAGCTGCGGTAATGAAAACCAATGAGTTATTACATTAATAAATTAAATCCGTATTCAAGAGACAACAAGGTGTAGAGCGAGATGAACACAACAGGCCACGCAGCATCAGAGGAGCAGGAAAGCTGACACTTTGGGTCTAGATGATGAAATGTGAGGCTGGATGAACACAGCAGGCCCAGCAGCATCTCAGGAGCACAAAAGCTGACATTTCGGGTCTAGACCCTTCATCAGAGAGGGGGATGGGGAGAGGGAACTGGAATAAATAGGGAGAGACGGGAAGGCGGACCGAAGATGGAGAGAAAAGAAGATAAGTGGAGAGGAGAGTATAGGTCAGTCCAGGGAAGACGGACAGGTCAAGGAGTTGGGATGAGGTTAGTAGGTAGGAGATGGAGGTGCGGCTTGGGGTGGGAGGAAGGGATGGGTGAGAGGAAGAACAGGTTAGGGAGGCAGAGACAGGTTGGACTGGTTTTGGGATGCAGTGGGTGGAGGGGAAGAGCTGGGCTGGTTGTGTGGTGCAGTGGGGGGAGGGGATGAACTGGGCTGGTTTTGGGATGCGGTGGGGGAAGGGGAGATTTTGAAGCTGGTGAAGTCCACATTGATACCATCGGGCAACAGGGTTCCCAAGCGGAATATGAGTTGCTGTTCCTGCAACCTGCGGGTGGCATCATTGTGGCACTGCAGGAGGCCCATGATGGACGTGTCATCTAAAGAATGGGAGGGGGAGTGGAAATGGTTTGCGACTGGGAGGTGCAGTTATTTATTGCGAACTGAGCGGAGGTGTTCTGCAAAGCGGACCCCCAAGCCTCCGCTTGGTTTCCCCAATGTAGATGATGCCACACTGGGTACAGTGGATGCAGTATACCACATTGGCAGATGTGCAGGTGAACCTCTGCTTAATGTGGAAAGTCATCTTGGGGCCTGGGATAGGGGTGAGGGAGGAGGTGTGGGGGCAAGTGTAGCATTTCCTGCGGTGCCGGGTGTGGTGGGGTTGGAGGGCAGTGTGGAGCGAACAAGGGAGTCACGGAGAGAGTGGTCTCTCCGGAAAGCAGACAGGGGTGGAGATGGAAAAGTGTCTTGGGTGGTGGGTTCGGATTGTAGATGGCGGAAGTGTCAGAGGATGATGCGTTGTATCCGGAGGTTGGTGGGGTGGTGTGTGAGAACGTGGGGGATCCTCTTAGGGCGGTTGTGGTGGGGGCGGGGTGTGAGGGATGTGTTGCGGGAAATGTGGGAGACGCAGTCAAGGGCGTTCTCGACCACTGTGGGGGGAAAGTTGCGGTCCTTGAAGAACTTGGACATCTGGGATGTGCGGGAGTGGAATACCTCATCTTGGGAGCAGATGCGGCGGAGGCGGAGGAATTGGGAATAGGGGATGGAATTTTTGCAGGAGGGTGGGTGGGAGGAGGTGTATTCTAGGTAGCTGTGGGAGTCGGTGGGCTTGAAATGGACATCAGTTACAAGCTGGTTGCCTGAGATGGAGACCGAGAGATCCAGGAAGGTGAGGGATGTGCTGGAGATGGCCCAGGTGAACTGAAGGTTGAGGTGGAAGGTGTCGGTGATGTGGATGAACTGTTCGAGCTCCTCTGGGTCTACACCCTTCTTCAGAAATGGGGGAGGGTAAGTAGATTCTAAAATAAATACAGAGAGAGAGGGAGGTTGATAGAAGATGGATAAGGGAGAAGATAGGTGGAGAGGAGACAGGTCAAGAAGGCAGGTTGGAGCCAGTAAAGGTGAGTGTAGGTGGGGAGTTAGGGAGGGGATAGGTCGGTCCAGGGAGGACGGACAGGTCAATGAGATGGGATGAGGCTCATAGGTAGGAGATGGGGGTGGGGCTTGAGGTGGGAGGAGTGGATACGTGGGAGGACAGGTTAGGGAGGCGGGTACGAGCTGGGCTGGTTTTAGGATGCGGTCGGGGGAGGGGAGATTTTGAAGCTTAAGTCCACATTGATACCATTGGGCTGCAAAGTTCAGAAGTGAATATGAGGTGCTGTTCCTGCAACTTTCGGGTGTCATAGTTGGGGCATTGCAGGAGGCCCAGGATGGACATATTGTCCAAGGAGTTGGGGGGGGCGGGGTCGTTGTTGAAATGGTTCGCAACTGGGAGGTGCAATTTTTTTGGTGCTATCCGAGCGTAGGTGTTCCACAAAGCGGTCCCCAGGCCTCCACTTCGTTTCCCCGATTATAGAGGAGGCCACAACGGGAACAGCACATACAGTATACCACATTAGCAGATGTGCAGGTGAACATCTGTTTGATGTGGAAGGCCTTCTTGGGGCCTGGGATGGGGGTGAGGGGGGAGGTGTAGGGGCAGGTGTAGCACTTTCTGCGGTTGCAGCGAAAAGTGCCAGGGGTGGTGGGGCTAGTGGGGAGTGTGGAGCGGAAGAGGGAGTCACGGACAGAGTGGTCCCTCCGGAAAGCAGATAAGAATGGGGAGGGATAAATGTCTTTGGTAGTGGGGTCGGATTGCAGATGACAGAAGTGTCGGAGGATGATGCATTGGATCTGGAGGTTTGTGGGGTAGTACATGAGGATGAGGGCGTTCTGTTTTGGTTATTATTGCAGGGAGGGTGTGTGAGGGATGAGTTGCGGGAAATGCAAGAGACACCGGTTGAGGGCGTTTTTGACCATTGTGGACAGGAAGTTGCGGTCCTTGGAAAAACAAGGACATCTGAGATGTCCGGGAGTGGAATGTCTTATCTCGGGAGCAGATGCAGCAGAGGCGAAGGAATTAGGAATAGGGAATGGACTTTTTGCAGGAAGGTGGGTGAGAGGAGGTATACTCTAGGTAGCTGTGGGAGTTGGAAGGCTTGAAATGGATATTGCTTTCCAGGTGGTTGCCAGAGATGGAAATAGAGAGATCCAGGAACAGGACAGGGGTGTCGCAGATGGTCCAAGTGAACTTAAGGTTGGGGTGGAAGGTGTTAGTGAAGTGGATGAACTGTTCAAGCTCCTTGTGGGAGCATGAGGTGGTGCCGATACAGTCATTGATGTAATGGAGGAAGAGGTGGGGGATAGGGCCACTTTAGCTTTGGAAGAGGGATTGTTCCACGTATCCTCCAAAGAAGTAGGTACAGCTTGGGCCCATGCGGGTGCCCATGGCCACTCCCTTTGTCTGTAGGAAGTGGGAGGAATTGAAAGACAAGTTGTTGAGGGTGAGGACGAGTTCGGCTAAGCAGATGAGGGTGTCGAAGGGGACTGGTCGGGCCTGCAGGATGGCAAGAAGTGGAGGGCATTTAGGCCATCTTCATGGGGAATGCAAGTATATAGACACTGGACAACCATGGTAAAGACGAGGTGTTGGGGACCAGGGAATCGGACGTTTTAGAGGAGGTGGAGGGTGTGGGTGGTGTCATGGACGTAGGTGGGGAGTTCCTGGACCAAGGGAGAGAAAATGGAGTCGAGATAATTGGAGATGCATTCGGTAGGACTGGAGCAGGCAGAGACAATAGGTCAACCAGGGCAGTCAAGTTTGTGGATTTTGGGAAGGAGATAGAAATGGTCAGTGCGGGGTTGGGGACCGGTGAGGTTGGACGCTGTGGGTGGGAGGTCACCTGACGTGATGAGATTGTGGATGGTTTGGGAGATGATGGTTTGGTGATCGGGGGTGCGGTCATGATCAAGGGGCTGGTAGGAGGTGGTGTCGGAGAGTTGGCGCCTGGTCCTGGCAATGTAGAGGTCAGTGTGCCATACTACAATTGCACCTCCCTTGTCCACAGGTTTTATAGTGAGGTTGGGAATAGAGCGGAGGGCTGTCTGTTCTGGGCCGGGGTGGGGGGGGGGGGAGGTTGTAGTGAGTGAGGGGTGGAGAAGTTGAGGCGATCAATGTCACGACAGCAGTTGGAGATGAAGAGGTCGAGGGATGGCAGGAGGCCCTGGGGTGGTGTCGAGGAGGAGGGGGTGTGTTGGAGGTGGGAGAAGGGGTCAGTAGAGGGAGGATTAGGCCTACGATCAAAGAAGTAAGTGCAGAGGTGGAGGCGGTGAAAAACTGTTCAACGTCCAAGCATGAGTTGTATTCATTGATGTTCAGGTAGAGGGGGACAAAGGTGAGCCCTTTACTGAGGACTGATCGTTTGCTGTCAGTGAGGGGGAGGTCTGGGGGGATGGTGAAGACCTGGCAGGGCTGGATGCTATTGTCTCCAGCATCGGTAGCTCCTGTCTCTCATTCCGTATGTTCAATGCTCATATCATCTTTCAATTCTGTTCTTTAATGGAAACGTTACTCATGGTTCTGTGAGATCATGTTACCATCCTTTTATTTATTTCAGATATTTCAGGAAGAATTTGGGATCATAAAATCACACAACCTCAAACCAGGTGGTGACAAAATCCCAGTAACCAATCAGAACAGACAAGGCAAGCAAATGATGGTTCTTGTTCAACAGTCACACTTTATATTGCTAAGTTGTACAAAGGTGCACCGAATAGCTTAAAGCAATGGCAAGCAGTTACAAGCTTTATCAAAGTGTTGTAAATGTTTCTTTATTGTTCATTTTGCTGTCAGCAATCTTTATAGGAATCTATTGTCACTGTGCCCTTTTAAAGTCCATTTCTTTCAGCAAAAAATCTTGTCAGTAATGTTTGGTGAAGCAAATACCATGTTTGTGTCATTTAAGTTTGGCTTGCAGTTAAATTGCAAAATAATTAAAAGCAAAAAGGTTACAAGATTATAAACAAAACTTTAAGTTAAAATACTAAATTCTTGAATGTTGACATGCAATTTGAAAAAAATCTCAACTGAATGTAAGTCTTATTAAAGGCTAAGGGAATAATATATACAATGCTGTCTGTACAATGATATTTTACATTTCTCCCCCCCCAGAATATGTGCAGCTGTATATTGATTTTCTTCTCAACAAGTCCATATATAAACAGTTTGCAGCATTTTATTATGGGTTTCATAGTGTATGTGCCTCCAATGCTTTAATGGTAAGCATCTTCCAAACAGTTGTTCAAGTTACAAAGCTATTTGCTTCTCAGCTTCTCATTTGATTAACTCGGTTATATTATTTGTGCTGGTTTGGCTGTTTACTCACGGCTAAGCTCTAATTCCCACCAGATCATATTCATCCCTATCAGAATGTGTAAGATGAATCGACCTTATAGATTAGTCACATCTTGTTTTGAATTTTTAGTACTGCTTCAGCCTTGCTTCTTCCACCAACTAAAACATACCAGTGCTTGGGAGCAGTTGCACCATCACCAAATTCCTCTGCAGACCCATCTTGTGTTGGACACCCATCACTCTTCAATCATTGATAATGGGAACTGCAGATGCTGGAGAATCCCAGATAACAAAGTATGGAGCTGGATGAACACAGCAGGCCAAACAGCATGTTAGAAGCACAAAAGCTGACATTTCGGGCCTAGGCCCTTATCAGAAAATGTTTTCTGATGAAGGATCTAGGCCCGAAACATCGGCTTTGGTGCTCCTAAGATGCTGCTCGGCCTGCTGTGTTCATCCAGCTCCACACTTCGTTATCTCACTCATTAATCATTGTTGCTGCATTCCCATCTAATAGCCTTGTGGCAGTACCTCTTACACAGATGCGTTCCAAGAAGAAGGCCTGCTACAATCACACTGGCAACTACAGATGAGCAATAAATACCTGTCTTGTAAGCAATCCTAAGAATAAGCATAATGGGGGAAAAAAAATAACTCGACCAAGTGGAACAATGTTTGGAAATTCTTTGCTTGGCCCTAATGCTGCTTTCACTCCACTGAACTTCCTTTCTGTAGCTGATAATTAACTAATGTTATCCCAACTGGCACCAACTTAGGAATGTTATTCTGTAAGGAGGAGGAAAGAGTCATCAATTTTAGTAGCAACTAGTCACCAGTAAGCTGTTTGCCAGAACTCAGTATTGATCATATATGCTATCTGTCAGATCAAGCTCTACTTTTTTGGGGGGATAATGGGAACTGCAGATGCTGGAGAATCCAAGATAATAAAGTGTGAAGCTGGATGAACACAGCAGGCCAAGCAGCCCCTCAGGAGCACAAAAGCTGACGTTTCAGGCCTAGACCCTTCATCAGAGAGGGGGATGGGGAGAGGGTTCTGGAATAAATAGGGAGAGAGGGGGAGGCAGACCGAAGATGTAGAGAAAAGAAGATAGGCGGAGAGGAGAGTATAGGTGGGAAGGTAGGGAGGGGATAGGTCAGTCCGGGGAAGACGGACAGGTCAAGGAGGTGGGATGAAGTTAGTAGGTAGGAAATGGAGGTGTGGCTTGAGGTGGGAGGAAGGGATGGGTGAGAGGAAGAACAGGTTGGGGTGGCAGAGACAGGCTGGGCTGGTTGTGTGATGCAGTGGGTGGAGGGGACAAACTGGGCTGGTTTTGGGATGCGGTGGGGGGAAGGGGAGATTTTGAAGCTGGTGAAGTCCACATTGATACCATTGGGCTGCAGGGTTCCCAAAACCAGCCCAGCCTGTCTCTGCCTCCCCAACCTGTTCTTCCTCTCACCCATCCCTTCCTCCCACCTCAAGCCGCACCTCCATTTCCTACCTACCACCTCATCCCACCTCCTTAACCTGTCCGTCTTCCCTGGACTGACCTATCCCCTCCCTACCTCCCCACCTATACTCTCCTCTCCACCTATCATCTTTTCTGTCCATCTTCGGTCCGCCTCCCCCTCTCTCCCTATTTATTCCAGAACCCTCTCCCCATCCCCCTCTCTGATGAAGGGTCTAGGCCCGAAACGTCAGCTTTTGTGCTCCTGAGATACTGCTTGGCCTGCTGTGTTCATCCAGCTTCACACTTTATTGTCTACTTTTTTTTTGTTCTGTTTTGAAACAAATCTGCCTAACCTGTTGGATCAATTGAAAGCCTCCTTACACACCTTCAATACTGCTCATAAGTTCTGTATATTCACGGCTACATCTGTTAAGTGTACTTTTTGTTCAAAAAAGAAATTGTTACATTTCCCTGTCTCTCAGCCGTCATCCATTTTGATCCCATGCTAAAAATGTCTGTCTTGACAAAAAAAGAACAATAGAATTACGAATACTGGAAATCTGATACAAAAACAGAAAATGCTGGAAAATTTCAGGTTTGGCAGCATCTATGGAAAGAAATCAGAGTTAACATTTCGGGTCTAGTGACTATTCTTCACAACTGATGGTGGGTAGCTCTGTTCACTTCTGATGATGCCTCCCATTCCTATGCGTTTTTGTACTGGAGGTACAGTTTGTTCTAATCCAGAAAATAGTGTGGTGAGGGATGGCTAATGGAGTCTATTCTTTCCACACTTCATAATTTTTTTTATTTACATTACAACCATGCACCTGCAGTTCAATAGCCACATTTTCAGTCTGCTCATAGAAATTGGAGCACGAGTGAATCCCTAACACACTCAATAAATATAAAACTAGCACAGTTGCTAACTCTTTTAAAATAATGATATTTTAGATCATTTTTCTCTCCAACTCTAATCTCAATCTTGGTAAGGAAGTTGTCACTTTCATCCACTCAGTTTGACGATTATGAATGACATCACATTTTATCTCTGTGACGTCTTTTCCTAAGGGCTGAATTACAAAAAATCTTTCAAGATATTTCTTCCATTATTTACAATGTGTCCTGAATGTACTGGCAAAATAAAGTTAGAGAATGTCACTTTGTCCCAGTTCACATGAGTTTCTAACTCCAAAAACAGATATGTCTTTATATAAACTGTTGTTTATTCCCTTCACATTAGTACTTTATAAAGTTACGGAGGCTCAGATTTTTCCACTAGGAAGGTTATAAGTTGGGCAGACTACTCATTACTGATCTTTAATACAGGAAAGCATTGCACTGAGAAACTGTTGCAGCAGTGTCCTAGAGTTGTGATCACTGACTTTCAAAAAATGACTGGAAAGCTCTTCAGTTATTACTGCATTTTGCCATGTTGTTCATTGTAGAATACAAATGACAATAAATCATTATTCAATGATTCAATTGTATAGTTGCCTTAGGATTCCTGGGATTAATCAAAAGTTGCCTTGATGTAAAGGTTGGTTACACTAACCTCTTATCTGGTAGTCAGTTCATATATACTATTCCTGGATTAAGATTGAGATCAGGTGATAAAAGAATTGAGTTATGATAAACAGCGTATCTGTGAGTTGGTGTCACAACTAACACTATTTGAAGATTTTTCCATCTCTACTATTGTTGGAGAGGATTTTGGCTGAAAGAGAAATTTTTAAGTTATTATGACCAGATCCCAGACTAGGTTCTGCACTTTGTTACGTTTGTTACCCTAAACTGTCAAGCTCCCAAGTGAGGGAAGGTTGAACAGGCTTCCCTTGGTTATTTACTCCCCACCATGGTTGGTCATAACAAGGTTAATTTAGAAATAATCCTTTCCCTTGTGGATACCTTTCTCCCAGACCCAAGTAGACTTGTGTAGCTAATTTAACTAGATTTTATTGAATTAACAAAGAGTGAGTTAATGAATTAACAAAGAGTGAGTTAATGAATTACTAAATGCAAAAAGAATTAGAAAGGAGAAACATACACAGATTGGAAATAAGAAGTAAGCTAAAAAGTTGTGAAATTCTTTTTAAAATAAAGGTCTAAGAACCAGTTTCTAAATGTTCATGAAAAGCAGATGGATGAATATTGTGGCCATTGCACTTGAGGTTACCAGTGGCATTGACATTGGTACTTGTATCATCGCATTCATGTTTTTTTTTGTTTACAGGATGAGGGTGTTGCTGGCTGGGCCAACAGTCATTGCCCATCCCAAAAACGAGTTAAGAATCGACCACATTGTTGTGGGTCTAGAGTCCTGCAAATTGTTTGAGATTCCGTACTTTGTTTGTGAGTGAATTCCAGCAATCGGGATGAAAGAGTCAGAGATAATGGGAACTGCAGATGCTGGAGAATTCCAAGATAATAAAATGTGAGGCTGGATGAACACAGCAGGCCAAGCAGCATCTCAGGAGCACAAAAGCTGACGTTTCGGGCCTAGACCCTTCATCAGAGAGGGGGATGGGGAGAGGGAACTGGAATAAATAGGGAGAGAGGGGAAGGCGGACCGAAGATGGAGAGTAAAGAAGATAGGTGGAGAGAGTCTAGGTGGGGAGGTAGGGAGGGGATAGGTCAGTCCAGGGAAGACTGACAGGTTAAGGAGCTGGGATGAGGTTAGTAGGTAGATGGGGGTGCAGCTTGAGGTTGGAGGTAGGGATGGGTGAGAGGAAGAACCGGTTAGGGAGACAGAGACGGGTTGGACTGGTTTTGGGATGCAGTGGGTGGGGGGGAAGAGCTGGGCTGGTTGTGTGGTGCAGTGGGGGGAGGGGACGAACTGGGCTGGTTTAGGGATGCAGTAGGGGAAGGGGAGATGTTGAAACTGGTGAAGTCCACATTGATACCATATGGCTGCAGGGTTCCCAGGCGGAATATGAGTTGCTGTTCCTGCAACCTTCGGGTGGCATCATTGTGGCAGTGCAGGAGGCCCATGATGGACATGTCATCTAAAGAATGGGAGGGGGAGTGGAAATGGTTTGCGACTGGGAGGTGCAGTTGTTTGTTGCGAACTGAGCGAAGGTGTTCTGCAAAGCGGTCCCCAAGCCTCCGCTTGGTTTCCCCAATGTAGAGGAAGCCGCACCGGGTACAGTGGATGCTGTATACCACATTGGCAGATGTGTAGGTGAACCTCTGCTTAATGTGGAATGTCATCTTGGGGCCTGGGATAGGGGTGAGGGAGGAGGTGTGGGGACAAGTGTAGCATTTCCTGCGGTTGCAGGGGAAGGTGCCGGGTGTGGTGGGGTTGGAGGGCAGTGTGGAGCGAACAAGGGAGTCACGGAGAGAGTGGTCTCTCCGGAAAGCAGACGGGTGGGGATGGAAAAATGTCTTGGGTGGTGGGGTCGGATTGTAAATGGCGGAAGTGTCGGAAGATGATGCGTTGTATCCGGAGTTTGGTAGGGTGGTGTGTGAGAACGAGGGGGATCCTCTTAGGGCGGTTGTGGCGGGGGCAGGGTGTGAGGGATGTGTTGCGGGAAATACGGGAGACGCGGTCAAGGGCGTTCTCGATCACTGTGGGGGGAAAGTTGCGGTCCTTAAAGAACTTGGACATCTGGGATTTGTGGGAACAGATGCGGCGGAGGCGGAGGAATTGGGAATAGGGGATGGAATTTTTGCAGGAGGGTGGGTGGGAGGAGGTGTATTCTAGGTAGCTGTGGGAATCGGTGGGCCTGAAATGGACATCAGTTACAAGCTGGTTGCTTGAGATGGAAACTGAGAGGTCCGGGAAGGTGAGGGATGTGCTGGAGATGGCCCAGGTGAACTGAAGGTTGGGGTGGAAGGTGTTGGTGAAGTGGATGAACTGTTCGAGCTCCTCTGGGGAGCAAGAGGCGGCGCCGATACAGTCATCAATGTACCGGAGGAAGAGGTGGGGTTTGGGGCCTGTGTAGGTGCGGAAGAGGGACTGTTCCACGTAACCTGCAAAGAGGCAGGCATAGCTGGGGCCCATGCCCCTTCCCCTACTTCATCCCTAAACCAGCCCAGTTTGTCCCCTCCCCCCACTGCACCACACAACCAGCCCAGCTCTCTCTTCTCCCCCCACCCCCCACCCCCCACCCACTGCATCCCAAAACCAGTCCAACCTGTCTCTGCCTCCCTAACCGGTTCTTCCTCTCACCCATCCCTTCCTCCCACTCCAAGCCGCACCCCCAGCTACCTACTAACCTCATCCCACCTCCTTGACCTGTCCGTCTTCCCTGGACTGACCTATCCCCTCCCTACCTCCCCACCTATACCCTCCCTACCTCCCCACCTATACTGTCTCCACCTATCTTCTTTACTCTCCATCTTCGGTCCGCCTCCCCCTCTCTCCCTATTTATTCCAGATCCCTCTCCCCATCCCCCTCTCTGATGAAGGGTCTAGGCCCGAAACGTCAGCTTTTGTGCTCCTGAGATGCTGCTTGGCCTGCTGTGTTCATCCAGCCTCACATTTTATTATCTTGGGATGAAAGAGTCCTTTGCTTTTCCTCTTCCATTTTTTTTTGTCTGGTTTGTAGTATTTAGAATAAGGGAGGGATTTCTTCTCTTTTTTCTCTTGCTCTCTCTTTCTCTCGCGTTCTCTCGCTCGCGCGCTCTCTCTCACTTTCTAACATACACAGTCAGTCCTCCCATTCGTTCAGGATTGCATACTGTGTGTAATTGGATGACTGAGATGTGCTCTGACTTTTTTGTTGGACTGCTAGTTTCTACCTGTTATCTGCTGATTCTGATGTTTGGCGTGCAGATAGCCCTTTGTATTTCAGGAAGTAAATGCCCTTATTCTGATCTAGGTATACTACTGAATTTGGCACACTTCTCTGCAATCCCCACTGAACTAGGATTAGTCTCCCAGTTTAATGTAGTAGTGGAGTGAGAAATATAAGGATGCTGTGTTATTTGGTATGCATACTTCTGCTTCTGATAGTTCAGAATAATTCATGAGTAACCAATTATGTCTTTTCTCTGCCTGCTTAGCACTATGGTCAAACTACACTGCACAAAGTGAACATGTTTATTGTGTTCTAGACTTCACAAGTGCTGTACAGTGGCTGTTCCTATTAATAAATGTATCAGCAAATTATCGGAGATGGGTAGGCGCCCAGGGACAAGATCAATGTTTCTTTTGCATGTTGAGAAAGAAACAGTTAACGTTTTGAGTCTAGTATGACTCTTCCGAGTTGGCATGAACAGTTCTGAAGAAATCATAGTGGACTTGAAATGTTAACTGTTTCTCTCTTGACAGATGGTGCTAGAACTGTTGAATTTCTCGAATTTTCTGTGTTTATTTCAGATTTCCATCATCCTCACGATTTGGCCTGCCATGTAACATAAGTCTAATTTCCAGGACGTGGCAAAATCAGCCTTTGATGATTCTAGGGGTCCAATTGTGGCAGTGAATATTGAAGTCCCTATCCAAAATTCAATTGTCTGCCCTTGTTCCACTGGATACTTCCTCCAAATAATTATCAATGTAAAAAGAATATTTCTTAGATATTTCAGTGTGTATAGTAAGTGATCCATACTCAGTTATTTTTCTTGGCCTTTGGAATTTATATTGAAAACTGTCAGGACTGTGAACATATACCCACCCACTTCTGGTAATTCTATCTTACCAATGACAAAGTGTCTGTATTTTAAATAAACAACCAAAATCACACATCAAAATCTCACATCCAGTCATTCACTTTTGATACAAAATCAGTGAAGATCAAAACATTTAAAACATTACAGCTTAATAACTTGTGACCCTGTTCAATATTTCAAAACGTTAAAGTAATATTTTTTTTAAACAAATATAGGCTATTTTAAACAGCCTATAAGGCTAAGTTGATAAACAATGGAAAAAATTGATGTTTGAACTTTGCTTAGTACTATCATTTTCTTATTAACAACAGTTGTGCAACAGACCCCTTTCCTGTCGAAACCGATGTGTTATTCCACAATAACTATTGTCAATCTTCCTTGCAGCAACACTGCAACTTACTACTGACTGACTTCCCCTGATAAGAATAACTTATCACTTTGACATCATCCTCAGTCAGCTGATTGCCAAATTACAGACAACCATGTCTGTAATAGATCTACAGTATACTTATCATCTACAAGTTAATGCTTTCTCTAAAGAACTCATACACAACAGATTATTGATATCGAGTTTTGAGAAGATTTGTAGCTCAGGTTGAGTTTCTGGATGTGAGTTTGCTCGCTGAGCTGTAAGGTTAGTTTTCAGACATTTCGTCACCATTCTAGGTAACATCATCAGTGAGCCTCTGATGAAGTGCTGGTGTTATGTCCCGCTTTCTATTTATCTGTTTAGGTTTCCTTGAGTTGGTGATGTCATTTTCTGTTCTTTTTCTCAGAGGATGGTAGATGAGCTCCAAATCAATGTGTTTGTTGATGGAGTTCCGGTTGGAATGCCATGCTTCTAGGAATTCTCATGCGTGTCTCTGTTTGGCATGTCCGAGGATGGATGTGTTGTCCCAATCAAAGTGGTGTCCTTCCTCATCAGTATGTAAGGATACGAGTGATAGTGGGTCATGTCGTTTTGTGGCTAGTTGATGATCATGTATCCTGGTGGCTAGCTTTCTGCCTGTTTGTCCAATGTAGTGTTTGTCACAGTTCTTGCAAGGTATTTTGTAGATGACGTTCGTTTTAAGTTCATTAGCTGCTGTTTTAGTGTGTTGGTGTGTTTGTGGGTTACCCTGATGCCAAGAGGTCTGAGTAGTCTGGCAGTCATTTCGGAAATGTCTTTGATGTAGGGGAGAGTGGTTATGGTTTCTGGGCCTGTTTTGTCTGTTTGTTTGGGTTTGTTGCTGAGAACTCGGCGGACTATGTTCATTGTGTACCTGTTCTTTTTGAATATGCTGTATGGGTGATTTTCTTCTGCTCTTCATAGTTCTTCTGTGCTGCAGTGTGTGGTGGCTCGTTGGAATAATGTTTTAATGCAGCTTTGTTTGTGGGTGTTGGGATGGTTGCTCCTGTAGTTCAGTATTTGGTCCGTATGTGTTGTTTTCCTGTAGACGCTGGTTTGAAGTTCCCCATTGGCTGTTCGCTCTACTGTGACATCTAGGAATGGCAGTTTGTTGTTGTTTTCCTCCTCTTTTGTGAATGTTATGCCAGTAAAGGTATTATTGATGGTCTTGAAGGTTTCCTCTAATTTGTTTTGTTTAGTGATGACAAAGGTGTCATCCATGTAACGGACCCAAAGTTTAGGTTGGATGGCTGGCAGAGCTGTTTGTTTGAGTCTCTGCATTACTGCCTCTGCTAAGAACCCTGATATCGGAGATCCCATGGGTGTATCATTGGTTTGTCTGTAGGTTTTGTTATTGAGAGTGAAGTGGGTGGTAAGGCATAGGTCCACTAGCTTGTTGATGTCCTTGCTGATGAGGTTGGTGGTGTCTGGTGTATATAACTTCGGTTCTTCTAATAGTGTAGTCAGTGTTTCTTTGGCCAGGTTGATGTTGATGGATGTGAACAGGGCTGTTACGTCAAAGGAGACCATTATTTCATCCTCTTCTATCTTGGTGTCTTTGGTGTTCAGGAATTCTTGGGTGGAGCGAATGGAGTGGCGGGAGTCTTGTACTAGGTGTTTTAGTCTTTGGTGTAGTTCCTTGGCTAATCTGTAGTTTGGTGTTCCAGGTAGCAACACTATGGGTCTGAGGGGGGCTCCTGGTTTGTGAATTTTTGGTAGTCCGTAGAAGCGTAAGGACACACGTCCATCCTAGGACAAGCCAAACAGAGACATGCGCGAGAATTCGTGGAAGCATGGCATTCTAACCGGAACTCCATCAACAAACACATTGATTTGGAGCCAATCTACCATCCTCTGAGAAAAAGAACAGGAAATGACATCACCATCTCAAGTAAACCTAAACAGATAAATAGAAAGCAGGACATAACACCAGCACTTCATCGGAGGCTCACTGATGATGTTACCTAGAATGGTGACGAAATGTCTGAAAACTAACCTTCCAGCTCAGCGAGCAAACTCTCATCCAGATTATTGATACATGCACTGGACTGAGTTAACGTGGAACTGCCCTGAACCGATTGAAGTCCTTTGCAAACCTTCACCAATTGTATCAAATTCAGTACATTGAATTGAGATTCATGGTGTAGTCTTGGAAAATGTCCTGCTTCCCATATCTGGTAGTAGTATTAGAACCTTGAAGAAGAGTCTTATTTAATGTCTTATCCAGTAAATGGTGCTCTGTGCCTGGGAAATAATCATTTAGTAATTTTATTGAGTTGTTATTTTGTAATTTGTTTCAGTATAAGCATACCTGGCATTTCCATACTCTTATTTAATATGGTGATGTAATAAAGTCAAATAATATCCAAATAGAATGTTTTCTTAACCTCAGTGTTCCAGTTAGGTTTATTAATTCATTTAACCAGGACAAACTGTTTCTTTTGAAGCAGATGGAGTACATAGTAAAAATCTTTGCACTTATGAAATGTTAAAGTGAATTGATTCCTTTGTCGAGAGCAAAATTTCAATTTTGCTTTCAAATATGCAGAACAAGTGAACATCAGAGACTGATTCTTCCACAGCTACTGCTCCCAGAAGAAGTGGAAATTCTTGTGTGTGGGAGCCCTGAGCTGGACATTTATGCACTGCAGAAGATTACACAGTATGAAGGTTATTCCAAGATGGACCCCACGATACGGTAAGCAATTCAATTTTTCTCATATGAGCTCTGTTTTTGTAATAATGTCAGTTTTAATCAACATCTAGATTTGGTTTTCTTTAAACTTCTGATGTGAACGTAGGAAAATGTGTTTAAATACCACCCTTGTTTGCTAATATTCATAGATTTTGTTTGGGAGATCTGTTTCCAGACATGTCAGCCATGGCTCAGTAATGGCTTTCTCATCATTGGGTCAAGCAGTTGTGGGTTTAAATACTGTCACGTAAATTCTGTACTAGCACTTTTGTGGGATTGTCCCAATGCTGCGATGGCGTTTTACGTGAGACGTTAAGTGGAGGCTTCTTTTACCAAATTGGGTAGAAGTTAAAGATCTTGCAGCACAACTTTAGAGAATAACAGGGGAATTCTTCATGGTGGCCTAGCCAGTATTTATCCCTCAACCAACATCAGTAACACAGTTATTTTGACATTATCTTATTGCAGTTTGTGGGATGCTGCAGGCTGCTACATTTCCTACCTTAGAACAGCAACCACATTTGAAAGTATTTGGCTGTTTTAAAAAAAAATTACAGGGCATCTGGAGACCACGACGCTGCAACACAGTGCAAGACTGTCTTTCTAACTTATTCTTAAATCTTAGATCTTTGTCAATCTATCTTAATAACTGAAGATGGAGAGGTAAAGATGGGGCCAGTCTCAAAGGAGAAGGAAAGGTTGAGAAAAAAATTTGATTTGAGGATTTCAAACATTTTGAGAGGTCTGAATGGAGTAGATAGGGACTTACTTCGCAGTAGGGAAGCGGTTGCAAATTAGATTATATTAGTTGAGATGAATGACAAAAGAACCAGCAATGACCTATATAAACGCCTTTTAAATGGTGAGTGGTTAGGCCCTGGAAAGCACTGACTGAGATTGTGGAGGAAATAGCTTTGAACAGAAAATTATACCGGTGGGCTACACTGATAAGGCAAGGGGAGTAGGACTAGCTTTTCAAGAGTGCTGGCAACAGGCCTCCTTCTATGCTATAACCATTCTCTGATTTTCATCCCTAATTATAGTCCTAAAGTTTACTTATTAGATAGAAAGCTGTGCTTATCCACTATTGAGTATATTAAAGTTATAGGATTGTTTCCCCCTTTATAAATTCAGGCTTGAGATGTGGGTGTCACTGGCTGGCCAGCATTTTTTTGCCCATCTCTAGTTGTCCTTGAGAAAGTGGTATTGAGGTGCCTTCTTAAACAGTTGCAGTCCATGTATTGTAGGTAGACCTACAATTCCCTTATGGAGATAATTCCAGGATTTTTACTCAATAACACTAACAGAGCAGCGATAGATTTCCAAATCAGGATGGTGAGTGGCTTTGAGGGGAACCTGTCCTACTCCTCTTTCCTTTTCCCTGCACTGTAATTTTCCATTCCCTTTTGAAAGCTATTTCCACCACATTCTCAGATGCTGTCTAAGGAGTCTTGGTGAATTTCCACAGTGCATTTTGTGGGGATGGTCCACACCGCTGATACTGATCAGCAGTGGTGAAGGAATGTGGTCTGTGGATATGGTGCCAGTCAAATGGGTTTCTTTGTATGGGTGGTTTCAAGCTTCTAGATTGTTATTAGAGCTGCACTCATCCAGGCAAGTGGTGGGTATTCCGTCACACCCTGACTTATGTCTTGTAGATAGCGAACAGGCTTTGGGAATTCAGGAGGTGAGCTACCTGCTGCAGGATTCCTAGGTTCTGTCCTGTTCTTGTTGGCGCAGTATTTATGTGGTGAGTCTAGTTCAATTTCTAGTCAATTGTAACACCCTAGGATGTTGATAGTGGGGTTGTTTCACAATGGCAATGCCGTTGAATGTCAAGGGATGACAGTTAGATAATCTCTTAACAATAGTCAATGCCTGGCATTTGTATGGCATAAATGTTACTTGCCATTTGTCAGCCTCACCTGGATATTGTACAGCTCTTGCTGCATTTGGAAATTGTCGGTTTCAGTACCTGAGGAGTTCAGCATGGTGCTGAACATTTTGCAATCATCAGCAAACGTCCCCACTTCTGATTTTTATGATGAGGGAATGTTATTGATGAAGGAGCTGAAGATGATTGTCTCCTAGGCCAAATCATCTGTTTTTGAAAAACTCATCTGTCCTCCTGTAAAGAATTATATGTAAACACACAATTCACAACTTGCTGAAATTAATGTTGTCTGGATTGTTAGTTACAATAATAATGCAGATTTATTTTCCAGCTAAATGTAATTGATTATAGTAGGGCTGTGTGTTTATAACTTTATTATAGAGTGGATTGTTTCCTTTTTTTTTGTTTCTTCAGTTTAGAAGAATTTAAACAACATTGTTGAGGATTTACTGACTGATTCTAATTGCTTTGTGGAGTCACCAAGTGCTTTGACTAATTTTGTAGCCAGAAATTGTTACCAAGGTAATTAGACTCAACAGGAGGGACTCCAGTGAGATAGGGGCTGTTTTGTGCTGCAGGGCAACAGCTTAAATGTTGATTGTACAATTGTTGATTTAATGTAGATACCATCCCAAGATACTATACATGGGAGAAAATAGATGATGAACTGCATTGGAAGATTTAGGACAGATGGATGCATCAAATAGAAAGAAGGGCTTCCTACATTGCATGCATGAATAGTAGGGTCTAACAATTAAGACTAAGAATGATCTGTATGCAATAATTTCTGTTCACAGCTTCCTGGCAAAAATATATCCGGAATTTGGGTCCCAGGGAGAAAATGAGCAAAAAGATCAGTTTGAGACTGGTGGGCATTTGGGATAAGGAGTAAGTCAAACAGTCAGGGCTGACAGGAACAAAGCAGAGAACCAAGTAGGACTGAGAAATTAAACTGCATTCATTTCAATGCACGAGGCCTAACCAGTAAGGCAGATGAATTCAGGACGTGTTTGGGAACATGGGTCTGGAATATCATAGCAATTAGAGACGTGGCTCAGGAATAGACACGATTGGCAGCTTGTAGTTCCGCAGGGTATAGATGCAATAGAAGGATAGGAAGGGGGTGTGGTGGGGGGTGGGGGGGGTGCTGTTGTGAAGAGAAGAGGGGGAGTGGCATTTTTGATTAGAGGTGACATGAGAGCTATATTTTGGGATTCCTGGGAATACGCCCAATGAAGATATTTGGGTGGAACTGGGATACAAGAAAAGGATCATCACCTTATTAGGATTGTACTATAGTCACTCCATTGTCAGTGAGGAATTGAGAAAACAGATTTGTAAGGAGATCTCAGTTATCTGTTAAAATAATAGGGTGGTTATGGTAGGGGATTTTAACTTTCCAAGCATAGGTTGGGACTGCTATAGTGCTAAGGGCTTGGATGGAGAGGAATTTAAGTGTGTACAAGAAAATTTTCTGATTTCAGCATGTTGATGTACCTACTAGAGAAGGTGCAAAACCTGACCTCCTCTTGGGGAAATAAGGCCGCATGGGTGACTGAGGTATCAGTGGGGGAGTACTTTGGGGGTCAGTGACCATAATTCTATTAGTTTTAACATTGTGATGGAAAAGGGTAGACAGGATCTAAAAGTTAAAGCTCTAAATTGGAGGAAGGCCAAGTTTAACGGTATTAGGCAAGGACTTTCAAATGTTGACTGGGAGCAGATGTTCACAGGTAAAAGGACTGGCTGGAAAATGGAAAGCCTTCAGAAATAAGATAACGAGCGTCTAGAGATAGTATGTTCCAGTTTGGGTGAAGAGCAAGGCTGGTAGGTGTAGGGAATGCTGGATGACGAGACAAATTGAGGTTTTGGTGAAGAATAAGAAGAAAGCATAGACAGCAGGGATTGAGTGAATTCCTAGAAGAGTATAAAGACAGTAAGAGCGTACTTAAGAGGAAAATCAGGAGGACAAAAAGAGAACATGAGATAGTTTTGGAAAACTAAAGAGAACCCAAAGTGATACTATGAATATATCAAGGACAAAAGAGCATCTAGGGAGAATAGGGCTCCTTAAAAGATCAACAAGGCTGCCTATGTGTGGATCTGCAGCAGATGGAGGAGATATTAAATGAGTATTTTGTGTCAATGTTTACTGTGCAAATGGATATGGGAGATAGAGAACATGGGAAAATAAATAGTGAATTCTTGAAAAATGTCTGTTATTGAGCAGGGGGCACTGGGCATTTTAAAATGCATAAGGGTGGATAATCCCTGGGATCGGATTGGGTGGTACCCTAAAAGCTAGGGAAGTGATTGGGTCCCTTGTCGAAATAGTTGTATCAGCAATAGCCCAGGTGAGATGGCAGAAGACTGCAGGTCAGCTAACGTGGTGCCACTATTTAAGAAAGGTAACAAGGAAAAGCCAGGGAACTATATACCAATTAGCCTGACATCAGTGGTGGACAAGTTGTTGAAGGGAATTCCGAGGGACAGCATTTACATGCATTTGGAAAGGCAAGGACTGATTACGGATAGTCAACATGGCTTTGTGCATGGGAAATCATGTCTGTCTAACTTGGGTGAGTTTTTTGAAGTAACGAATAGGATTGATGAGGGCATAGCAGTGGATGTGATCAATATGGATTTCAATAAGGCATTTGACAAGGTTCCTCACTGTAGACTGACTAGCAAGGTAGATCACAAGGAATACAATAAGAACCTTTTACCTCCTAGTTCTTATTGTATTCCTTGTGATCTACCTTGCTAATCAGTCTACAATGAGGAACCTTTTTGAATACCTTATTGAAATCCATATTGATCACATCCACTGCTATGCCCTCATCAATCCTAGTCGTTACTTCAAAAAACTCAACCAAGTTAGACAGACATGATTTCCCATGCACAAAGCCATGTTGACTATCCGTAATCAGTCCTTGCCTTTCCAAATACATGTAAATGCTGTCCCTCGGAATTCCCTTCAACAACTTGTCCACCACTGATGTCAGGTGGTTGTCAAGGTTGCTTTTCAGACTGGAGGCCTGTGGCACACCACTGGTCATAGGAATCGATGCAGGGTCCATTGCTTTTTGTCATTTATATAAATGATTTGAATGTGAACATCGGATGTATCGTTAGTAAGTTTGCAGGTGACACCAAAATTGGAGGTGTAGTGGACAGTGAAGATTACCTCAGAGTACAATGGGACCTTGATCAGATGGGCCAGTGGGCTGAGGAGTGGCAGATGGAGTTTAATTTAGAAAAATATGAGGTGCTACATTTCGGAAAAACAAAAGAAGGCAGGACTTATACACTTAATGATCAGGTCCTGGGGAGTGTTGCTGAACAAAGATAACTTGGAATGCAGGTTCATGGTTCCTTGAAAGTGAAGTTATGCATAGACAGGATAGTGAAGAAGGCATTTGGTATGCTTGCTTTTATTGGCCAGTGCATTGAGTATAAGAGCTGGGAGGTCATATTGCAGCTGTACAGGACATTGGTTAGGCCATTTTTGAAATATTGCATGCAATATATGCAACATATTGCATATTGTTCTGGTCTGCCTGCCGTAGGAACGATATTGTGAAACTTGAAAGAGTTCAGAAAAGATTTACGAGGATGTTGCCAGGTTTGGAGGGTTTGAGCTATAGGGAAAGGCTGACTAGGCTAGGGCTATTTTCCCTGGTATTTCGTAGGCTGAGGGGTGATGTTAAATTGATGTATAAAATGATGAATCATTGATAGGGTGAATAGACAAGAGTCCGTTCCCTGGTGTCAGGGAGTCCAAACTAGGGACATGAGTTTAAGGTGAGAGGGGAAAGTTTTAAGAGATTCATGGGGTAACTTTATTTACACGGGGTGGTATGTGTATGAAATCAGCTGCCAGAGGAATTGATGGAGGCTGGTACAAGTGCAGCATTTATAAGGCATCTGGACGGCTTAGAGAACCATCTTTAGAAAAGAACTTTAGAAAAGTTTAGAGGGATTTAGGCCAAATGTTGGCTAATGGGAATAGATTAATTTAGGATATCTTGTTGGCATGGACGAGTTGGACTGAAGGGTCTATCATTGTTCTTTCTTTCACCGCTGGGAACTAGGTTCCAATCCAGTTCAGATAGGTGTGATGGAAATCTGCTTTACACGGCTGTAAGGTCCTATATAATATCATTTTACATGTCTGAACCAAGTTACCAAAGATGCACATCACAAAACCAGAACTCTCGAATAGTTGGTGTGATGATGGAAAATGTATTGGAGGCTGGAAGCATCTCTGCTGTAAAGTTATATCTTTGCACATTTTGGAGGCAGACAAAAGATAGATGCTAAGTAAACATAACAACAAAGTGTGGAGCTGGATGAACGCAGCAGGCCAAGCAGCATCTCAGGAGCACAAAAGCTGACGTTTCAGGCCTAGACCCTTCATCAGAGTCTAGGTCTCGGCCCGAAACGTCAGCTTTTGTGCTCCTGAGATGCTGCTTGGCCTGCTGTGTTCATCCAGCTCCACACTTTGTTATCTTGGATTCTCCAGCATCTGCAGTTCCCATTATCATAGATGCTAAGTAACTTGGCTTACATCAGAGTGAGACTGCTATTACCCATGTAACATTGGTATGGAACTAAGCACAACGACCTGGGAATTTCCAAGGAAGATTACCCTTAATGAGCTAAAACCAACCAGGGAATAAGTGACAGTTAGAATATTTGCTGGAATGTGACCTGCAGCCAATAGGACCGACATTGCCTTGGGGTGTTCAAAGGCACAACAGTCTGAAATCTCATTCCAAATTGACCCTGATCTACTTTCAGAACAGCTACCTCTTCTAAAGGTAATCTCCATCTCAGCTCTCAGGAAATAATGCAGCACATCAGTATTCAGCACACAAAAAGCAACCTGTTCTATCTGCTAAAAAGCAAGCTACCTAACATCTAAGCAATAATAAGAACTGCCAATATTGGAGTCAGAGATAACACCGTGTGGAGCTGGACGAACACAACAGGCCAGGCAGCATCAGAGGAGCAGGAAAGCTGATGTTTCGGATCGGGACCCTTCTTCAGAAATGGGCCATTTCTGAGGAAGGGTCCTGACCCAAAATGTCAGCTTTCCTGCTCCTCTGCTGCCTGGCCTGCTCTATTCGTCCAGCTCCACACTGTGTACTACCTAACTTCTAACACTGTTACACCCTTTCACAACTTGTAAGTGTGATACTTGTTCCTCCCTGAATTATTCAGTTGGAGTAATGGGTTAAGCGAACGTAATCTTACCACATCAATATTTTATTGACCTCAATCAAATAGGATAAATGGACATTTGCTGTAGAATATTGAGAGTTATGTCAGAGAATGTTGTGGGATTTGTCACTATTGTAAAAATAAGAGCAAAGTTTTTTTTGATCAGGCTGTTAGATGTGGATTGACTTTGAGCCGTGTCAAGACAGAAGCTCCAAAGAATAAGATTATTCTCTCAGCTTTTTAGTTTTAGAGCATCAACCATGTAGCCATAAACCTTCAGGAAGAGAAGTGTAACCGTAAGAATATTAACAGGGTGGTCAAGCAATGTGCTGTACTGAATTCCCTCTTGTTTTAAAGCATATCGGCATTGAAAACAACCTAGAAACTGATTTATTGGTAGGACCACAATCTGTGTACCTACGCACAATCTAATAACTTCCATGAACTACACAAGTGGTCAATTTGCCATTGTATGTGTGACAAAGAACATAGCTTTGCTGTTCAAATGAGCATGAACCTAAATGGTTTAGCTAACTGCCCTTAATGGGACCAGTCTCATCCATATCCTAGCCACGTAATCGCCTGCTTCATCTACGTGCCAAACGTGCAGAAGCTGAACATTGAGTTTAATGTATTTTGAGACTCTGAGCCTCCATTTTAAAACGTGAATATTTAAGAGTCTGCCAAGCAAAGCTTTTTCACAGGATACTGTGCAATACATATCCCTGTAACAGTCCACAGCATTTATGAACTACAAATTCAAAAGCCTATCGTACATGACTATGCAGGTGTAGTTAGTGGACTCCTCCATTGCTGTTACTGTAACTTGCAAAATTTAGGGGGAGTATAAATGACGGGCGATAACACTTTTGCCCACATAAGCAGCTGTTTATATTGGAGTCTTTCTATGCACCAAGTTAACCCTAGTTCCATATTCACTGTGCACTTACTCAATTGATAGTGTCATTGCGAGGTGAAACTTCGGACCCAATCCACAATTGTAGTGTAAAAGCACCCTTAATCGAATAGAATTTCTTTTATTTTTTCTTCGGATGAGAATGCTATTTGCTACGCCAACACTTATTCCTCTTCTTTAATGTCCTTGAGAAGGTGGTAATGTGCTACCTCTTGAATCACTGCAGTAGGGGTGCAGATACACCATAGTGCTGTTAGGAAGGGAGTTTCAGGATTTTGATTGAATGAAAGAACAGCAGTATGATTCCAAATGACTTCTAGGCAGTAGAGGTTGGGTGTGGCTGGTGCGGTCAAAGGAGTCTTGACTAATTGCTATAGTGCTGTTTGGATTTGATACACTGCTGCCACTGTGGTAGTTGAAAAATTGAATATTTAAGGTGATGCCCCATTTATCTGAGCAAATGGAGAGTGTTCCTTCACGCTCTTGACTTGAATGATAGAATGAATAAATATTTCCATACGCTATATGGTGGTTTTTGTTTTTATTATTCTTTTCATTCTTTCACGTAGGTACTTCTGGGATGTGGTTTTAGGATTCAGTCTTGAGTTCCAGAAACAACTTCTGCATTTTACTACAGGAAGTGATAGAGTTCCAGTTGGTGGACTCGCTGATCTTAGTTTTAAAATTACGAAGATTGATGTGCCCACTGATTGGTAAGATGTTTTCATTAAATGTAATTTCCATCTGTTATACATTCTTTCCAACATTTTCATCTCAGAAAATAACAATTGCTTACGGCTCCAAGTAGACAAAAAGATAATGTCTGAATAGAATCAGATTAGTCAAATGCTATTGTATAAATGTACTGTAGTTCTGTCTGCAAAATATATTTGAAAGCAATCATTCATGTTACAGTTGTACAGTAATGGAAATCATGTCCTCTTACAAATACACTAGCATTCTAAAGAATGTGTTGAATACAAAAATACAAAATATATTTTGCAAATCAGCCTCTGTCTTCTCACTTCATTTCTGAATATTGTTTCTCATGTAGCTTTTGCTTTTTATTTTGATCTGTGCCCTTTCCTTCCCCATCCTTTTCCTGAATTTCAATAGTTTCTTCCTATTTCCTCTGAGACTTCTCATGATTTTGATTTCTCCAACAAATTTGCCCTCAAACCTACTTTTCTCCAAAGAAAACAGTTCTAATTTCCCCAGTCTGTCTTTGTAACTGAATTATCTCATAGTCATAGAAGCATAGAGCTGTATGGCATGAAAATGGATCCTTTGGTCCAACTTGTTCATGCTGACCAGATATCCTAAATTAATCTAGATTCTTTTGCCAGCATTTGGCCTATATCCCTCTAAACCCTTTTTATTCACATCGTAATTGTACCAGCCTCCACCACTTCCTCTGGCAGCTCATTTTCATACATGCAGCACCCTTTGTGTGAAAAGGTTGCCTCTATTAGGTCCCTTTTTAAGTCTTTCCCCTCAAACCCTCCAAGCCAGGCAACATTGATTTTAAGTTTTTTCTGAACCCTTTCAAGGTTCAAAATGTCCTTGCGTATAGCAGGGAAACTAGAATTACATGCAGTATTCTAGAAGTGGCCTAACCAACATCCTGTACAGCCGCAACATAACTTCCCAACTCCTATCCTCAATGCACTAACCAATGAATGCAAGGGCACCAAACGCTGCCTTCACTATCTTGTCTACCTGTGACTTTACTTTCAAGGAACTATGAACCTGAACTCCAAGGTCTCTGTTCAGCTTTGCTCCCCAGAATCTGACCATTAGATCTATAAATCCTGCCGCGATTTGTCTTTCCAAAATGCAACACCTCATGTTTATCTAAATTAAACTCCTTCTGCCACTCCTCAGCCTACTAGCCCATCTGATCAAAGTCCCGGTGTATCCTGAGGTAACCTTCTTGGCTGTCCATTATACAACGAATTTTGTTGTCATCTGCAAACTTACTATCCATTTCCCCGATATTCACATTCAAATCATTTTATATAAATGACAAAAAGCAGCGGAGTCTTAGAGTCATGAAGCATGGAAACAAACCGTTGGTCCAACCAGTCCATGCCAACCGTAATCTCAGATTAAACTAGTCCCATCTACCTGCTTCTGGCACATATCTCTCCAGACCTTTCCTAAGGATCTTTTAAATCTTGTAGCTGTACTAACATAAACCACTTCTTCAGGGAGTTCATTCCATATGTGAGCCACCTTCTTGTGCAAAAAATTTGCCCCTCATGTCTTCTTCAAACCTCACTCCTCTTGCCTCAAAAATATGCCTGCTAGTCTTGAACCACCCTCCTTCCCCGCGCGCCCCCCCCCCCCCACCCCCATCCTAGGGAAAAGGCACTAACCATTAACCTCTCTGATGAAGGGTCTGGGCCCGAAACGTCAGCTTTTGTGCTCCTGAGATGCTGCTTGGCCTGCTGTGTTCATCCAGCCTCACATTTTATTATCTTGGAATCTCCAGCATCTGCAGTTCCCATTATCTCTATGCTACCACTACTGTCTCCTACCATTAAGCTTCTCATGTATCCAATTAGCAAGCTCACCCTGATTCCTTGGAACCATTCTTGTGAATCCTTACTACTTCCTCTCTGATGCCTTCATGTATTTATTAGAGACGCAGAACTGGATGCAGTACTCTAGTTTTGCCTGAAGCAGTGTCATTTACAAGTTTAACCTAACCTTTCTGCTCTTGCACTTTAATCACTATTTAGCAAAGCTTAGTATTCATCCCTGTCTCCTTCAATGACTTTCGTGCAGTGTTTCCTTGAAGTTGCACAGTGGATGCACTGATTTCGGTTTTAACATTTAGAGGATGCAAGCTTCACTGGCCACACCAGCATTTATTGCCCATCCCTAATTGCTCAGAGGGCAGTTAGAAGTCAACCAAATCGCTGCGAGGTCTAAAATCAATTGTAGACTAGACTGAGCAAGGACAGTAGTTTCCTTCCCTAAAAAGGATATTAGTGAACCAGATGGTTTGTTTCTAACAATCAGCAGTGGTTTCATGGTCAATATTAGACTCTTAAGTCCAGAATTGAATTCAGATTTCATTGTCTGCCATAGTGGGATTCCATCCTGGATCCATAGACCATTACCTGGGACTCTGGATTAACACCACTAGGCTATCTGGTTCCATAGGTTGCTGCTGTGCACAGATGGTAGGAGGTCTGTGCAACAACAGGAAATATTTAAAGAGAATGTACGTAATGTGCATTTACACCCAGCTCCCTCTGTTCCTGCACCATATAGAATTGTACCCTTTATATTCTCCCTCTACATTCTTCCCTACTATAATGAATCATTTCAAATTTATTTAATTTAAACTTCATCTGCTATCTGTCCACCCATTCAACCAACTAGCCAATGTTCTTTTGACCTCCAGTGCTGTGCTTCTCAAAGTTCACACTCTTCCACGTTTTGTAACATCTGTAAACTTTAAAATTATACTCAGTACATCATGGTCTAGGCCATCACTACACATTAGGAAAAGCAAGAGTTGCAGTACTGGCCCCTGAGGAACTCTGCTACACGCCTTCCTCCTGTCTGAAACATATCTGTCAGCCTTCGCTCATTGTTCCCTGTAACTTAGTCAGTTCCATAGCCAAGTTGCTACTGCTGTTTTATTCTTTGTCCACAAACCTGTTGTGTGTCACAGAATAATGAACTGAAAGTCACCGTAGTCCCAGACAACCATACTTGTAAACAACTAGTAGTCAGTTTAACTTGAGGCTCACCATACCTCTGGCAAATGGCAAGGCTAAAATGGGACCTTTACTGTGACCTCAGCTGATAAGGTAACTGAACCCGCTGTTAGAATCAATCTGCATCACAAACCAGCCGTCCAGTCAATTAAGCTGGTCTGTTTCTTTGGAACTGTGGTAAAGAATCAGCAGACTTGAAATGTTAACTCTTTCTTTCCACTGGTGCTGCCAAACCTCCTTCCTGAGTTTCTTCAGCAATTTGTTTTTGTTTCAAATCTCCAGCATCTGCCGTTCTTCATTTTAATCTGCCTAGAAACGTGTCTTATTTTTATAAACAGAAATATCATTGAATAGAATTAGCATGGAATAACGTTGTAAAGAAAGCTTTATTTTTAAACAGTTTATGAACTAGCTTTTCTAAACTTCATTTTGTGAATCCACAGGTTACCAGTTGCCCACACATGTTTCAATCAACTCTGCCTGCCCCCGTACAAGAATAAGAAAGAACTTAAACAGAAGTTAACAATTGCTATTTCAAATGCAGAGGGGTTTGGTCTGGAATAATAAGAAAACAACTCTACCACAACATCTGCATAGAGCTTTCAATGTAGAAAAATACGATAAGATCAGTGCAATATATTTGCAGGAAATGGTGTTTATTTTCAATGCACCTACATTTTAAGGTTGTTCTATTTAGTTTAGCTTTTTCCAGGCAAACTTCCCTTTTATGGGTGAGCTGTAGAGATCAAAACAAAAAGTGATTACGTGCTGTGGGATACTGTGATGTTGAGGTTGGTTGGCTTGCCAGGCTGGTTTGTTGTTCCGCAGACATTCTGTTACCATGCTTGGTAACATCCTCAGTGCAGCCTCTGATGAAGCGTTAGTGTGTTCTCCTGCCTGGCTTTTACACTCTGGAGTCCGATTCAGATGAGTGAGTATTAGTCATATCTTTCTGTAGCCAGTTGGTGTTCACGTACTCTTGTTGTTTGCTTCCTGTTTGTCCAAAGTAGTGTTTCACTCAACTCAATCCACATGGACAAGGAGAACCCCTACTTCGACTGGGACATCACCAAGATCCCGGGACGGACTAGGCAGAGACAAGCACAAGAACTCCTGGAAACGTGGCACTCCACAAAGCAGGCTATTAATAAATATATTGAACTTGACCCCATATACATTCCACTGTGGAGGAAACCCGGAAGTGAGGCAATCCATTGTAACGGACCCCAGAGTTTAAAAGCCAGGCCAGAAAACAGATGTTTTATTAGGGGCGGCAGTGTGGATGTTACCAAGCTTGGTAATGAAACATCTGCAGAACAACAAACCAGCTTGGCGAGCCAACCAACCTCAACACCCACAACCAGAGCTACAAATCTACTCCAAAACCTTAGATACTGTGATGTTTTGTAATGTACGTTACCCTTGTTTTACAAAACTAATGGCAATTAATATTCATTAGAAACTGTGATTGTGTTCAGTTTTAAATTTGTATTAGAATGGGCTTTGAGTGATGAGAGATCTCACCTCACGTCTTATAGCTCCAGATTTGTTGCAAACTACTTCTCAGAATTGTAAGATTTGTTTTTGAGAATGTCCTAAATTGGAATTGTGATCCATTGATCATAGCAGCTAAACCATTAAATAAACAAAATAGTGGTCCTGAACTCTGGGTGAGCTAAGGTAGTAAAATCACCTTCTGAATCTGGACAACAGTGCTATGGATTCAACATCTTAGAGTTTTCTAGCCTTTTAAAACCTAGAACAGCAGCAATGAGATAATGTAAGTGAGTTTCAGAATCCTGGAGCTGAATTTTCCCAGCCTTGTGGAAGTAGGTTTGGAAGGTGTGGGAGGGTAATGGGGCAACTAATGGTGACTGAAACTGTTTGCCTCAGGATAAATTGTCAGAGACTTACAGCCAGGGGCATCATGGAGCTGGGCAGGCAGTGTAGCCAATTAAAACCCCAATTGAGGGCCCTTTTGTATTTGACTTACAACTTTCCTGGCATTTCACCAGCACCCTGTTTGTGTTGGGATGCTTACTATGCTACGTAGGTGACCTCCGAATGAGAAGTCATGCTGACTGATGTCCCTACACCCTCACTCATTCACAATATGAAGCAAAATCTATAAATGCAGCATTCATTCTGCAAAGCCTAAGTGCACAGCAAGACTATTGATTGGTAAAGAAACAAACACCAAGTAAACTGCCAATAGCATGTTCGTTATCCTTTAAGATTTTAAGCGCTGAATGTTGCGCTACATTATCTGTCCTGTGAACCATTTCTGCTTCCCTTTGCAGGAATGACTTGAGACACAAGTAAAACTGGTCTTGGTCTCAGCAGCAACATAACCTCATTCCCACAAAGCAAGCCTACAAGGAGGTAGCGAAAAGCCAACGTCATGTATAGGTCAGGCAGCACTTGTGGAGAAATAAATGGTTAGTGGGCAATGATCATTGGGATCCCAAAGTCCAGCTCAAGTCAGGGGCAAGTAAACAGAAGTGGGCTGTGGCAGCATTTTGTTTGCCATCTTACAAGAGACAGCCAGTTAAGAAGCAGCCTCTTGGTTAAGGATGGAGGGGGAACCAGGGAATTATCATCCCCAAGAGGAAGGCCTGCAGCAATCTCTGGCCGGAGATGGGTAAGTTTAGCATGCTTGCCTTCACTGCTGAGACCTTCGAGTATTGGAGTTGCAACATCAGGTTGTCCAGGACATTGGTGAGGCCTTTTCAGGGGTACTGTGTCCAATTATAGGAAAGATATTATTAAGTTAGAGAAGGTTTGGAAGAGATTTAACAAGATATTGCTGGAAATGGAGGGTTTGAGTCATACAGGTGGATTTGGCTGGGACTGGAGCATAGGAGGTTGAGAGCTGACTTTATAGAAGTTTATAAAATCATGAGGAATATAGTTAAGGTGAATGCTTTTTCCCTAGGATGGAGGAATTTCAAGACTAACAGGTATGTTTTTAAGGTGAGCAGAAAGAGACTTGAAAAAGTTATGAGGGGCAATTCCCCCCCCCACCCCCCCGAGGGTGGTTCACATGTGGAATGAACTTCCTGAGGAAGTGGTGGATGCAGGCACAGTTACAGCGCTTAGAAGACATTTAGATGAGTACATGAATAGGGAAAGATATGAGCCAGGAGCAAGCAGGTAGGACAGATTTAGTTTGGGATTATGTTTGGCATAGACTGGTTGGACCAAAGGGTCTGTTTCCATGCTATATGACTCTGTGAACGTAAGGGCACCCCTGAGATAAAGTGCAAAAAAAAAAGTATTGCCATAACTGCCAGGCCATCGATTATAGATGGGTAATGTAAAGGAGGATTCCAGCAGTGACACCATGCAGGGAATTAATTGAGCTGAGCTGGCTACCTCTTGCTACCAGGCAGGAAGCTGGTACCAGTCAGACCCACCTCTTGTAAAATCATTTAGTGTTTTCGGGGACCTGCCCTGATACTGATTCTCTTAAATTTCCTCTTGGTACTGCTTCCAAACATGCCTCACTACTGGTGGAAAAATTCAGCCCACTGTTTCATCTGTGTTCAAGGAGGGGAATTGCAGATCTTTTTATGGAATAGACTTGTGCACTACTGACAGCAAGTTAATGACATTCTTGTCCATAACCCCTTTATTACTCAGTAATGCGGTGCTGCAATTTTCAGCTATTAGTCCTTCTCATGTACTTTACAATTGCTTTGAAAAGGGACGTAATTTTGTTGGCATATCATTGATGTTTCATTCATGTGAAAAAAACATTCATAATACATCACTGGTGCTCCATTCTGATATATCTAGATTTCTGGCTGCTGACCCATGTTGCAAAATTCGATAAGCTATTAATTAGATAATGTTGATTTGATTAGTTACTGCTGTGATTTTGGATTTAATAAGACAGTGATGAAGCAGCTAATCTAGAGTTGTTCCTATCTAAATGTTAAAATTGAAATTGATCAGTGTGATGGCAATAGTGTTAAGGGTCACATGACCAGCTCAGACTATAGTTGATTTTTATTTTAAATGGCAACACCCCGGGGGTGGTGGGGGGGTGGGGTGTGCTGGTTGTGGTTAAATAGACTTTTTTTGTTACTGTTATTTCTGGGATTGAGCTAACTGTTCTTTCTGATGGAGGCGTTAGTTTTCATCAAAATGGGGCAGCTAGCTGAAGGTAATGACAATTTTTAGTTTGGAGTAGTCCTGTAGAGTACAGAGCAAACCTTCACCACGGAGGACTTATTTTCCCTATATTTCACTTACGTTACATAAGATTTTTAACTGGAAAATTTTATAAAATTTTCTAAATGGAAGATTTATATTAAGAATCTAATGAAATTGAATTTTTTTTTAGCAAAACGCTTGTTAACTTTATATCCAACTCATGGTTGACGAATTAAATATGAAAGTTTCTCTATCTGGAAATTGGTAAACTACGTGTATTGCTGAAAGCATTTACTATTGCATTTCCTACTAGATGTACAGTATACATAATGCACTCCAGATGAAAATGTTGTTTGAGAGTAATATATACATAATACTGCATCATTATTGCTTCTCGGACCTTAAATGGTTAAGTTTTGTTTCATATCATTTTTTCATAGTGGAAACCCTTTTCAGCCCATTGTGTTTCATGCCATTTCCAGCTCTACAATATGATTCCATTTTCCTGCTATTTCCCTGCATCTTATTTTTTCCCCCACTGTTGGCTTAAATGTAAATGGTCCAGCTTCCATGATTATTCAGCTATTATGTTCCACATCAAAACGATTTTACATAAAAAAATTGCTGACCTTATTCTTCTTGCTTTCCATGCTAATCATGATTTATGCCTCCAAATTCACAAACGAGTGGAAATGTTTCTTCTTTGGCTATGATCTCAAATGCTTCCAAAATTTTATGATGTGGAGGTGTTGGTGTTGGAATGGGGTGGATAAGGTTAGAAATGACATGACACCAGGTTATAGTCCAACAGGTTTATTTGAAAATACAAGCTTTTGGAGCCTCGGTCCTCTTTCAAGTGTTTTAGTTTAAAATTTTAAACACTTTTGTAGGATCATATTTTCCTCAATCTTTGGTGTTCCTGTGATGTTGTGCTAGTTTTTCAAATGCCTCATTATAGCTAACGCTGTACATTCATAATAATATTTTAGTGAGTATATTTTTCCCAGTTTTTCATGGTTCCAATAATATATCCATAGCTCACATCTCCATAACGCTCATCTCCATGGCTCACGTCACCACCAACTGTATATGATACCCCAACTATGACCAAAACAGGACCTTAATTATAGGCATCATGTTCAGTATCTCAAGGTATGAAGTCTGAAGCCCAGATTATTTTTAAAACCACAATGAAAAGCACATTTTCCATTGTGATGAAAATGCTGGCTAAAGTCTGGAATCCCAAATCTTGCCTCACACCCCAGTATTATTCCAGAAAGTAAATGCAGGTGGGATGGTCTGTAGTTTGCACATGTGAAGTTCCCAGAAGCAGTGGCCATTTAAATGACAGCTGGTTCCAGGAAGTCGGATATTCCCTAGAGCACAGAGTGTGGAGATCAGACCAGATAAGAACAGATCTGTTCTCCACACATTTATTCTGAATAGCCAGGATATTCTGTCAAAGAGGTAAGATGTACTTTTGTATCTGGCTGTGGGACACCTTTTAGCAATGCCAGTTACCCTTGAAGACAAGGCAGCCTTTGGGAGCAGTAAAGCACATTTTTGGAAAGATAAGACAGCTTTTGAGATTGTGAAGAATAAGCATTCTTGTACATAAAAGATGCATAAACATAACGGATGTGGGCATCACTGGCAATCAGTTATTGCCCTTGAGAAAGCATTGGTAACTTCCTTTCTTGGATCTTAATACTACCCTGGAGGCAGTTCTGGGATTTTGACCCAACAACTGTGAAGGAACAGCAAAATAGTTACAAGTTGGGATGGTGTGTGACTTTGAGGGGGAATTGTAGATGGTAGTGTTGTTGTGTATGTGTGCTTCTTGCCCTTCTAGGTGGTAAAGGTTGCAGGTTTGGAAGATGCAGACATAGGAGCCTTAGTGAGTCACTGCAGTGATCTTGGAGACAGTACACACTACAGGGCACTGTGCATTTGTGGTGAAGAGAGCAATATGGTGAATGGGAAACCAATCCAGTGAACTGCTTTATCCAAAAATGTTAGCAAACTACTTGAGTGGTGTTGGAGCTGCAACTGTCAAGGTAAGTGGGGAATGTACCACAAAACTTCTGATTTGGAGACAATGGACATACATTAGGGAGACAGGAGGTTGGTATGCATTAAAGAATTTCTAGTCTCAGATTTTGTTCTTCTAGCTGCAGTATTTATATCCAAACATTTTTTTTTTTGAGAAAATTTGTAGCTTGGGTTATGGATGAGATTGTAAGCTTGCTCACTGAGCCGGTGTGTTTGTTTGCAGACCCACTTGTTATTTATATGCCTCAGTTTGCTAGAGTCGTTGGCATCACTTTCGGTTCTGTTTTAGTTCAATGGTTTGTATATTGGGTCCAGTTCAATGTGTTTTTTGATGGAGTTCCGGTTGGAATGCCAGGCCTTCAGGAATTCCCTGACGTATCTCTGTTTGGCTTGTGCTATTACAGATGTGTTGTCCTAGTCGAATTTTTGTCCTCCTTTGTCCATGTGTGTTGAGACCAGTGAGAATCGGTTGTGTCTCTTGGTGGCTAGTTCGTGTTCGTGTATCCTTATTGTCAGTTTTCTTCCAGTTTGGCCTATGTAAGGTAGTATTTACAGCTCAGTTTCTGGTAATAGTGACCACCAGACTGTTGATACTGGGGGTTCAGCAATGATAATACTATTGAACATAAAGGGGAGATGGTTAGATTCTCTCGCTAAAGATGGACGTCTGGCACTTGTGTGATACAAATGTTAAGCCTTGAAACTGTCCAGGCCTTGCTGCATATGGAAACAAATCGTATCAGTATGTGAGGAATCGCAAATGGTGCTGAATTTTGTGCCATCGTCATTCCCACATTTGATCTTATCATGAAAGGAAGATCACTGTTGAAAAGTACCTGAAAATGGTTGCGTCTGGATCATTACCTGAGGAATTTCTGCAGTGATGTCCAATGGACTATGATTATTTGTGTATAACAACCACAACCAATTTCAAAGTTGTTAGGCATGACTCCAGCAATTGGAGAGTTTTCCTCCTGAGACCCATTAACTCCAGTTTTGCTAGGGTTCCTTGATGCCATTTTCAGTTAAATGCTGTCTTGATGTCAAAGGTAGTCACTGTCACCTCATCTCTAGAGTTAAGCTCTTTTATCCATATTTGGGCCAGTACTGTAAATTAGATCAAGAGCTGACTGGCTCTGATGAAACCAAAAAGTGAGCCTGTTTCTACTGAATAGGTGCACTTTTGACAAAACCTTCTCTGGTAACTGGGATAGTGATTTGCACTACCAAAGCTGTCAACAAACAGTCCACAAAAATATGTGGTGTTTTAGGAAAATGTCTTCTCGCATTCCTGTTGACAGGAATGAACTGTCATGAAATGTGTACTGCATGACTGACTTTCCCAGACTTCACTTCCTGTCACTTTCTCAATGGAGCACCTATCAAGGGAACATTTTGATAGGATGAACATTTTGAATGTTTCTTGAAGGAATTTTAACATATTGAACATTTTTGTATCAATAGGGTCTTTTTTTCCCCCAAAATGACATCATTTAACATAACTTTATTTCTGTCAGTATGCCCATGCTGAATAATAGATAGATAAAGAGGAAAACACAAGGAGGGTGGAAAGTGGGGTGTGGAAGGGGTAGTTATGAATTAGCATGGGGCTGTAAAGGGCTGTAGGGATTATTGGGGGCATCGGGCATATGTTGAACCATGGGAGATGGGTTAATGGGCATTGGGTGTCATGGGTTATCCGAGACCATGGTGGGAAAAGGATGATGGATGATTGGCACAGGAGATAAGAGGAGCCATAGGTTTGGCTATAAGGACATAAGTTGGCACTTAGGCCATGAGGGTGTATGGAGAACATGCAGAGTGAAGGGATGAGAGCAAGATGGAAGTCATATGTTTTAATCTTTAACTTTAAACTATGAACACAGTGCTAGAACATAAGCATAGGTTCCTATCTATCCTACCTCAGAAACTAGCAGCTTTTTCCCCTTTTTGTTTGGTCACCTAGCCCGACCTTGAATGGAAAATGTAAATTGAATATGGTCATTTTACAGGTCACATTTGTGGAGCAGAGATTGTCTCCTGCTCTGCATGCTTGATCAAGAATCAAAAAATCAGGGCCTGATTGTAGATAGATAAAGTCATTACAAACTTGGATATTAAAGGGTTTAAATTTTCAGAGGAAAGATACAATGATAAGTTAGTATAAGACTAGTTAACTCGAGGCTTTGGTGCCTTGTCATAGAAAAGGCATTTACACAATTTCCTGTCTAGCTTCACTAGGGTTGAGGAACTGTAATTATGTGAAGAAACTTGAGATAACAGGATTATTTTCTCTGTTGCAAAGAAAGCTAAGAGAGGGTATTTTATCAGATATAGTATTGAGGTTTCGTTTTCATGGATGTAGGCTCTCCAGGCTTTTTAAATCAATCAACAGTGCTGTGAAAATGTTCTTTCCCCCATGTACAGATGTTGATTACTCTTTCTTATAATCTATTTTACTAACTGCTTTCTCTTGGAGAAAATATCCAAAATGCACTAAGCTTTTTATTGGATATCCAGTTTTAGCACTGTTTCACACCCATTTTCCTTCCAATATATCTTTAATATGGGCTCAACACTACACCAAGAAGAGGAATTAGCAGTAAGAAAAGACAGTTTACTTTCACTTGCCTTCAGAACAATTTGTTTACGAGCATGTATATTAACCACTTCATTGAAGATTTACAGCAGATTTACCATTAACAACTAGACTTTTCCAGTTTTTATTCAATTTTTCATATTTAAAAATTGTGATCCAGTCTGGACACCACCAGGTACGTCAAATTTAAGAAAGACAGGCCACATAACTCATGCTGCACACATTGAAAACAATCTTTTTGCAGTATTTGAATCTGGTGCAATTGCCCTAGTCTGGTTTTCACTCTACTCAAGTAATTTTGGCACTTTGTTATCAGTAGGAAAGCAGTTCATTGAGAAATGGTAACCATTCAGTATGGCACTGTGTAATAATAGAATTGTTGTTCATAATACTACAGGACTTATTGATATGCTGTTTTATTTATCACTATAGATTTTGTGAACAGATCAGATATATTTCTTTTTGCACTTGAATGCTAATTTTGTAGTGGATTTTAATAAATTGGTTTAGAAAATTGATTTTTGTTCCATAAGGTTATCTGCATTATATCATTGTCCATGTCATTTATTTTAGAAATGTTCGTTTAAGTATCTCAGTCGGAACTTCATTAGTTCAGTTAGGTTTTTACATAATAAAACATGGTCACACCACAGCAACAAGGGAGTGAATTTTCCCAAGATCAGAGACAGATTTAGTGCCATGAGGATAAAGGCTGGTAACCTGTCATCTTTCTGCCTGTTTGGATTTACTAAATGGGTGCCAATGAGGTCAAAATCTGTGGGTGAAATGTGCAGCCAGTTAGGAAGCCAATAAGAGCTATTTGACCAGTGCAATGGCTCTCTTTCCAATTGATTAGATTAGATTAGATTCCCTACAGTGTGGAAACAGGCCCTTTGGCCCAACAAGTCCACACCGACCCTTGCAGCATCCCAACCAGACCCAGACCCATCCCCCTATAACCCACACAACCCTGAACTCTACGGGCAATTTAGCATGGCCGATCCACCTAGCCTGCACATCTTTTGGACTGTGCGAGGAAACCTGAGCACCCGGAGGAAACCCACACAGACACTGGGAGAATTGCACATAAGTCTCTGTGTCTCAGAAACTCAACAGTGTGCACAGCAGGCAGTCGTTGAGGGCTCAACCTGCCATTATTACAGCACTATAACTCTGCATATTTTGCAGCAAGATAAACCTGGTGCCATTCCATGGAATTCGGCCTTCTCCCCTCTTCCTTGCTCACCCAGCCCAGTTCAGCTCTCACCCCATGCAGGCTCCATGTATTCCGAAAAGAGCACCTCCATCTATACCCTCACAGCTTTCATGTAATCTCTAGTGACAGGTCTGTGAATCATGAGGCTTCACTTGCATTTTCTGTATGTCTTCGTTCACGCGTTGCTTCAGTGAAATTGCTGTACTGTGTGATAACAGTATCTATTTAAGCAGTCATTCTGATTTAGACTCTAACTGTTCTTCCCACTCACTGCTCCCAATTGCATGCCAGTACTGGATGTGCTGTTGTAATTAGCTAGGCACATCGAGATTCAGCAGAAATGGTCCATGATTATCAGGATTGGGTTGCTGATCCAGACTTTAACCCAAATCTTTGGGACTGTTTCCTACTGACTGAACTTCTAACAATGTCTGTTTGAACAACAGTTTGATGATAGAGATGTTGAAAAATGTAACGTTAAAACAATTGCTGTTGTTGTCCAATGAATAAAGAATTCTGATATATCATGTCAAACTGTCTCGGAGATATTTATCATTAGAACCCGCACTGTATTTGAGAGTTAATAGTTTTTTTGCCACTTGTGGGACGTGGGGCATCGCTGGCTGGCCTATCCCTAGTTGCCCTGGAGAAGGTGGTGGAGGTGAATTGCCTACTTCAACTGCTCGAATCCATAGGTACAAAGCCATTAAGGAGGGAATGCTAGGATTTTGACCCAGTGACAGTGAAGAAACGGTGATATAGTTCCAGGTCAGATTGGTGAATGGCTTGTGGGAGGTAAACCTGCAGGTGTTGGTGTTCCTAGGTATTTTTTTTCTTTATTCATTCATGGAATGAGGGCATCACTGGCTAGGTATCACATTGTCTGTCCCTAATTGCCCAGAGGGCAGTTCAGAGTCAACCACGTTGCTCGGTGTCTGGAGTTACATGTAGGCTCTACCAGGTAAGGATGGCAGTTTCCTTCCCTAAAAGACATTACTGAACCATATGGGTTTTTCTCAACTATCGGCAATGGATTCATGGTCGTCATTAATTCCAGAAATTTATTGAGTTCAAATTCCACCATCTGCCATGGAAGGATTCGAATCCATGTCGCCAGAACATTCTCTGGGTCACTGGATTAACAGTCCAGTGATAATACCTCTAGGCCATGACCACCTCCCATCTGCCAGTCTTATCCTTCTAGATGGAAGTGGTCGTGGATTTGGAAGGTGCTGCCTAAAGAATCTTAGGGTATTTCTACCGTGTATCTTGTAGATAGTAGCAGCAGTGTGCACTGAGTGTCAGTGATGGACATTGTGGATGTAGTGCCAATCAAGTGGGCTACTTTATCCTGATGATGTCAGGCTTCTTGAGGGTTGTTGGAGCTGCATTCTTCCAGGCAAGTGAGGAATATTCCATCACATTCTTGCTTTGTGCCTCGTAGATGATCAGCAGGCTCTGTGGAGTCGGGTGGTGCGTTACACGCCACTATATTCCTAGCCTTTTACCTGATCTTGCAGCCACTATATTTATATGGTAAGTCTAGTCAAGTTTCTAGTGTGTGGTAACTCCCAAGATATTGATAGTTGGGGACTCAGTGATAGTAACTACAAAGAATGTCAAGATGCACAAATGTCGCCTGCCCATTGTCAGCCCAAGCCTAGATGTTGTCCATATCTGGTTGCATTTGAACATGGACTGCTTCAGTATCTGAAGTGTCACGAATGGTGTTGAACATTGCGCAGTCAATGGTGAACATCCCTATTTCTGACCTTGTGATGGAGGAAAGGTCATTGAGGAAGCAGCTGAAGATGTTTGGACCTAGGACACTACCCTGAGGAACTCCTGCAGATATTTTGGAGCTGAGGTGAGGGACTTCCAAGAACCACAACCGTCTTCCTACATACCAGGTATGATTCCAACCAGCAGAGAGTTTTACCCTCACTTCTATTGATTCTAATCTTGCTAAGGCTTCTTTGATAATACATGTTGATAATCTCTGGAATTCAACTCTCTTGTCCGTGTTTGAACAAAGGTAATGAGATCAGGAGCTGAGAGACGCTGACAAAACCCAAACTGGGCATCACTGAGCAAGTGTTGCTTGATAGTACTCATGATGAACAGCGCCCCCACCACCACCCAATCACTGTACTCATGCTTTGAAAGTAGACTGACGTGGTAGTAATTGGCAAGGTTGCATTCGCCCTGCTTTTTGTGTATAGGACATACTGGTCAATTTTCCATATTTTCAGGTAGATGCCAATGTTTTAGCTGTCTACCTACTTGTCTAGTGCATACCCATGACCAGATTTTACTGAAATAAAATTGGTAATTAAGATGTTCCATGTTTTATTCTGTGAGCTCATTATTGACTTAGGTTCAATTGTACTACCCAGACGGGTTCCCAAGATCACCAATTTAAAGATACACCAGGATCATAGTAATGTAAAACCTTTTACCAATGAGGCTGTGCTATATTTGAGGAAATTGGTCAAAAAATGGTTAAAGATTGATATGCTGATGATAGATATAGCAATCTATTACATAACAAATAGCTAGCATTATAATGGATTGATAATTGATAGTCCATATGGCTCCAGTTCGTTATTTAAATTATTCTGTATTCCAAAGAAAATATTTAATACTGCATCCACATCTGAGAATATTCACTTTGTGTTGAGCCTTTTGACGTTAGTAAAAACCCCTTCATCCCCTGTGCACCATCTCGCCATACCTCTGCCAAAGGAAAACTCATACCAACAGCCAGAAGAAATCAATTCACAATTTTGTTCTCCGGATGTAATAACCTCAATTATTAGAGTCTCTGAACTGTAGCTTCTGCATTGATCTGGAGCAGGGCAAGAAGGCAGGCCTCAAGCCTACCTCAGCCACAATAGAGATCAGACCCCATGCTGTTGGAGTTTATACTGGACCATATGCTAGCCATCTAGTCGACCAAGTTAGCTGGCAACCCAACAAGTAACTAACTAATTAACCATTTAAATTGTACTGATGAGGTTTCGTCATTTGAACATACTTGTTCACCTTAAGTATTGGTTGAAGCATTGTCGCTATTTTGTAAGCTAATCATCATTGTACAAATAATTAACAATGTTTGGCCCACTCTCTACATATTTATGAGCAACAGCTGTGCTATTGCTTGCAGGAAGGTGGCATCAAGCTCAACTCACCTGCCAAATGTGCATGTGTGCTTGAATGTCATTGTGGAGCTCTAGCATACAAACCAGGGCAGGCAGAGTAGCCTACAGTCCTTTTCTTACCTGCTTGGCTGTAGGTAGAGCCAAATGCTACCCTGCAAAGGAATTCCACAAGTCTCATTTTTGCAATCTTTCCACCCCAGCACAGTGGTGGTCTCGCTACTTTATTTTTTTATTTGAAAGTTTAAAGTTAGTGAACAACAGACTTTGTGTTGAAGTGCCCTCTCTGTTATTTGCCTTTCATTGCTGTGCATCTGAAACTGGAAATCTTAACTTTTGAGAGTCTGTCTGTCTGCCAGCCTTAAGTGGACAAAGGATCTTGTCTCCATGCCAATTACATAATTATGGGAGTGCCCCAGTTAAAGTGTCAACGTGTGACTGTTACCCCTGTGGGACTGCTCAAGACCTGACTCCTACATTCTGAATACTGAAGTGAATATTCAGTCCAATGTCTTTGTTCCTGCTTTGATGAAATGTGGTACAAACGTCACTTTTTTGAAAAAGAAGTGTTTGGATATCAAATTAGTGGCAGATGTTTGTTGTTTTATGTTTATAGAGGGTTTTAAATTAACTAGGTCAGTCTTTTCATGACCATAATTTAAATGCAGTGTCTTTCAGGGAGAGCAGGTGCCTGCAAGCCTCCTGGATTCTTAATGGAAGTTTGTTTAAATAGCAAGAGGTTCTGACCAGTTATTTGCTTTAGCAGAGTCTAGGAAGAAAACTTAGTTCAAAAGCTTTGAGTTCGGTTTGAAGGAGAGTTCACTGGGATCAGAAGTTGTATAGTATTGCTTAGAAAAGTGGATTGTTCAAAGCAGGTAAGGGAGTAAATTTCCTCCGTGAAAGAACATAGCTCATGAAAATTCTACGGCAGGGTTGTTTGGCAGAAGTCTGCATCTTATTAAAAAACTGAGAAAGTCCAAGCTCTCAGCTGTGAGTGTTCCAGGAAAAAGGCTTTACAATTCTTGGAACAAGAAATAAGCAGCAGCAGTTAATTCAAACCTACAGATTGTACTGGGAAGGAAAATTTCACTGGATTTTAATCAAAAGTAAAGTGATGGCGTTGGCACTTAGGATCGTGCATATTTTGAACGATTTTAAATCCTATTATATTGAGAACCTGGTTTTGTTTTATTTTGATTTATTCTATGTAACAAACTTCTGTTTCATGGTTAAAACCTAATCTACAGACTTGGGTGCCTTTGCTTCAGTGAAAAACTACCTTATTATATTGGAAAGAAATGCAATATGATCTGTCAAGTCAGATTTTGAGCAATGATCTCAGAGTGAATCAGAAGATTTGCAAACATAATGTTCCATTTGACCTAGAGCTTCCAACCACAAATTTACATCGAAAAAACAGCTGTTGTCCACTTTGGGAGCATCGTTTGTCTTTGTCCTTTCCTCGGCTCATTTAAGGCTGGACGTACCACTCATTCCTTTATCATCACTTGACCTAATTATTCAAATTTCTCTGGCCAGCTTCTCATCTTCCATACTTCATAAATCCCAAGCTTATCCAGTATGCTGCTGTTCTTATCATATCATACCAAGTCCTATCATATTTGGTCACTCACCTATGTCAGTTCCTGGTATGGCAATGACAAAATTCTTGCTAAGATAACAAAGTGTGGAGCTGGATGAACACAGCAGGCGAAGCAGCATCTCGGGAGCATGAAAGCTGACGTTTCAGGCCTAGACCCTTCGTCTGTGCTCCTGAGATGCTGCTTGGCCTGCTGTGTTCATCCAGCTCCACACTTTTTGTTATCTTGAATTCTCCAGCATCTGCAGTTCCCATTATCTCTGATCACAAAATTCTTGCCTTTGTTTTCAAATCCCTCCTTGGCCTCACCCCTCCATTTACTTCCAGCCCATAATTTGCACTTCCTTCATTGTATTTGCTGCCCTAATGGTGGCCATGTCTTCAGTTCACAAGGTCCTAAACACTGAAATTCTTTGCCTGAACATTCATCATCTTAAACTCTCATTAAAACCCACTCTTTTAGTCATCTGCCTTTATTTTTCTTAATATGGCTGTGTGGAATATTGTTTGATATAACTCCTATGGAAGAACCTTTAGAATATTTGCTACATTAGAACTGCTATGTGAATGCAAACTGCTATTGGTCAAAAAATCAGTATTAAAAAGATTAAAGCAATATTTTTGGTAGCTGTATATAACAATGAGAACAATTTATTCTATATAAACACTAAATTATTAATCAATAGTTTTAATAGAGCTATATGAGAAAGATGTAATTGGTATATATTTGTGCAGAGCCAAATGTAGAGTTAAAACTGTAAGAAAATAAATAGTTGGTATTAAGGAAGCAATAGAGTTGGCTCTGCTAATGGTTTTTAAAGGTCACAAGTACAAGGAAAGTATTATTTCTCCCAGATGTTCTTATTCAAGCCTTAACTGTACTGGGAAAATCAAAGGATTGTGTTTATATTTGATAGATTTCCTGGCGTGATGATATATTAATGTTTAGAATGCAATGAAAATTAGAAGTTAATTTTTAAAAAACCAGTAGCAGCTAAGGAATAATAGCAGGAAACCAAACTGATTCTCCAACACATTTAATAATTTCCAACTGTTATTAGTTTGGTTTCTGTTAGGTACAGACTTTTAACTGAAAAAATTTGCTTAAAAATATTACCAGTCAAAACAAGGATAATTTAGCAATAGACAGAACATGGTGTGTCACCATAAATCTACATTTAGTATAATGACACATGACTTGACACACGCAGTGGTTGGAAGTTTTACGGCACTTGAGTGGCATGTGGGAAAATATGGTAAGATTGAAAAATCTGAATCTGTGTTAAGGAAAAATATGTTCCAACTTCTCCCTTAAGATTTTAATGGTAAAACCTGAATCTTACTAATCAGTTAGTCAACAATCTTACTTCGATGCTTTTGCATGGTGCTATTAGCTAACCTTTCCTCATTTTTATGCAGCTGACAACTCTCCCATCCAATGCTGAGAAACTAGACAGCATCAATTCTGAATTGAATGTCAGAGTGAGAGACAGCAGATACAGCTGGCCAATTGCTTCTCCAGGCTTCCATTCTAAGATCCATTCACCAAAGCAATATCTCATCCTTTCCCTTCCTCAACAGCCTGGGACACATCTTATTCTAGCCTATGGTTTTACCAACTTTTAAGTCTGCTAAACCTACTAGTACCTATTTGCTCTCCCCATGTTAATTTCTCCAAATATTTCACAGTCCTCCACCTAATGTCTATATCTGTGATGTCCTTTTCTGTTATGAAGAACTGAAGCTTTGTGTTCATTGAGGACTAATCAGCCCTAAGCTTTCCCTAGCCCTTCACTTGCTCCTATTTGTTTTAAAAAAAAAACAGCTGTTTGGATTTTTCTTTATTTCTTTATGCTCATGCTCGTGCTCTCTCTCTTTTTACTTACCTAATTTTTTAAGCTCCCTCACCCCCATGCACTGTTTGTACTGCCATAGGAGTTCTGCTATATTAAGCGCTTAGTATCTGCCATAAATTTTTCTTTTTTTTAATCTTAATCATTAGGTCCATTGACATCAAGAGTTCTCTAGTCTTAGCCCCATCTTTTGTCTTTACAGGAATATGTTCTCCCTTTACACTTACTGTTTCCACCTTGAATGCCTCCTACTGCTCTGACATAATTAATTGCAATAGCTGCTCCCAGTCTAGTTGGGCCAATTGTATCTTGATAACATTAGCTTTTGCCCAGTTTAGAACTTTATTCTTGGCTCCTCCTCATCCATATCTAATCGAAGACTGAGCTATGGTCACTCTCTGAAATGTTCCCCTACTGATACCCCTTCCTCGTGCTCAGGCTCAATTTTGAATATTAGGTCCATAACTGCTCACTCACATATTGGACTTTCTACATATTGGCTAAATGACCTTTCCTGGATGGAATTTTAAGAATTTTCTTCCTGCCCTACCATGACAGTAAAACTGTGCCAGTTAATATTTGGGAAATTAAGATCCCCTTTTACTGCCTTAATACTTGCCTGTCTTGTACCTCACCTTGTTTGTTTTAAAATATATTCAATTTAGTCTTGCAATACTCAATCCTTTCATATCTTGCTGATGTTTCCTCTGTCTTCTATACTCGCGCATTAACATTTCAATTTCTAATTCGATCTCAGCTTCATTCCCCTCTGATTTAATTGTCAGGATCCCATTTCTCCTATCCATGTAGTTTAAAATCCATCCCAACAGCATTAGCGAACCTTCCTTCATGGATATTAGTTCCTTTCCTGTTCATTTGCGGCCTGTCCGATTTTGTACAAGTCCCATCTACCCCAGAAATGGTCCCAATGCCTCAGGAATCTACAGGCCTTCCTCTTACACCATCTATCCAGTCACACACACATCTGCTTTACTATTCCAATCCTATGTTCACCACTGAGTGGCACTAAAAGTAATCTGAAGATTACTACCTTTGAAATCATGCTTTTCAATTTCCTACCTAAATTCACAATGTCTGTCTGGATGTTTGTTGGAGACTAGTTCAGTTGAGCAATTCAAGAGGCGTAGGCTATGCACTTAAATAGAAACAATATGCAAGGTTATGGGGAAAAGGCAGGCATTTTGCACTAAATCAAAATACTCAGGCAGCCTATACAGATATGAAAGGCCAAATAGCCTCCTGTACTGTAATAATTGTGATTCTGGAGGTTAAAATTGTGAATAATTGTGCTTTTCTTTGCCTGATTTAAAATTTGTGAGGGAGGTTTTGTTTTGTGCAGTGGTTATTGTAATACTACAGGCCAATTTATAAAGAATGAATTCAGAACTTTTGTTACTTTTAGTGCAGAGAAGAAATCTTGCAATTTTTCCAATTATTACATGATACAGAGCTGAGGTTAAATTGATAAAGCTTAAATTTTTTGCTATGTCTTTTGAAAAATATTTTCAATGAGTAACTAAATCATGCATTTAGTACACAAAGATATATAGAAAAGCATTCAACTATATTCCAAATAATATCAGAAATTGCTTTTCAATTACAACTTGATAATTAAATCAATTAGTGATGCAGCAAAGAATGGTAGCAATTGCAGCAAAGGTAGATAGCAGGTTTGCTATGGGATTTTATGGCGACGCTATAACTTCACGCTGCTCAAACTCAGCAGATTATATAAAGCTTGGTTATATTGTGCCAGTGAAGAAAGTTACTTCAGCTTCATGAAATGTTTACAGCAATTTATGTCAATGTTTGGGGGGAGTTACTTTAATCTGTTTTATTAGGTAATCTGCAGATTAGATGGGAAGGATTGTATATGATTCATAGGAATAGCCAGTCAAATGAAGAAAGTGGCCTTTTTGTTTAGAGCACAGGCTTTCCATTAGCACAGTGGAACCTACCATGATTGCACATCTGCTCACCAGTGTCTCCCTGCTATTCCAATACATGTATCAGCTATCTAAATTCGGAGTGCTGCAGGAGAACGTCAGACTGGCGTCATGTTATCTCAGTTTATTGTCATGCAAGCTCAGTCTATTGGTATCGTGGTTCTGGTTCAAAGGGGCTTTTGGGGCATTTCAGAACTCCAGCCATCTGCCTCGTAAAGTTCATGAAATGCCAAGGCCCTTAGAGTAGGAGTGGCTGCATATGAATTATGAACTTGCTGTGCTCTCAGCTGACAGCATTCCTTCTCACATCCCTGCCACTCTACTAATGTCCTTACTGTTGTCTGTCAGCAAAACAGCCCAGACAGCCACAACGCAGTGCAAACTGCACAAGGTCAACCTCCAAGGTCGACTGTAATCTCCTCCACTACAAGGCAGCAGCCTCCCACTTGTTAAAAAAAACTTTACAAATGGCATTACGTTTTCAACAGTTGCAACAAAACAGGTTAAAATTGATTTGGTCAGTAATCAAAATGCAGTGTTTTCATTACTGTTGTGATTGTAATTAACATTGACAATTAAAAGCATTTTTGAAATTAGGTGTTTGTGTAGTTGTTCCTACTCAATATGGAATGTCTGTTCATTCAGTTTCTTTATCATGTATAGCACAGGGGTCATTTTATAAATTCATTAATTTTAAGCATAAGAATTTTTTCTTCTTGTAAAATAACTGAACAAACTGGCGTACACTGTAGCATTTTTCATGGTCATTGAGCACCGTAGAATTATTTGTACAATTCCTGAGAACCAGCAGTAAAAGTAAAATCAACTATCTAGTGTGTTAAAACAATGCACAGTATTTTGGAAACAGACTGATATGACCTTGGAGTGTTCGATTCATTCAGTCAATTATGTTGTTTGAGTGTTGGAACATGGACCATTTGGTGTTGATTAGGCCCACATGTGTATCACAAGTAGCCAAAGTTGTTATAATTGGCAAAGGACATAAATGTCACAAGCTATCATTCCCTCTAGCCTTTTATGTCAGCCAGTTTTCAATCATCACGTTATAAATGATCAAAAGTATTACGTCAAACTATCAATTAAATTTGAAACCCACAGAAACAGATTTTTATCCTGCAGGAGCTGTCACACAATATTTCAGTAGAATAATCAAATGCCATTCAAATCTAATATTTAAAGGTCATAAGGAAGTTAAATGGAAACTTCGATTAGAGGAATATTCTACATTCATTAGAAAACTTAGGAAATAACCAGCCTAAATAATTAATTAAAATAATTAAATTGGTATTCAGCAACTGTTTAGGTAACATTAGGTAATATTTACATTTCAAGAAGGATCTTATTCCAGTTGTTTTACTGAAGGAGGTAACATAGACTTGAAAGATCATTGAGTTCTCCATTGCACATTTCCTGCCCTTTCTTGACATGTATCTTTAATTATGTCATTTGTAAAAGAATGTGGATAATGTTTTGTTTTAAAATGTAATGTATTTGGGATAAAGTCAGAAGTTACATGACTCCAGGTTATAGTCCCTCGGGTTTATTTGAAATCATGCGCTTTCGGGGTGCTGCTCCTTCATTGACGTTACCTAATTGAAGGAGCAGTACTTCCAAAGCTTGTGATTTCAAATAACCCCGAGGGACTATAACCTGGTGTCATGTAACTTCTGACTATCCACACCAAACATCTTCACATTATGGGTATTTGGGATAGCAAAAGGATATATTAAATCATTTGTGAAACAATAAGGGTTATAATTGCCTGAACTGAGGGAATGAAGCAAGGAAGGTCTCTCTTGTTGATGCAATTATTTTAATTTTGGGGGAAGAAAAGAAGGTTGTAAAACTCAAGCTCCAACCTAGTCAAGATTCATTGCATTTATAGCTTTAAAAATGAATAAGCTTAGGGAAAGATGACAGTCTATATGTCAGCATTGTAAGCCAGGTACAATCTAGTAAATGAGAGGCAAACATCACAGTTCATAATCAGGCTATTTAATAATGAGCTTTGTCTGCATGTACAGTACAGACTGCAAAGACTTTTGAAACCCTACTATCTCCTCTACTTCAAAATAAATTTTGCATAAAGTTTCCTATTTCACAAAATCACAGCAGTGTTATGATACAGAAAGAGGTCCTTCATTGTCGCAATGGCTCCCTGAGCATTTTAAAGCAAACACCTTAAATGACATTTTGTCCATTACAAAGGAGGGCTTCAATGAGCACCCAACAAGGTCACACCATCAGAAATATTGGCAGTGATGGGATTTAAAGCCTTGCCTTCATAGAGATTAAAGCGTAAATCCTACATTTTGATAATAAAGCTTCTTGTTAGATTGCAGAGTTGAAACATTAACTAGAGAATACCAGCAAGGTTAGATATCTCTCTCTCGTGGGCCAAAACAGGGAAAAAAACAAAATAATTGATTTTTCATATGATCATCAATCTCCTGTACAAATTCAGGTAGTATTTGAGTTATTTCCCCAAAGATGGCAGTTGTGTTAGCAACTCGGTGACAGACATTTATGAGACTATAATCCTGTCTCAGAGAATATGATAAAACAGTGAAGATTTAGTCAATGGCAGAAGCAAATAGGATATGCTGTAATTATCAGAGGATAATACAGCACATAGTGGCCATTGGTCTATATTAGAGTTTCATCAGGAATGGAAATAATAACAGTGATATTATTGAAGAAACACAGCTGCTCTCGTGCTATAATAAGTTGACCAGACAAGAACAACCTCATTTGTCTCTAAATATTGACGTAGACAACTATCTTAGCTCCTCAAAGGAAGAACTTAAAAGTTTTTTTTTAAACATTCTACACATTCCTACATAAACAGTCGTTTGGTTGTAAGGAACTTAAAATGTCTTTTCACAGAAAAATTTATCAAAGCTTTCCATCTTATTCTCATCAGGACCATTATAGAAGAGTATCGATTTGCAGGAAAACAAACATTTTTACTGTATGACAGGACAATATTGATTTGTTGGCAAGTGGACTCTGAATAGTTGAGGCATTACTATGAAGAATGTACCAGTCAATAATTATTGACAGGTAACTGCCAGGTTTTGTTCAAATTTTAAACCACAGCAATTTGACCCTGATTGTTCAAGGCATTGCAGCAAGAAATGAACCAGCATTCATTGCTATGTGATCTCAAACATGAATGACTTTCTTTTGCGGTAATGGAGATGTCACCATCATGACATTACTGAGAAAACAAGCTATCAATATTTGTACCAGAATTTCAGGCACTATTTGAGATTTTGCCTAAAGATATCCGTTGTGGTAGCAGCTCAGTAGCAGACACTTACGAGACTGCAATCCTGTCTCAGAGAAAATGAGAAAGTAGCAAAGATTTATTCGATGGCCAGAAGCAAACAGGATAAGCGCTGTGATAATTAGAAAGGGAAAGTGCACTGACAAATGAGTAATCAAAAATAATGAGAAAGACTCCTGTTTTTCCTTTTGAGCTTGATCTCTTGGAGGGCAGGGACACAAAGTTGTGTGGGTAATGCCCAGTTGGGGTATTACCATCTAAGAAAAGATGATGGTCTGTCTGTCTGTCCAAACTACTGACCCAATCAGAGCCAGTGGCCCTGTTGCCTCAGCAACAACACTGATAGAAATGGCCAATGATGAGCCTTTAAGGGGAGAGAGAGGGCACCTCTGATGAAGCACCCTCAAAGGGCTGCCAAGTGAAACAAGGATGTGTCAGGTCTATAAGCTGGCTGGCAGGCAGGCCTGTGGCTATTGAAGAAGTAAGCCCTTTCAACAATGGCATCAGAGCCACTGGAGTAGCCTATTCTGCTGGATGTTTAGAGGGAAGTGTGCAGCCTAGGGCACAAAGCCTTAGATCATGACTCCAGAGTGGGAAACCCCACACTGAAAACCTCTGACATGGCACTTCAAATGGAGCCGGAGAATTATACATGCTGAAGTTTTGAAATTTAAAAGCCCAGGGGCCTGATAATAAGAAAACAGGGTAATAATTGATTAATTACACCTCCTCCAGCTGGCTGCTATTCCTGTCTAGGGTCATATCCCCAGGCAACAGGATCAAGTTACCATCTTATTGACACTTACCATCTTAATTTTACCAGTCTTTCCAGAAACCTTCAAAACAGCTGAGAAAATTTCAGCTGTTAACTCTGTTTCCCTCTTAAGTACTGAGCAGATCTTACAGAATCTTCAGGATTTCCTGTTTTTGTTGCAAGTAAAGCTGGTTCAACCATGGTGTAACAATGTACCTTGCCTCCGTGACTGAGAGAGCACTGCCAGGCCAGGTGGAGCTTTCCATGTTTTATTCCAGTGAACCATATATCTCTGGGAATAATTCTGTATTAAAAGGTCCAATAAGTACCTATGTTAAATTTTGTAGTATTCTGCTGGGTTTAGATCCAGGTTGAGATTATTTGAGCTGATTAGAGCTCAGGTCTCAGGAGGTTATTTGATAAAATTCCATCCCATCAGACCGAGACCCCTTTGTTTATTAGTTAATTAAAATCTGCACTGGACAATTATAATTCTGAATTATGTCAGACTATCAAGTAAAGGTTCACAGTATAATTATTTGTCACTCACCTAAATATTGCAAAATCTTAACTTCAGCTTGACTATTCTGCAAAGTCATTAGTTCGAGTCTAACATACCTGAAAGAGCTGCAGGTTTGAAAAGATGCAATTAACTGCAGACATAAATCACCACAGGCTAGTGTAGGGGGCTTAGATTAGTTCCCAGGTCAGCGCAACATCGAGGGCCGAAGGGCCTGTTCTGCACTGTATTGTTCTATGTTCTATACTGGGTTACTGAAGCTTTTCATTCTCAAAGCCTTGTGAGTCAACATGACTTGTTGGCTCCCCAGCAGAATTCAATGTATTCATATTGGAATATACAAAACTGGAAGAGAAGCTGCCAGTCAAGCTGGTTCTTATCTGTCTGTCTATTTGTCAATCTATCTATATATCCTGACATATCTATTTCTCACTGTAACAACAAAATAAGAGGCTTGTTAGTCTTCTGACATATTTATGGTTTGGCAGGGTGATGTGTGATTTAGGAGTCCAAATGGGAGCGCAAGCAGAATAAAGTGACTATTTTGTTTCAAAACCCTCAATGATAAAAGAAGTTTAGGAGTTTGAAATAAGTAAGCAACGTGTTCAGCAACATGGATGGAATGTTGCTATGTTACTAACCAAATAAGGAGACTGAATCATATTCAAAATTCAGCTACAAACAATAGGCATTCCAACAATTGGCTGCAGTGTTACTTGTTAAGAGTTTTTTTTAAACAGAGACATGCACGAGAATTCCTAGAAGCATGGCATTCCAACCGGAATTCCATCGACAAACACATTGGCTCCAAATCAATCTAGGAAACGTGGCCACAGAAGCCAATCTCCATTGTGAAAGGAGATCTCCTCCACGTAACGGCCTGTGATCGTGGATGTATCTCATTGACCCCATGGCTCCTGGAGGAAATTATTTAAAGGTGGTATTGATGGCCCACACACACTGCATGCAACCAAGAAGTTACTTCTGGAAAGCTGCTGGCTACACATTTACACAGCAGCATTTGTGTGAATCCAATGTAGGTAGATCCCACCTACATTTGAAAATGACTCCTTATTAGGCCCTCAGGTGAGTTGCAGCAGGCTGCCAATGTTCCTATCCACACACCACAGAGGAGGTCTGCTAGAGGCACTGATGTGCCAGGCAGCCTGCCAGCTCCGATGCTGCTTCCCATTACCTTCCTGCTACCACTCCCTCCCTTCCACATTCCCGTAGGACCAAGAAAGGTCCATCCATCCAAACCTTTACAGCTAGGTCAGTCATGATTAATTGTGCCTATTATAGCTGCAAGAATTTGAATATTGCTGAGAAAAGAACATATGCTGTTGACGCTTTTCATCTGTATTTTAATAACTATTATTCACTTATACTGCATGGGAGTATAAACTGTTGTTTCCTTTTGGTATGCTTGTGATACTGTCCTGATGAGTGCAAGATGAAAAACTTTGATATAAAAGATCTGCTGTCAATATGTCTATTGTGACGCTTTAAGACAGTCTGAAGACCAAATCATCTTATTCGCATATTTATTATGTTCAGCACAGATTGTTTTGCTTCTAATGCTGATGCGCAGACATTTCACAACACTGAAAAATGCATCAGAAAATAGCAGTCTGACAATACCCCAGTCCCTCCAAGGAAAGAAATGTCATTCCCTTACAGAGGTTTCTGAAGTTGCATCTGTAAAACAACTAATGGGTATTGGGTGGGGTTAAAGTTATGACAAGTTCATACCCCACTGGTAGTCATTGTAACTACTTTTTCATGTCCGTATATGAAGGCATTGAGTTTCAGTATATGCCAGAAAGAAACTGAATTGAGCACTATAATATAATAAAAGTCTTGTAGGAAAAAAGTAATTTAATCCAAGTGCTATGAAACAATAACCTTATTCACTAAGTCTATTTTATAGTTGCATGTTCTTCTTGATTCAACAGCATTTTGTCAGATATTTCAGCTTTTGAGTTTTTGTAGGGTTGCATTCACACGAGGGCTGTGTGAAAAGTTACTTGTCTTCATTTTATTGCATTAAAAATACAGCCTCATACCAAGCTCTTGTGTTTTTCTACTACCATAGGTTGTTCAGACAACATAAATCCACCCTCAGTCAGTCACACACAGCCTTGATAAGCAAACCACTTGAGCCTGAAATATCACATAGTTTACAGGATCATTAATCATTCAAGTGTTATTGGGTATACTTTAATTAATAAACAGTCACTAGGTTAGATCTAATTAAATTTGACATACGTCCTTTCATGCCAAACTTCTGATTTGAATCCCAACTGATAGTAATACTGAAGAATGATTAAATTGTGCTTGCCTCATACACCCACAAATAATTTGCTCTGCTTGCAGTCAATTCTGAGCAGTTGAAAAAGTGCATTAAAGTGAACATATTTTCCCCTGTTGATTTATATGGTCGCAAAACCTAGTTCAGGGTCGTTTAAAATATAAAACAAACATTCTGCTCCGCTGCAGAATCAGTATTTCAACAGTGACCTGAGACAGAATTTGCTAATCTTATTTTGTTTCACTGACTCATGCAATTGGAAACTGATCTTCCATAGCTCAAACTGAAGTGCTCACGTTCATTGGACTTGCAGCTGGCAGGGTTACTCGGTTCTTAAAAAAAAGGCATTAGCCAATGGTGGAAATGCACTCACTTCAGTATCGTGGCAATCTGTTTAAGTAAATAAAGAATTCAGTGTGGATAAGACAGTTTTATTTAATTTTCTCTTCGAACGAGACTTTAAAATATGTATCAAATTATATAATACCATAATATAGTTTAATGCTATCAATTTGATTTGTTTTTGGTAGAGTCCAAGTACCAGCTCCTTGGTTCATTTCTGAGAAACTCGGCAAGGCATAATACTGCCACTTACTGCTACAGAGCAAAATAAGGTAGGGGTGGAAGCTTGTGGAGGCCAGAGCAACATGTTGGAGGATTTGTGGCAGAACCAGAAGTCCAACAAATCCATCGCGACATCAGCAGCATCTCATTCCATCTTTTAGATATTTTAATTAACTTGGTGATACATGTTAATACATACCCATGCTGCAGTTATGACTTGAATCAAATTTTCCAGACTCAATAGGTAGGGACACTACCATTCCAACATAAGACCCTTTGCCCCATTCCATAAGTGGTGAGGTGAGAAACTAGAATTAGTTAATTAGTTTTGTTGACAGCCCAAATTGCCTCCTTAATGTTCAGCTTTCTATCTACTTGCTAAGCTATCTAGACATTGAGACAACTCAATATGGAAATTAAAGCATGGATATAGAAAATTCAGCTTTCTGCTTGTCCTGAACAACCTCCATGTTGGGCAGCATGGTGGCTCAGTGATTAGCATTGCTGCCTGTCAGCTCCAGGGACCTGGATTCAATTCCAGCCTCAAGTGACTGTCTGCACATTCTCCCATTTCTGTGAGGGTTTCTGACAGGTGCTCCCGTTTCCTCCTCTCGCCCAAAGATGTGCAGGTTACATAGATTGGTCATGTTCAATTGCCCCATAGTGTCTAGGAAAATGCAGGCTATGTTGTTTATCCATGGGAAATGCAGGCTTAGGCGACTAGGGGTCAGTGGCTTGGTCAGGGTGGACCTAATGGGTTAAATGGCCCATGCTGCACAGCAGAGACTCCATGATTCCACACCTAGGACATTGTTTTCTTTTCAATGCAGCACCTCATGGTCTGTACCAGTGACTATCATTGTAATGCTGCAGCAAAGATTCAGAGACATGCATTCAGCTCATGGTCTGGACCAGAACATGAACAGTACACATTCAATATTAGGGCCAAAATGAACAAAGTGTCTATTGATCAGAATGCAACTTAATTAACTCTGCTCACAGAATCCTATGAATTTACACAATTAAAAACTGATATAATTAAGCACAAGCGATCCTGCAGTGAAAGGCTGTGCACTGAGAGTTGAGAAACTTTCAAATTAACATATGCAAGAAGTGCTGAGTTTATAAATTAGGAGCTGGAGCATATTCACTGGCAGAACAGACCAAGCCTTACATTAGACTGATTGATTGTTCAGCCCGTTAGCATCTTAGACAAAAAGGGAAAATGCAAATCCGTGGGAGACATCATCCAAGTGATAAGAGGGGCTATCTAGCGTTGAGAAAAGCAATATACTCACTGCAGTAAGCTGAATCATTTCATGCACAAGTGTGTGACTAGAAGGAAGCACAACAAGCAGGTACAGATGGCCACTTGAGAGATCTTAATGAAAAATGTCTCACTAGTGGGACATTCACTGGGGAAGGAGCACAGTCCAGATGAACAGCCAAATGACAACACGTACGCACCCCATTAAGGAAAAAATATGATTTCAAAGATTGTATGTGCATTGTATATGCAAAGACTAATGAAAATAATGACTGCTAATGTGTATGAAAGTAATCTTTATATTGGAAAACTGGGCATTCAAAATATACGTGATTTTTTTTGTTTGAATAGGGCATGTTTAGGATAGAAACAATGCACCAATGTGCCCTCTACCATGAAGCAATGACTAGGGACTGCCAACTTACAGCCAGTTTCAGTAAACTCACTGCACAGGCCCAGTTTTGTTGGGAGCCTGAAAAAAACTCCCCTTTCCTAATGGGTATCTTTTAGAGCAATATGAAAGCACAATGGCAGTAAAAAAAAATGCTTCATTACACAGTAAGAACCAAAGGAGCAGGACTTTCTTTTTTATGAAAAAAGAATTATAGAACTTCAAATTGTACATGTTGACAAATGTTAGAAACTACTTGGCATGCAAGATACTTGTACCGATAAAATTGACCCAAAATCTCTCCTAAAGCCATATAATTATGTGTGGAGTTTCATTTCAAATGAATTAGATTTTCCACATGTTCACTGCACTGTTTCGCAAAACATACTAACAGAAATATTACTTCATCATTGAAATAATCAGTTTGTATGTGTTCAGCGCCAATTTCAGTTGGCATTGTTCTGATCCTGTTTGCAGCAACATTACAAACCAATCTAGAAACTGCATCTGGAATCACAGTCTAATTATGGATGGTGGGCAGTCTAAGGATGTAGAAAACACACTGATGTGCCCCATTGCAAGCGTGGTCAGCAGTCTTCATTCAGGGTGCAACTGAGTGAGGGAAATGGAGCAGGGACAGCAGGGATGCAGTGAAGATCTGTTCAGTCTGATTGAAAGAGCTGTCACAGCATCAACCCCAGTATTATCAGAGGCCTAACACTCCAGGAGCCTCTCATATCTTCAGAAGACATCAACCTTGCCCTTGAATTTTCACGCCACTCTGATGCCTCAGAACTTCTGAGTTGCCAAAGTGCTGATACAGCTTGGGACTCAAGTGCTGCCAAGAAAGTTTCAAAGTTGGTTAAAGATTACAGATAATTGCCTTATTCAACGTGAGAATTGACTTTCCGTCACTACAGAGTGGGTCGCTAACATGGGATTCAGCCCTCCCCTTTAGTGGAGCAATCGGAGGTAGCAGCATGTTAGCAAAGCAGCAGTTCCACAGTGTCTAAAGTATATTTTTAACATATTTTGTATGAACCACAATCTGGCACTCTGCAATGCAAATTGTCTCCTTTTATTGGTGAGGGAGGTGGAAGAGTAGAACAAGATTAGGGGCTAGTGGAATGTACGACAGACCAGACTGAAAGCAAACAAGGTTCAAGCGGGAATGTAAGATTGGAAGAATTTGCAGGGCTGGCTGGGGTGAGGTTATGGAGTTATTTTAAAATAGGGAAGCAAGTCTAAAAGATAACCTACCTGAAAGATTTGAAGTCAGTCAACCCTCGGCAGAACTGAACTAATAAATCAAGGTACACTTATTGTTGAATGAAATGTGGGTCCTATGGAAAGAGAATGTTACAGCGCTGAAACAAACTGTTCAGCCTATTGAGTCTCTTTCAGTTCGCTACATGACCCACCTGGTTTGAATCACAATATTGAGCAATAAAGTAACCTTGTTAGTATTTATTAATTATGCTACCGATGATTTCAACTTAATTCTCAAGTGATCAGGTTCAAGGAAAACAAAGCTCAGAAGAATTGTGTGTACACAAACGAGGGATCTAACGAAGCAAATAATTTTGAATGTTTCAGTATTTATACCTGTTCTAATTACAATGCCTTACATTATGTGAACTCAGTGAGGATAAGTCTTTGGGCATCAGGTCAGATTCCAGGGCCAAAATGGCTGATGGGCAAGGGGACTGGATAAGGAGGGTGAGGACACGGAGCAGTGTAATATATGGGTCTAGACGTGTTAATACTGAGGAGTGGAGGAGGTTTTAGAACATAGAACATAGAAAAGTACAGCACAGTACAGGCCCTTCGGCCCACAATGTTGTGCCAACCTGCTACTTTAAAGCAAACAAAACACTGTTACTGGGTAGTTACTGTACTTTCTAAAGACATTTGGTTCCAGCACGTTTTATAGAAGTATCAATATTCAGTTTTTAGCAAAGTTAAATGTTCTTGCATTAAATTAAACATTAAGTAACCACATGGTGCCACATTTTCCTTCAAGTCGTTTTAAAAAAACTAGGAATCCAGCCATTATTTTTCTGGTTTATATTTCCAAACAAAATAAGTGTACTCCAAGTACAGTCTTCAGCAAATCTGAATCTCACCACAACAGATAGTAACAAATGGGCCATGGCATTGGATACTGCACCCCCAGCCAAGCTGTTCCAGTATATCTACTTGGGAACTACTATATCCACGTGGAAAACTGCCCAGGTACATTCTGTGCACGTTTACAGCCAATTATCACCCCATCAGCCTAACTCTCAGTCATCTCCAAACTGGTGGAAGCAAGTATCAACAATGCTATCTAACCACACCTACAGACAATAATCTGCTCACTAATGTTCAATAAAGTAGTTATCAGGGCCACTCACCCCCTGGCCCCATCACAATCTTTATCTGAACATGGTTATATTGTTGAACTCCAGAGGGTATGTGATACTGATTACTCTTGATATCAGGACAATATTTGATTGACTGTGGAACCATGGACACCTGAAAAAAGTCAATGGGAATCAGAGGTGCACTTGGTGAGGGTTGGGGTGGGGGTGGAGGTGGGGGTGGGGGTGGGGGTGGAGGTGGAGGTGGAGGTGGGGATGACAAAACTCTCGACCGCTTGGAATTACACCTGATGGTTTTATATTGGAATTGCCCGGAGTTGGATATTTGGACTGTTGCTGTGCATGTATTAATAGCCTAGACTTGTGTGTTCACAGCACAATTTCAAAATTTTCTGATGGCGCAAAACTTGAAAGTATCATGAATTGTCAGAAGGCAGTATTAAATTTTAAAAAGAGATATCGGTTGATGTAATAGGTGGACAAGTGGCAGATTAGATTTAACAAAGAGATTTATATTGTCAGGAAGTCTGTGGAATGATGATGTAAAGCAAAGGATATAATTTTAAAGGGAGTGGAGGAGCTGGGTGTGTACGAGCATAAAACATTGAAGGTGGCAGGACAAATTGAGAGTACTGTTTATAAACAGTATGGAGGTGTGGGTTTTACCAATTAAGGCAGAGAGTACAAAAGCAAGGAAGTTATGATGAACTTGTATAAAATATTGATTAAGCCTCAGACAGACTGCAGAAAAGAAGACAGATGTTTAAAATGATGAGGGGTCTGGATAAAACTGTGAGAGAGTAACTGGGCAGAATTTTCCAGTCCTTGGGCAAAGACAAGTCAGCTCAGAAAATATGGTGAAATCGGAATTGTGTGTTTCTTGACATTCAGGGAGACGAGTCCAATTTTCACCCAATATTTTAATGTCAAAATAACATCTTAATTACAAACATTAACATCCCAACATTATCTAATCTTGGGGATGATGGGAACTGCAGATGCTGGAGATTCCAAGATAATAAAATGTGAGGCTGGACGAACACAGCAGGCCAAGCAGCATCTCAGGAGCACAAAAGCTGACATTTCGGGCCTAGACCCTTCATCAGAGAGCTAATCTTGCCTCATTTACATGCAGTTTATTATTTTCTGAAGCAATGGAGAAAATCTAGAAGATGTCATTTACCAACATGAAGTCTTGGGGCAGGTACCTGGCAGCTGCAGATTGCCAACATCTCCCCCAGGTAGCCATCTTGTGTGAGGCTGGATGAACACAGCAGGCCAAGCAGCATCTCAGGAGCACAAAAGCTGACATTTCGGGCCTAGACCCTTCATCAGAGAGGGGGATGGGGAGAGGGAACTGGAATAAATAGGGAGAGAGGGGGAGGCGGACCGAAGATGGAGAGTAAAGAAGATAGGTGGAGAGAGTGTAGGTGGGGAGGTAGGGAGGGGATAGGTCAGTCCAGGGAAGACGGACAGGTCAAGGAGGTGGGATGAGGTTAGTAGGTAGCTGGGGGTGCGGCTTGGGGTGGGAGGAAGGGATGGGTGAGAGGAAGAACCGGTTAGGGAGGCAGAGACAGGTTGGACTGGTTTTGGGATGCAGTGGGTGGGGGGGAAGAGCTGGGCTGGTTGTGTGGTGCAGTGGGGGGAGGGGACGAACTGGGCTGGTTTAGGGATGCAGTAGGGGAAGGGGAGATTTTGAAACTGGTGAAGTCCACATTGATACCATATGGCTGCAGGGTTCCCAGGCGGAATATGAGTTGCTGTTCCTGCAACCTTCGGGTGGCATCATTGTGGCAGTGCAGGAGGCACAGGTCTTCCCTGGACTGACCTATCCCCTCCCTACCTCCCCACCTATACTCTCCTCTCCACCTATCTTCTTTACTCTCCATCTTCGGTCCGCCTCCCCCTCTCTCCCTATTTATTCCAGTTCCCTCTCCCTATCCCCCTCTCTGATGAAGGGTCTAGGCCCGAAACGTCAGCTTTTGTGCTCCTGAGATGCTGCTTGGCCTGCTGTGTTCATCCAGCCTCACATTTTATTATCTTGGAATTCTCCAGCATCTGCAGTTCCCTTTATCTTTGGTTAGTATTGCTCAGGCCACACTCCACAGACAGACACTGCCTACATTCTCTGTCAGAGACTGTCATCAGCAAAGCATCAGCCTCACCAAGTCAGGACAATTTAATGCAGTTCAGCACTTCAATACTGCACTTTGAATCTCATCAACACCTGACATTGCAACACGATTGCTAAGCCACACAGAAAACAAGGTGTATCTCAGGACTCTTAGCCTACTTTCTTAGCAATCACTAATTTTGCCTATTTGGATGCTGAAAGCACCTGTTTTTGCACACAGACAGATAGCCAGGCAGTTTGTCACATTTGGCAGCAATGAACAGTCATCTGTGCCAATGCTAAGTCAGGGAGCTGGTCTGTTGTCATTCAGGAAAGATGAGTGAGTGAGTAGGAAACGTTGTGGACAGGTGTTAGTAGTTTGGGGAAATAGAGCAGGTAAGAGCCATTGAAGGAAGATGCTACAAGCAATGTTGAGAACAGTAGACAATGAGACATGTTGGGAGTTAGGCGCAATGGCAGAGTTAGAGTGAGTGTCAGGTACTATAAAGAAGATTGTGGAACCTAGATAATAAAATGTGAGGCTGGATGAACACAGCAGGCCAAGCAGCATCTCAGGAGCACAATTTATTGTGGAACCTATCCTTGTTAAGCCCAGAAGGCAATTATCATCTTTCAGCATTGCTGCTTGTTCCTCTGACTGTTAAGCCCAGAAGGCAATTATCATCTTTCAGCATTGCTGCTTGTTCCTCTGACTGCAGATCACCCTGACCCAAGTAGCTATTTCTGACCAGGTAGGCAACATTGTCATTCATTTGTGGGTTATGGCTATTGCTGGCTGGCCAGCATTTATTGCCTGTCCCTAGTTGCCCTTCAAAAGGTGATGGTGAGCTGCCTACATTGAGCTGCAGTCTACCTGCAGTAGGTAGACCCACAATGCTCACAGGAAGGAATTCCAGGATTTTTGTCCAGCAACAGTGAAGGAACAGTGATATATTTCCAAGTCAGGATGGTGAGTGACTTGGAGGGGAACTTTCAGGTGGTGGTATTCCCATGTATCTGCTGCCCTTTTCCTTCTAGATGCAAGTGATTATGGGTATGAAAGGTGTTATCTAAGGACCTTTGGTGAAATTCTGCGGTGTATCTTACAGATAGAACACACTGCTGCTGCTGAGCATTGATGGTGGAGGATGTGGATATTTGTGGATGTAGTGCCAATCAAGCAGGCTGCTTTGTCCTGGATGGTGTCAAGCTTCTTGACTGGTGTTGGGGCTGCACTCACCCAGGCAAGTGGGGAGTATTCCATCACACTCCTGACTTGTGCCTTGTAGATGGTGGACAGGCTTTGGGGAGTCGGGGGGTGAGTTAATCACCACAGTATTCCCAGCCTCTGACCTGTTCTTGCAGACACTGTGTTTACAAGACAAGTCCAGTTGAGTTTCTGGTCAATGGTAACCTTAAGGATGTTGATAGGGGGGATTCAGTGATAGTAACATCATTAAATGGATATTGTCCAGATCTTGTTGCAGCTGAACATGGACTGCTTCAGTATCTGTGGAGTCTCAAACAGTGCTGAACAATCAGTGAGCATCCCCACTTCTGATGGAGGCAAGGAATTGATGAAGCAGCTGAAGATGATTGGGCCAAGGACACTACCCTGAGGAACTTCCGCAGAGTTGTCCTGGAGCTGAGATGACTGATCCGCAACAACCAGCAGACAGGTTGCCTTCTGATACGCATTGATATCAGTTTTACTGGGGTTCCTTGATCCCACCCTCAGTCGAATGCAGCTTCGATGTCACTCCACCTCACCTCTGTAATTTGTCTCTTTGTCCATGTTTGAACGAAGCTATAATGAGGCCAGGGGCTAAGTGCCACAGTGGAATAATGAGTGAGGATAGACTGATAGGGCAGTAATTGGCAGGGTTGAATTTGTCATACAGCAAAATAAACATATGGTTAAAATATGGCACCGCAATGTGAACTCCATAAGGTGAGCACTGGTGAGCATTTTGCTGCTGATCAGCACACAGTGACATGACAGCACCATCATGGAGGCATGGTGCTGACTTCACGAGGTGAGCAGCAGAAAATTGCATGAGAATAGCCTCTCACACAGAGAAACCCTCCATGAAACTCCCTGGAATTGACACTTAGCTGACTTTCATTAACATTTAACAGACTATTCCCACTCATGGGAGGATCAAGAACCAGACAGCACAGATTTAAAACATGTGGCAAATGAAGCAATGTTAGTACAAGGAAACACATTTTTACACAGCATGCCTGAGAGTGTATCATTTAATCATGGCATTGAAAGGGTAGTGTGAGCATTATCTGAAAAGGAAACATTGAGGCTGACAAGAGAATGATGGGAAAAAGCAATTGTTCTTGCAAAAAGCCTACATGGACATGACTGATTGTTCGGCCTCTCCCTGTGCTGTAACCATTCTGCGAAGAATCAGTAACGGAAGTTATAAAAATTTTCAATATTTTTGTCAGGCAGAAGGTGGAAGAAAAATTTGTCTATAATGTCTTATAAAGGAGATAGAAAAATAGTTGAAAAAGAAGCTTTGAAGGTTAACTGGAAAGAAGGCAGGTGATAGGAAACACGCTTTAGTATGGCCTGCACTAGAATATTGGGCCAACTGGGACATTCTGTGCCATAGAATTCTGTGATTCCACATCCCAGCCAGGTTCACAGTTGGATGCTTAATTCTGCAGTGCCACTAATGCGTGATGTAATTTGATTATTACAATTTGTTTATTAAATTTTAAAGTCTACCAGTGTCTGGAACAATGCTTGAATGTTATTTAATGGCAGAAGAAACACAACAGTACCTTGCTGCACTTGCTCATGACCAAGCATTGTCAGGTATAAATAGTCTATCTTTCGGAGTTATTCTATACATTTTGCCCTGCTCCAAATCTTTCAGGTTGAAACTTCTCTCAAAGGTATTTTTGTTTTAGGTTGAAATCCTGAATTTTTATTGCAGTACCTTTGATCTCTAGCACACTCACACCAATCTGAAATTGATTTACTAATACCATTTAAAGTGTACTGTCTCCATATTTTCAAAGATTAAATCAGGTTTAAAAATCATACTGTTATTGAATCAGACCTAACGCGCATTGTCAGTAAAAAAAAATAAAATTGTTTGTGAAAGCAGCTTCTGGAATAATTATGCTTAATAGTGAATAACTTCATGGTCAAAAGCTTTACATTCCAAGAGTAGAATTTCTTTAAAAGAAAGATGTAATTATTTGTTTTTAAAACAAAAACAAAAGACGCTTATTGGTAGGGAATAACCTTTTCTCAGCAACACTGACTTGTTAAATACCACAAGGACATAAGAGTGATCGTCTGCAAAAATACCACATAGCAATGATAGTCAAGTGCCCTAACTCATACTGCAGCCTATTGCACATAAAAATCACAAGTACAGACAAAAGTTGAAAATTATATCTGTACAGTCTTTGCAGAGAAATAAAACAAACAAAACATTAGGATTTTGAAATTTCCCAGAGTTTCTCTACAGGTGCAAAAATCAGAGGTTTACCTACTTATGCAGGTAACTACCCTTATGTTGATTTTGAGGCACCGGGAAGGTCTGACAATGTAACGGACCCTCGTCATTGTTTGGAAGAAAGACTTTAGACAGCAGTCTTCCCCCTCTGCACTTTGGCAGCAGCTGTAGCTACTAAATGAAAGATACTTTCGAACACATCAAATTATTACTTCAAAGAAATGCTGCCAATGTTTACTACTTCTTTTTAAGATTATATTTACTGTGAAATCTCTGTTATACTTAGAGCCCTTGGATTTGAGTGCTGTGTTTTTTAATTTAAAATCCCCCTTGATCCTATACATTCAAGAATGCTTTTCACAAGATTTCCTTAAATGAAAACTTGAGTCTCTAAACGTTGGATTAATGCAGTAATAGCTGTGATTCTCAAGTCACTTGCTGTTGTAAAGAATTGAGATACTAGGGTGGTAATGTTATACCGACCCCAAAGAAACCCTGTAAATATGTCAGTCCCTCAACGTCTGATCAAACATCATCCATAAAACTCTGTTTACAATAAGGATTCCTTTAATTCATTGCCAGTCCACTGACACTTATTAATTTTTATGCAAATATTTTTCCCTCAAGGACACTTACAATTTGGTCACCTTCATAAAAATACATAATCTCCATTTCAACTATATTGTTATCTTGTTGTTAAACATATTTGCAGATAATATAAACATCCAGATCAAAAACATCTTCAAAAAAGAAATACATTGACTTAACTTCAGCTAATATTTTTACTTCTGCCATCTCTTTTGTAAAGCAGTTTAGACACTAATTTTTTTAAAACTGTAAATCAAATCTTAATGTAGTCGTGTCTACTTAAATTATTGAATGAGTTAATGAAAATATTACTATTTTAATCTATGGAGACAAAGCAGTTTTATGTAGGTCTTTCAAACTATAGTATTCTATTATGAAGTGAAGGAGCAAGAATCTGCTCATCTGATTTTGCAAACACCAAATTCTTATCTTCAATCTCTTCATCACAGGAAGATCAGGCATTATCTCATTTTGAAAATGGATAAGGAAGTCAAAAGAAAACTGCACCAGGCTATTTTCACAGTTTGTAGCAGCTGTCAACATTCACACAGCAGTATAAAAAAAAGGTACTGATCTGGAGACACAGTGTAACACAAACCCTACAAATATGGGATAAAAATTCTGTAACGCGAAAGACGGGGTCATACAGAGAGACAGATACTCCTAATTAAAGACACAGTAGAATGAGGGGGAAGTAATTCTCAACTGATGTTTAATCAGGTAAGAAAAATATTCCTTCATAAAGAATCATTGCTGAAAAGCATTGAACTTTTTTAAAAAATGTACGATACAGTTCAAATAAGTTAGAGTTGCCATTGTTATTTGAGGGTCATGAAATATTTGAGTCAAAAAATTTCTTTTTGTGTAGTTCTGATTTTAGCTTAGTATAGGGATGGAGAGTCATGGGGACTGAAGGAAACTGGGAAGCAACTGCCTGATCTTCCCAAAACACTTCAATTCTGAGAACAAAAGGCAAGATAAATCCTGTGCTTCTTTAGATTTTCCCAATACCACCACCTCCCAGAAGCTGAAGAAAGCAACATCACCAGAGAATTGCAATTTGAGGCAGAAATTTCATGAATAAAAATGTATTCAAAGATGAAAAAGCGTGCCTATGATGATGTTAGTAATAAATACGGTTGAGAACCAAGCTACATACAGAAGGTTAAGGGAGATGAAATTACAAAAACAAGAAACAAAGAGAATTTATGAAAGAAAGACCAGCAGCTAACATAAAGAAGAAATCCCAAAGTAGACCACAAGCACATCAGTTGTAAATGATGGCTAAATGGAGGAATAGGATGAATTAGGGATCAAAAGGGGAAATCACACTTAGAGACAAGAGGCATGGCTGACCAATTAAGTAACTACTTTGTTTCTATCTTTACTTATGAGACAGATGCTGCCCAGGCCATGCTAAGAGAGGAGGAAACTCAATCACTAGAAAGGTTTAAAATTGACAAGGTGGTGGTATTGGAAAAGCTGTCTTACTTGAAATTGATGAGGCACCCAGACTGAAAGAGATACATCCAAGAATACTGAAGGAAGTGAGAGTGGAAATTTAAGAGGCACTGGCAATAGTCTTTTAAATCTTCCCTGGATACGTGGGTGGTGACAGAGAATTCCAAAGCATTATACCCTTGTTCAAAAACGTTTGTAAAGAACTGCCCAGCATATTACAAAGCAATCGGTTTAACTTTGTCAGTGTGAGACCTTCTTAAAACAATTATTCAAGATGGAATTAATAGTCACTTCAAAAGTCTGGACTAATTCAAAAGGGTCAACAGATTGGACAAAGGAATATCATGAGTAACTAACTTACTGGCATTTACTGAAAAAGTGACAGGGAGAACTGATGAGAGTAAGGCTGTTGGTATATTGTACGTGGACTTCCAAGAGGTGTTTGAAACAGTGTCACACAACAGACTTCAGAGAAAAGCGCTAGGTTATTGGAATTAAAGGACAGTAGCAACGTGGAATTAAAATTGGTTGGGGAGAGAAACAGAACAATAGTCAATTGATTGTTTTTTGTGCTGGAGGAAGATTTGTAGATCCTCCAGTGGTCAGTATCGGGACCCTTGCTTTTCCTGATATACGTAAACGATCTACGTTTAGTTGTACAGTGGACAATTCAAAGTTTTCATACAAGATAAAACTTGGGAGAGTTTTAAATAGCAAAGAGGATAGGGTAACATTTCAAATGGACATTGACAAGTTAGTGGGCTGGACAGATAGGTTGTAGAAGAATTTCAATGCAGAAACGTGTGAGGTGATGGATTTGGTACAAAGAACATGGAGAGACAGGATGAAATGAAATGTACTGTTCTAAAGGTTGTGGAGGAGCAGAGTGACTTGGTTGGAAATAGCGTAACCCTTTAAGGTGCAGGACACGTAGAGAAATTTTTAGTAAAGCATACAATATTCGAGGCTTGATAAATAGGGGCACAGCGTGACACTGGTCAGACCTCAGTTGGAGTATTGTCTACAGTTCTAGGCACCACATTATAAGGAGGAGGTGAATACACTGGGGAGAGTGCAGAAGAGGATGGTTCTAGATATTAGACATTTCAGTTCTGAGGAAAGGTTGGAGATATCAGAGTTGTTTTCTTTAAAAAGCAGAAGGCTAAGGGAAGATTTGATAGAAGTTCTCAAAATCACAGAGGGGGCTGTATGGAGTGGATGGGGACAAATTGTTCCCACTCAAACAGATTTAGAAGAAGAGGGTACAGTTTTAATTTGCTTTGCTACAGAAGCAAATGAGAAGTTAGAAAGAAGTCAGCAGTTTGGGGTTTGGAATGCACTGACTGGAGGCTGGTTGAAATGAGACTGTCAAGAGGGCACTGGATGATTTTAAATAGAAATAATGTGTAAGGTCATGGGCAAAAGGCAGAAAATTAGCATTAAGTCAAAATGCTCAGAGAGCCAGTGTGGGTAAAATGGGCTGAGTGGCCTCCTTCTGTGCCATAACAAATTAATTCAGGAATCCAGATGCTCCCCCTCAGCAACACCATCTGAAGGAATAACATTAGTTTTCAGGTTTTCTGACAACACCCCTCTCTTCTTCGCCACCTCTAGGTAATTCTTTCACATTGCTAAATTGTCGGATTGCTTATCCAATACCCAGAATTGGAAAAGCAGGAATTTCATCATTTAAATATTGGGAAGACTGATTCCAACTCCAACTTCTGTACCCTCATTACTGACTCTCTCACTCTCCCTGGCACCAAGATGTATCTTTGATCCTAGATGAGCTTCCAACCAGTTTTGTGCCAGTTTCCATCTCCATAACAAACACCTCCATTTGTCCCTTTCTCTGCTTGTGCAAAAGCTTTAATCATGTACTTCTTACCTTAAGACTAGCTAGTCTCCCACATTCCACTTTCCATTACCTTAAGGACTTCCAAAACACTTATCTGTGTTATAACTGATAGAGTTCCTTTCACTTATCACCTTATTGACTTTTACTGGCTCCACGTCAAAGTTTTAAAAAATTCTCATTTTTGTTTTCAGATCTTTCCATGACATTGGTTCTCATGACATCTAATCTCCATAAATTCTCCAAAAAAAATCCCTTCCTATACATATCCTCTCAATCATCTTTATGCCTTAAAAGCAACAAAGCTTTTGGTCTTCTGAATATCTCTTATGTATCATATTCTGTGCTAAAATGCTTCTGCAACATGACTTGGAACATTTCCATGCATTAAACGTGCTAATTAAATAAAAATTATAACTTGCACAGATGTTTTTGACTACCTGTTTCCACTTTGAAGTCAATCTGCACAAAATGATTAGTCTAACAATTAATTGTTAAGAAAATTTTCCCAATTATTACGTTATAAAAGTAAATCTTTAAAATGGAAGTTTTAACAAGTAATTTGCAGAATTTGGCTGTTGCTTTAAGGTGTTTAAGTTCATTCTAGAAAATCTGGTTTTGCAGAATTAATCAGCACCAAGTGATAATGTGTTAGCAATGAAGGTTATCACGTTATGTGAGGACAGCTTGAAATATTGACAAAGTCTGCCTGTCTGTCACATGCTGTTTGGGTGTAGCAGTATGTAAGATGATGCTGTTAAAGATTATATTTCTAGTACTGCTGTGGTTATTTATTTTTCTAAATCAGATATCTCATTACAAACTACATCTTCCAATTCCCAAATGTTTGATTAGGTATATCTCTGCTAATGAGATGAAAAGGTGCCAAGGATTTGCTCTTGTCTGATTTGTTCCAAATGTGGTCAAACTGACAGGACTATAATTTTCCCATAGCTTTTACCATTATTTGTTCAGGGGATGTGGGCTTCGCTGGCTGTGTCAGCATTTAATGACCATCCCAAGCTGCCCTTGAGAAAGTATTGGTGATGACATTGGTAAGTAACAGAGCTCAATGATGGCCTGTCTTCATTCATCTTCATTCATCCAAACATGAGCCAAAAGAGTTGAATTCCAGAGGTGAAGACAGACTGACTGCTCTGAACATAGAGGCCACACTTGATCAAGGAGCCCTGAGCAAAATTAGAGTCAATCAGAATCTCTCTGGTGGTCGGAAATATACCTGGTGCAAAGGAAGATGCATGTGGCTGTTGGAAATCTGTCATTTCAGCTCCAGGGCATCTCTGCAGGAGTTCCACAGGGCAGTGTCCGAGGCAGAAATACTTCAGCTGCTTCATCAATAACCTTTCCTCCATTGTAAGGTCAGAGGTTGGAATGTTCTCTGATGACTGCACAGTATTCAGCACCATTTTTGACTTGTCAGATAATGAAGTATGTCCGTGTCCAAACACAGCAAAACTTAGACAATATGCAGGCTTGGATTGACAAGTGACAAATAACACTCGTACCGCACAAGTGTCAGGCAATGACTATTTCCAATAAGAAACTATCTAACCCCTGTACCTGGACATTCAATAGTGCTTCCATCACTGAATGCCCTACTAAAAACATTTTTTAGGATACCATTGATCAAGAGCTCAACTGAACTTGCCATATAAATGCAGTGGCTACAAGAGCAGAACAGAGGCTAGAAGCACTGTAGCATGTAACCCTCATCTCCTGGATCCCCAGAGATTTTCCACTGTTGACAAGGCACAAGTCAGGAGTATGATGGAATACTTCCCACCTGCCTGGATGGGCACAACTCCAACAATACTCAAGAAGCTTGACACCATTCAGGATAAAGCAGCATCACATCCACAAACGTTTAGGCCCTTCACCACTAACAATCAGCAGTGTGTACTATCTAGAAGATGCATTGCAGAAATTCAACAATGTTTCTTACATAGCACCTTCCAACCCACAAACACCACCATTTGGAAGGAAAAGGACAGCAGATATTTGGGATCACCACTATCTACAAGTTCCCTCCAAACCACTCACCATCCTAATGTGGAAACATATTGCCATCCCTTCATAGTCATCAGGTCAAAATCCTAGAACTCCCTCCTGTGGGTATACCCACACCAAATAATCTGCAATGGCTATGGAATGCAGCTCACCACCATCTTTTCAAGGGCAACCAGGGATGGGCAATAAATGCTGGCTGAGCCAACAACGTCCACATCCCATGAGTGAATGAATAAAAAGCTGCCACTCTCAGATTCCAACCCTTGGACACTTAACACCTCAATGTTGCCACTTGGAAATAGATTTCACCCATCATATTTTTCACAGCAAGTTTCCAAAAATATTCTTTGGAAAAGCCCAAATTTACTATCAAAAACAGAAATTGCTGGAAAAGCTTGGCAGGTCTGGCAGCATCTGTGGACAGAAATCAGAGTTAACGTTTTGTGTCCAGTGTAACTAGTCTGGTTTTTTAGCTCAGTTCATTGGGCTGGAAGAAAAACCACCCCAGCAAGCTTCCACTTAGTGAGAAAATCCTGTTTGACTGGTCTTTCTGAGGTGGCAGAAAGCTACTCTTCCACTGTCTGATACAGGGAATATTTCTTCTTTATTGCCTTGTTTTTCCAAGAGGCAAGTCTCTTGATTTGAGGACATTACAACCATTCTCCCTGCTGATGACTTACTGGTGAACTAATATTTGAAACAGAAAACGTAATGCAGCATTGAAACGGATTTTTCTTCACTCTCCTTTATATTTACACAATGCAACTTTGTATAACAAAGTAGACTTATAAATTCCATACATTAATGCTTGACTGCTGAAGCATCACTCCAGAAAAGAGAAGTATAGTGTTATGACATATCTGTGTTTTAGAGATGAAACAAAAAACCCAAAAGAACTGCAGATGCTGGAAATCAGAAACAGTTCTGAAGAAGGGTCAGTAGACCTGAAAAGTTAATTCTGCGTTCTCTTCACAGATGCTGTGAGACCTGATTAGTTTTTCTAACAATTTCTGATTTTGTTAAAGTTTTAGATATACTCTTTTTAAAGTAGCAAGTACAACAGATCAGTGTTGAAAGACTGGAAACTGAGGTGATTAATCTCCTCTATAGCACATAAATTATGAGAAAGCACTTATGAATGACACATCTTGAAAAATGGACTTTTTTAAGATAGACATTCTAATGTTGATGCTTAGAGAACATAAGAGAATTACCTAGCAGGATCCTTGACTTATTATCTGCAAATTACAAATGTTGGCTCATGAAATGCCTGCTATTTTAGCAGATTGACTTTTGAACTTTAGCCGGCACTAACAGAATTATGCAATGTACTGTCCACTTGATATTTGAGCAGGAGTATATTTTACTTAATTGGATGCACTCTCTGACAGATAGGTATTGCACAACATTTGGTTTGTGTTTTAGTACTTACTGAGCCTCGTTCTAGGATAAAAAATTCATTACAATGCCAAGTAGCTAAGGCTGGAAAACCCTCAGTCTTGTTAACCTATTCATAGTGCTAAACTGTTCTGGCTTAGATTGTCTGGTAAACTGTGTAACATGACAAGAGTTCATTGTAAGCCACTCTGTCCTATCAGACAAATATCTAGTAAGATGATCAGCAATAGGCCAAAAGGCTATTTCACAATCTTTGATGTCCCACATTTCTGCAAAAGTCAATATAGTTACATCTGCTGGAACAGGTATTAGACCATGTGATATAAGATTGGAATTAGGCTATTCAGTCCATTGAGTCTGCTCCACCAATTTAGTGATTTAGAAGCAATTGTATCTGAAAGCTCCAATCAAATAATGGTATTGAGTGAAATAATTCTAATTATCATCAGACCCACAATTCATTATATCCTTGTTGTAACTTAGCCATTCATCCTGAAAATTGTCAATGTCAATATCAAGATTTTGAGATTTGTAATTTGGGAGACTCTACATGAAACTAGCTTCTATGAAAGGGCTGTCTTGGGAAAAAGACTTTTTATTTTCATATTGCCTTTCCTAACTTCAGGATTTTCCAAAGCACTTTATAGCCGAACAGATACTTTTGAAATGGCATGATAATACTGTCACTGTTGTGATGTAGAAAACAGTAGGAAATTTCTACACAGTAATCTCCCACAAATTACAGTGTGGTATAAATAGCTAATCTGGTTTAGTGACATTGAAGGATACAAATCAGAAGCAAAATAGCTCCATAGGATCTTTTATATCTACACATTTTGAGTGTCTGCCCAAGTTTGTATTCTCAGGTTTTTTAATGGATCTTGCAACCACAACTCGTCAAGTCAAGGCAGGAATGTTACCACTGAGCCACCCCTGGGTTGAATGAGTTCAACTGTGTTCTGTAATATAAGGAAGATTATATAGGTGTGCACAGTTTGTAATGACTAGGGTGTGGCTATCACTGCTATGCACTTTATGAAAGCCTTCAACAGGGAGATAATAGCAAAGGGCAGACTGTTGTATGAGATATTATGAGCAAATAAATTCTTTCCTGTCACTTGAAATCAGGGAAAGCCACTGAAAGTCAGTATAATTGAGTGTTGACTTTAAACCAGATCTTAATGTATGATATTGCCCATTGCTGCACTAATTTAATCAAGTTGCTAAAATTAAGAACGTAACTAAACCTTGTGTTGTTTTAAAGACTACAAGTAATGAACTGCACATCATTCCTAAGCTTTTCACAGTTTCTGAATAGGCCAGAATCATAAAAAGCTTTTTGTTTTCCAAAAATGCGTTGCCTATAGTGATTTTTGAAGTTCTATTTGCTATTTTTTCGTCATCTGAAAGTTTATGTGCAGATGATATGATCAAAGAATAAGTCACTCAACGGTCCTTGGCCATGCAGATAGGTTTTCTTTAATTAGTACAAAGTACAAAAATGGAAATGAACCCAAATGCACGGCGAATCTCAAATTGTGTACTAAGTACAATATTTAAACCAACCTGCCAATATCAACATGTTATGGCTTACACACAAATATAACCAAATAGAAAGGTGAGTAAGGCACATTGCATCAACAAGGATTTAGAGGGGCAAAAAGAGAAAGGGAGAGTTTAACCATTGAGAATCAGAAGAATTAAACTGGATCCCTTTCAGTAGTGAGATGGATAAACAAGGTTGTTCTTCAACTTAACCTTTTCCTATTCCAGAAAATAACTAAATTTTTGCCTTTGCTCCTAAGATTTAGGGAGCAAATCAGAAAATTTTATTCCCTAACCGTTATCAGGAGTTAATTTAGTAAGGATGATATGGATAAACCTCAATCCGAAGAAATGTCTGATAGCACTTCAAGTAATGACTTACTTATTTAATGGTCCAACGTTTACATTTAGAAGTTATTATCTTGCTGATTTTGCCCATTAATATGTATTTTTTAAACTATAGTATCCAAATCATCAGTTACCCTAAATCAAAAGCCAGGCCTTATTACAGAAATCACGCAAAATATTTATAGGTTTAATATCTGTTTTGTTGTCAGGGTATAGTTAATGAGCAAAATGTACATAATTCACCAGTATGGTATTAACCAGAAGGCAGTCACAGAATATGGAGTGAAATGTGCAATGTTATAGATATTGTTTGACAACATTGAATCATTGATCAGAATATTTTATGTTATGTTAGTGACTTGCTAACTCATCATGAGTTCTTGAGTGTTGCAAGTACATCACTCTGAGGTCAGCAGCTTCTTACAAACTGTACTAGGTACAGAGATCCTTTCCCTCCATTGTCTCTCCTGAAGGGAGTTTCTTACAGTAAACTGCGGTTCCACAAACCTGGGACAAAATTACGATTTGAGAAAGTTTGAGGGTCTTTCAACTGCCATAAGATGTTGCAGTCTTGTGAGATTTGCCGCTCAGGACTGTGTCACTAGTAGATTACTGTCATCAAAACAAGACTGTAGCATTGTTTAAAATAGCTGTTATTGGAGGAACAAGAGAACTGTAATCTGAAGCATGCTAAGGTTTCTACTAGAATTGAGAGTCAGTGCTGAGTTTTCAATTGTAGAATATAAATATTGTCCTCTAAAAGAGTAAACATAAACTGGCTGAACTCCAAATAGGCTTCTGGAGGTACTTACTCTTACCTTTGAGTGCAATTTCTGGGGTCAGGTCTGATTTTTGGGCTTGAGCAAAAGCATTAAGTTGATATACATTACAGTACCTGTGGCCCATTTATGTGATGTAAAAAGTCCCATGACACTATTTCAAAAAAGGAGCAAGGAGTGATCTCTGATGTCCTGACCAATGTATATCATAAACCAGATTCATTTGACATTATCATATAGCGGTCAGTGGGAATTTGCTGAACCAAATTAGCTGCTGCATTTCATACATTACAATAGCAACTACAGATCACAAGTACTTCCTCGGCTGTAAAGCACTTTGACATCCAATGAAAAGTGCAATATAAATGCAAGTCTTTTGCTATTTCTGTTCCCCACACCCCACACTTTCCACAAAGGAGATATAGAAATGCCCTGTGCTCTCATTAGCATTGAAGCCATTCTAAACCTGTGAATAAGACATTTAGGTCACAGTCCACTGTCCTTTAATTCCTCTTAATTCACTTGGCATACCTGTACCAACAGTGTGACAGATCCAGAAAAAGGCCCATGGCATTTGAATTTTGATAACTGGCATCCTCATGACAATGGGCGTCTCTCTTACGATGTCAATGGTTCTTGAAATGAGCTGATGAATACTCTGCTTGGCCAACCTTCCCCACATTTCAACACTTTCAAAATTGATCATGGAACGTTGGATAAAAGCTCAGCCATTCCAACAAATGCCTTGCCAGGTCAACACAGGAGCCTGTCAGAACAGCTGTTCAGTTTTGGGGTCACAATACCTAGTGATGGAGCAAGCCAAGCTTTCAAACAGAAACTCTAATCACTGTTTATTAAGTCAAAAGACTGGCTGTCAGACTGGTGCATGCTGAAACATTGGAAGATGCAATCAGTGGCAAAGATGTCATTGATGTAGGCACTATAATGGGGTAACTTATAAAACTTTTCACTGTACTTTTCATGATAGAATGCACATGAGAATAAATTTCTATTCTATACTAGATAATAAAATCTTTTACAGAATACATCTATTCTTCTTTTATACAGAATGTAAAAAAACTGACTTGACTAGTTGATTATATGGTACCCTTGTAGATATTTGACCTGGAATGTTACCCTTTAATGCTAATTTTGCTTCCTCCCTATGGCCTATCCCAAAGTTTCTGCCTTTTACTTTACACCCCAAGAAGTACTCACCACTCACTGATGAATATCTCATTATTCCATGAAGTTTGATTAAGGCTGATAAGAAATCAAAAACATATATTTTTTAAAACCAATCAGTGCACATAGTTTGGTGGTCAGTTAGCCCAGTTGGTTGGATGGCTGGTTTGCATTGCAGAGTGATCCCAATGTGGATTTAATACCTGCATGTGGTGAGCCTCAGGTTAAACCATCACTAGTCAGTTCACTCTAGCGAAGAAACAGTCCTATCGTCTGGAGGATTATAGCTACTTTCTTTTTACCTTTAGTAGACAAAATAGTGAATACACAGAGAATGTTTGTAACTTTAAGACCTATCCCTGAAGTATCAGCAGAAATCACCTCTATAACAATGGTTATGCCCAAATCCAACCTCATCCGATTGCAGTTGTTTTGACAATGGAGTTTACACAGACCAAGGCAACCTTTATGTCAAATGGCTCAACTGAAAGTACACCCACACTTCTCTTTGCAAAGAACAAACTATTGTTCTGAAAGAGTGTTGATTGAATTTGAAAGGCTTGGATCTTATGAGAAAGCCATGAATCTGACCACAGTTACTTATAAATTTCAGATTGAATAACAATCATGACAATTAGCAAAATTATAGCCAGTTACATCATGGGTAGTGATAAAACAGATAGCGAGATCAGAATTGATCCAAATTCCATGTTCATCACAGAGTGATTTTTGTTTCAAACACAACATATTAACATACACAAATAGCGTGCATTCAGAATAGTTTGAACACTATTAGCAAAGGTTAGACAGCCACTCAATCATTGTGCACCTGTAAAATGTATTTTAAACAGAGACGCCCTTTACTCATTGGCAAGCAAAGTCTGTCACCGTGTACTCATCAGCAAGCTCAAGGTCACCTCACTTCTAAACAACTGCACAACTCGAGTCATTCTCAATGAATCTCTACTGCTCACTGAAGCAGCAATTTGTTAAGATTTAACAATATTTGCACATCTTTGTGACAAGTTCAATCAACAAAGTGCAATCAGAGGACATGCATGTTCTAATCGTATGGTATCACTAAATTGTTATTATTTTTAAAATTTAGAACAACAGGAAGTAATTAGTCACAGTAATTGTTCTATCTTTCCTCTAAATGTAAAAACATTTCAGATGGGTCACCCTTGCATAGAATGTGTGAATAGGATGTTCCCATAGTTTAACCTGGGTAGATTTACAGCAGATTTATAGAAACACTGTGTCCTCAAGCACGTATAATGTCACTATTCAAGAAAGGGAGACAGAAAGCAGGAAACTTCAAGCTAGATAGTCCAAAATCTGTAATTGGGAATATGTTGGACTCCATTATTAAAGTGGCAGTAATAAGACATTTAGAAAATCATAATACAATCAGCAAGAGACAACAAATATGGTGAAAGCAAAATCATGTTTGACAAATTTATTAGAGTTTTTTGACATTGCGACAAGCACAGTAGATAAAGGGGTCTACCCCTGCATGGCTGATCCCTCAGATAATTTCGGCAAGAACACGTGTATTCAAGTCACCAAGCAAAGCCCTGTGGACATTCTGCAGCTTAGTTTCCAATCAGAAGTTTCCTAAGTGGAGTTGGCCTTATACTGTAATATGGGGTAACATTTGTAAAACAATGCCTACAACCTGTTATAAATCTAACTTCTCACACAACATTGCACTGAATCCCAGGAAGGTAATTATTAATCAGGAAACTCTCAAGTAAACAGAAATGATCAAGTTTCTGTACAAGTGTACAATTCAGGCTCACTGTCACAAGTTGTCGATTTGAAGAAAAACAAATACGTAGCAGGAAGTAAAAAGTGTGTCTGTGTGTGTGTGTGTGTGTGTGTATCTGTGTGTGTGTATATGTGTGTGTGTGTGTGTCTGTGTGTGTGTCTCTGTGTGTGTGTGTGTGTGTCTGTGTGTCTGTCTGTGTGTCTATGTGTGTGTCTGTGTGTGTGTCTGTGTGTGTGTGTCTGTGTGTGTGTGTGTGTCTGTCTGTCTGTGTGTCTATGTGTGTGTCTGTCTGTGTGTCTATGTGTGTGTCTGTGTGTGTGTCTGTGTGTGTGTGTCTGTGTGTCTGTCTGTCTGTGTGTGTGTGTGTGTCTGTGTGTGTGTGTGTCTGTGTGTGTGTGTGTCTGTGTGTGTGTGTGTGTCTGTGTGTGTGTGTGTGTGTCTGTGTCTGTGTCTGTGTCTGTGTCTGTGTGTGTGTGTGTGTGTCTGTGTCTGTGTCTGTGTCTGTGTGTGTGTGTGTGTGTGTGTCTGTCTCTGTGTGTGTCTGTGTCTGTGTGTGTGTGTGTGTGTGTGTGTGTGTGTGTGTGTGTGTGTGTGTGTGTGTGTGTGTGTGTGTGTGTGGGGCCACAGGGCAGGCAGCAGAATGGTGCTGAGGCCACCGTTAGGTTAGCCATTATCTTATTGACTGACTGAACAGGCACAAGAGGTTTAGTGGCCAAATCGTATTGGAGTGATAGTGCTGGCAAGCCAACACATGACAAGCTGCATGGATGTACATGTACTTTTGCCTTTGCCCTTGTCCCCATTCAGGCCAAAAATCTTCCTCAGCATTTAGTTTTCTTCTTCTTTGCCATTTAATATTTTTAGATTGAATTTTGAAAGCAAACAGGTCCTCTTTGAGGGAAATGTAGGTAAAACAGAAAGGGCAGAAAGGAGAGAAACCGGTTGACGGTGAGGGGTCTTGTGGCCTCCTGGCATCTTCCCTTATGTCACTCTCTGGGAGTGAGGGGAATTGCTGGAGAGTTGGGGGGAAAGATGAATGACAGTGGAACAAGTCAGCAAGGAAAGATGGAAAGTTGAATAAATAGTTCAAAAGGGAACAACGTCAGAATTGTGTGGGCCTCAGAAGTTCAAATCAATGAACTAACTACAATTTTATGTTTAAATGCTGGAGCTTGTCAAATTTATTTGCACCAACTGAAATGGCTGATGAACAGATACACTCTTGTTCAGTAATCTGACTTTAGTGTAGTCATGAATAATGTGATATTTTTGCCATATATGTATATATAAAAATATAAGCATAACAACATATCTCCTAAGTCTTTTCAACTAACATAAAAATGTAACATCTCTTCTTCATTAAATAAAAATGCTGAACCTCTTATTCACAGGATGTGGGCGTTGCTGGCTGGCCAGCATTTCTTGCCCATCCCTAGTTGCCCTTGGTAAGGTGGTGGTGAGTTGCCTTCTTGAACTGCTGCAGTCTATCTGCTGTGGGTTGACCCATAATGCCATTAGGGAGGGAATTCCAGGATCTTGACCCAGTGACAGTGAAGGAACAGCAATATATTTCCAAGTCAGGGCGGTGAGTGCCTTGGAGGGGAACTTTCAAGTGGTAGAATTCCCATGTATCTGCTGCCCATGTCCTTCTAGATGGAAGTGATTGTGGGTTTACAAGGTACTGTCAGAGGATCTTCAGTGAACTTCTGCATTGTATCTTCTGGATAATACACAATGCTGCTACTGAGTGCCGGCGGTGGAGGAAGTGGATGTTTGTGGATGTGGTGCCAATCAAACGGCTGTTTTGTCCTGGATGGCGTCAAGCTTCTTCAGTGTTGTTGGGGCTGCACCCATCCAGGCAAGAGGGGAGTACTCCATCACACTCTTGACTTGTGCCTTAAAGATGATGGACAGGGTTTGGGAAGTTACTCGGTGTAGTATTCCAAGGCTCCGACCTGCTCTGGGGCAAATGTGGTTATGAGACAAGTCCAGTTGAGTTTCCGGTCAATGGTAACCACCAGAATGTTGATAGTGGGGGATTCAGTGACGGTAGCACCATTGGCTGTCAAGCAGCGGTCGTTAGATTGTCTCTTATTGATGATGGTCATTGCCTGCTATTTGTGTGGCATGAATGTAAGTTGCTAGTTGTCAGCCCAAGCCTGGATATTGTCCAGATCTTGTTGCATTTGAACATGGATTGCTTCAGTACCTGAGGAGTCGCAAATGGTGCTGAACATTGTGCAATCATCAGTGAACATCCCCAAGGAAGGTCATTGATGAAGCAGCTGAAGATGTTTGGATCTAGGACACTTTCCTGTGGAACTCCTGCAGAGATGCTCTGGAGCTGAGATGACTAACTTTCAAAAACCACAACAACCTTCCTATGTGTTAGGTATGACTTTAACCACCAGAGAGTTTGCCCCGATACCCATTGATTCCAGTTTTGCTCGGGCTCCTTGATGCCACATTCATTCAAATGCAGCTTTGATATCAAGGGCTGTCACCCTCACCTCACCTCTGGAATTCAGCTCTTTTGTCCATGTTTGAACCAAAGCTGTAATGAGGTCAGGAGCTGAGTGGCCCTGGCAGAGCCTAAACCGGGCATCACTGAGCAGGTTATTGCTGAGCAGGTCCTGCTTAATAGCACTATTGATGGCACTTTCCATCACTTTACTAATCATAAAGAGTAGACTGATAGGGCAGTAACTGGCCACTCCACATCAAGATAGCTAATTCCTGAGTGACGTACCCCAGGAGTTCAACTATTGTAAGATTAGTATTAAAAAGATGCTGCCAAAAACTTTAACCATGTGCTGATATGGTATAAAAAATATGAAACTTGACTGCCTGAGCAATCGTTTGTTGCACAACTGTAGGCATGTATATTTTCAGTTCTAAAAATATTGGGTGAGCCCAGCTTTGAATTCCACATAAATACTTTTCCAAGCAACACACAGTAACTGGTGTGGGAGTGCACTGTGCAGCTGAAAAGGCGATAGAAAGGACCTAGTCATGAAAACAGCACAACTTTTATTCTGTGCAATTAAGAAGTCAAATGTCAAGGTTTACTACCTTCTACCTGTAACGCATGGACAGAGTATTACATTATGTACCACACACTGGAAAGCTGCAGTGACAGGCTGGGGCCTTGGATTAGGAGGAGAGCAAGGAAGGGAGAATGAGAAAGAAAAGGTCAATGACCCTGAGTTTCTAGTCATTTATTTTTAACCGGCAAATGAAGAGCATCCTGAATTGGGAATGCTCACCAGTGTTCCTTTCTGATTCATGTTCCCTGTAAAGCAACATTCTGCATTGGCAGTAGTGTTTTTAAACATTATGGCCTCAGAATTTGATCATAGTTGTGGGTGGTCTTTTGGAGCAGAAAGTGCAGAGGTGAGTGCACAATGCCCTGCCCAAAGCAGATATTCAGAAAATTATATGTCACATCTCACTTTCACCCAGTATGGTGAGGTACCTAAACCACTCAGAGTCTATAATCGAGCTCTGTCACCCTCAGTGACAAGCAAAGCTCAAAAGCAGGGCATGGCTAGCAGCGCTTGTGAACATCAAGGGTCACCATGCCACTCCTTAATCTTTACACTGTGCAGCAACAGAAGATCATAATGATATCTTCCAGTTTGCTCCCCAAAATGATCTGTGACCTATGTTGATTCATAGTTGTAGACCTGTTAATTTGTTCCTCATAGTAGTTATTTTGGCAGGTTAATGACATTAAAGAGTATACTCTTGGCATTTAGTCAGTTTCATTATTGAAATATTTGTATGGGTATTATTTTCAGCATCACAATGCATTAACTGAAAATCTGTAGGAAACAATGGTCCAAGAGATTGCCTCGAGCTTAAGGTTTAAGATCACATTTTTTGCACACTGTGCAATCCAATGCATTGTACCTCGATGCAGGCCTTAAAGCCTGAAGACTATGGACTGTTAACCAGTGTTTCTGGACAACTACAAGGCATATGCTCTTTTCGAAGTTGCAACAGTAATTTAATAGATTAAACCATGTTTAAAACACTTTTAAAAAATCTATTAGGTATAGCGAGACATAAAAATTCAAATAACAATTTTTGTCTTACTGACCAGTCTATGCTACTCAGGGTCCTGAGTTTCCTGCCAGTCCATGGAAAGATGAAGGAAGGTGACACTAACTTCAGGATGGTTAACCCCCTCAGTCTGTGCTCCAACAATAATCAAGATATCTGATGCAGCAACAAATGGGGACAGGAACACTAGTAGAAAGGCTGTTAACAGACTTGAGGCAGTGCCGTACACAATTAGGTGGCCATGTAAAGAGTGCAGACAAGACATTTAAATAGGTACAAAAGGGGAAAGATTATGCCCAAACGCCAAGCTATGTCTAGTCAACTTTAATGCTGCATGTCACACCTGAACCAACCACCTTTTTAACCAATGTCAAAGCTAATGAAAGCAGAATGTCCTCTTGTACTCGGAGTATCCCTTTGTCTGCTAGTTTCTCCCACAACGGGAGTGAAAGTAAGGTGAGTTGGCGTGAGACCTGACGGAGGGTTTTGATAATGTAAACATGAAAGGAAACAGACACAGGTACAGTTGAGGACAGTGCAGCTCTTTGGTGTAGGAAGAATGGTGTAGACTGTGAGAGGGGAGGTCTTAACAAATGGTGCAGCAACACACATGGAAAGTAGAAAGCAACAAATTGGTCATGCTGGAGTTAAAATAGGATAGTTCAGGGATGTCAAGAGTATAAGGGAGATTATGCATAAAGCATTATCTTAGTAGTACTTACTGTACATGTTTTTTTTAAAAAGTCAAACAGGTCCTGGAAGCAATGCATTAGTTATTTGCTGTGCCAATAACTAATCACTACATTGTTGCTGATGTATTAGCTAAGCACCCATTCACCCATTGGAAGAGAAAGGGAGAACAAAGTGGGGAGCTGGATGAACACAGCAGGCCAAGCAGCATCTTAGGAGCACAAAAGCTGATGTTTCGGGCATAGACCCTTCATCAGAAAAGGGGGATGGGGAGAGGGTTCTGAAATAAATAGGGAGAGAGGGGGAGGCGGGCTGAAGATGGATAGAGGAGAAGATAGGTGGAGAGGAGAGTATAGGTGGGGAGGTAGGGAGGGGATAGGTCAGTCTGGGGAGGATGGACATGTCAAGGCGAGATGACGTTAGTAGGTAGGAAATGGGGGTGCGGCTTGAGGTGGGAGGAGGGGATAGGTGAGAGGAAGAACAGGTTAGGGAGGTGGTGGTTTTGGGATGCAATGGGGAGAGTGGAGATTTTGAAGCTGGTGAAATCCACATTGATACCATTGGGCTGCACAGTTCTCAAGAGGAATATGAGTTGCTGTTCTTGCAACCTAAAGATGGCATCATTATGGCACTGCAGGAGGCCTAGGATGGACATGTCGTTGAAGGAATGCGAGGGGGAGTTAAAATGATTTGCGACTGGGAGGTGCAGTTGTTTATTGTGAACCGAGTGGAGGTGTTCTGTAAAGCGGTCCCCAAGCCTCCGCTTAGTTAACCCAACATAGAGGAAGCCACAATGGGTACGGCAGATGCAGTATGCCACATTGGCAGATGTGCAGATGAACATCAGCTTGATGTGGAAAGCCATCTTGGGGCCTGGGATGGGGGTGAGGGAGGAGGAGTGGGGACAAGTGTAGCACTTCCTGCAATTGCAGGGGAAGGTGCCAGGTATGGTGGGGTTGGAGGGGAGTGTGGAGTGGACAAGGGAGTCGCGGAGAGAGTGCTCTCTCCGGAAAGCAGACAAGGGTGGGGATGGGAAAATGTCTTTCGTGGTGGAGTCAGATTGTAGATGGCGGATGTGTCAGAGGATGCTGCGTTGAATCCGGAGGTTGGTGGGGTGGTATGTGAGGACTAGGGGGATTCTCTTTTGGCGGTTATTGCGGGGGTGGGGTGTGAGGGATGAGTTGAGGGAAATGTGGGAGACACAGTCGAGGGTGTTCTTGACCACTGCAGGGGGGAAGCTGCAGTCCTTGAAGAACAAGGACATCTGGGATGTACGGGAGTGGAATGCCTCATCCTGGGAGCAGATGTGGCAGATGTGAAGGAATTGGGAATAGGGGATGGAATTTTTGCAGGTTGGTGGGTGGGAGGAGGTGTATTCTCCACGGTAGCTGTGGGAGTCAGTGAGCTTGAAATGGATATCGGTTTCTAGGTGGTTGCCTGAGATGGGAGACAGAGAGGTCCAGGAAGGTGAGGGATGTGTTCGAGATGGTCCAGGTGAACTTAAGGTTGGGGTGGAAGTTGTTGGTGAAGTGGATGAACTGTTCAAGCTCCTCTTGGGAGCACGAACAGGCGCCGATACAGTCATCAATGTAACGGAGGAAGAGGTGGGGATTTAGGGCCAATGTAGGTACGGAAGAGGAACTGTTCCACATAACCTACAAAGAGGCAGGCATAGCTTGGACCAATGCGGGTACCCATGGCCACCCCCTTTGTCTGTAGGAAGTGGGAGGAATCAAAAGAGAAGTTGTTGAGGGTGAGGACGAGTTCGGCTAGGCGGATGAGTGTGTCGGTGGAGGGGGAGCTGGTCGGGCCTGTGAGAAAGGAAGAAGCGAAGGGCCTTTAGGCCATCTGCATGGGGAATACAGGTGTATAGGGACTGGATGACCATGGTGAAAATGAGGTGTTGGGGACTGGGAAATTGGAAGTTCTGGAGGAGGTGGAGGGCGTGGCTGGTGTCACGGATGTAGGTAGGGGGTTCCTGAACCAAGGGGGAGAAAATGGAGTCTAGATAGGTGGAGATGAGTTCGGTGGGGCAGCAGCAGGCAGAGACAATAGGTCGGCCAGGGCGGGCGGGTTTGTGGATTTTGGGAAGGAGACAGAAATGGGCGGTGCGGAGTTGGGGAACAATGAGGTTGGAGGCTGTGGGTGGGAGGTCACCTGAGGTGATGAGGTTGTGAATGGTTTGGTGCTCAGGGGTGGGGTCATGATCCAGGGGGCGGTAGGAGGTTGGTGTCGGAGAGTTGGCACCTGGCCTCAGCAATGTAAAGGTCAGTGCGCCATACTACAACAGCGCCTCCCTTGTCTGCAGGTTTGATGGTGAGGTTGGGGTTGGAGCGGAGGGCTGCACGTTCTGCAAGGGAGAAGTTAGTGTGGGTGAGAGGGGTGGAGAGGTTGAGGCGATTGATATCTCGACGGCAGTTGGAGATGAAGAGGTTGAGGGAGGGTAGGAGGCCTGGAGGTGGTGTACAGGAGGTGGACTTGTGTTGGAAGCGGGTGAAGGGGTCAGTGGAGCTGGTCGCATTCTGAAGGCACTTTCACAGCTGCAGCAGAAGGGCCTCTGGATGTAATATTCTACCCCACTACCTGTGGTTAGACAGTAGACTATCTTTAATTAGCATCTGTTCCACAAAATGTTCCACTCACGTAATTAACAAGCAGTTTAGAAGGTGTATGATTGGTTTCTGTGATTTGCTCTGAATGAACCTGCCTATCCTCTAACTGTTTAAAGTGACGGCAGTGGACATCCTTCATCCTGTTTACCTAATGGACACCAGACATTTAACATTAACCCCATAGACTCCATTGAAACCCTGGCCATAATGATCATGTCAGATCCCTGTGCAGAACATCCAAAGGTTCTACAATCATATTATTACATTTGTTGAGATTATAAAATCAACAAAAGCATTCTCCATAGGGTACTTATTATCATATCTCACAGGAACTAGAGTAAAAAAGTTGTTCATTGACAAGAACTGTGCAGTCAAGAGGCTGCACTTTAACTCATAAATCATGACAAAATAATAAGTATTGTTTTTAATACTCGCCTGATTTGGTTAGGACTTATCCACCTATCAATATTATTTTGTTCTGAGGAATGGTCACCGGATCTGAAATGTTAACTCGGATTTTCTTCACAGATGCTGCCAGACCTGCTGAGCTTTTCCAGCAACTTCTGTTTTTGGGTCAATATTACTTTGCTTGATCCTTTCAAACTCATGATATGTTTGACCAGTGTACTTCCTTGGATTCTTACAATGTTGTCTGTCGGCTTCTGGCACTTGGTTGTATGGAATTAAGATGGCATTTTTCACTCATCATACACCCCAGATACATCCCCTGATAGTGATGCAAATACCTCACTAGCTCTACCAACAAACTTTCGTTTGAATCAACAATATCCACATTGTCACTAACCATTTCATTTGCTTAGCCATTTTCTCAAATGAAGTGAAAAAGCCTCTACCCCCTCTCATCAACATTAGGCAATGCTTGATCATTTGAAACAGACCATGACCTATAGCTGCAATGGGATTGCTCTCCGTCACTGTCCTCATCACCACACCTATCTTTCACTTCTACCTCTACTATTTTAAGTCAACTTTGAGTTTTCAATTCCATCCTCTGGAGTTTAAAAGTTTCTCTTTCTCCCTTTTTCTGTTAGGACCATCCGTTTTTTTTAGTTCTTCCAGGGCAATTATTTTCTTTTCATTTGATTCTGCCCGGGCTACGCTTTCCTTTACTTTCTGCCCTGCTAGAGCTATTTTCTCTTTGTGCTTTTCTTTTGCTTTCAATCGTAATTCAAATTGTTTCGTTTCCTTTTCAGTTTCAGGCTGCTTCATTAGCCATTGCCAAAGATTCCAATGGCGTTGCTAGCAATTGTAAATGTTGAACTATTGCTGTAATTATGTCCTCTTTTTGCATAGACACAGACAATCCCACCTTTAGTCTGTTTGTCAATTCCAAAAGCTTTGCCTTGCTCACTTTCTGTAAAACTCCCAAAGTGACTTCTTCCACCCCTAGGAATCTCTTAGTGATTGAAAGAGCCATTAATACATGAAGCACAGTGGAGCTGGATGAACACAGCAGGCCAAGCAGCATCTTAGGAGCACAAAAGCTGACATTTCAGGCCGAGACTCCTCATCAGAAAAGGGGGAGGGGGAGAGGGCTCTGAAATAATTAGGGAGAGAGGGGGAGGCAGATCGAAGATGGATAGAGGAGAAGATAGGTGGAGAGGAGACAGACAAGTTAAAGAAGCGGGGATGGAGCCAGTAAAGGTGAGTGTAGGTGGGGAGGTAGGGAGGGGATAGGTCAGTCCGGGAGGATGGACAGGTCAAGGGGGCGGGATGAGGTTAGTAGGTAGGAAATGGGGGTGCGGCTTGAGGTGGGAGGAGGGGATAGGTGAGAGGAAGAACAGGTTAGGGAGTCAGGGATGAGCTGGGCTGGTTTTGGGATGCAGTTGGGGGAGGGGACATTTTGAAGCTTGTGAAATCCACGTTGATATCATTGGGCTTCAGGGTTCCCAGCGGAATATAGGTTGCAGAAACAGTAACTCTTGGGTGGCATCGTTGTGGCACTGCTGGAGGCCCAGGATGGACACGTCGTCTAATGTCACCAACCATTTCAACTCCCCCTCCCATTCCTTAGACGACATATCCATCCTGGGCGTCCTGCAGTGCCACAATGATGCCACCTGAAGGTTGTAGGATCAGCAACTCATATTCCTCTTGGGAACCCTGCAGCCCAATGGTATCAATGTGGATTTCACCAGCTTCAAAATCTCCCCTCCCCCTACCACATCCCAAAACTAGCCCAGCTCGTCCCCGGCTCCCTAACCTGTTCCTCCTCTCACCTATCCCCTCCAATGGCAATCTCATTGAGCAATGCCCTTTGGGGATGAGTGACCATAAAATGATAGAATTCCTCATCAAGATGGAGAGTGCCATAGTCGATCCTGGATCTAAACAGAAGGAACAAATGAATGTATGTGGCATACGTTGTCCTTGATAGATTGGGGATTATTTCTTGAAGAGATGAAGGTGGAAAGCCAGTAGCCAACATGCAAAGAGTGTATAGGTGAACTGTAACAATTGTTCATTCCTGTCTGGCACAAAAGTAAAATGTGCAGGTTTGGTCAGATAGATGGGCTGTCAAGAGAGGCACAAAAGGTACTGCAGGAGTCTCCTGTAGCTATTCCTCTCTCAAACTGTTTTGGTCCTATTTAGGAGGGGTGGCGGCGCAGGGGTGGATAGTCTCTCAGAGGAAAATAGAAGTGGCAGCATAATTTTGGGCACCAAGAATGAATCTTCTATTAAGCAGGTTTTGTCAAGTTTCAAAAGAGTAATCATTATCAAGGTGGGTCTGAGTGGGATGGTCTTTGGAGGGTTGGTGTATATTCGATGGGCCAAATAGCCTCCTTCCACACTATGGGGATTCTATAAAATGATTGGGATCTGTTCTGGGGCAGAAGACAGCTGTTCAAAAAAGACAGGTTTGACCTGAACTGGAGGGGGACTAATATCCTGACGGGGAGATTTGCTAGTTCTATTTGGAACCTTTAAACTAGTAGAGGAGTGGAGGGATCCTAAGCAGTAATGAGAACAGAGAGACAGATGAGGATGGTTCTGAAGTTAAAGAGAGCAAATTAATTAGAAAAGGCAGGCAAGAGCAAATCAGAAAACAAAGTAACTCTGAAGAATTGAACTGTATTTATTTCAATAAAAAGGGTCTTGCAGGTAAGGCAGATGAACAGCATGTATGGGAATATCATAGGTATTACAGAAACATGGCTGAGGGAGGGTCAGGACTGATGCTCAATCTAGGGTTTAAAAGTTGCAGGAAGGATAGAAAGGGAGGCAAGAGAGGAGGAGAAGTGGTGTCTTTGATTAAGGAAAACATTCCTGCTGTATGAGAGAGGATATTTCTGAGGGATCGTCATATGGTTATAACTCAGGAATAAGAAGTGGATGATCACCTTGATTGGTTTGTACAAGAGGACCACGCAGTAGTCAGCAGGAAACAGAGAAGCAAATATGCAAAGAGATCTCAGGTATACGTAAGACTAATAGTCGTAATAGTAGGGGATTTTAACTTTCCAAACATAGACTGGGACTGCCATAGTGTTAAGGGCTTGGATGGTAAGGAATATGTTCAAATTTCTTTTCTTTATTGGTGTGCAAATGTACCTAGTTGAGAAGGAGCAAAACCCAACCTTCTCTTGGGAAATGAGACAAGGCAAGTTACTGAAGTGATAGGGGCCAGTGATCATAATTCATTTAGTTTTAAAATAGTTTATAGAAAATGCATTGAACAGAAGTTAAAGCCCTTAATTAGAGTAAGGAAAATTCTAACAGTATTAGACAGAAACTTTCAAAACTTGATTGCAGCAGACAGTTCACAGGTAAAGGGTCAACTGGCAAGTGGGAGGCTTTCAAAAGTGTGATAACAGTAGTTCAGAAGCATTATGTTCCTGTTAGAGTGAAGGGTAAGGCTGGTAAGGGGAGGAAACAATGGATGAATAAAGATATTGAGGCTCTGGTTTATGGATAAGGAGGTGGCATATGACAAGCATAAACAACTGGGATCAAATGAATCTCTTCAAGAGTATAAGGGATGTAGCAGCATTCTCAAGAGGGCAATCAAGAGGTCAAAGAGGGATATGAGGTAGCATAGGCAGATAAGGGTAAGAATAATCCAAAGAAACTCAACAAGTACATCAAGAACAAAAGAGCAACTAAGGAGAGAATAGGGCCCTTCAAGATCAATCATGTCATCTATGTGTGAAACCACAGGAAATGGGAGAGATAGTAAATGAATATTTCCGATAACAAGGTGTGGAGCTGGATGAACACAGCAGGCCAAGCAGCATCTCAGGAGCGCAAAAGCTGACGTTTCGGGCCTAGACCCTGATGAAGGGTCTAGGCCCGAAACGTCAGCTTTTGTGCTCCTGAGATGCTGCTTGGCCTGTTGTGTTCATCCAGCTCCACATTTTGTTATCTCGGATTCTCCTGCATCTGCAGTTCCCATTATTTCAAGTGAATATTTGCATCAGTTTTTACAGTGGAGAAAGAAATGGAGGCTAGGGAACTCGGGGAAATAAATATTGATGTCTTGAAAATAGTCCATATTACTGAAGAGGTGGTGCTGGAGAGCTTGAAAAAACAAAGGTAGATAAATCTCCAGGACATGTATCTCAGGACATTGTGGGAAAATATTGCGGAGCCCCTAGTAGAAAATTTGTATCTATAGCCATAGGTGAGGTGCTGGAAGGGGGCATAATATTGAGCCTTTATTTAAGAATAACAGTAAGGAGAAGCTGGAACTATAGACCGGTGAGTCTGACATCGGTGATGGGTGAGTTGTTGGAGGCAGTTCTAAGAGATAGGATTTACATGCATTTGGAAAGGCAGGGCCTGATTAGGGATCGTCAGCATGGCTTTGTGCAAAGGAAATAACGTTTCACAAAATGGATTGCATTTTTTGAGTATGTAACCATGAAGGATTGATGAGGACAGAGTGGTAGACATTGTCTGCATGGACTTTATGAAAATATTTGACAAGGTTTCACATGATAGACTGGTTAGTAAAGTCAGATCACATGGAATTCAGGAAGACCTTGTCAACTGGATACAAAATTAGCTTGATAGTAGGAGATAGAGGGTGGTGGTGGTGGTGATGGAGGGTTGTTCTTTGGACTGGAGGCCAGTGATCAGCAATGTTCCAGAGGGACCCGTACCGGGTCCACTTGTTTGTCATTTGTATGAATGCTTTGGATGAAAATTTAACAGGCATGATTAGTAAGTTTGTTGATGACCCAAACTTCGTGGTATTGTCTACAATAAATAAGGTTATTGAAGATCCTAAAGGGGTCTTGATCAATTGGACAAATGGACTGAGGAATGGTAAAAGGAGTTTAATTTGGATAAAAGCATTGTATCACATTTTGGTAAAGCGGTCAAGGGCAGGACTTATAAAGGACTTAACGGTAGGGCCCTGGGTAGTGTTGCACAACAGAGAGACCTAAGGGTTCGAGTACATGGTTTTTTGAAAGTTTTGTCACAGGTAGACAGCGTGGTTAAAAAGGTGTTTAGTACGTTTGCCTTCATTACTCAGACCACTGAGTATATGAATTGGGACATCATGTTGAGTTTGTACAGGACATTGGTGAGGCCACTTTTGGAGTAGCGTGCTGTTCCGGACACTCTGCTATAGGGAGGATATGATTAAATTGGAGAGGCTTCAGAAAAGATTTACCAGGATTTTGCCAGTACTGAAGGCTTTGAATTATAGGGAGAGTCTGGATAGGCTGGGACATTTTTCACTGAAACTAAACCTTATAGAGGTTTATAAAATTATGAAGGGCACATATAAGGTGAACAGCAAACGTCTTCTCCCTAAAGTGGAATGTTCAAAATTAGGGGATACCTTTTTAAGGCGAGAGGAGAAATAGTTAAAAGGGACCCGAGGGGCAGCTTTTTCACAGAGAGTGGTTTGTATGTGGAATGAACAGCCAGAGGAATTGATACAAGTTAAAACATTTAAAAGGCATTTGGACAGGTACATTAATAGGAAAGGTTCGAGAGACATGGGACAAATTCAGGCAAGCAGAATGAGTTTAGTTTGGGAAAGTTAGCTGGCATAGACAAGTCGGACTGAAGGGTTCATGACGCTATTTCCTGTGCCTGCTCTGTACAATGCAATTGGCTTGGATAGCATTAGGAAAGCAATGTCAATTTTATGCATTTGCCTGCCAACAAAACAAAAGGGGTGAATATGTGTAACTGAGCCCCTGAGATTGGGAGCAATTTTCAAAATATTTGCAATAATGCAACTTTTATGGTTTGGCATTATCTTTGTCTGAAACAAAATGGTTAATGTGCTGAGGCAGGAGTGTATGGTTTTACTGCACAGTTATGAAACTCAAAGTCCTTTCTTCACTTTGCACTGAAAAATACGCTCAAATAGTATCTGATGACTCTATTGCAAAAAAGATATTTTGATCCTTTTTTTTCATACCACTCCTCAATCTGCTTTGCTCCCATCTCATCACCTGTCAAAACATTTAATTTAAGTTCATGTCTAAATATACAAGGTGCATGCACATTCCTCTGGGGACTTATAGGTCTTTATCTGTCAACTGTTTTCTAACTGCATTTAAGCACAGGGAAATGCAGAGTTGTAGATATTTCATCAATCTGTTCAGAAATTTCATTACTCACCTTTGGAGCAAGTGGGACTTGAACCCAGGCTTTCTGTTCAATGCAGGTTTGCGCTGAGCTCAGTAATATAATAGGTGAGGAGTTAGTCCAACACTTTCACAGCAAGTCTCTATTATCGGTAACTGACTGATGGAATGTGACACTCCCCTTAAATGAGGGAGGAAAACATACCAGGTCAACAGTGTTAAGAACCCATTCAGCTAGGTGCATCAACAAGTTAATTTAGTAGATTTGAACATTCCAGCTTTCTCTGTCTATAAGGCAAATTATGGGTATTTAAATTCTTCTAACCACTGGTCTCAATCAAGGTAACATAGAAATTTCATTTTAAACACACCATTCAATCACAAGATAACTTGCATTCTTAAATACTAAATTAGGTTTGTTTTCATCAGATTGCTTTACAAGTAACAGACAGAGCAACTGTTCCATTTTCAATTTGGTAAGATCAATTAAGAGATTTGTCGGATTTTAAAAACTAGTTGTTTCTTTTAAAATTACAGACTTAAAAATTTTAAAATGAAATGATAATTGTGGTCAGAAATTGATATTAATATTTTAAATCCCTGTAGTAAGAATATAGAGTATCAACTGTGTGAATTTCAACTAAATCAACTACTCCTTAATAAAAGCCCAAAGAGGAAGTGCTAATCAGATACATAGTTTGTAAACATATGTGTATGGAATCACTATGGTGGAGTGTGTTACAGTTCACTCAGGCAGTCTGAGTTGCATGGTTAGTGCAGTCTGAATCTGTGAAAAACAATGGTAACAGTTCCAACCTTTTCTCCATCATATGGCTAACCAGGCATCTCTCCCTCTCTTACTACCTGCCATTGGTGTACATTGGAAGGGTTTACAGGTTGGTGTCCAAGTCTTTTGGCTCTGTTATGAATGAACTTTCATCAGTCATCAAGTCCTAGAGTGGGATTCTGACTCGTTAGGTAACCACCCAATAACTTCATGTGCCTACCCATTCAGTAGTCCTTTCACTAATTGACATGTTTGAAGGTCCTGGCCTTTGAATATCAGAAGATTGTGACAGTTCTGTCAAAAAGAGGGCAGATCCTGTTTTCCCCTGTTCAACCAAGTTCCGTGGAAAGCTGCAGCAACCATTTCTTTGACAGCTGGGATTGCCAGAGGAGATGAGCTGCAGCATCCTGTATGGAAAACCTCAGCATTGCTACTACTCAGAAGATTTCAGCCATTATTTACTTACGTAAATACCTCTGAAGCACCTTGGGACATGTTACTGCATTATAAGGTACTACATGAATGTATTTTATTGTTGCTGTACTCTAACAGGGATCAATTATCACTTACTATGCCTGGAATTATTGAAGCAGTAATAGCTCAAACTGGTCTGAATTATAAAATGTACATTTTCGGATTTTAGGACTGTCAAAGAACAAAGGAATCAATGAGGTAAGTGGAATTGAAGTCAAAGATAATCTTATTTGAAGAAGAGTCAATCAATTCAAAGTCTTAACTGTTTTCCTCCCCACAGTTACACATGGACCTCCCTAATCTTTTCCAGTGCTTCCTATTATTATTTCATGCTCTCAGAGCCAAGAAGGCTTGAAGGTCCCAACAGCTTATTCCGGCTCCTATCGCTAATGAAATGGCTCGTTATTGCCTCAGTGTTCCCAATGTTCACTGCAGACCAACATGTTATTATTGTCCAGTGTGGGACCATCATAGACAGACAAGCATTTGGACATTTCCAAAAATTTGAAGACATCAAAACTGAACACGAAAACTAATGCAGAGTCTGACAACATCTATGAAGAAAAATCAGAATTAACATTCCGGGTCCGGTCACACTTTCTCAGTTGAGCTTTTCCAGCACCTTGTTTTTGTTCCTGATTTACAGCGTTCACAATCCTCTCGGTTTTCGAACTAATAGAGGGTGCAGTTTTCCCTCACAAATAAAAAGCTAGCCTGGTGCCAATGACTATTTTGCATTATACGTTGGTCTGCTGCACCTAGATTTCACATACTGGGTGTCAATGAGGTCCTGGTTGGTGCCTTGCACAATTGAGTTCTGCCATGCACAATGAGAGCTTCATCCTCCTCAATGTCATCATTCTCCTACTGGGAAAACTGTTCCTACTCATCCACTTCCTTAGCATGCAACATGTCAGCTCCTTGCCTGCTCCAATTGTACAAAGCACTGCGTGCTAGGATGATGCAGCATATCCTGTATATTTCATGGGTTTTCCATATAGTTCAAAGCAGCAGAACTGCATCTTTAACTGCCCTATCATCTGCTCTACTACAACCCTGGTCGAAACATGGTCAGCACTGTATGTGCACCCACCCACCATCAGTCAAAGGAGTGCACAATGGTTTCATGAGCCATGGTCATGTTGGGAAGCTCTTGCCTCCCCAAGCAACCTTGTAAGGACTCATACTAAACATTGCCACTGAGTGGTCTTTAATAAAAAATGTTAGCTTCACAAGCAAATCTGGTATTTATTTTGTAAAAAATATTATTTTCCAATTTTCTGTCATTGTTTGACATAGCAATCAGCAGAAGACCAAAAGGCTTATTTCATATTAATATTGTTGACGTGCTTTTTAATGCATGCCCCCAAAAAAGGGCATATCCTACACTTCCTTAATGAGCAATATGCTCTGACCATCAATGCCTTTGTGATAAAAACTTATATCAAGGAACACAGCCAAGTTGAGTACACAGACTAACAGGAATGGTGGTAAGTAAAAAGAGGAAAATGCACGAAAAGCAACCTCCAGACTAATATCGACTCAAAACAATTTCCTTAGCCGTTTCAGTTTGATGTACAGGCACTATCATTCTAAAACATTCAACTTTCTTCCTGCAGTTTTTCTCAAATGCATGCATTCCTTTCCCATTCTATTTTGATGTCATGAAAAGCAACATGTACTATAAACTAATAGCCATTAAGTTTGTATTTTTCTGCTAACATGTAGCAAACTGCTTGAGACAACTACAGAGCAATTCCATACTTAAAATTGCCCCTCATAAATCTCTCCCTTGAAATGAAAGTTACAGAACAAGGACTCATGTACATTTTTGTTCTTCCATAGCCAGAAGTACTTTCCCTTGCAGGATCAGGAAAAAACAACAGGAAATGGTGACTTTTTTTGGCAATCAGTACAAAAAAATACAAAACATATGGAGATAATCACTTTATCATTTCCCTTGCAAGAGCTAAAGAGTTAGTTGAATGAAATTGAGTATATATTTTTACATTCACATCAAGAAACTACAGCCGTTGAAGGTTAAAAATTTTTTTTAAAAACTCTCTGAACATGTTATTTTAGTTTATTGGAAGCATCTGGGTGGTTGTTTTTCTGCTTTTAAGCTACTTTTACTGATAACAATGTAAAGAGTTGGGCTGCGCCTTTGAGCCAGCTCCCTGTCTTTCCTTTATCTTTACATCAGAATTGATTTTAGGCAATTATATGATGTCCAGTTTTTATGATTAAACTGCTCCTTCCATGTTAGGCTGTGGACTGTGATTTCTTTTTTATTTTGTTCCAAATGCACTAGAAATCTGCCTCAGTGTAAATAAAGTTAAATGGCCACTGGGGATAGATTTTGGCTATTCTTATTTCATGTACAATATGTTGCTGCTGATATCAATTGTGGCAATTTATGTGATGTCAAAAGTGTGGCTGCTATTCAACTTAACTTGTAAAATAATGTGTTTCCTTTCTTTGTTCCATTTTGAGTAAAAGTGACTTCAATGGGCTGCACTTTTCCTTTGGAGTACATGATTCCCCTAAGTGTTGGTGCTGGCCCTGCAGTACTGCCCACTCCCAAGCTGTAGTCAGACACAGCCAGAGAGACCCTGGCCGTGAACATCCCAAGCTGATGACTGACTGTGGCAAGTCCTTAGACTGTGTCCCCAAGTCCTGAGATGTAACCTTGTCCAATCTGTGGCCTGTGTGCCCTGATGTCCTTTCGGTGCCTCTGCGATGCAGATCTGTGCTTCCTGAGGTGTCCACAAGTGTACTAGAAAAGTGCTATGATGCACTGTGCCCCTGACTGATGGTTACCCCCTTGACTGGACTGAGGGCTAGCCCCTATCCAGTTACCAACACGGCCAAAAAGCAGAGAACAGCGGATGGTGGAATGAATCAAAAGGAGAAATAGCTGGATAAATCCAGCAGGCCTTGGTAGTATCTATCGAATTTTGAAGGGTCATTAGACCTGAAATGTTGACTCTGCTTCCTCTTCACAGATGCTGCCAAAGCTGCTGAGTTTCTATGGCTATTTCTGTTTTTGTAAGAATATGGCCATTTGACTGAATAAATGTACAATATATTTGCTATGCAGGCAGCGGAAACAATCTGTAGGGGGTGACATTGATGTCTCAGCAAGCCTCACAGCAAGACTTGTCCCCACCTTCCCAATCCAGGACAGAACTGTACTGACAAACATGACGAGCAGCCTGGCTGACTGTCTGTGCTAAGATCCTCAGAACAGCAGAACTGATAGGGCGACGGATCTGATTGAAGTGGCAATGCACTAGCACTAAAGGCATAACATGGATGCTCTGACACACAGGTACATACTAAGTGAGTGCTAAGGGATTCATTGAGCAGACCTGAGATGTAGCCTGATCCCATATGTAAGCTAGGTGCCCGTCCATGAGCACAAAGTCTCCCTACAGTATCCTTTCAATGCCAGTTTCTGTTGCCCCAGCAATGCAGGTATGTGCTTCCCGAGTTGTATCTAAGTGTTTCAGAGAGGTGCTATAGTGAATATGAGAGGTTGGCAAATGTCAGCTGCCAATGTCCATGGACAAGGAATGCTGCGCCCTGTTGATCATGCCATGAGGTGATGTTTTGTACTGAACAGTATGGAAGCCAACAGTGAGCTGAAATCGCCAAGTACCTGGTATGACTTCCATGTCGAGAGTTCTCAGCATCTAGCTTGTTTGGCATATTTGGTAAGATATGAAGCTAGTTGCATTAAAAGGTGTTTAACGAGATACAATTCCGTAATTGGCAGCTTAGTGTTGCCTAGCGAGAAACTCACCTTGTTAATCAGCAAAACCATAAGAGCTGCAGCAAGATCCTCCTAGCATTGAGACAGGCCTCACTGTATTTCTTGTCTAAATCTGCCATAAATCTTGACTATGTCAGTTAGTGCCCTACAAGATTGTGCTCATTTGTTTTCAGTTCCCCATTTCAAGCTTTATTCTCTAGTCACTGAATCTATCCTTTTCCCTGACAACAGTTGGAATTAGGCCAGTCCGTTCACAATATTGATACGGTATTTGATCCCAAAATGAGTTTACAACATCATACTAGTGCCAACTCCAAGATGCTTATTTCCATTTCTGCAACTTCATTCCACTTCTCCCTTCTCATCCCTTTGGCTCCTGAAACACATATTCATGCCTTTGTTAACTCTAGACTCAGCCATTCAAATGTCATTCTGATTGGTCCCCTAAATTTATCCCATGTAAACTCTGTCACCCATGTGTTAATTTACAGTGAACTCCCCTATCACCCCATGTTTGCTGGTCTATATTAGGTCATGGTCAGCCAGGATTTTGATTTAAAATTTTTATCCTTCCTTTCAAATTCTTTGATGGCCTCTCCCTTCCCTATCTATGTAAACCACTGCAGTCACATATCTCTCCAAGATAAGTACACTCTTCTCCTTCTGGCACCTTGGGCATCTTCCATTTTAATTGCTCCAACATCAGTGGCCATGTGTTGCATTCCTTTATATCTCCACACCACCCGCAACCCCACCCCCCAGATTAGTCTCCAAACTCACTTTCCTCCTGTAAAGAGACTTTGTGAAATTTGTCTCTTTGGCCAAGTATTTGGTCATCTGATCTAATATCTCATGTGGCACAGCAACATATTTTGTTATATTACTCTCATGTGAAGTGCCGTGGAACAGCACATTAAAAAGGTATTTTGAAAATATAAGTAGTTGCTGTTGCTGTTATAAAACCAGCTGATAAAAGCCCTTGAGGACATTTCTTTCTTAGCACATATAATTATGAACAGCATGAATAAATTATTGAATTATTGTAAATTTTAAAACTGATATTGAACTATTTATAGTAAATTAGCAAACTGTCTGGAAAATTGTTCACCAACTGCATGCTAATTGGTATATTTTCACACCGAGGCTCTACCAGTATTGAGAATTCAGCACAAAAGCCTTGCATAACAATACGTTCATAAACCTTCATTTTCATGGTTGCACAATGTCAGTTTCCTGCAGGATTTACATATAGGATTGCAAAAAGCAGTGACAGTTCATTAGGCCTGGAAAATAAACTTCTGCAGACAGTACAATTGGGTCACTCGCCCAATGTTCTCAATATGAGGTTAAAGCCTCATTAACATCTGATTGACGAGCAAGGAACCAGTGCTCAGAAGCAGAATGCTGGTCAGGGTGGACAGAACGTTCATTGGTACTTCAAATTCACATGGAGGCCTGGGTGACCTGAGCCTTTTGGACTACATATATCAAGCTGCAAATGAAAATGGCTCTGGCCTTCAATGGAACAGGATCAACACAATAATTGTAGCACAGCCATTCCTAGTCTGATATCACCCCATTCCTCTTGGGTGTAGGCAGTAAATTTGACCCCATTTCTGTTGGCTGTAGCATAGAAACACCCCGCAGGTGTTTTTTTTAAGTGTGCTGAGCTTGTTTAAATTAGATGGATTGCTTTCATCACTTTACATGTTATGTCAAGATCATCTGAACTGACGTGAACCCAATTATTATACGTAGCTTATTGACACAACAGAGTGACTTCACGGCAAAAATACCTTTGACTACCAATTCTATTTATATTGCAGGATACATTCTACATTAAGAGCAACAAAAAAACCCCAAATATCCATAAGATTCTACCTGCAGAGTCTATGTGAACATTAAAATTCTTAATGTTTCATTATGTCTGTCAAACATTTTCCAATAGCTCAGTGTTTCAAAAGGACATCAACAAGAGAAATTAAAAATTAACAACTGGCTGACTCCTCCTGTGATCTTTGTTATTTTTGCTAAATAGCACATACTGTATCGGGGATGTACCCTTTAACAGAAACTTGGCATTAACTACCTGTTATTAGCTCAGCACGAACTCCAGTAAATCTAACTGATTCTAAGCCTTAATTCTGTGAACACGTCTCAGATCAAGCTGATTCTTGCAAAGCAAGTGGTAAAGAAATGGAAGGAATGTAGAAATAAGAATACATGGTTAAATAAATGAAGAAGACACTACCCCATCTGTGAGGAAAGCTAATCTATATATTTTTTTCTAAATATGCATTTTCTCAACCTGGAGGCAGTGGAAGAGATATTTGTGTTGGCTGCAGAACAGATGACTTCACTCTAATATCTTCACTACTCTTCTATTTATGGGACTGTAGTTACACTGCTGCTTTGAAATGAATACAACAATTGGCAAAATATACTTGGTTTTCAGACAGCTGCTATTTTCATGTTTTAAGGGGCCACAATTTTTGATATTACTGTGGATCTCAGTGTGAGTGAATATTTGAAACTTCATTTTTTTTCCAAAAATGGGCATGGATTTATACATCAAAATATAAGATGAGGGGTTGGTCATTGTTCTGAAATGTGAAAACAAGTTATTCAAATTTAAATCAATGCCATGTTTTAATTAATGAAACATAATTCTGCAAGAGACAGATGGAACCACAGAGTGTTTTAAAAACCATCAAATTAATTGTCTTTAGATTCCACACAGTGTTAGTAGAATTTATTCCAGGTTGTTTTGGCCATGACGTTTTCTTAAAAATCCTATGCTGGATGAGAAATTGTTCCATTCTCATGGCAGATTTAGTCTTGGGCACTCTCATTTCGATGGATTTCTCCTTCTATTCTCACACCGATTTTTAACAAGCTGCAGGTTATTATTTAATGAATTAGTAAATGATACGATTTTTGGCTTGAAACCAAGTTCCTACTTCATTTCTTTTGCTATGTGATGTCCTATCATCAAATAGGACCCTTCACACTTTTTAATGATGGTTTGTATTTTAATAAATTCCCACAATTTGATGACAAAGCCACAGAAAACTTGAAATGGTTCTGTGCACATATTTTCATTTTTTATAGATGTCTTGCCTTTATCAACCATCTACCTATTCTCTTCAGTGTGGTTATGATCCTTGGGTGTTTTAAAATGTTAAATAACACATGTTAGATCCCAGATTTGGCTGCAATTTAGGTGTTATTTATTCTTAGGCTCTTGATCATATAAGCTATAAGTTATGAGATCTGAACATATTTTGCAGTATCAGATTGAGCTCTTTGTGTAGGCTACAAAGGTGTAGTTCCACACTTTATCAATTCACATTATTGTTGTGGACATACACAAAATTTCCTGCTGGGAACTTGACTTTCAACATGGTTTTGCTTTTGAAAATTACCATAATCAATCATTAATTTTGTTTCATCAGCCATGCAGATTGATGCCATTGTAAATCTCATGTACCCATGTCCTGTGATTTTCACTAAAACAAACTTTACAGTTTAGTTTCTGGATGCATCAAAATGCATTTATGCTGCTACTGTGACATAATGGGTGCTTGTGTTTTTGCCACTGTCTGATAATGGATGTCTGCAAACTAGTAATTTTGAAACACCTCTTTAGATAGTCCCCTGAGTAATAATAATCTTCTCCACAACACTAAGACATTTTCTATTCCATAAACCTGCCAAACTCATCTGCTATAACTCTGAAATCTTCACTGGACTCAGAGTTGGATGTGACCCATTTTCTTGTCTTTATTGGGATTGAATGTCTGGTAACAATGTAACTTTACAGATAATTTTCAAGGACCCATTCTGATAAATGTTTCTCAAGATCAGACCAGTGGCTGGTCCATTCTCATGGCAGATTTAGTCTTGGGCACTTTCTTTTCGATGGCTTTCTCCTTCTATTCTCACACCGATTTTTAATGAGCTGCAGGCTATTATTTAATGAATTAGTAAATGATACGATTTTTGGCTTGAAACCAAGTTCCTACTTCATTTCTTTTGCAAGAAGGCCATTTCTGTTTGTCTATTGCCGTATGTGATCTGCTCTGTGTGGGTTTGTTTTATGAGATAAGTAATCTGAAGCACGCATGACAGCTGTAAAACTGAGGCCATCTTCTAATATAATACAGCCATAAGTAAGTGTTCATTATCTTGAACTGGGGATTGTAGGCATGGACTTGTATGCCAGCTACAGTTTTAAGCATGTAATTTGGCATGATATAACAGTCATGTAATGTATCAGTTCATAATCTGAAACACATTTTATTGGCATTGTATTACATCACTGTTCAAAATGAAGCTTGACTGCTGGCTTTTCATTGGTTTTGTTTTAAATCAGCTCATATAAATTATATTTTACCTGTGAGCAGTTTGTAACAAATACCAGAAGCAAAGAAGCTTTAAAATTAAAAGCAATAGAATTCTTGTTTCTGGTTATAAATCCACCAAATGTTGGGTTTGCCATTGTCATTTCTAATGCTTGGGTCAACACCCACTGGTCCATCTAGTTCCATTCCTTTCAAACACCTCCATGGCTAGTCAGGCATTACACAGGGCATTTAAGGTTTCTATGCTCCTTGACCAGACCTGGATGCCAGATTTCCTTCTCTAAAGGGCATTAGTGAAAGAGAAAAAGGGAGAGGCAATGGCCTAGTGGTATTATCGCTGGACTATTAATCCAGAGATCTGGATAATGTTCTGCAGCCCTAGGTTTGAATTCCATCATGGCACATGGTGGAATTTGAATTCAATTTTTTAAAAATCTGGAATTAAGAGTGTAGTAATGATCCTGACTCAATTGTTCAGGAGTGTGTGGGTTATAGGGGGATGGGACTGGGTGGGATGCTTCAAGGGGCGGTGTAACTCGTTGGGCCGAAGGGCCTGTTTCCACACTGTAGGGAATCTAATCTAATGTCCTTTACGGAAGGAAACTGCCATCCTTACCTGGTCTGGCCTACATATGACCCCAGAGCCACGGCCTGTGGTTGACTGTTGACTGCCCCCAGGCAATTAGGGATGTACAGCAAACACTAGCCTAGCCAGTGATACCCTCATCCTGTGAACAAATAAAAAAAATTTGGGTATTTGCAATAATCAGTTGAACAGTTTCATGGTCACCATTAGACAAGCATTTACACTGAACATAGAACATAGATCAGTACAGCACAGTACAGGCCCTTTGGCCCATGATGTTGCGCTGACCTATTATTCTTAGTTCAATTTTCCCCTCCATACCCTACATTTTACTATCCTCCATGTGCCTATCCAAGAGTCGCTTAAAAGTCTCCAAAGTATCTGACTCCACTACCACTGCCAGCAGCGCATTCCACGCACCCACCACTCTCTGTGTGAAGAACCTACCTCTGAAATCTCCCCAATACGTTCCTCCAGTCGCCTTAAAATTATGTCCCCACATAATAGTCATTTCCGCCCTGGGAAAAAGTCTCTGACTATCCACTCTATCTATTCCACTCATCATCTTATATATGTCTATCAAATCACCTCTCATCCTTCTTCACTCCAATGAAAAAAAGCCTAAGCTCCCTCAACGTTTCCTCATAAGGCCTGCCCTCCAGTCCAAGCAGCATCCTGGTAAATTCCAGATCTATTAATTAAATTTAAATTCTGTGAGCTGCTATGGTGGGATTTGAACCATAAAACGCAGTCTCCTTAACTCTTTAGCTCTTGCAAGGGAAGTGATAAAGTGATTGTCTCCATACGTTTTGTGTTGTTTTTGCACTGATTGTCAAAAAAAGTCAACATTTCCTGTTGTTTTTTCCTGATCCTGCAAGGGAAAGTACTTCTGGCCATGGATGCAACACCACCGTCTCCCACAGAAAATATAAGGAATGACGTATTCCCATGATTTATTCATTACACAGACTATATTAGAACACTTTAGTCCTAAATTTCCAATTGTAGCTAAAGTAGAACCCTACCTCCTGTACATTCAATGTCACATCTAGGAGGAGATTCTGGCAGTATGGTAGTAAATGGGAAGCCATACAAGCATCGGCCAGATAACTTCTTCCTTGAGTTGAATAACACTGGAGAGTCACTGCCAGTTCGGTTTAAATTCTAAACTACAAAGTAAAGAAATAATTAGGTGAGATAGGCTTTAAAAGATGCTGCGAGGAGTTGGCCTTGAAGAAACCAATATCAACAGAATATAATTCTAGCAAAGTGCACACCACTCAGATAGTTGGAAAGGTTACCAGCTGGTTCAGAAGGAATTATTTACAAAAATAAAAGCACGTAGTAATTTGAATTTGACCTTTTCATTGTTCAAAACAATGGTGATCCATTTATACTGAGGTAGTTAAAAGGTGCTACATTTTCTGCAGTATGTCACATGAGTAGCTAAGTTTCTATATTAACATACTAATAAAATATGCTCATGGGATACACAGAGGTCAAGTCAAAAATCAAATACTGTCATATTAGCAATGGCTGCATGTTCTACACTTGCCTCCACGGTATTCAAGGATGTGTGCTTGTGCAATCCTCAACACAGGCACATCATCAACTGAGAATAATTTATTACAAACATGAAACAAATACAATTAAACTAACTAAATTAAAAACCATTTGAAATATAGCCAATACTAAATTTTGATTAAAAATTAAAATATAGCAGAAGTTATGTACATCTCATACTTCACTCTGGGATCTGATTCACTGGCCAGAGCAATTTTAATCCAGCGCTCATATCCACAAGCGAGAACCTGTTCTACTTAAACTAAAATCTCTTTGCATTGACAGTTGGGGCCAATGTGTATATGTAAGGAAATCACAAGCCCCGTCCAATCAGTCAATCTAGCATCTGTTCAAAATTAATAAACAGAAAAATCACAGGCAAAGTGCATATTTTCCAAAGCCACTCTTGAAACTCATCAGAAATATCAAAGTAGGAAATTTCCTTTAATTTATTTTCACTCAGGATGATTGACTGTAACCCTACTTGCCCTGCAACCACACTGCAATCATGTAGTTAAGATAACAGGGAGATATTGAGCCTACCATCCTAACTTACCTCAAGAACAGGTATTGGTAGGTTGTGGACCCTGGAGTGATAGGGGCTGAATTTTGATTTAAAATTGCTGCTAAAATCTGTGCTGCAGAACATGGGAGCAAGAGTGCAGAAAACCAATTTTGGCCTTCCAAGTTCTGTCCTCAGAACCCAGTCCCAATTTCCATGCCTGCTTATCAGCTTTAATAATCACTCAAACAAAATGTAGCCAGGAAACAGTTTAGAAGTATTCAAGTCGAGTCCACAAGTACGAATTGGTTAGGCTTCAAACTGAACTCTTCAGAGGTAAACCCTAAACTCTACCAGAATACTAATCCATCCTTAGTTGTAGGAGATAGGCATTTTGGACAGGCACTGTAAAAATCCTTCTCTGAGAATGGGCATAGTGTGTAGGGCAAGAGGGGGATGATTGCATTGAGAAGGTTGATTAAAATAAGGAAGTCCCATTCTATAGCAGTAACACCCAGCGCTCGGAGGAGCACAAAACTAATACAAAAAGCATTTTTTTTCACTATACGATTTCCCAAAGTAGAAACTTACCTAAAGCCATACAATGACATAAAATGAAAAAAACCAACAGCAGCTAGGAGAATTTTGAGCCACAATATCAGAGGGAGCTAGTTCTACTTCTCAGCAAATATCTATGACAAATCAGTAACAACGAAATAAAACAGCCCAAGAACCAAATATAACATACTGAAATGAGAGCCCCAAATTGTTTTCAGGAAGAATTCAACAGTTTTCTCATCAAAATTATTCAAGCAAAGAGTAATAATTTGCAACATTGCAATCTACAGTGTTATGAAGGACCTTTTGTGTAGAATATAATTGTATTTAATTCATTCTTCATCAATAACCCAAAGTTGCCGTAACTTGAATGAATAATACGTATAAAAATACAAACACTATGATACACTCATCAGTTCCAAATACTTCAGCTTCATTTGGACTTATGTGGTGACATCCGTTAAAACACAGAAGCAGTAGAATTTACCTTGAGATGAAAGCAGGCTACTTGCTCGACTCAGTCCACAAATCTTCATAAGGTTATTCAATATCATCTCAGCATCCATGTGGCCACAGTTTATAAATGAATTGGTAAGTAAAGTAATACCAGTGGGTGGTTTTCCTCAAGTCACTTGGCCTCAAAGTCCTTTGGGTCAGCTAACTTCTCAACTCAATTTTTACAGCCAAGATCTTGAGAATCAAGGAACATGTGCCAGGTCACTTGGTCCAACATACAGTCTGATATGGAATTATGATGTTTCACTTTGTCAATGTATACATGCCCCAAATAGGACCAGAGCATACGTGCTTCTTTGCAGAAATGCCTACTTTTCTTGACTCCTTGATGAGGGCACAAGATATTTTTCTTAGTGGGATTTTAACTGTACCCTTGAGGAGAGGGATCATGAAAAGTGCCAAGGTGAGTTCAGCAATCAAAGGGAAATTTGAGGGAATCAAGTAAGCCCTTTGATTTGGTGGACATCTGGCATAATCCCTACCCTGATCCCATTGTATTGAGTTTTGAGGCACCTGGAGTCAGTATCCAGGATTGACTGCCCTTATATTTCAAATACATATACTTCCTGATTTCCAATTGCCACCACACAGTAAATACAATTCACTGATCACAAAGTGGTGTGGGCAGAACATTTCCCACACCCCACTCAGATGGGATCAGGACACTGACACTTTAACAACCCTTCTTCTGGAGGATAAGTAGGTTTGGGATTCTTTCTGTCACTTCTGGATTGGCTAGAAAGGAAGGAGGCATCTGCTCCTTCAGACTTCAGTGGGATTTAGGCGAGATTTAGAGTCGTTAGGGATGTACAGCACAGAAACAGACCCTTTAGTCCAACTTGTTCATGCCGACCAGATATCCTCGATAAATCTAGAACCGTTTAGCAGGATGTGGCCCACATCACTCTAAACCCTTCCTATTCATATAACCATCTTAATGTCCTTTAAATGTTGTATTTGTACCAGCCTTCACTACTTCCTCTGGCAGCTCACTCCATACGTGCACCACCCTCTGCATGAAAAAGTTGCCTCTTACATTCCTTTTAAATCATTCCTCTCCTACCTTAAACCTATGCCCTCCTGTTTTGGACTCCCACACCCCAGGGAAAAGGTCTTGTCTATTTACCCTATCATGTTCCTCATGATTTTATAAACCATAATAAGGTAGTCCCTCAGCCTTCGACCCTCCAGGGAAAATAGCCCCAGCCTATTCAGCCTCTCCCTATAGCCTTCACCATCCACCCGGCAACAACCTTGTAAATCTTTTCTGAACCCTTTCAAGTTTTGCAACATCATTACATCTTGGTGTTCAGGGGTCAACAGTATGCAAAGAGGTTGACAAAGAAAGAGAAATCCAAACTTAAGGAATTGTAGAAGGAGATGGTCAATCTGGAGTCACAGCTCAGATAGTCATGTCAGAGAAGGACTGAGCCCTGCAGCGGGTGTACAAAAAAAGAGGAAGGATGCCCTTTGAGACCTGCAAACTTGTTGAATCTCAGGGTGCAGACACGAAATCACGAATCTGCCTCCTCAATGAACTAGATTGCAGCTCGCCTTCCACTTGCTGGAGAAAAGGCACTCAACCCAACAGCAATCCCTTGTGCTGCTTGCCAACAATGGATCTCTGGTCTTGGGTCTGAAATATATTAGAGCCAAAATAATTGTGTTTTCTTCAATGCTTTACCCTCTGGATCCATCAAGTGAGGATGCTTAGAAGGTTCCATGGGATGATCTGCTACAGGTCAGTGCAGAGGATATCAAAAGGTTCGATGCTCTACTGAGCTTCAAGAAACTAAATGGTACCCCGCCCCCGACAACCCCAGCCAGCTCAAGGCTCGTATCTCCAGATCTGAACAAGCTGAAGATGGAATTTTTCAGTATTCTGGTGCACCCTAGGGAATGACTGTGTAAGCCCTGGAAGAATATATGTATCCCAACTGGCGGGATACCCTTCTCTTGGCTTAGAACCATAACTGCTCTGCTTACATGGTTGTGACTGATTGCCATTTGTTAAAAAGATTTGATCCTCCACTCCCTCCTCAAATTTTTGCCAGGGTTGTCGTCTCCCCTTGGCATTGAGCTGGATACACATTGGTCTGCTAGCCCAGATCAGTCCTTAAAATTCACCTGATCCAGGAAGTAATCTATCTTTCCCTAAGGCCTGATATATCTTTTTCTCCCTTTCACCAGGAAAAGAGATTCAACAGAATGGATCATGAGTGAGTACTTACTCAGGACTAGTTAGATGCTTCTTTTTGACTGGTATAGACTTGAAAGGCCAAACAGCCCTTGTCTGTGCCGTAAATCTCTATGATATTACAAACATTCAAGTTTAGCACACGTCATTGTCTGATCCGACTTCTGTACACTGCCACACAGTGTCTAGAAATGGCGCCCTTTCATTTTGAGAGAGGAGTGTTTCAGGCTGTCCCAAGTGATCTGTTATATTCAATTTGCATGGAGCCATTACCATGCCTTCTGCAGGAATGATGGCCAGGTTGGACTCTCTGTGGGTCAGGCGTGGGGCTGGTCCTTTTGGCCTTTGCTGGTGACATGCTCATTTTCATAGATCAGGCTGAGCTGCTGAGGATCCATGAATACCAACAGGTCTAATCCAGCAGCTGGATGCTTGAGACTTGTGGTCAGCACATGGCAGATAAGCTCCTCCAGCAGCGGGCCAGATGCTGCACATGGAGTTCCTCTCACTTCCTCTATCTGGAAGTCCATTGTTGCCCTATTGAGGAATCCTGACTGGTGAATTGGCAAGAGCTGGATACCAAGGTATCACTCACTTAGGGCACTGTACAGCACTGCATTGAATGCTCTCATACAGGGATCAAGGCTTGTCATTATCCAGCAGATTGCTGCTATGTTGTGGTACTGCCTGGTCACTTAAGTCCCTCTCCTGCTGGCTGTCACAAACATACAGAGAAAACATGGTTTTTCTGGGACAGGAAGCAATGCTGGGTTGCTGGTGACATATAGAGCCTGCTGCTTCAAGAGGGTGGTCAGCTGATGTGACTCCATACAATGCACCTATCTGCTTTCAGAGCCTGTAGTGATAGGTTTACACTGAACCTCCTCCAGAGTAGTCCATCCTGATGACTTGTATTTTCTTTCAGCCATGCAGCCCCAATTAATGACATGTAGTTCCCATTTACAGAATGGACGAGCCTTCAGGTGTCCTCCCAGGAATTGCCTGTCTTATATCTGGGCTTGACCAAGATTTAGGACATGGTCTAATATCCTTTGGGAGGCTGTCATAAGGGAGCCATTGCTCAGGAAGGGGTTCCTACAACAGTGGCATTTTAGATGGATGGTGGAGGAGAGGGTTCGAGCACTGGGGTGACCAGACTTTGGATGTGTTGAATGGTGGAGTGGCAGGCTGGGTGATACCAGGGCAATTAGCCACTAAGCCGTTGGTTAATGTCCAGTACGCAGTCAAAATCACCCAAAGCCTCATTACTGGATACTCAGGTCTAAAAATACACAGGGGATCAAGGCATGCAGTGATTTTCCTGGTGATTTTTCCCCTCAACGTCTACAATTTAGCTCTTGTGCTGCAGATCGCAATCTGCTTTAGTATTATTTAGAAATACATTTAAATGAGCCTAAATGGGACTACAATTAGTGTAATTTGCTATTCTGGTAAATTAGCAACCATCTAGCGTGGGAGACTGCAGACTGGCTTATCTCCTTAATCATTTGCAGATTCAGCTCCCAGTATTTGACAAATGCATTGAGTGTGTGCCCATTGGTTTCACTCTTGAATATATAATCACAGATGGTGATATGTTTGTTCTGCCCTTGGTTCAATGATAAAGAATAATTGTTACTATGAGATTTACAGCCTTGAAATTGCACTGTAGCAACTGTAGGCTACCGTCCTACAGCGTTGACAAAATTTCTCAACTATTCTGCTCACTTAAAAATAAAATGTTTAAATACTATTTTGCCACAGTGTAATGTCAAACCTGTGTATATCAAACAAGGACTGAATTATTTATGTACAACTTTATACTCACATCAGGAACAATAGAACAGTAATTCCACTCTACAAAGCAGGGCCTCAGCAAATAGTGTGATAACAGTGTAACATATATGTGGGTTCCAACTGACTAGAAGTGCTCTCTCGTAAATATAATAGTTTTAAAAGCAAACAGTAGAACAACTTTGTGTTGCAAGTATTTGCTACCAGTCCACATATCCCTTTAATAAATTTAAAAAAGGTATGATAAGCAGTTTGCATGTGTCACCATGAATTTGTGTGTGTGTATAGCTACAGTATAGTAATGTTATGTTATCAGTGCTCTATTAGTATTACTGGACATTTAAGATCAGGAATTTAAAGCTCTGTTGGCTGAATGGCTGGTTTGGATGCAGAGTGATGCCAACAGTGTGGATTCAATTGTCACACAGGCTGATGTTACCATGAAGGCCCTGTCTTCTTAACCTCTCCCCTGACCTGAGGTGTGGTGACTCTCTGGTTAAAATCACTACCAACCGCCTTCCTAAGGGGACAGCAGCCTTATGGTCCTCTAGGACTATGGCAACTTTATCTTTATGTAGGAGGTGATCAACTATACTCAAAGTATAGCACCCATGCTTCAAGCAAAGTATTGGCATTATTTAGTTGCTATCCCCAATAAACTGTTACAGTGTTTTGTTTTGTTTTTGTTCATTCTCTCCTTCAGTTACAAATAGAGCTTCACTAACAGAGCTTGTGCACCAACTATTGAGAATGTAGTGAAAGAAAAAGGCACAATGAAACAATTAGCTGCACTCAAAGGACTGATTTTCATTTACGATCGCAATTCTGCCAGGATTGGGTCAGGAGCACACATTGGTGAGGCAACTTTTGGTGTACTGTATCCAGTTCTGGTTGCCCAATTGTAGGGAAGACATTACTAAGCTGAAGAGGGTTCAGAACAGATTCACCAGGTTGTTGCCGGGTATGGAAGGTTTCAGTTATAAACAAAGGCTGGATGGGCTGGGACCTTTTCCATGGGAGCATAGAAGGTTGAGACCTTATAGAAGTTTATAAAGTCATGAGCGGTATAGATAGAGTTAATGGTAGTTGTCTTTTCCCTAGGATGGGGATATAAAGTCATGAGGGGCACATTTTTCAGGTAATAGGAGAGAGATTTTTTAAAAAGGCACGAAAAGCAATTTTTTTTACATAGAGGATGGTTCACGTGTGAAATGGACTTCTAGAGGAAGTGGTGATGCAGGAACTGTTACAATGTTTAAAAGACATTTGGATAAGTACATGAATAGGAAAGGTTTGGAGGGATATGGGATAAGAGCAGGCAGGTGGGACTACAGGGGGTTTTCCTATAACGCGTAATGCAGCAAAGTGAATCGGCTAGAACATGATTGACAAATAAGGGAACGGTATTTCCAAAATGCGAACTTGATATGGCTATAACATGATTCCAAGGAGTAGGAATTGTACATCATAAGCCTCAAATATAATATCACAGAAAACAACCATCTTATTACGAAAAAATGTGAAGTCTTAGCTTCAAGAGTTTATGCTGAACACATTAAATGGGTCAGTATTATTTAAAAATACAGTTCATTTAAACACAAGAATGGACTCCAATGCTAAATTGATGGTATAAAAGTTTAAAAAATTCTTTAAAATGATGTGTATGCTGTTAGAACATGCACCTGTGTGTGTAGTATTAAATATGTAACAAAATCGAAGCAAAAATATGTAAGAACTTTTAGACTTGATCATGTAAATTATACCAAATTTGTCAGTGTTACAACCTGCTCTTTTCCAGCACTATTTTGAATACAATGTTACTCAGATTGATCTATCATTTTAATCCTACAATTAACTTCAATGCCAATGGGCTATATTGGAAAGAGAGATCAGATTCCTCTGCTTCACTTATCTGAAAATCTGTTCAGAAGTCTGTGCCGATGGAATGTCAGGTCAGATTAGCATTTAAATACAGGAGGGAATTTTACCAAAAATTGCCGATGCATCAATTTTAGGGGAGTTCCATGGCAGGTTACTGGCTGTGAGCTCTACCTCACACAATTTTGTACTGCTCACCTCTTTTGCATCATTTTCACACCAACATGCGGTACTGACCATTGCTGAGGTTTCCAGTGGCAGAACTTTAAGAGCCAGGTGTCACTTCATTGCAAATACAGGGTCAGATTTGTAAATGTATTGCCTCTTTGCAGCATTACTTATCTGATAAACTCTCATTATAACTGCAGCTGCAAGAATGAAACTACACAGGTGAGGAAGAATTTTGGACAATATAATTGCTCTGTGTCCTTAGAGCCCCTAACCCCGCTTTCCTCATAGGGTCATTATTTCTTGTGTGATTTTCTATAACATGTTGTGCAGGAATGCACCTATCATATTACAGCAGGAACTCACTGTAGTTTAGTTTGGGATTATGGTTGGCATAGACTGGTTGGACAGAAGGGTCTGTTTCTGTGCTGTCTGACTATATATGCCTCTGAATGCCTACTGTAAGATGTAGAGGATAGTATTTTAGAAGGTGGTTAAATAAACGGCCACTCCCATGCAACAAAGGTTAGAGGTCAGACATCCAAGGATGGAGGGCCAATAGGAGACCATTCAGCACTGACACTGCAGTCACAAAGATTGGACATGTGACGTGAGTATGTGAAGCTGATGATTCCTTACTTACATAAAAACTTTAAAAGTAAAAATCATGGGCTCGTGGTGCAATTGTAATGCCCCTGTCCCTGGACTGGGAGGCCCGGGTTCAAGTCCCACCCGCATCCAGAGGTGTGTAATAACATCTCCGAACGTGTTGATTAGAAAATGTCAAAAAACAAAAATGGCCACAGCCGCCAGACTGTCAAAGTGGGAAGAAAGCACCTGCACCGAGTTAGTCCTTGGTTGCCAATGTGGCCATCTTGCAAATATAGCTACAGGGTGTGCTTTAAAAGTAAATGGACATCTGTATCCCACTTCTACCGCCTTATATTTACTCCTTTGGACAAAATGCTCGATATCGCCAATGGTCAAATTCCTTATCTTTCTGCATTTTTGCGCCTGCCTCATGGCATGCTAAAAAAATTCAACTGCTGTATCCTCCCAATGTGTTGAGTATATGTATATACTATATCAAAGACATAACTAATGGGTGTAAGCTGATATTATTGGCCTGCCTTGTGTCTCTTGTACCACTTCCACTAAGCAATGCACTTGTGACATTTCAAAACCAAAACCAGAGGCTAGGCAAATATGAATTGGAGGATGTAGTTGGCCACTTGGTGCTTTGAGCAAGCACTGCTAAACTGATTTTCATCAGTCTCCACAGTGGAATACATCAGGAGCATACCAGAATTGCAGGAGAGTCAGGGAGAGGAGGTAAGTGAAGTGGCCATCACTAAGGAGAAGGTCTTTGCTAAACTGAAAGGTCTGAAGGTGGAGGCAATAGTGGATCTTTTAGGAATTACTGGAGTCAGGGAGGATCATAGAGGGCTGGAAAATTGTTGATACAACACCCTTGTTTCAACCAGGAAGACGGAAGATGGGAAATCATTGTTGGTAAGATTTTATTGTCCATTAAGTAAATAAGATAACAGCCCATGGTGTTAGGGGGTAAAGTATTGGTACGGATAGAGGATTGGCTGACATGCAGAAGGCACAGAGTGAGGAATCTGAAAATGTTGATTAGAAATATCTATATTAACAGTTCTTCTATTCCATATTGAAATATTTTGAAGTATTTCCTGCAAATAACTAATTTTAAAATGGAATCATAGAATGATACAGCACAGAAGGAGACGACTTGTATTGTGTCAGTACTGGCACATCTAACTAACAATTTACTCCACTGCTCATTATCCCTGCCTGTGGGCGGATTTTCTCTTCATATACTTATTTACATTTGAATCTGCTTCAGTCATGTTTTCAGTGAATTCCAGACCACAGCTATTGTAATTTCCTCATATTACCACTGTTGTGTCACCCAGGAAATGACTATAAAATAGAGAAATGCAGCAGCTATTCTGCATCAGCAACATGTCACAAACCGAAAGAGTTTTGAGTTTGGTATGGCTTTCCTTCAGACATTCTGAAGAAGTCATACTGGACACAAAATGTTAACTGTTTCTACCTCCACGGGTGCTGCCAGACCTGCTGAGTTTCTCCAGCTTTCTCTGTTTGTTTCAGATTTCCAGCATCTGCAGCATTTTGCTTTTATGTAAGTACATCAGTCTAATGTTGCCTCACCAAGTTCCTACCTGATAGGCATGTCCAGCACTGCTCCTGGTGTGCCCACCTCCATTCTTCTTTGAATCAGTATTGGTTGCAGGCTTCTTAAATGTGATGGCATGCCAGACCATGAGGTTACAGATTGATTTTAATTCTACTGCTGATAGCTCACAGTACCTCGTGGATATTTAGTTTTGAGTGGCTTCATCTGTTCAAAGCCTACCCAATCCATTGTAATGGTAGTGTCGTACAACATGAGGCAGGGCGGCACAGTGTTTAATACTGCAGCCTCTCTGCAGCAGCAACCCAGGTTCAATTCAGTCTCAGCTGACTCTCTCTGTGGAGTTTGGATGTTTTCCCCATGTCTGCATATGTTTTTTCCAGGTCCTCTGGATTCTCCCATAGTCAAAGATGTGCAGATTAGGTGGATTGGCCATGGTAAATTGCCCCATAGTGTTCAGTGGTGTGCAGGCTAGATGGATTAGCCGTGGGAAATGTAGTGTTACAAGGATAGGATGAATCTGGGTGAGTTGTATTTCAGACGATTGGTGCAGACTCAATGGGCCAAGTGGCCTCTTTCTGCACTGTAGGGATTCTGTGAAGGTATTCCAACTGCCTTCCTTATTTCATCAAGAGACCGCCTTCATCTGCTGGGATTCATCCTTTTGTGGTGTGTGATGTTGGGTGAAGGAGTTGTAGAATTGAAAAATTGCACACAGTGGACTTAGTAGGCCCATTAAGAGGCTTAATTAGTCATCTACCAGCTGCAGGTATAGGCACCAATTCCCCTTCCCCCAACACAGCCCAGAACAGAAACTGCAACAATAGCTTCAATGCCAGACTACGTTGATAAAAGTGGCACACAAGCCAGCGGTGGGAATTTCAGTCCAATCTGTCAGCCTGTTTGGCAAGACATGGAGTATGTGCACATAGGTTCCCCTATGCACATAATCACTTGATAAATTTGTTCTGCATTTCTAACAGCCCTTACAATACAATGTATTTAAAGTTTTGAGAAGATTCCTAGCTCAGGTTGTGGATGATGTTGCAGACTTGCTCGCTGAGCCAGTGGGTTTGAACACAGACATTTCATCACACTGTTAGGTAACATCATCAGTGCATGTCCAGTGAAGCATTGGTGTTCTGTCCTGCTTGTTATTAATATGCCTTGGTTTGCTGGGATGGTTGGTACTACTTCTGGTTTTGTTCTTCAGTGGTTTGTATTGAACTGGACCCAATATACAAACCGCTGAAGAACAAAACCGGAAGTAAAACCAACCAACGCATATAAATAACAAGCAAGGCGGAACACCAATGCTTCACCAGAGGCGCACCGACAATGTTACCAAGCAGGGTGATGAAACGTCTGCAATCAAACACACCAGCTCGGCGAGCAAGTCTGCAACATTAGTGCCAAGGCACTGAAACAACCATACAGCTATTTTGTTTCTAAATCTGCATACTAATTGAGCAATCAATTCTACATTTGAGCTGTAACATTCAAGTGACATCTTTAAGGCATGTGTCTTAAAAAAAATTCATGGGCTCATATCATTGTAACGTAACTCCCTGATATGATGCATGATTACATAATGCTTCCACTTCGGGAAACGCAGTACATTGCATGGTTATTTCCAGATGCTGTTGCTATTCTGCAAAGAGGTGGAACTGAACGTTGATCTGTGCATTAGTTTTCTTTGATAGATGCCCACATCCAAGGCCTAATTGACATTACAGGATTTAAATGAAAGTGTAAGATAGAGGACAAAGACACATTCCCCCCGACATACTCAATGCTTTCTACGCTCGGTTTGAGCAGAATACCACCGGTGTAGTGACGACTGCCCCAGACACACCTGTTCCCTCTGTCAGTGCTTCAGACATCGGATCAGTCTTCCTGCGAGTCAACCCAAGGAAAGTAACGGGTTCAGACGGTGTCCTCAGATGACCACTCAGATCCTGTGAGGGCCAATGGGTGGAGGTGATCACCGACAACTTCAATCTCTCCCGCCTACAAGCCAAAGTGCCCGCCTGCTTCAAGAAGACCACCATCATTCCCATACCCAAGAAAATACATGCAGTGTGCCCTAACGACGACCGTCCAATAGCTATAACTTCAGTAGTCATGAAGTGCTTTGAAAGGCTGGTCATAGCCCACTGCAACTCCAGTCTCCCAGCCTACCTCAATCCCCTAAAGTACGCCTACCGACTTAACAGGTCCACAGAGGATGCCATATCCCCAGCCCTGCCCTCATCCTTGGAACATCTGGATAACAAAGACACCTACATCAGACTCCTGCTCGTTGACTACAACTCTGCCTTCAACACCCTTGTCCCCTCCAAACTGATCTCAAAACTGCATGACCTTTGGTCTCGTCTCTGCCCTCTGCAACTGGTTCCTCAGTTTTCTGACCCATAGGCCACAATCAATGAGGATAGGTAACTGCACCTCCTCCACAATAATACAACACCTGGAGCTTCCCCTCCCCACCCCCAACCAGGAAGCATCCTCAGACCCCCACTGTACTCCCCGTACACCCACAATTGTATTGTCAAATTCTGAATGAATGCCATCTACAAGTTTGTTGACGACATCACCATAGTGGGATGGATATCTAACAACGAGTCAAAATACAGAAGGAAGATAGTGGGCTTGGTGACATGGTGCAATAAAAACATCCTCTCTTTCAATGTTGTCAAAACTAAAGAACTGATCATTGACTTCAAAAAGAAAGGAGGAAAACATGCCCCCATCTAAATCAATGGAAATAAAGCATCAAGTTCGTTGGATTCATGATAACTGACGATATGTCCTGAACTTCCCACGTAAATGTGACAGTCAAGAAGGCACAACAATGCATCTTCTTCCTCAGGAGGCTCAGGAAATTTGACATGTCCATAAGGTCCCTCACCAACTTCTGCAGACACACCATTGAAACCATACTGCCTGGGTGCATGATGGTCTGCATGGCCACTGCTCTGCCTAGGACCATAAGAAACTGCAGAAGGTGGTACGCACAGCCCAGACCATCCCAGAAGCCAACCTTCCATCCGTGGACTCTATTTATTTGGCTCACTGCCGTGCAAAGGTGGCCAACATCACCAAAGACCCATTGCACGCTGATAATGATCTCCTACTATCTCTTCCATCAGACAGAAGATACAGAAGGCTGAACATATGCACAAGCAGGTTCAGGAACAGCTTCTTTCTGACCGTTATCAGACTGTTGAGTGGACTCCAGTCTCAAATAACAAAACCTGCAATGTAACCTGCATGCCTCTAAATCTTTTTGATCTATACATCCTTTGCTTGCTGTGATCTGCATATACCGCTTGTAAACAAAGCTTTTCATTGTATCTCGGTACATGTGACAATCAATCAATATAACATTCAATGAGGCTGAACAAAAATGTGGAGAGAGGGATGGAATTTGACCATTACCAGCAATGCCAAGCTTATAATGCAAGTGAGCAGCAGATATCCTTGCAGCAGATGGCACAGATCTACAACTAAAACATTCATTTGGATAAATGCAAAGTATTGCATTTTGGTAAAACAAATAAGGGCAGGACTTGTACAATTAAAAAAAAAGGGCCTTGGGTCATGTTCTATAACAGAGATCCAGGGGTTCAGGTAAATAATTCTTTGAAATTAGAGTCACAAATGGACAGCATGGTTAAGAAGGCATTTAGCGTATTGCCTTCATTGCTCAGACCTTTTGAGCATAGGAGTTGAGATGTTATGTTGAGATTGTGCAGGACATTCATGAGCCCTTTTCTGGAGTACTGCACCCAGTTCCAGTTGCCCTATTATGGGGAGGATATTATGATATCGGAGATGGTTCAGAGAAGATTTACCGGGATATTGCTGGGTCTGGAGGCTTCGAGTTATAGGTAGAGGCTGGATAGGCTGAGAGTTTTTTCCTGGCGTGTAGGGGGTTGAGGGTGATGTTATAGAGGTTTATAAAATTGTGAGGGGCATAGAAAAGGTGAATGACAGGTGCCTGTTCCCTAGGATGGGGCATATTTTTAAGGGAGAAGAGAAAGATTTTAAAAAGACATGAAGGGCAACTTTTTCTTTAGACAGAATGGTTCTTGTGTGGAATGCACTTCCTGAGAAAGTGGTGAAAGTGGGTACAATTACAATGTTTAGAAAACATTTGGATGAATACATGAATAAGAAATGTTTGGAGGAATATGGACCAAGTGCAGACAGGTGAGACTATCTAAATTTGGAATTATTGTCAGCATGGATTCGTAGGACCGAAGGGTCTGTTTCCAAGCTGGATGACTCTATAATTCTAATAACGAATCAACAACTACCTGTGCTATTCAAAGTTGCCAGTTGGGCCTATGACTCTAACCAGCTCTCTAGTTGCCTGAAGGCAGCACAACCAATTCTTTATAATCAATGATAATTAAGTGTGCAAGGTATGACTTGTGCCAAAGGAATGAGAGGAATCTCTAGTTTTGACTGATTCTTTGGCATGTCGTACTTTCCCTTATAACACTTTGCCTAGTAAACCACCCCTTCATGCATTTTAACAGCAACTTGCTAACCACCGTGAACCACTAAGTTGACATTGAAAGCAGTTGTTTCTTTATTAAATCCATTCCTGCTCTGCTCAGTGTTCAAATGTTTTAATTACAGCCAACTTAATAATGGGTCAGGAAAGTTTGCCCAGAATCCCTATCTCAGTGACCAAAAGTGAGAGAGGGGAGAGTATTGGAACCTGGGCCTGCTTTTTGCCAATTATCTGGCTGCCACTGGATTGTCATTCTTTTCAGGATAATGGCCTGTTCCCATGAGTTGCCACGTAGATCAGAAAGCTGACAGCTCAGCAGTGCTCCTGTTACAGTGGGCGTTGCTGGGGCTGCATCTGGAGCACATGGGCATGTTGATAGACATACGGAACAACAAACCAGCTCGTCGAGCCAACCGTCCTCAACACCCACAACCCAAGCTACATATCTACTCCAAAGCCTTAATGATAGGCATACACTTTGAAAAAGACAAACAAGTGGGATCTTAGAGAACCTGTTGCTAATGAGGAATTCTTCCAGCAAAGGTGAGTGGTACCATTACAATGGACTGCCGTTGCTGGAGTGGGGGCTTCCGTCCACAGGCCAAGGAGTGTCCAAAATGGAGGGTCAGCCAGAGGCTATTAGGAATTATCTGATAGCATCCTCACAAGGTACTGCACCAACCCACTGGTAAATTGGTAACACAGAGTCAATTCTTGCTTATGGTAGAACAGCCAATTCTTACAATCTATGATAATTAAGTGTACAAGATACACAAATGGATAATTGGGCCCATCTTTTCTATTGCATAATCATAAAGCAGGAAGAAGACACTGTCCAACAACAGCCCAGGTCATTTTGCTAGCCACCCTCTTTCAGCCCATCCTGAAAGAACCGGTCAGATTCAGCCCTATGGTTCTCTTCAGAGAAAGAACTTTAGATCAGTCTAGAAAGCTTGTACTGAGTTTAGAATTAAAAATGGTGCAGGTCTAGTTACATATCACTCCCTTCACACCTGCTCCTGCATTTTAGTAACCAGCAAATATACTGTGTTTACTGACAGAGTAGGTGCAGCAGTCATCAGCTCTAATAATAACTTGTTAATATAAATGAAAAAGGATTTGGGCATTATTCTTCTGAACAAAATCTCTGAACAATATGCAGATTTTTCTGTGGGTTTGTAAACTTCATGTCTGATTGCAGAGATTAAATGAAGTAAAAGATTTCAAGGACAACGTGATTCTAGACTAAGTTTGTACCAACGTTAAAATGCCAAAATTTAAGTTGATTTTTCTTTCGCCTACACTGCCCCCAAGTTCCACCTCCTCACCCTCCCCACGTCGCCCTCCCCCAGCAGTACATCATTGGCTTTACTGTTTTATAATCAGACCATGCTCAGTGTTAAAAGCTAACAATAATTTCCCTGCAGTGAAACCCTGAATTCCCTAATGTTTTGTAAAGTAAGTTTCTATTTCAGCATGGTCTAAATCTGATCCCAATAAATTGTAAAGATTATGCAATGAGGATTGATTGCAACACCTGCTGAATCCCAAAAAGCAACTCATAACTTTGACATGACCAGAAAATACCATAGTCATTAGAGTCTTTTGTATTCTGTGATACTGTGTACATTTTCCATACTTAAGAGTATTTATTATTTGGGAGAATAGTTGTTCACATACAATAGCCCTGTAATTAAAGTGCTGACAATGAGCATACACATGATAATTGGTGCAACATTATTCTTGCAGTGAAGTAAATAAAGAAAAGAATTTTAATTGGAAACTCAAAAATAAATAACCAAATTAAACGCAACATAATGAAAGCCTGAAATACCATTTCATCAAATTAGTCTAGTCCACTTGTTTCAGACTGTGGGAAACAAGGTATTTTTCTTTTCCAATTTTTGTTTTACCCAAGTTGTTTGCACAGATGCCAGCAGCCTGGCAAAACTAGATCCAAAAGGCTATACTCATGAGTGAACTTGCAATGGTCGGTACTCATGTGCTATTTGACCATACATCTCCACTCCTCTCTCCCAAAATGTCTGTATACATCTCTCCTAGATAGGTGGATAAAGTGGCACTTGTTTCTTCCTCCTCTATAAAACAGTGGCACAGAACCCTTTGTTTTTGCATTTTGCAGGTCACGTCCCAAACTCAGAATGCCTAATACAACACAGACCAGACAACACAAACTTTGCTTTCATTTAGTGACTTAACATAATGCCAGGCAATGCACTTGCTGACCAATATTGAACCAAATTTTCTTCAATAAACATTTTTGGAAAGAAGAAACCATAGAACAGTAGGCCTGCTATTATTATGAGCTGTGTGGGTAAAGAAATCAGATCATCACCTGCCTGTGTGATGTGACTGGCATTTTGAAAGGTTATAACTTGCTGTATTATTGTAAGCAGTCACTTTATTTTCATGATGCAATTCCCTGAATGACTGACAGCTATTCGTACAAAAAGAGGTTCAGCTGGCTCACTTGGATGGACAACTGATTTGTGATGCAGAGTGATGCCAACAGTTGGCTTCATCCCATACTAGCTGAGGTTACTGTGAAGGACTCTCTTTGTCAACCTCTCCCTTCATCTAAACTATAGTGACTCTCAGGTTAATCAATACCAGTTGTTTCTCTCAAACAAGACAGCAGCTCTATAGTCTGGTCAGAGTATGGCAACTTTATATTGACATAAATTTACAAATCCAAAGTAAAAAGATAGTGAAGGTCTTAAAAGATTAAAAAAATTAAAACAGCATAATTTAACTTCATAAATAATGTTTCTTTTGGAATCCATGATTGTGTGTGAATGCTGATTAGTTCTTCCATTTTTCCTAATATTTCCTTGCTTTCTCTCCTGAAACCACTACATTCTCACTGGTATGAGTAACTAAGTCCAAAATTCACCCAATAAATTAACACAGAAAAGAGCCTAAATAAAAAACTTTTTCCAGCAGACAAATGCTTAATCCACTTCAATTACATTCCTTTGCCCTTAGGCTAATGTTACCCAAATGGGTCATGGGAAAAAGCTTTACATGTTTATATAATTACTTGCAATGGAGCATTAAACAACATTGGAAAGGTTTAGATACAGCAACAAAACATTATAAAATACAACTTTCTCCAAGTATACAGCAGCGGCTATGTGCTTTGTTCATTTAAAGACTTCAGTCTTCTCTGCTATTGCAAAGTATATAAAATGGTGAGTTTTTTCTGGCTTTTGCTAGCCAACATAACCACAAACAATTATGTGAATCAGTTGTCATTAAAAAGGATTGCACAATCTAGTCATTAGTAACGGTATCCTAATTTATATCCATCTTGTTGCATCAGGGACCAACTTTCTGCACAGCCCCATTAAGAGAAAATTAGAATAAATTGTACCTGCTAGAAATCTGAAATTAAGTCAACATTCTAGACATTCTCAGCAAATTAGGCAGCAGACTGACATTCTTCTCTGACTCTGTACAGATGTTACCTGACTTCCTGGTATCTTCAGCATTGTGAAGACTTAAAATGATCTTAAAATATGATCTGTAAATAACCTATGATTCACGTTTCTACCAATTACAGAAATCCTTTTCTACTAGAATAAAGGAGATTTCTTTAAGCATAAAGTGCACACAATGTACTTTAAGGACTCTTCCCCTTCCATATCCAGATTAAAAAGACTGCCTACATAAATATACTTTTGCATTGACTGGAGGACAAACACAGGAGTAAGCCAAGATTGATGACTCAACATAATCAAATTTCCATTCCAATGTTCTTGATTCAACTTACATTTTCGCAAATTTAAAAGATGCTCCTCCTGTTACCTGGATGTTGGCTACCAACACCACAGGGGCACTAATTAATTAGGAATAAATTACAACTTAAATTCTTAACAGATGTCTTGAACTGGGCTATTTCAGGTTAATTTTCAAATACCAAACTGTATCAAATTTAGATCATTCTGAGTCAAGGCTGCAGAGAGAAAAGTATGGGCAAGATTTTTAACTGGATAGAGTCATTGTTTCAAAATATGACACATTGAAGGATAAAACTGGAAGTTTTGAAATGGACATAAGGAATGATCATTTGGTTTAGTGTATTCTGGACCAAAATTCACTGAACTTTATAACATGTTGCTCAAGAGACACGGTGCCAAACGTAAACCCAATCAACATCACTAGTAATGCATTGATACAGTTATATTTCTGCTGAAGGGTTTTGTGGATGAATCACCAGTCACAGATTCCAGACATGCTTCTGTTATCTGTGAATGACATTGTTAATAGGACTGAGCAGACCATAAAACTTACTAGCTATACAGCAAAGACTTCTTTTTACTAGTTTTGAATTAAATCCAGATTCTACCTTTATTAAAGCAAGATGACAAGTTAACATGATTTGTGTTTTCAAATAGCCTTGATCTAATTTAATTCCAAAAACATTTCATTGAGTTTACATCCTTGAAAACTTATTTGTGTTTAAGCTGGCTTTAGATGCACTTCTGAAGTTGCGGTATTAGAAACATGTAAAAATGTCTAAATTCTAAGAATTGCACAACAGAAGCAATATGTAAAACGGTCCACAGTTTGCAGTTCATGGTGAAACTAGAGCATTTAGTACTGTTCACAAAAGTAAATCTCACTGGGAGACTGGTTAGTTTTGTCCGAGAATTTCAGTGGTATCACTGCAGTCCACTGCACAAATTATCACTAAAAGAATGTCACAAATCCCTAAATGGAAAAGTGGAAAAAAGGACTAAAATAAAAGCACTTTGAAAAAAATTCTTTTTAATCTGGGGAAAAGTCTAAATTAACATGGCTATATTAGTACAGAGTTTGAGTGTTGCAGGAAAATACATTCTGACAAAAGTATTTTCTTGTTTTGCACTCGTCAGAACAATGTGCAAACCAATTCAAGAGGAACAAGAAATACTATGTAAGCAGAGAGCTCAGTGGTTGGCAAATGGACTCTGCTTGGCAGAGAATTATCTTGGAGAATGCATGTGTCATGATGATTGACAGTTAACTGCCAATCTTTGTTCACATTTTAAACCAGGCAGGTTGATTCTGATTGCTGAGGACATCGCCCTAAGAAATGAAGAAGCAAATGGCTGTTACCTATTTGATCATGTTGAAATTGGCAGAGTGCAGTCCACTTTGGTAAAGTTTGGTAGAATTAGCCTTTCCCCAGTTTAGAACTTTTATTCTTGGCCCATCTTTATCCTTTTCCATAACTATCTTAGACATAACAACATTATCATTATCTCCTTGCAGACACAGCTTTCACTTGTCTGGGCTCATTTTTGTATATGAAGTCCAGAACTATCCAGAATCCTGTTGGGCTTTCTATGTACTGGCTGAGAACATGCTCCTGGATCCAGTTTAACAGTTTTGTACCGTCCCAACCTTGCACACTAAAACAATCCCAGTTACTATTTGGGAAGATAAAATTGCCTATTAATGTTTTATTAATCCTACAGCTCTTTGAAATTCTGATTACATATTTGATCCTCTATCTCTCCCTGATAGTTGGGAACCCCTTGTACATACCCAATAGTGTGCTTGCTCCATGTGTTTTTCACATTTACTCATATGATCTCATTTAACAATCCTTCCAAGATATCATCCTTGCTCACTGCTATAATTATTACTTAATCAATATTGCATTCCCCTTGGCTGAATATCTTATAACTAGTAATGTTATTCTTATCCATATTTAAGTAAAGTCTGTCATAGTTATATCATATTCCCTTATGCTTGTGCCCTCAACTCATTCCTCAGAAGACTTTCAATAAGGTCCACATAACAGATTAGCATATAAAATTAAAAGAACCTAAAGCTCCACTTCCTACACCATCCCTCTAGCCAAACATTGCTCTAATCCTACATTCATTTCTGCACTGTTTTCTTACCTTTAAAGTCCTACTTTTCAGTTTGCTACCTAAGGTTTGGTCTCAATATGAGCCAAGACCTCTGACTATTTGACCTCCCTACTTGAAAATTCCTTGCAGTCATTCCATGATCCCAGCACCCAAGATACTAGGGTTACATCTATGGTTGCAAAAGAGCCTGCCTATTCCCTGGCTGGCTTCCACAGAGAAACCATCACTCTCACTGCTTTCCGAGGCCAAGAAATGGATTGCAACAGAGATGCAGTTAATGGATTGCCTCACCACCTGCCTAGTTCCATTCTGTCTGATAGTCACCTATTTCTACTCTGCAGCTCAAAGTAGATAGGCAGGGTGAACACATCCTGAAACATGCTGTCCATGAATCTCTGACCCTCATGAATGCTGAGATCCTCATAATACTGCTAGCTGCTGCTCGACTTCAGAAACCCAGGAGCTCAAACTCAAGATGCATTTCCTGTACTTGGTCATCCAAACTGCCAGGAATTTCTAAGATATCGCACATAGAGAAAGATGTGCAAATCACAGGCTCAACTCCCCTGACATACTTCAACTGAACAGAAGATAGGTCATTGGCTCTACTGAAGTATAGAAGAGAAAAATCTTATTCTTCTTTACGTCTAGAGACCCATTCAGGTCTGCTATCATCTGTTTGCATCTCTGTGAAAGTTTTAACCTCATCCACTCCTCTTGATGATGCTGAGGCTTTTACCAGGTCCTCACCTCACACGTACTGGGCCTGTTACAACTCAACCAAATAGGTGTCAGCCATTTGCTGGATCATTTCTCAGGGCAATGTTCTAAGCAATCCAAATGAACCTGCCCGGTTTAAAATTACAAACAAATCCTGGCAATTAATGGTTAATTGTTACTGGGTACATTCTTCATGGATACACCTCTAACAATTAGAGTCCAATTATTGACTAATGAACACTCTCATACAGTTTGAATGTTGTTTTATTTTCTTGAATTAGTATTCTTGCAAATTGTCCTGATGAATTCATGATGAAATGCCTTGACCTAACATTATTCATCAACAGAAATGTAAAATAATCTGGAAAAGACTTTTACAGAAATTTATTTCAAAATAACTTAAAACTAATGGATAATCAGCATTTTGCAAACAAAATTCAAATCTGTTGTTCAACTTACGTTAATCAATTCACCAGTAAAAGCCCACTGATACCTCAGTGAACAGGGCATTATATACAATTTTAAATGGGATTTTAAACAATGATCTGGGATCAGGAATATTTAACTTCTCATTAGATAGGACGGGGTGAATTAAGCTGCCTTGATGTGCACTAATATTATTCTGTCATTGATTTCTCTATATTTCTGTAAATTTAATCTTTAGCCATCATTTGCAGGTAGTGAACTTTGAGCCATTTTAATGTGCCACTGGGCTATTAGGCCATGGTGGACTGCAGAAATGTTTAAGTTATGGAATTAGATTTCATTAAAAGCCATTACATACCAACTCATGTTTTAGAAGCCTTAACTGTTTTCTAAGTGTGTGAAGTTCTCAAAACACATCTCATCCTTTTCAATTGATAGAAATGCTACAGAAACAAAGACAGACGTATTGGGTAGATTATAATCTGATACAAGTGTTTTGGAGGAAACACCAGCATGTACAAGAGTTTAGAGACAAGAAATACCAGTGTATCACAAACCTAACATGGTTCCACTCACTTCATTTAACCAGCGTGCATGTAGGAAACTTCTATGGGATTTTCTATCCATAAATTTAAAATGCATAAGACCATAAGTGTGCTGGTTTCTCAAGCCATGTGAAACTTGCTAGGGTCAATAATTGGCAGCCTATAAAGCCTTTGAAAACCAAGGCAAGACAACTGTTTTGTCATCTGTGAAAACCCTTTACTCACAGGACTTGTTCTGAAAACATGCTTTTACTGTTTGGGAGGTCACTTCCGTTATTGTGGATTTCTCTCATTTTGATCTGTAGTTCTAGCTACTAATCTTTAGTACAGTATGAGGGTACTTTATGCAGCTTTTCTGGGATTTGGTTTGGATTAGCAGGCACAGCTTGTTCTTCCTTAATCATTTGTCATTTCAGAGGGAAGAGGAGAAAGAACATGGAGCTCCAAAGTGAAGGAGATAAAAACCCATTTGTTTTAGGGAAGGAATTTTGTCACCTTTACCTGGTCTAGCCTAGGCATGACTCCAGAATCTCTGACTACTGACTGCCTCCTGGCAATTAGGTACTGTGCTTGCCAGTAACACCCACAGCCTATAAATCATAAAAGAAAAATACACTCAGTAATGTTATACAGGCAGATGATTAGCTTTCTTCATATGACTGAGCAAGAATGTCTCCAGGTGCTCAGGCTTTCATGACAGGTCATTACAGACATCCAAGTTCAGTTGGTGCAAGACCTCCTTACAAATGGACCAGGGCAGTCTATGCCAGTAGCCAAAGTAACAAACACCCTTAATTTCTTTACTTCTGACTCCTTCCAGCAATCTGCCAATGATAGTTGCAGGTCTTCAGAATGTACAGCACATAAGTATATCTCCTAGGACACTTACAGCAATTACATTCATTTTTCTACTGATGAACCCAGTCAGGAGACAGCTCTTGGACTGGCTACCATGGTTGCATTCTGAAGGTGCATGAAATTGCCCATTGTATTTACTTGATACTCTTGGACTGTTTGGAATCAGTGGACTGCACCATATTTAAGTACTCATTGGAAAACCTGGACAATTATGCCACCACTCTCACTGGCTTCATTAGCAAATGCGTGCACGACTATATGCCAAAGAAGTTAATCCAGGTGTTCCCCAACAGGAAACCTTGGATGAATTGGGAAATCTGCTCCCTAATGAAGACCAGACGTGTAGCATTCAAGTCAGGTGACCCAGACCTACACAGAAAATCCAGATATGACCACTGCAAAGCCAGGGATGTCAAGAGGCAGTACCAGACCTAGTTAGAGGCCCAAGCCAACCACATGGGTGTGAGGCCTAAACAACATAATAGGATTCAAAATTAAGCAAAGCAAGATAGCTGACAAAGACACATCCTTCTGACATGCTCAATGCTTTCTGTGCTTGTTTTGAGCAGAATGCCAGTGGCACGGTGACATCTGCCCTGACAGCCCTGGCTGCACCTGTTCCCTATCACTGCTGCAGCTGTCAGATCAGTCCTCCTAGGAGTGAACCCAAGGAAAGCGACAGGCCAGGACAGAGTACTCAGCCATGCACTTAGATCCTGTATGGGCCAGCTGGCAGAGGTATTCACTGACATTTTCAACATCTCCTTCCTACAAGCTCAAGTTCCTGTCAGCTTCAAGAAGACCACCATCATCCTCATACCTTCGAAAGCACGTACACCGTGTCTTAATAACAACACCCAGTGGCTTTGAACTCCATAACCATGAGGTGCTTCTGGAGGCTGGTCATGGCCCACATCACCTCCAGTCTCCCAGCCTGCAATGATCTCCTGAAATTTGCCTACTGACATAACAGGTCCACAGCAGATGCCATTTCCCTAGCCCTGCACTCATCCCTGGAACATTTGAACCACAAGGACACTTCCATCAGACTCCTGCTCGTCAACTACAGCTCAGCCTTCAACACCATTATCCCTTCCAAAACTGTCATTTCAAAACTCTCATACCTAAATCTTGGCTCCATCCTTTGCAACTTCTGATTCATAGACCACAATCAGTGAAGATAGACAACTGCATCTCCTCCACAATAACATTCAACACTGGACCCCCCTACCCAAAGATGGGTTCTTAGCCTCCTACTCTACTCCCTGCACAGCCAAACTCTGAACAAATGACATCTACAAGTTTCCTGACAACACCACTGTGGTAAGATGGATTTCAAACAATGACGAATCAGAATACAGAAAGGAGTTAGAAGGTTTGGTGATGTGGTGCAATGATAACAATCTCTTTCTTAATGTCAGAAAAACTAAAACTTAACACTGAATTCAAAAAGAAAAGAGGAGACCATGCAGCTATCGACATCAACAGAGTGATGGTTGAGAGCATCAAGCTCTGAGGAGTGATGATAGCCGATGACTCTGTCCTGGGTGTCCCACAGATATGAGGGTCAAGACGGCACAATAATGCCTCTTCTTCCTCAGGCAGCTAGGAAATTTGGTATGCCTATAAAGGACCATCACCAACTTTTACAGATGCACCATAGAAAGCAAACTTTCCAGGTGCATAATGGCCTGGTATAACAACTGCTCTCTCCAGGACCATAAGAAACTACAAAAGGTTGTGTCCGCAGCCCAGACCATCATAAAAGCCAACCTCCCATCCATGGACTCCATCTACACTTCTCATTGCTGCAGAAAGTCTACCAGCATCATTAAAGGCCCATCGCACCCCCGTAATGATCTCCTACAACCTCTTCCGTCAGGCAGAAGATACAGAAGCTTGAACACACACACTGGCAGGTTCAAGAACACTTCTTTCCTGCCGTTATTAGACTAATGAGTAGAGTCTCCAACTTCAAATAATGCTGATCTTGTTAGTGTTGATCTTGCTTTGTGCATGGCCTGTGCAGTGTAATCTGCATGCCTTACTCTGTCCTATGATCTGCTGTATTGCTCGCAAACAAAGCTTTTCACTATACTTAGGCATGTGACAATAAATCAATCTCAGATCAACCAGGAATATTTATTAATGTTCAGCTGGTACATAACCAACAGAAGAATTTCATGCACATCTGTGAAAGATACAACAGAAGCTGCCACAACGACTTCATAATGCATCAGGTAAGTCTCCCAAGGAACTTTGCGCCTTCAAGTAAATCAATGGATATCTCCTTAGAAATGGGGGAAGGAAAGGCTGTTGGTTTTATTAAGAGCTTGCGGTTTTTCATATAGCTACCAAAAACCTCCAGATGATTCACCCAGTCATTTTGGACTTGAAGTGTTAACTCTTGCTTTTGTTCTCCACAGGTTGATGGTGTAGTGAACACTGAAGAAGGTTGTCTAATATTACAAAGAGATCTTGATCAGTTGGGTCAATGAGTTGAAGAGTGGCAGATGAAGTTTGATTTGGATAAGTGTGAGGTATTGCAAAACAAAGAAAGGCAAGGCTTATAAAATTAAAAGTAGAGCCTTGGGTAGTTAAGAGAGACGCTTTGGTGTTCAGGTACATAATTATTTGAAGTCTGCATCACATATAGATAGGATGGTTAAGAAGTCAATTAGGACGCTTGCCTTCATTGCTTAGACCTTTGAGTATAGGAGTTGGGATGTTACGTCATAGTTGTACAGGATGTTAGTGAGGCCTCTTCTGGAGTACTGTGTACAGTTCTGGACACCATGTTATAGGAAAGATATCATTAAGCTGGAGAGGGTTCCAAAGAGATTTAATCGGGATGTTGCCGGGAATGGAGAGTTTTGAGTTATTAGGACAGGCTGGAACTCCCTGCTCCCGGCCCCATTGGAGTTTAGGAGGTTAAGAAGTGATCTTATTGAGGTATACAAAATCATGAGGGTAACAAGATGATGAATGGCAGGTGTTTTTACCTCCCCTAGGGTGGGAGGTTTCAAGACAAGGGGGTATATTTTTAAGGTGAGGGGGATAGATTAAAAAAAACATGAGGGGTTTTTTTATTCAACACAAAGTGGCTCATAGTTCAAAGTGGAAATAACTTCCACAAGTATTAGTGGATGTGGGTACAGTTACAACACTTAAAGACATTTAGCTAAGTATATGAATAAGAAATGTTGGGAAGGATATGGGCCAAGCGCAGGCAGGTGGGACTAGTTTAGTTCATGGTCGGCATGGACTGGTTGGACCTAAGCATCTGTTTCTATGCTGCATGACTCAATGTATGACTGTAAATGCTGTCAGACCTGCTCAGTCACGCCAGATATTTGTTTTGCCCCACAGTTCCTGCTTTTGCTGCTCTAAGTGCTTCAAATCTTGGATGACTCTCTGCCAAGGTATCAGCCTTTATGTAAGGAAGACGATGTGGTCTGCATCCTTCAACTGGAACTCTCTTCCACTGTATTTGGTCTGTTTCCTTATGGCTCACTATGTTACAACCAGGTTAGCTTGAAGATCCTAATCAGGTAGAAGGTACAGAGGAGTCTTGGAAAACCAGGTGTATTTTAGGACATATAAACCGAAATAAATGCAGATGTTGTAAATCAGGAACAAAAACAAAGTTGCTGGAAAAGCTCAGCAGGTCTGGCAGCACCTGTGACAGAAAAAAAAGTAAACATTTCAGGTCTGGTGACCCTTCCTCAGAACTGATGGTGGCTGGGAAAATGTCAGTTTATTTGCAGAAAAGAGGGGAGGGGGATGGGATATGGAGTAAACGATAGGATAGACCCTAAAGAAACAGAAGAGCCATCAGACAGGTGAGTTGATAACGATCAAGCTGGGAGGGTGAATGGTTGTTAATGGCGAACAAAAGGTGGTATGTAATGGCAGACAATGTGGTGACATGGCCTAGTGTGTGGGGTAGGGGTGTGGGGCATGGGAGAGTTTAGGCCCGAAAATTATTGAACTCAATTGCATTTTAGGACAATTGATGATAGTTTCATTATCACTATTATTGGGACCAGATTTTAATTTATCAGTTGAATTCATTAAAATTAAGTTTCACCTTACATCATAACATTATTTGAACTCCTCACTTCAGAAGGCTGGAAGTCTGGAATAGTGATCCAGTGGCATTATCACTTTTGGAAAGTCTATCTCCCCCTTGGTGCCAGGTCTTGAAGATTGTAGACATAAAGCAGGATTGGTTATTTTATGTCAAAGAGACAGCAGGAGGATGACTCAATTGAGGAGCGCAAAATAATGAGGATTGGACCGAGTGTGTCAGGAAGACCAGTTACCCCAACTGCAGAAATTATCAGGGGCAGATGTTTAAAAAGATGATTGACAAAAGTAGATGGGACAGGAGGAAAAACATTTTCACCTGGGGTTGAAGGGTTTCTGGAATTTGATGCCCAGTTGGTAGTGGAGGTAGAAACCCCTAAACACATTAAGAAGAAACTTTGATCTGCATCTGAAGCACTGTAACGTGCAAGGATATAAATCAGGGCTGACAAGTAGACTCAGAATGGGCAGCTAGTTTATTCAGCAGGCACAGACACAATGGGTTGAAAGGCCCCTTTGTGCTATAACTTTTCTATGGTCCAGTCACTGCATCCACTGACATACAAAAGATTCATATTAAAAATGTACAAATTAGAAGTAGCGTATTTAACCCCTTGAGCCTGCTCTGTCATTCAATAAGATCATGAATGATTGGAACATAAACCAATTCCACACTCCTATCTATACCCAATAACCTTACATTCCCTTGCCCAACAAGAACCTACTTTATTATTAAAAAGATTCAGTGATCTCCACCAACACTGCCTCCTGAGCAGAGTTTCCAAAATAAAATAAAAAGTACCCTCATCTCTACCCGAAATTAGGAACCACCAACTTAAAATAGTACCCTCTAGTTCTGGACTCACCCATGAGTGTAACATTAACTACGGTACCCACACCCTTGCAGTTCAATTTCACAGCTACTCCAAGTAGGCCAGTTTTGTTGCAGTGAATAGCTGGTTTGTCAGCCATCAAGATTTCTTCTTCAATATTTCTTTACAGGCTCTCACCATGAACTTCTAGAAGGGAGGTATCACAGGGAATTTCATTGAGCCGGATGATGGGTTTAGAGCAAACCATCCACATGGTGGAAGAACAAGTATGACTGTGCAGTATTCAGTTACAGATCCTCATTTGGAACCGTTCAAATTCCTGCCGGGACCTTTTAAATATGATTCAGATCAGAGGTTAAGCTAAACTTTACAAAAAAAAAAAAAAAACAGGTCATTGTTACACCTGGACTCAAACTTGGAAGCAGAATAGTGACAATGTGGGTAGGTTACAAAACATCAGAATTACACTACATGTATCAGATAGAAAAATTCAATTATGCACTGAATGGTGGCATTTTATTAATCACAGATAAGGGAATTAAATTTTCCATGTATTTGTTACCTTTAACATGCAATTATCTATGCAAGAGTGTGTGGGCTGTCACTGGTGTAAGAGAAATGTATATTAAAAATTGGCAGGAGTAGCCATTTAGATTGTTAAAGGTCTAACACTGAGCCCAGAATCATAAGAGATCCGAATACCTAACTGACCACTACCAATAGGGTCATTAGCAAAAAGTTTAAAAGGTGCAAAGTTTATATGAATCCCTTTAAAGTGTGCAGCACTTTAGCCACTCAATGAGGGAACCACACATACAAAGCATGAGCAATATCCACCACACAACCAGAAAGTAAATACTCTCCTTAGTTACTCACCTTCCACTTCTGTCTCCACCTCAGCTATCAGTCCTGTCCCTCGTGTTTAAAAATTAGGTGGTCAGCTCAGTGGATAGTTAACTGGATTTGTCACCTTGACAAATGTTCATCTATACTGCTATGATTGCCATAATGCTGTTTTGTTGATAAGCCTCGCTACCTTTTCCCCTGCTGGAAATATGTAGGCAAACACAGTGCTGTGTCTAAATAAACTGTTGGAAAGGAGTTGCTGTAAACACAGTTTAGGTGTAAACCACTATGAACATGCACTTTGAATAGCTTTGCAACATGATTGCTAATATAAAAAGGGTACATACAGTTAACTGAAACAAGGTCCCAGATTGCTCAAGTGTAAACCCAACACTCACTTATCTGAAGTACAAACAGAATGTACAAATATGCAACAACAGAAAAGAAAAGCCAAATTTATTGGATTGTACCACCATTCAAGGATTTAACTACTTGCTATTGACTTATTTTGAGAGTCCAGGTGCACCACCATTGACAAATTTGAATTATTTATGGAATGATAGATAGTCAATTGTTATTGGATTGGAATACAGGTGTAGAAAAAAGTGCACTTATACAATATGTACCAACTGGAAGGTGCACAGCACATGTGGATTTAGCTGCAAATCTGGTTACTTTACTGAAAGGCCTGAACAGAAAAGGACATTTACCTCAAACGTATGAGACCAATAGTAAGCTGTAGGTGTATAACAGCAGAGTTCTACTCAAAACAAGCAAGACTTTGAACTGTCTATTGAAAGCAAAATTTTGTAGTTGCCAGAAATCTGAAGCAGATAAAATGTCTGTTTTTCTCTTAGCAGATGTTGTCAGAGTTAACATCAAGTCTGTTAACAAGAGTTCTGAAGCAGTCACACCTAAATTGAAAGATTAACTGTTTCTCCTGTTACAGATGCCACCAGGCCTGTAACATTTCTCCAGCATTCTCTGCCTTCATTGTCAAGCTCTGACTCAGCCTTCTGTAGGGTAAATATGGAGTTGCATTTCCAAAGCTCCAATTTTGACCAGTGATTTTCTTTATTTCATTTAAACCAAACAAACAACGATTGGGAAGGATGTTTCCACCCGAATATTAAAACAAAAAGTGGTTTAAACAGTTTAGGATCTTGGTGACAGATCTCATGTATTTTCATATTTTATCTGGTGCTAAACGCTGCCTTTCATTGTGAGGAGACATTCCAGCAAACATATGGAAAAAAAGAGATTCGGTAACTTACCATATAGATATAATAGTTTGGCAGATCTATGGAAGTGTGTATGCTGGAGGGCAGCACAAGTATTCAATAAATATTAAAATGGGCAAAATTTGCCAAATAAGCCACCATAGTGTGTGTAAATTTGGCTATTTTTTTAATGACCCAGGGATAAGGAACCACTCACAATGAGTCAGCAAGTTTTCAGGTTAGAGTTTGTTTTAAATTTAATCCAACAGTTAGCACCCAATATCAAAAGGCCAGCTCCACGGAAATTAATCCATTACATAAAAGGTTTATGAAAGGTGAAGTGCTATTTTCTTCACTGGGACTTGTAATTGATTTTCAGTGTGAGTCAACTTGAATTTATATTTTAGTTCATAAAAAAATGCTACAAAAAGGTTTACAATATAAAGCTTTATTTTTCTTCATACAATTTCCTTGGAAAAAAAAAGGCCAAGTCTAAAGTGGGTAATTTCTCAAAGCATTCTTCCTACAGAAGAATGTAAATTAGCCTCAGGAGAATTTAGCCAATTGACTTTTTGTTAAAATACTATGGAAGCCAAGTTTTAAAGTTTCCCCTTATGCCAATTCTAATACAACTGAAGCACCCAGTGATAAGAAAGCAGAGAGGAACAAAATAGGTGATCATTTCTGTTGAAAGTTAAAACTCGATTTTTTTTTCCCTTTGCCATTTAATAAAGTACTTTGAGTGAAAAGATACTTCCCTTAGACTTTTCCACCCTTAACAGAATCCTACCCTACAACATCAAATCTCAAGTACAAAAATATTTCAGTGATTACAGAGATTGTGTTAACCAGTATGGACACCCTTTCCAGTTTCCCTTCGATAATCGTCCTTTAAATCTACAGCACATGGTCAAGAGTTCACACTCACATTTCAAATTACACCACAATCACATTACATCAGCTGGCACAAGCATTTTGTAAACAAAACCTGCAAACAGCTCATAGGGCAAAATAAAACCAAAGCAGACAATAAAGGCTATGCTCTTTGTAGTAATCATCTCAGGTAAAACATAATGATCATTTTGTTTTATTGATCCCCACCCTAGAGGACAGTGGTCTCCAAAGGATATTCTTGGATTGGGAGATATGTAAACGCTAATATTGCTTTGAGGGGAAGTTATTGTACACTGGTGAAATGCATAGAGGAAAAGTCAAAATGTTTGTGGTGGTTAACATGAACACAAAGGTGTTAAGGTGGGCACAGCAAAAAGTAGGTAACAAATGTCAGATGACAATCAGAAAGTTACCTTAAAAACAATTATTGGGCTTCACAAAAAGAGATCAAAAACAAGAAGGGGGACAGTCAGGTTTATCAACGCAGGTGACTGGAACAAAGATACAGACACTCTGAACCTGTCCCAGGAAATTGCTGCTCGAGAGATAAAAAAGTACCACATGTGATACAGAGAAAGAAAAAAGTTGATTCCTTAAGTCAAAAACACTAATAGGTATCAGAAAAGCTAATAAAAACAAAGAAAAACAAAGTCTAATGTGGGGTTAATTATGTTCTAATTACTCAAGATATGCACCCTGCTGGCATGACAAGCAGTTATGGCCTCATCCCAAGTGCTTTGATAGGTTACTTCATAGACGAGTTTGAAGTCAACTAACCATAGATAACATTATAAAATCTTTTTCTCCTTTTCAGCATGTCTGTACTAACTTACATTCACCATTGTCCTCAGTAACCTCATCTTCAACAGTAAGCAGAATGCTAAGCAGCACAGTTTTTCATTCCTCTCTGTATGTAAGGCACATCAGTGCTGTGTTCATTACTGGTCTAATACTCCCAGTGCATTTATCCTGCCATGGCAGGATGAGAATTTGGCATGCATGCATTGCCTTACAGGAGTGACATGCGCCATCTCCTGACATGTTTCAAACATTTGGTCAAAGGAGGATTTAAGAAAATAATTGGGTGGTGTAAAACAAACTGGTATAAAACCAAATGTCAACTATATATGGCCATTTTCAGCATCAAAACCACGGGTGTAGGGTTGGCACTATGCCTAAACTGAATGGGAACTTCTGACTGGAGGAGTATTCTTGCACCCGAGAACCTTCATACCTCTGAGGCAGTACAGGAAACAACCATGAAACTGATTCTAATGTCAGAGGACTTGTTCATGACAAATTTGTGAAACCTGGAAGGGAACCTAACCATATTAAATAGGATTTTTTTTTTAAGAAAAGGGTTAATTGTGAAACATGTATATACAGGGCATATGACCTTTGACAAAAATGAAAATTTGGGATTTGTATCAATTTTTTAAAAAATTAGACTTTCAAACAGCATAGCAGAAGCAAAAGACCATTATCACAGTGATACAGTTGCTACTGTGTTGCATAGAGAATCAGAAGGCATAGCAAGCACTTTCTGGATGATCAAGCCAATAAAGTTTTCAACAAACTGTCTCTCTCATCTGAATGTGCTGTAATTATCAGTTACATTAGTGAATGGAGATCAGTATTAATAGCTTGAAAACTCTTAGGTTTGAAGCTACTGCTTACATCTGCATAAAATGCTTCCTGTATAGTGGCAATGTTAGTACCAGAGACTAAAGAAAACAAAAAAAAATTGCAGAATCCTAACCAAAAGAGAGCAAAGGGATCCATCAGGTCCCTTCAAACCAAATCATTTCAGTCTCCAGACTGGTGTTACTTTCTGATTAAGAACCCCTGTGTATCCAAATACAAGCTAAATTTTCCAGCCTTCAATGTGAAGGATCATGAGTACCTCATAGCTATATGTACATATAATTAGGAAAGTACAGTGCCATATTCACATTTGGAAAAGCAGTGTAAAAGACAATAATGTTGATTGTCTAAGCATATTGCTACATACAAACAGGCCATCCGATTGTTAGGTTTTCCTTCCATTTGGATACAAAAATAATAAAATTGAGGTTAGCTAAAAGCATACAGAACTGAATGTTCAGAAGTGTGGAAAACCTTTGGATTTAATTGGTAAAACATTTCAGGAAAGAAGCAAAGTGAATATACCCAAAATATAATGCTAAATGCATTAGTTGTATTCTAAGGACCCATCAGAATAACCCTAAAAAGACACGATTTATAGCCTGCTTATAAACCCAGCCAAACAATATATCAATTTGAACAAACTTTAGCTTCTCACAGCTGCATTAAATTTGATTTGGCAACCTGCATTTTAACATCCAGTGATGTCAGCTGTTCAACAAAAAGGCACTCAGTTGCTTTACAATGTGCAGTGTATTTCTAGCTACCGTCTAGTTTAGCCTGTCACGTATCCTAATCACGGCGTACATAATCAAAGTTAGTGCTTGCAAGTTACATACCTCACTAACAGGCTGTTAGCCAGGTAAAAATGTTTATAGTACATCTTAGTTCACAGTGCGTTAAGTGCTCTAGCTTATCCTATTCAATTCTCTGTGCACTAACAGTTCTTGTTGTTTTAAAATATAGCAAGCATGGCACAAAATTCTACAAGTCCAGAATTTAATATCCTTACCACAGAGCCTCAAGGATCCAATGTGAATTTTCATATCTGCATACTAATTATCCATATCAGTACCTTGTGTTGCACTGACATGCATGATACAGACAGCCACTAATCCATTTTAAGATGCTCCTACAGTATATATAGGAGCTAAACAAAATTAAAAAGGTTGCACAGGAGAACTTTTTGAAAAATGGTACCAAGTTGATTATTAAATCTAGTAGGGGACTTTATAGATCAACAGCAGGGTTTTCATAAGTTTTAATATGGAAATTGAGGCAACTCTCCACCAAACAATACAGCAACACTAACATCTGTCACCAATACGGCAGAGCCGTCTCGATCTTTCCCCAGCTCTGCCATTCAGGAAACAGCTCACTCGACGATCGTGGGCTTCCATACTGATCACATTCAATTGTCTGCATCTTTACAGGGGTCTTGGTCACCTCATCCTTGAAGGGGATGGGGGTTGGATTCCTGTCAGGTTTCCAATCGACGTGAACAATGCTGTAATTCTTCCCCTCATTGTTATCCCAATAGATTTGGTCTCCACACTTAAAGGAGATGCAGAACTCAATTTTTTCCTGTGGTGATATGGCTGACGGCAGGTCAATAGCAAAAGAAAATGTGTCTGTTTCAGAACAGCCATAAATATTGTTTAGAAATGTACAGTCCACATCCTTATAACTTTTCCAAGTGTCAAATGTTATCCGGATTTGAACTACTTTATGGTAACTTAGATTCCTCACTGCGACAGTGCCTGTGATGAATTTCTCCTGCATTGTGCAATTTTCAAGGCAGACAAAATTCTTCTTTAGGCGATTTCTGAATTCCATGTAGTCTGAAGATGGCGGAGAGAAATCCAGGACCAGGGGCTTTCTTTTTTCATTTGCTTTCAGTCCACACGTTGAGTGGTCGAGATCTGTCAGGTCAAACTGTAGTTCAGCAAGTGAGTCTTCACATTCAGAGAAAAAGTGAACTGCAGTGAGAGAAAAACCTTTATCATCTGCAAAAGCCACAGTTTTCTTTCTTTTGCCTTTGGATTGAGCCCAGCCATCATTGCACGATTCAGCTCCGCCTTTCAGACTGATGCAAGGCCGCAGGGGCTTCAGCCTACTGGTGATGTTCAGCCCTCTGTAAGGATCATAGGGGCCAAGGAAATTCCTCATAGGTGGAGAATGAGCCAAACAGAGTCGCATGGCAATATCAACTGGCATAATCGAGACAGGTGGTAACGATCTGGTGTCCAAGATATGATAGACCCTGAAATACGAGGTTCAACATGGTCATGCTCTGCTTATCTAACTGCAAAAATGCAACCAAGTCCCTCAACATCTGGAACCCATTCCGGAGAAGTTAACAGTTGACAGAAATCATTTTACAACATGTTTTTTTTAAAAACATGGACGCAACAACCCCATTTAAATTAAACAGTAAGAAAAAAAGTGTTAGGTATGGCTGTTTTAACAGAGCGATTTTTACCGCTCGCAATACTTTGCGTTTTCAAAGAACAGCGAGGGTTGTAAAGCGTTTAAAAATTAAGAATAAATCAGTGACTTTTTTGTAGAAAAGACTCCGGCAGATTTTCCGCTGCTGCTGCCGCCTGCTTTGGGGTTCGCTAGATCCCGCATTGTCACGGTGAAAATGCAATATTTTAATTGAATTTTGCGTGTGGAGAGAAAAATATACATCCGGAATTTTTTTTAGAAAACAAAAATCAAACCAGTGGGAGGGGAGTTTTACGCAAACAGTATCGAACATGATTTTCTAACCGAATAAAGGAAAATCAGAGGAGGCGAGCAGACAGAACTCGCAGATTCATTACAAGGCTTGCGGTGTGAACAGTGGATACAGTTAAAGTATCGCTGCAAAGATCGGGGCTGCCCTCAGGGAGACTCTCTTCGGGAAAGTGAATCCTCCCGTACCCTTCTAGCCTCCCCGGTGGATGAGGGGGTGGCGGTGGGAAAGGCAGCACAATTACCTGGTGCAGTTCATCGGTCTGATTTAAAGGCTCTTCAGCAATACCGAGATCATAGCGAAGTTACAGCGAGCTTCAAGTACAGATAAGCCCTGCACGTGCCTCTCAGCCGTCGCTCGGAGCTGCACGCAGCTCTCCCCAACACTTATAGGTGGCCCCGCCCCATTAGCTCACGTGACTGTACACCGCCAACCAATCGCCAACCTCACCTTCTCCAGCCCCCGCCAATCACAGCCCGGCGACTGTGACGTAGCCTGTACGCCGCCAGGGGAATTGCAGGTCATTAGGGGACAACTCACCAGTTGGAGGGAAAGGCACGCAGTCAGTTTGCATTGTAGGTAGGAGTTAAGCCATCCTGCTCTGGGATGTTACACAGAGCTCTGGAGCAGCTGAACAGCCTGCCTCAGAGGCAGGGACAGTAGTTATATTCTAGATAAAAATCGAAAGATTATATCAGAAACAGAAATTGCTGGAAAAGCTCAGCAAATTTGGCGGCATCTGTCGACAGAACTGAGTTAATGTTTCGGCTGGCGTGTGGAAGGGTCACTACACCCGAAACGTTAGCTCTGATTTCTCTACACAGATGCTGTCAGACCTGCTGGGCTCTTCCAGCAATTTCTGTTTATGTTTTGAGTAAAATTCTACAGCAGGTTTGACTTACCGCTGGCCTCTGGATCCAGAAGTAGGGATACGATCACTGTGCTGCCCCAGCCTAGCCCGTTGTAAAGATGTATTGTTGTCCCTTTCAGGTACAAAAAAAATCCCCCATGGATATCACAGGCGAGAACAAACACTAATTAGCGTTGCCAGAACGAGCATGGCTGCAGCTAGCACTGAAGCTTTGGACTAGGCAGATCGTGATTTTGTGTAATGGTGGGATACAGTGTGAACATGAACAAATCCGGGGACGCAGTAAAGCAGCCAGGATGGAAAAGGTAGCGCGTATTTCGAAGTAGCTGCCCATTCAAAAATCACTTGCACAACAGTGGCAGCATGGATGTGGTAAATAGTTTTTTTTTGTTCTGATGCAAGTATACGTATAGTGGAATTTCCCATTGGAAGGCTAAGGTATTGAAGAACCTGGACAGCATGGATACGGAGAAACTGTACCAATTGGCAGAAAGGTAGAAACTTGGGGCCATTGATTTAAGGTGAAAGGCAAATAAAAGGCAGAGGTGATGTGATGATAAACATATTTATGTTTTATATTTTTATCGAAGCAAGTGATTAGGATCCGTTCTCCCTGCCTTAAAGTGTGGTGGAGGCAAATTTAATCCAGATCTTCAAAACGTATTGGATAATTAGGTGAAGAGCAAAATAATGCTATTGGGAAAACACAGTAAAGTGGAACTAGCTGAGTGCCTTTTGCAGAAAGCCTATATGGACATGATGGCCTCCTTCTCTGTTATAACCTCTCTATGCTTCTTCACACTCTACAAATGCAAAATAATCTTACATGTCATTACCACAGATGTAACATCACAACTGAAGCACAAACAACTGCTTATAAACAATACTAAATCATTGTTCAATACATTTGTTGTATCTACCACCTATATGGTTTACTGTGCTGATTCAACTTTGTCGGAAAAGACGACTCTTGTGGAACAAAATGATTATGTTACTCGACTTGTAATCTACAGATACGGTCCTCGAGTTGAGTGCCTATTATGGTAGATGGTGAATTAAAATTAATTTAGTCAACTAGAAAAGGAACAAAAAGTAATAGTAAAGCAGAAACTGCTGGATTATCACAGTAGTCGTCAAGTTCACAAATATCCTTTAGAGAAGGGAATCTGCCAAACTTATCCAATCTGGTGACTCCCAACCTGTAGAAATATAGTTGACACTTAACTGCCCTCTGTAATAACTTAACAAGGCACTCAGTTGCATCAAGGCACCACAAAAAAGTATAAAAATAAAACCCAGAAGAATCCTGCAGCATCAACCAAGGCACCAAACATGAAAAGAATATGATAAAGCATATGATAAGCCTAATCAAGTAACAGCCTGACATATTCTTACTCAAAGAACCATGTATTTAAGCCATAATTACATACTATTTCAGCACCATTATATCAAAATACTGTAAATGCTGGAAACATAGATTAAAAACAGAAGATTCTAGATATAGTCAATAAGTGAGACAACATCTGTGGAGGGAGGAATATCTTCTCAAAGAGTGGAATTGAGCTACCCAATGAATCATTCATTCCTCTAATCAATACCAACAAAGAAAATGATTAACTGAATACAGAGCATATTGTTATTTTTGGGACTTTGTGTTCAAAAATTAAATACTGGCTATAGGCAGCTAGTCTTTTTTGCAGTAGGTGCATTTTTTAAAAAAAGAGACAGGTTCTGCAAAATACTAATGTCAAGATTCTTTAAAAAAGTAGACTGGCATGAATTTATTTTCTTCATATAATTGCAAGAAAATGTAGGAACACAATAAAATAAAAGAGATATACAACAGATCAAACTTTCCAGATAACTATCATATTCCAGTGTTGTCAACTACAAATTAATCATTGTGATCACAAATATAAGATCATGCACTTTTTACATCAAATTCTGCACTCCCAGCCTATGACCTTCTTAGGTCTTAATTCCAGACATGTACCAAAAATTTTGAAGTGAAAAATATTCCATTATAATTCAGCTGGTATATCAACTTATATTATGAAAGTCATTCGAGCAATATTAAGGTTTGTACTGACTGTTCCTCAGGTTATATTCTGTTCCGTTGGTCTACAACAATTTAGTCCAGAGTTACCATAAAATTATTGGGGTTCTTTTACATTGATGTAATGTGTTGACAATTTTCAGATGTGCTATGACTTCCCATGAAATTTTCCAAACTATTAATAATACCAAATATGATAAATAATTGAGCAACTGATAACACAAGGCTATACTTTCTGTAGACAAATGCATATGAGTAAAAGCGATCAATCTTGACATAATATCTTTGATATTAAATTGCAGTAATTGCACACTTGTCATTATTTTCTAATACATGTTTCAAGTAGTGATTACCATTGAAGGTTTTTTCCAATTTTCTAACAGTTTCCTTAACAAAAGTATATTGGTAAATATTCTATTTCTTTATATACCATTGACGGAAAATGTTTTTCCATAAGGTAGAAATTTAATAATAATTGCTGCCTTAAAGAAAGACAGTAATATCTTGGACACTATATTGGAAAAGTTAAAAATTTCTCATTTATGACCAAATAACAATGACCTGTTTACTGAATGACAACCTTTACCTGGTGAATTTAGCCATTAAAGTAGTTTATTTCTATGCAAAAGCTGACATACTGACAGAGTCATAATGGGACACTTTCCACTTCAACAGCTTAGAATTCATGTCAGCACCTATGATTTTCTCTCTGTTAATTTAAGTGTTAGCAGATCACAAGTTGAGATGCAGCTGTGGGGGAGGGGTGTATACTTTCCCAATGTGCATTCCAGGCAGATCCACAAGAACATTTGTGAAGAATTGTGCAGAAAAAAACTTTAGGCATGTCTAGGGAAGATAGAAAATTCAAAGCCAATTAAACACTAATACATCTGCAGAAAATCTCATCGGTACTGTAAGAATCAAAATTGAACTCTTGGCGTTAATGTAACTGTTATCATTAAACAGCAAGGCTGTATGTTTTGGCTTTATTGCTCTAAACTGCCTGAATCCAGGAAAGAAGTGAGAATGTAATTACAAGTGATTCATTGCCACCTTTTAAATGGTGCATGCATAACTAAGACAATCTCAATACAAAATATGAACAGGAAAGCCCTCACTAGCAGAATTACACACAAGTGGTTCCCACATATACAGCTGGAATACTTCTCAATAAGAACTGCTTGCCAGATAATTGTGATAAAGAAATCCCATTTGATAAATGCATTATGAAGACTATAGAGTTAGTTGGCTGACAACCCCTTCATCTATCTCAAGTCTGGGTGAAGATTACAGCAGCAGGCTAGGGCTAACAGCAAGTAAGAAGGAAATATACTCAATCTGGTGGATTAAATTGGTTGGCAGCTTTACTGGACGTTTAGGATGTCACTTTACAAGGATATCTAGCAGAAGAGAATCAATTAGAAGCAGCCAAAGAAGGAACAATTGATCAATGTCAGAAAGGTAAAGAATATATTATAATTTCACTGAATCCAACCTGCAAACCTACCACAATAAATTGGAACAGCGTGAAGAATGAGTATTGAATGTCATGGCAGGATCTTAACATGATAGTCACTTATGCCAGCAAAGAAGTGACAACATTGTTACTGAGTGCAGATTCTCCTAGCCTGGAGGTCCACAGACCAGGTTCAATGATTACCTTAATCAGCTTAGTTAGTTGTTCATCTTGCGCAAACTAGCCACCTGCAATTCTTCATCATTAAAAGTTGTACAACTAAATCTTCACAGTGCACTTGGACTGAGGAGAGCACTAGATGAAGACCTCACAGTATAATTAATTAATCTACCTTTATAGCATTGCTTTCACAAGTAACCCTACTCTCTCCATACCTCTGTTTTACTGCACCAATTGACACATGCTCCTCAAATGTTAATCATCATCTTATTTACTCAGTCCTAATGAAGCTAAAAACATGCAATAATGAGGTAATGCAGTGAAAGAGACCATCCTGATAACAAACGCCTCAGGGCCAGAAAGGACGTGGCTCTTGGATACACAGAGATATATTCTGCACTTTCTGGTGCAGATGACACAGTTGGAGACATTTCACCAGAGCTAGTTTGGAGATTAAACACCAGCACTTTTGCTACGATATCTTATAAGGAACATATAATAATCAACACCCACGCTATTTTCTGTACTGTTAACCCCAAGTCATCCTTTTCCAGCTTGAGCTCTTACCTGCTAGAAACTGTAATTTCAGCAGGCTGAAATTCTGAATAGTCAAAATTTACATCAATGTTAAGCTACCATGTATGAGTGTGAAATGCACACTCGAGTTTAGCAATAATTATATATGGTTAATACATAATTGGTGCCTTTACATCAGCATGAAAGAGGACTTGATCCAATTTTAAAATTAATGTTTGGAAAATTACATGGGCACACTCATATCCACAGGGTTGAAAAAGCACAACAGTACATTTTATCCATAATTTATAAACTGGTAGAATCAATATTTATGATTTTTGCCAATCTCTAACTCATGATGTCCGCTATAAACTGTCTTCTTACCACAACTTCCCTGTCCTTTCTATTCTCATCTGCTTCAAAACAAAAAGCAATGTTTTTATGGATTATTTAATCAGCAAGAAACAATTTCCTTTATCCTCTGAGGTTCAGGTTGTCTCAGATGAATCATGAACCTAGGTTAAGGATGATTATTTTCAATTCTTACTTTCCTTCTTTGACTTTCTTTTAGGTGCTCAGTAGCTGGGGGTTTTTTTTCCCCTGGAGCATCAGATGCTGAGGGGTGAACATATATAGAGATTTATAAAATCATGACGGGCATGGATAGGGTGAATAGCTAAGGTCATTTTCCAAGGGTAGGGGAGTCCAAAACTAGAGGGTATAGTTTAACGTGAGAGGGGAAAGATTTAAAAAGGACCTGAAAAGTAACTTTTTTCAGGCGGTGGGTGGTGTGTGTATAGAATGAGCTGGCACAGGAAGTGGTGGAGGCTGGTACAATTGCAAACATCTAAAGGCGTTGGGAGGGGTATACAAATAGGAAAGGTTTAAGAGGGATATGGACCAAATGCTGGCAAATGGGACTAGGTCAAATTGGTTAGCACAGATGAGTTGGACTGAATACTGACAGGAGAACTAGGTTCTCTCCTGCATCACCTCGCATTGCTGGCTACTGGCCAGTTGAAATTGATGAGATGAGCCTCTTTGTGTTCATTAACTACACAACATTGTACTCTGATGAGAAAAATGCTTTTTGACAATGCCTAGTTGGTGGAAAATTTGAAAGAATTGTTATATGTTTTCAACCTATGACTGATTTCACAAGGAACAGCAATGACATTTTTTCTCTACAATAAACATATGCTGCCTTGAGGTAAGTTGGAACATACAACTCAAGTGTGCAACAGCAAAATTCTGTGGTTGCTGAATATTTGAAAAAATGATCGAAAACACTGAATGTATTCAGTAGAACTGGCAGGAAACTTGGACAAAAAAAGAGTCAATGTTCTACGTGATGTGTAAACTGGCTGCTGTGGCTGTATGGTTGCATCTTAAAATCTACACTGTGCCAGAACAATTAACAGCCAAGTCTCTACAAGAATGATGGGAAAAAATGCCCAACTTCACAGGAACAATAACCTACTGTGCAAGGCAAAACGAGACACTGCTCGATAAGCAGGAATTTGGTGATAAGGGCTACTAAAACATTGCTTCACCTTTGTGGTTATCAAGGCTACAAAATCAAAGGTGGAAGGGAAGACAATGAAATAGATGTATCTCATCTATACACTCTTGGATGGGCGATCTTAGAATCACGAGGGTCCTGGGTGGGATTGAACTTTTAAAAGAAAATATATTAAAATAAGTGTTTTGAAGGCATCAGCAGCATAATTTGGGAGCAGCTATCACAGAAGCAGGACACTGAGCCCAGAGTTGAGGGAAGGACAGACCCAGCTGAGTGAATGAAGCCCGAGTAATTCTCACCAATAAGTAGTTCGGTACTTAAGTTTATAACGTGATGCAATTTTATGCTGTAGTGTTAAACTGACTGAGTGATAAATAAAGAAGTAGGTGCATTAAGAATCAAAGAATCCCTACAGTGCGGACACAGGCCCTTCAGCCCAACAAGTCCACACTGACCCTATCCCACCCAGGCCCATCCCCAGTCTCTATGAGCAATTTAGCGAGGCCAATCCACCTAGCCTGCACATCTTTGCATTGAGGAAGGAAACCGGAGCGCCCAGGGGAAACCCACGCAGACACAGGGAGAATGTGCAAATTCCACACAGAGTTGCCCAAGGGTGGAATCGAACACAGGTCCCTGATCCTGTGAGGAAGCAGTGTTAACCACGAAGCCACCCCAAAGGTACAGGCTATAATCATTGTGTTCACTGGGAGGGCAATAAGCAACACTTCTGCCCTAAAACCTTTATTTACATATAACGAGGTCATATGAGTAAAGCCAACACTTAAAGAAAGGTATTCCAAACATTCCCCTTTTCTTAAAGCAGAAGAAGAAAAATGCACCATCATTTGCACCTTACCCCAAATACACGGTCCCTAAAGAAACTATCATGCATAGATTTTAAAAAGTATGATGTTTCTTGTTGATTTCAATCATGCCTTCCCTACACATGCACTGCACACACAGGTAGCAATTTAAGCCATGAGGCACATAAATCCCAATAGATGAGACGTATACCACATCTTTTTGTACGGGAATTTGGAGAATACTGACAGGAGAACTAGGTTCTCTCCTGCATCACCTTGCATTATTTGCTACTGGCCAGTTGAAAATTGAGGAGAGGAGTCTCTTGGTGTTCATTAACTACATAATATTGTACTCTGATGAGAAAGTGGGGGACAAATAAAAGTTTATTTTTAAAGAGTGGGTGGCAGCTACATAGGACAATAGCAACCATATGGCAGGTGCTAGCTGGAAATGGACATTCTACTGTCAGGTGATTGTAGCATAGCTGCCAGAAGACTATTTAATGGTCTTGAAGACAAGTTTACAAGATCTGTGGGCAGGCAGCAGGTCAACTGAAAGATTTTAGGGAAGTAAGTCTACCATACCATCTGAAATGGCCATGAAATCCTCTCAGACATATTAAGTTTCTACAAAGACTAAAATAAAACTAGACAGACCGGCTGAGAATGACCAAGGCAATGGAAAAGACAACATCATAGCCAGTCCTACTTGACCTGCAATGTCAACGACCCATTACTAACATCTGGGGCTTGTGTAAAAATTAGAAGTTATCCCAGAGACTATATCAGCAGCAGTCTGACTTTTTAAGTCTAGTATGACTTTATCCCAGATACCTCCAGCATCTCATTTGGATTCCTCCTATCTCACTGGTAGGACAGATTCACCAGACGTAGCAGCAAATTGGTATGCAGTTGTGAGAGTATTTTTCTGGAAGTCCTCAACATTGTTATTGGAATCCATGAAGCCTCATGGCATCAGATCAAATATGGGCAAGGGCATTTCTTGCTGAATACCATTTATTGCACCACCATCACTTCGACAGATGAATCAATGCTCTGAGATGTCAAACACCAATTGGGAGAAACTCTGCAAGGGCACACAATGTCCTCTGGGTGATGGACATGGCTACTGGATTAGGTCTGCAACAGGTGATGAAGAAACCAACAAGAAGAAAAGATGACTTCCTCACCCTTACCAAACCACATGTCACAGATGCATTGTCCATGACAGTATTAGTAGGTGCGAGCACTGAAAGCCCTGGTGTAGGCAGTTCTAATGTCACAATAAGGATTCAGTCCACATTGTGGTGGCACTTGCACCTTGGTTAATTCAATAGATTTTTAAAAGAGCTAGCAACTCAAAACTGAGCTCCTGCTAGTTAGCAGTATTGTCAGAATCAAGTGTAACCTGCAACTTTGTACCTCTATATCCCCACATGATAGAGAAAGCTGACCAATAACACAACCTTTGGATCTGATCCAAGCCTTGTAGTTCAGCTACATTCAAATGTGAATGGTGGTGAACAATTTAACACCTAACTGCAAAAGGAGGCTCCACATGTATCCCCTCCTCAATGATGGGGCAGCCCAGTAAAACACTGTATCACTGTATACAACAGCAGCTATTACATGTATCCTGCATTCTGCTCTGTTATGCTATTGCACTTGAATAGTACAATCTACCTGTAAAGCACTCAAGAGAAGACTTTCACCGTATCTCAGTAGATGTGACAGTAATAAATCAAATCAAAACAGGGTTAAAGACAAGGTTGAAGTATTTGTGATCATCTTCAGTCAGAAGTGGCATGTGGATAATCCATCTTTTGCTCCACTTACATAATATTATCACAATGAAATAAAATATGGATTATTCTTCTCTAAAATTCAACAATTAACTTACAGCCTTGGACTTTGGTTTCAGGGAAACAGTTAAAGAGTAGCTAGGGTACATTAAAATGCCAAAGTTACCTAACTTGAAAGTAGCCAAATTATTAACTTTCAAGGGAATGTCTAAACGAAATAGCTGTCACTGACCATCACACTCTGTATAGGTATCCAAGGATAACTTTCTGATGTATTAAAAATCACTATCTGGAATGACTAGCTCATATGGACACCTTCAAATACCTCTGGGAATAAGACTGCCTTAATACAAACGCAATAAAGACTTAAATCCAAAATTCATTATGCAAAGAGGATTAAAACCTCCTGATCCATATCAAAGATTCTCCAGAATTTCACAATCCAATTTTTCTGTTCCTTAGTGAAGGCTAAGATGAATACAGAGTGTAGTATTCTTTCCCCATCGCTGATAACAGAGTTGCTTGCATTCAAGTTCCTTTTTCAAATGTGTGGCTTTTTAAAAAATCTGCCATCAATACTAGCAATTGTCAATTCCTGCTAAAATCTAGAGGAACAGGTATTGGAAATTTCAAAGCCATAGTGACTCACCCAGTTGCCAATGTCCAAAGCTGCAGAGTAAATTCCTGATAATTCTCTGTTGTTTATAATATCTACTGGCTCCCTTTCAGCTATCAAAATCTACTCAAACCTGTCACATCATTTCTAACGCATACTGTGCAAAATGGCTACCACCCTCAAAGCCTTATTTACATATGGTGACATCAGTGATGACTTAAGTATGGCAAGCCACAGAGGTACAAATGTACAATGTTATCAGGATAGCTCTTATAGTGTGGATGTAGTGTCTGTACTCTCAGCAAGGAGGCCAGAGTTCAGGTTCCACCTGCACTTCGTAAATGATGCAGAAACAAGATGACAGAGGAGTAGGGCTCCTGAGCCGGAGCTTGCCTGCTCTGACTGCTTGTCTTATTTTTCCCCCTCTTGTTCTTTTTTCTCTCTCTGCCTTACTTACCTTTTGTCCTGAGCTCAGACAGCACCAGCGGCGGCGAGAGTCCAGTATAGACCTCAATTAAGCCCAGCACAGACCTCGAGTGGGTGCAGTGCAGAGGAAGCCGAGCGCAATGCGGATATTGAGTGGGATCAGTGCGGAGGAAAGCAAGCCCAGTGCAGATCTTAACCAAATACAGTGAAAGTCCTTATGGACAGTTTTCGTCTTTAGCCATAATTCAGCGCCATTTTGAATAATTTAAGAATAAGGAAAAATATTGTTTTAAGAGTCCATTAGTCCTGAGCCAACTTATCACCATCACTGATGCCTGCACCACCATCCCTCCTCCAGTGCAGATCTTAACCAAGTCCGACGTGGAGGAGAGTGGGCCCAGTTTCCCTTTCCCTGGTAAGTATAGGATCTAGCATCGGAATTGATGACTGCTGCATTGGCGGAAGCAAAGCCAATGAGCGAAAGATGGTGCCTGTGGATTGGTGACTTTGACATTGGTTGTGTACAGTGCTGATGGCAAAACAGTGGTGGAAGGGCATCACAGAGACAGAAAGGCGGCACCTGAAGATCAGCAACTTCAACATTGGTTGGGTCCAGTGTAGAAGGCAGCAAAGTGATGGAGGAGGGATAGCGGTGCAGGCATCATTGATGGTGATAAGTTGGCTCAGAACTAATGGACTGTCTTAAAACAATATTTTTCCTTATTCTTGTTATTCAAAATGGCACTGAATTGTGGCTAAAGATGAAAGCTGTCCATAAGAACTTTCACTGTATTTTAACGCATTTTTGTTAAGAAGATGTGATAATAAAATCATTCACTCATGTTCCAGGTGCATATCATAACATTTCTAATTAACCGGTTCAGATATATCTACAAAGGTAACAAGTTCATTATCTTTCATCAAAACTTTCTGTGTGTTAGTCAGCTTTGCAAGCACTTACACTGCCACCCTAAATAATAAAGTGTGAAGCTGGATGAACACAGCAGGCCAAGCAGCATCTCAGGAGCTTTTGTGCTCCTGAGATGCTGCTTGGCCTGCTGTGTACATCCAGCTTCACACTTTATTATCTTGGATTCTCCAGCATCTGCAGTTCCCATTATCTCTGATACACTGCCACCCTTCTGTTATTGGCATTGTCTGCAGATGAAGTCACTGTTCCAGAGTTTCTAGCAAAAGCAGGATCAGTAATGGATGATCAGCTTCCTGTCATTCTTACTGTTGACAATTTACTTCTTATTTTCCTGAAATTTTAATTATCATATACTGAGTTTGGAGGTTAATTGGAAGCTGTGCCACCATTTATTTTACTGGAAGAATTATTCAAAGAAACATTTTTTCATCTTTAAGCCAAGGACATGGTGGTCACAGAGGATTATTTGCTTGAGCAATGGGAATCTGCACCAGCATCTTCGCACTCCCAACAGGGAATCAAAAAAAATATTTGGACTGAAGCATGTCAGGCTTTAATTCTAGAATGTTTCTGATGCTAAGCAGCAGCAAACCAAATGTTATTAAAATAATTGATCTACAAATGTTATACAGATATAGCACATTTTAATCTATATGTAAGGGAAGTCTGAGGGCCAGTAACATACTTTTCTTTTAATGTCCTGACTGTAGAGATTTATATTCTCTGAACATGTTTTGCTGCACCCTCCAGGCCAGTTGAGATTTTTCTGTGCAATTATTTGCTACTTTTTCAAAACAATTTTACCCTTCATAGCATCAAACAGAGCCTTAAAATAAATAAAATTAACAAGTTCTAATCAGCAAGCACATTAGCACATGATTTAAAAGCAAAAGGAGAATGCATCTAAAGTTACTGCTTTATTGCAGGTTAGAATATACTGTACCTTTGAGTAAGCTGGATGACATCAAATCATATGATGCTGTAATAAACTAGTCTCCACCTTGCTCCATATATATTCCGTCAATAGACAGCCAACGTTGCACATGTCATCTAAGTAACCATACAACCCAAAACGGGGAGCTATTGATGTGCAGTGGTATTATCCCTACTTCTGGGCCAGAAGGCCCAGTTTCAAGTTTCACCTACTCCAGAGGCATGCAAAATCATCTCTGAGCAGATTGATTAAAAATATTTATAACTCAGGTCGTATATGTATGTTTGACCTATCATGTTTGTGTAAATGTGTAATTTTCAATAAACCTCCTAGATCTGACTTTTTGTGGTATATGTTAGGTATGCTAATACACAAAATAAAACACACAAACCTCAAAAGTTACCTCACTGCCATGCTAACTGCACCATTGTTTAGTGGTCTGTGAAATCTGCTAAATGCATAAAAATCAAGATCACCAATGATTTTTAATGGTAGTAGTCCTAGGGTAATTACAGCAATAACTTGTGTTTATTTAACACTTTCAAATCGCATAAAGCCCCAAGTTCCTTCACAGAAGCAATATGAAACAAAAATTGATGATGAGACACATAACCCCTAGGGGTCAAGTAATTTTAAGGAGAATCCTAAAAAAGGAGAAAAAGAGAGTATCCTCAAGAAACTGTGGAATGGTGTAATTTATGGTATGAGACACATTCCAAAATGTGCTCACTTCTGCACTGTCCAACTATTCCAAAATTATAGGTGGACCTTCAGTTGCCTAGATCCAAAGCTCTGAAATTATTTCTTTACATTATTTCTGCCCTGTTTTTCTCATTTGATACATTCCTTATAATCTAATTTTTTGATCAAGCTTATGGTCATCTTGTCTAATATTGCTTACGTAGCTCATTGTAATATTTTGTTTTATAATGTTCCTATGAAGCATCTTCAGGATGTTTTATTATGCTAAAGGTGTTATAAAAATATAATTCATTGTTATTTCATTGGAACAAGATGCAAGTAAAAGCTATGTCAGTACTATTCTCATGGTAAAGCTGAGCCAGTGAACATTACTGTCCATAATTATTGCCAGCTAAGTAGGCATGGATCGGTCACAAAGCTGCATGAGTAAGTATGGAAATAGATAGGCTCCCTACTGTAGAGGTGTACAGCCTTTGGTTTCCTCCTCAAACCTTAATCATACCCAAGTAACAGATAACAACACAAGGAATAAGAGAAAGATATAGCCCCTTGAGCCTGTTACATCATTCAATAACATAATAGTTGATCTTCTGCCTCAGCTTCATCTTCTCACACTGCCCTATGTCCCTGGTTTTCCATGTTATCTTAAACTCTGATTTGTATATACATAGCAGCTAAATATCAACAGTTCTCTGGGGCAGAGATTTTCAAAGATCCACTATCCTCTAAATAAGCAAATGTCTCCTGACCTCAGTTCTACATAGTTAACACCTTATTCTGAGATTGTGACACTCTTCCAGATTCGTCTGCCAGAGAAAACATTCTCCCAGTCAAGTCCCTTCAGAATCTTATAGACATACTTTCAACCAAAATCAAACTTTTAGTTGTAGTACAAATCAAACAATACCAATGACTTCCTGAAATATGAGAATCTGCCTGCTTTTTATCATCTACTTTTCTGGATGAACTGAGCCAATATTACACACACATGGAATCGTATTCAAGAAATCACACTTTCAGAGGCAGCAACTGCCTTTTTTTACATTGACTTGTTCTTTTAAAATTTCTCCATTATGGACAACGTTCTTGCATTTATATCCACCATCCAGAAGATTGCGTTAAGCACAAGTCAAGTGGGCATCTGACAAAAAAAATCCTGCACAAATATCATGGTTATCAACTCCATTTTGTGCTTTGCACTTAAACATATATTATTAACAATACCAGTACTAAATGTATCTATTCATGGAGTATTGCATGTTTTTAAGGGAAAGCTAGATAAGAGAAAGGATCAGGAGGATATGAGGATGAGACAACTAGAATGAATTTTTTGGAAATAAGCTGAGCCTTTTTTGGAATTTTTAACAGTGTGTATTCTTCTATAAAAAATATTACTGCACTGTTTGGTGACATGTTCCTCCATCTTCTAAATTTTCAACAGCTCAGGTACAAGCATACCATATTTATTGAAGGGCTGATTTCCTCTTTCCTGTGCTTCAATGAGTTGTTGTCTCCTCCACCTGGTCACTTATTTTGCTTGGCAGCGTATTCATATATTTTCTTCATTAAACAGTTCTGCAGGTGCTTTCATGTCAACCCCAAGATGTGAGAATTAGAGAAACAATAGGTATGGTTTGGGTCTTCCTTTGTTTCTTAACATGTGCAGTATTCATTTTAACTGACCGGATACACCTTTCTGTAAGATGTATCCCCAAGGGTAATGAAGTGGTGTCGAACTCATGTTATTCAGCAAATTCCTCAGAATCTCCAGCTCAGCAAACAGAGCTCGTACTACTGAGATGACTGTTGTAACTCTCATGTCTTTCACCTTCCAGATAAAAGGGAATCGCGAAGGTTGTCTGCAATTATGAAGCTGCATTCTTATGACCGAGTGTGAATAAATTGGTTCTCATTGCGCGTCATGATCTGGGAGTACTATCACCAAAGTAAATGGAGTAGTTTGTGCTGTCAAAGGGATGTACTGATCTTGTCAACAGTGCACTTAGCTTCACATTATATTACAATTTCTGGAACTGAGCTTGCCAAAACTTTATGCCCCTGTCAGTTCTAGCATGATTACTTCTACTGTGAGACTAGGATCAGAGTCCCTCTTTGGTTAAGATCTCTGGGATCAAGGCAAATTCTTAGTCATCCATTTGGCTTCTCTCTCATCATGGTGAAATTTGCTAAGTCTGTACTTTCTGAGACTCTGTCAATCACCTTCTTTTCATCAATCTCTTGGAGCTCTCTTTCAATCTTTCCTTTTAGTTGGTTGGTATTTTATACAGGAGATGAATCACTAGTTTCATTGCTGGGTCAATGGGAATTTGGCAATATGTTAAAAAATGGGCACTGACAAAGTTACTTCTCCGTAACCCTTCAAAGCTCAGATACAAGACTGGCCGAGTCAGCAATTCCCAGATTAGTAGCTGCAAAATCATGTTGATTCAACAAATTATGCTCTGCTCCTGCACTGCATTCACCAGATTCCCATAACTTTCCAATTTCACACACCAAAATCGTATTTATTTTAAAACTGTATTCTATGTTGAATAATTAAATAATCAAAATGATTTTTTTCAACCAAGAAGTGTACTTACTTATACCTGAGGAAGAGAGAACCTTTTGTAAAAGGTAAAGTTTGATGGCTAACTAATTATTGTTTGGTCTTAATCTTCTGTAGGGTGGGGTGGTCAGGAGAGGGGGGAATTGTGGCAAGTGGGGGGGAAGAGGAATTTGCTGCTTACAACCCCAAATTCGCCATGGTTTTTACCAGTGTTTTTCAGTTTTTCTGGTACTTTGCAAGATTTTATGATGGGATGCAGCATGTATTTATTGTGTCACAGATGTAGTGTCACAGTATTTCTACACAAAAAGTCTCCACATGCAGGTTCTTGCCCTGAGTCATATTTCATCACCTTGAAGAATTACCAAAGAAATAGGATATTGTGAACAGCCAGGTATTAACAGGGTGGTATGGTGGCTTAGTGGTTAGCACTGTTGCCTCATAGCGCCAAGGACTTGGGTTTGATTCCAACCTCAGATGACTGTCTGTGTGGAGTTTGCATATTCTCCCCGTGTCTGCACACATTTCCTCCGGGTGCTCCTGTTTCCTCCCACAGTCCAAAGATGTATAGGTAAGCTGGACTAATCATGCTAAATTGCCCATAGTATCCAGGGATGTGTAGGGTAGGTGGATTAGCCAAGGGGAAATGTGCAGTTAGAGAGATAGGGTAGGGGTTAGGTCTGAGTAGAATGCTATTTGGGAGGTTAGCATGGACTTGATGGGCTGAATGGGCTACTCACACACTGTAGGGGTTCTATGATCTATTACAATTGTATGGGACAGGATGGATGACCAGAGTTCTTTGCTGTCTGTCATTGTTCATGTGTATCTGTAATAACAAAGAAATTACAGTTGTGAAAAAAGTACACATTTTAAGTTACTGATGTGCAAGAATACAAAAGTTACTAGGCCATGCAGCAAGAATCCCTCCTAAAAACTGTACACAACTGGCATAGTCAAAAAGATTTAGAACAGAATACACACCTTTCAAACAGAGCTACCGGTGCAATGCAAATAACAAAATGGTTTGAGATCCATTATGTTATTATCTTTCTTATCAGCAATATGTTTTAAACGACTATAAAGTTTAGAGTTACCCATGATTCTTTTACTGCTATATATTTTTGCCCTTTATATGGTGCAAACATTGATTAAAAGCTTTACTAATTAGTGGAAAGTGTTATCAGTCCTGTAAAAACCAAAACAAACCACAATGCATGAGCCTGTCACCATAATTTGTTTTCAACAGAATGATGCATTTCCATTTCCACCTCTGAAATAAAAGATGTGGAATTCTTCCATTGATGCTGTCAAGATGAATATTGCCAGGAATTAACACATGTCAATAATATATGAAGAGCAGCATAACAGTATGCTTTGCCTTTTACTCAGGGAGAGCAAATACAAACATAGTGCATTTCAGTGTCTAGAGTTGCTCATTAACTGCTTTGCTTTTATCAGATACGGTGAATAATTTAAACTCAGAAACCTGAGCTAATTTGCTACAGTTATATTCAATTGTGCTGGTGTTAGAAAGCAATGGCTCTTCTCTGTGGTCGATTGAAGAAGTCATTACTCATGGGTCAGAAAGAAACAGAAGCAGAGTTAGGTATTTATCAACATATATATGGAACTTTAGGTTTGAACAGTTAAATGCAAGGATGGAAAAAGGATCTTTGTAACTTTGCCAAATTCTGTATTCAATTTTAAATCCTTGTAATACTGCAATAAGACTGTCTGATATTGGGAGGTATGCTTAGAGAAATTACTCAAATAAATGTTGAATTATAACTCAATCTACAATTACATTGCTCTAATGATTCATCCAAATTGCAGTAACATTCCACATTGACAATTACCTATTTTCCATTTTAGTTCATATTTATCGTCAGAACTCATAGATAACAATAATATGACTAGTTGCCAACATCCACACCATTAGTCTGGCAAACTTTTAATAAATTCAAATAAGGCTGTGGCAAACAATAACAACAACCTGTATTTATACAGCACTTTTAATGTAGTAGACTGCTACAAAGCACTTCACTGACTGGTATCAGACAAAATATGATACTAAGCCACACAGGAAATATTAGGCCACTGAACAAAAGCTTGATCTAAAAGATAGGTTTTAACCACTGACTCGAATCAGGAGAGGTAGGTTGAGATCAAAACGCCCTCTAAATTGCACAGGAGGTGTTCAGCAACTTGTAAGTTCCCTCACAGGTCACAAACAGGTTATAAGCCTCCACATTGATACAGAGACAAGGAAGAGTGGTAGCATAGAGGGACCTGAACAGAAAAACGGTCATTTTAAAATCAAGCTGTCATTGGACTAGAAGTTGAGGCAGGTTAAACAAGCAAAAATGGCTATAAATCATATTGCAGAAGTGTAGATTGGACAATAAGTTAATGGAACCTTTTAGCAAAGTTACAAAGATCCTTTTTCCATCCTTGCATTTAACTGTCCAAACCTAAAGTTCCATATATATGTTGATAAATACCTAACTCTGCTTCTGTTTCTTTCTGACCCATGAGTAATGACTTCCTTCAATCGACCACAGAGAAGAGCCATTACTTTCTAACACCAGCACAAACCCCACTGCCTTAACATTAAATTCATTCTCCTCCATAATCACACAATTAAATTGAATCAGGCATTATAATTTTCTGTCCAGAGTTTAACCCCATTCATAACCAAGATTACTTATTACTATATCCATAACATTAACTGTCTATTCCTGCCTCAGCCCCTTTGCTACTGAAATTCATTTCAAGTTTTTCACAGCCCTCGATCCAATTTCAATCATGTCCTCCTTCCCACCTTTAATCGTCCATGCTTTAGAAAGTGGAACTGAATCACAGAATTGTTACAGCGCAGGAGGTCATTCAGCCCATCATGTCTGCATTACCTCTCTGAGCATTTTAATATAGTGCCCAATATCTTATCTTTTCTCTTTAACCCTGAATATTATTTATTTTAACGTTAATCGTCCATTGGCCTCTTCAGTGCCTCAAGTAAATGTTGTCTCCACCACACTTTCAGGTGGTGCATCCCAGTCCTTAACTACACCGTGCAAAAAGGTTTTCCTCACCTCAAATTTGCTTCTTTTACCAAACACTTTTAATTGGTGCCTCTGGTTCTTGATCTATTTTCAAGTAGGAATAGTTTCTCCTTATCTACTCTGTTCAGACCCGAAATGATTTTAAAAACTTCAATCAATTCAGTTCCAACTTCCCTAATCATCCCTTATAACTGAAGTGTTTCATCCCTGGAACGATTGTCATATACCTTTTCTGCACTCTCTCCAATATATCCATAACCTTTCTATAATGTGTTGCTCAGAACTGCACATCTAACCAGTGTCTTACATAAGCTAAATATAACCTCCCTGCTCTTGTAATCTATGCTCCTATTTTTGAAGCCTGGAATACTGTTTGCTTTTCAAATAGCTCCCTCTACCTGACCTGCCACTTTTAATGGGTTCTGTAAACCCTGATCTCTATGCCCCAGACAACTTTTATTAGCCCATAAATTGTCTCTCTCTGTTCTTTGTGCCGAAGTGCAATCACTCAATTTCTGACTTGCAAAAAAGCAATAGTTTTGGCTTCACCAACATTGGAAATGAAGAAAAATTGGAGCACAAAACACCCACAAAATTGCCAAGTTAATCAAACTCTGGGCAATATCTACCTTTGTGAACACTGAAGACAACTATCCGTCCTACCCAACCTCATGTTTGCCACGCAGGTAACATAGTACTAATTCTTGCTGTCACTTTTTTTCAAAGTTGCTGTGATCCTAGAACGTACTAGCATAAGCAACTGAAGAAAGGTAAGCCATTAAGCCCCTCAAGCCTGCCAACTATTCCAAAATATCTTGGCTTATCTGCCCAAGGCCTCAACTCCTCAAAGCACTCAACTCCTCAATTTTTCAAAAATCTACTTCTAGCCTCCACAGCTCTTTGAGGTAAATCTTCACAACCTTCTGAAAGAAGAAATTCTTTCTCATTCCCGTTTTTAATGTGTGTCCCTTTGGTCTGTAATTGTGTCCCCCAGTTCAGAATACTCCTCAGTCATGCAAACATTTTCTCAATATCTACTCTATCAAGTCCCTCAGAATCATGTATGTTTCAATCAGTTTACCCCTTATTCTTCTAAACTGTAATAAATAAAACCCCGCACAGCCCGTTTCTATCTCCTTCCCAAAATCCACAAACCTGCCTGCCCTGGTCGACCCATTGTCTCAGCCTGTTCCTGCCCCACCGAGCTCATCTCCACCTATCTGGACTCCATTTTCTCCCCTTTGGTCCAGGAACTCCCTACCTACGTCCGTGACACCACCCACACCCTCCACCTCCTCCAGAACTTCCAATTCCCTGGCCCCCAAGACCTCATTTTCACCATGGACGTCCAGACCCTATACACCTGTATTCCGCATGCAGACGGCCTCAAGGCCCTCCGCTTCTTCCTGTCCTGCAGGCCCGACCAGTCCCCCTCCACCGACACCCTCATCCGCCCAGCCAAACTTGTCCTCACCCTCAACAACTTCTCTTTCGATTCCTCCCGCTTCCTACAGACAAAGGGGGTGGCCATGGGCACCCGCATGGGCCCCAGCTATGCCTGCCTCTTTGTAGGTTACGTGGAACAGTCCCTCTTCCGCACCTACACAAGCCCCAAACCCGACCTCTTCCTCCGTTACATTGATGACTATCGGCGCCGCCTCTTGCGCCCCAGAGGAGCTCGAACAGTTCATCCACTTCACCAACACCTTCTACCCCAGCCTCCAGTTCACCTGGGCCATCTCCAACACATCCCTCACCTTCCTGGACCTCTCAGTCTCCATCTCAGGCAACCAGCTTGTAACTGATGTCCATTTCAAGCCCACCGACTCCCACAGCTACCTAGAATACACCACCTCTCACCCACCCTCCTGCAAAATTTCCATCCCCTACTCCCAATTCCTCCGCCTCCGCCGCATCTGATCCCACGATGAGGCATTCCACTCCCGCACATCCCAGATGTCCAAGTTCTTCAAGAACCGCAACTTTCCCCCCACAGTGGTCGAGAACGCCTTTGACTGCGTCTCCCGCATTTCCCGCAACACATCCCTCACACCCCGTCCCCGCCACAACCGCCCAAAGAGGATCCCCCTCGTTTTCACTCACCACCCCACCAACCTCCGGATACAACGCATCATCCTCCGACACTTCTGCCATCTACAATCCGACCCCACACCCAAGACATTTTTCCATCCCCACCATTGTCTACTTTCCGGAGAGACCACTCTCTCCGTGACTCCCTTGTTCGCTCCACACTGCCCTCCAACCCCACCACACCTGGCACCTTCCGCTGCAACCGCAGAAAGTGCTACACTTGCCCTCACACCTCCTCCCTCACCCCCATCCCCAAGACGACTTTCCATATTAAGCAGAGGTTCACCTGCACATCTGCCAATGTGGTATACTGTATCCATTGTACCCGGTGTGGCTTCCTCTACAATGGGGAAACCAAGTGGAGGCTTGGGGACCACTTTGCAGAACACCTCCGCTCGGTTCGCAACAAACAACTGCACCTCCCAGTCGCGAACCATTTCAACTCCCCCTCCCATTCTTTAGATGACATGTGCATCATGGGCCTCCTGCAGTGCCACAATGATGCCACCCGAAGGTTGCAGGAACAGCAACTCATTTTCCGCTTGGGAACCCTGCAGCCCAATGGTATCAATGTGGACTTCACCAGCTTCAAAATCTCCCCTTCCCCCACCGCATCCCAAAACCAGCCCAGCTCATCCCCTCCCCCCACTGCATCCCAAATCCAGCCCAGCCTGTGTCTGCCTCCCTAACCTGTTCTTCCTCTCACGCATCCCTTCCTCCCACCCCAAGCCGCACCTCCATTTCCTACCTACTAATCTCATCCCACCTCCTTGACCTGTCCGTCTTCCCTGGACTGACCTATCCCCTCCCTACCTTCCCACCTATACTCTCCTCTCCACCTACCTTCTTTTCTCTCCATCTTCGGTCTGCCTCCCCCTCTCTCCCTATTTATTCCAGAACCCTCACCCCATCCCCCTCTCTGATGAAGGGTCTAGGCCCGAAACGTCAGCTTTTGTGCTCCTGAGATGCTGCTTGGCCTGCTGTGTTCATCCAGCTTCACACTTTATTATCTTAAATAAAAGCTTAACCTGCTTAGCTATAGTTGATGAACAAACTCTTTATCTCAAGTATCAGCCTAGAGAATCTCCTTTTAACTGCTTACAAAGTAAATGTAACCAAAAGTGTGTATAGTACTCCAGGTACAGTCACGCCAACATCCTGTACAGTTGAAACAAGAATTCCTATTATTAAACTCCGACCCTTATCAATGAAGGTCAAAATTCCATTTACCTTCTTAATTTCTTGCTGCACTTAATGCTAACTATTTGTGCTTCTTTCAGAATCTTTGCTGATTTTTCACTATTTTTAATTTTATTCTTTTATCAATTTTGAATTATTAGTTAGCAATGTCTGGAGGACTTTAGGACTTGTGAGAAAAGGAAAAGAACAGACCAAACAAGTTTTGTTTGTCAGGCCATGCCTGGAGGATAAATGCAGGGTCAATCTCGATTAAAAAGAGTTCTAACAAACATGGTGACTCTGCGAAGAGCATTGTGTTTAAACAGTTAGTAGGAGTTGGCCATTAAGAAAGTCAGTACCATGGATTTAATTCCAACAGGCTTGGAAGAGACCCCATGTTCAACCAGATGGCAGTTGTTAGATGCCAATTGGGGAAGGTTTAAACTAATAAGGCGGGAGTATGGGAACCAATGCAGGAAGTTGGAGGGAAGTGGGGATAGAAACAAAGGGGAAAGCTGAAAGTGGAAGGCAGAGAAAGCAAAGACAGAAATCAGAATAATTCTAAAAGGGCAATAAATGTCAAAAAAATGAGCCCAAAGGCTCTGTGTCTCAATGTGAGGAGCAATTGTAATAAGGTGGATGAATTAACTGCACAAATAGTTATTAATGAATGCGATGTAATTGGGATCACAGAGGTCTGGCTCCAGGGGACCAAGGATGGGAACTCAACGTGCAGGTTATTCAATTTTTAGGGAAGACAGACAGAAAGGAAAGGGAGGCGGGGTAGCATTGCTGGTTAAGGAGGATACTAACACAATAGTAAGGGAGGACATTAGCCTAAATGATGTGGAACACCAAAGGGAAAAAGACATAAGTGGGAATTGTGAACAGACCACCAAACAATAGTTGCGGTGTTGGAGACTGTAACAAACAGAAAATTAGAGATGCATGCAGAAAGGGAACAGCAGTTATTATAGGTGACTTCAATCTACATATTGATTGGACCAACTAAACTGGTAGCAATGCCAATGGAAGATGATTTCCTGGAATTCCTGAGTCATGGTTCCCTTGACCAATATATTGAACAACCAACCAGAGAGCAAGTCATCCTACGCTGGGTATTGTGTAACGAGACAGGATTAATTACCAACATTGTGGTGCGAGATCTTTTGGAGAAGAGTGACGATAATATGGTAGAATTCTTCATTAAGATGGAGAATGTGACACAATTAAATCTGAAACTAGGGTCATGAACTTAAAGAAAGTTAACTTTGACAGTATGAGGCCTGTATTGACTAGGATAAACTGGCCAAGGATACTTAAGGGGTTGATGATGAATAGACAATGGCAGACATTGAAAGAACACTTGGATGAACTTCAACAATTGTACATTCCTGTCTGGTATAAGAGTAAAACATGGAAGGTGGCTCAACCATGGCTAACAAGGGAAATCAGGAACAGTGTTAAAGCCAAACAGGAGGCATATAAATTGGCCAGAAAAACTAGCCAACCAAGGACTGGAAAAAAAATTTAAAATTCAGCAGAGGAAGGCAAAGGGTTTAACACAGAAAGAGAAAACAGAATATGAAAGTAAACTTGCAGAAAACATAAAAACTAACTGCCAAAACCTCTATACATATGTGAAGAGAAAAAGACTGGCGAAGACAAATGTAGATCCCTTGCAGTTAGAATAAGGTAAATTCATAATGGGCAACAAAGAGATGGTAGGCCACTTCAACAGATACTTTGGATATGTCTTCACTAAGGAGGACAGAAATAACCTTCAGGAAATGCTAGGGGACAGAGGATCAAGCGTAAGGAGGAACTGAAGGAAATCCTTACTAGTCAGGAAATAGGATTGGGGAAATTGATGGTATTAAACTCCGTTTGCCAAGTTTAGCCCACTCACTCAATCTATCTTTAAAGCCCTTGCAGATTCGTTATGTCCTCATTACACCTGGCCATCCCAATTATTTTTTGTATCAGAATAAAAATCTGCATACATTACACTCTGCCCTTTCCTTAAAGACATTAAATGGATAAACGTTGGGTCAATTATTTTGGTTCTAGAAATGAAAAAAAAGTTTCTTTTAATGCATGAAGCTTTCAAACATTAGGACCTGATTTACATTCCTGAGTTGGATGTGAAGGAGTGAGACAATTCCCACTTCAGCAAACCTGCACTTTAAAAGTGGTTAGCTGCACTCCCCATTTGTAGACCAGGAGAAAGGTTGGATTATAAATTGGGTCAGATGTGCTGAGGAGAACTGAGGGTGCTGCAGTTGCTAAGGCAAGCTGAGTGGAAAGCCTACCCTAGGACTTCAATGTTGTATCCAAAATTTGAATTAAAGAATAAAATATAAAAATGTTTTCAACCCTCAACTCTCAGACACACTCACTCTCACTCAAACTCATAGAATCCAAGCCCCATTCATGCCAACCAATGCTTCACCCAACCCCAATGTCCCCTCATAACACACTCCTGCCCATCCCTACGGCTCCTTCTGCACCCAAGCACACAGGATAAAAATTAATGTTCCATTACATAAAATTCTCTTGCAGAGTAGATGCCACTGAAAAAGTACTCTCATTTAAACATTTTAGACTGCATGACAAGTTTGTCACTTATTGACAAGTTCATATTATTTGTCGGTTCTTGACATGTACCACAATTCTTAGCCGTTCTTGACAAATTTGACACACTTGGCCAAGATGATAAGTTTGACATTTTTTTGGCAGTTCTTGAGAGGTTTCACACTTATTTCATGGCTTTACAATTCCAAGTGATATATACACTTTTTAGGTACAAACTTCACTGGTCTTAACAATCCTGAAGAATAACCTGATTACTCCATTCAGGCCACCTGATCTCCATTCCCCTATCCCCAGGGTAATTTAACCAAGGTTATACTTGCATTGGAAGTAGCACATCAAGGATTCCCTAAACTGGTCTGTGGGGTGAAGCGTTTGCTCCACAATGAGAAATTGAGTAAATTAAATACTTTGTAATTAACAGAACGAGAAAATATCTCATTGAAACATGATCGCAAAGGAGACTGAGAAGAGACTAATCATTTCAGATTGAGATGAGGACAATTTACTTCACTCAAAATATTGTGAATATTTGGAATTCTGGAAGAGTTATGGATAGCTCATTGTTGAATACATTAAAGGCTGGGATAGGCATATTTTTTGATTCCTCAGGGAACTTAGGGGTATGGGAGGCAAGGAGGTGACACTGAAAGCCAAATATCAGCCTTGGTCGTGTTAAATGGTGGAACAGTTCATCATACCATATGATCTACATATGCTCCTATTTTTTGTGTTTTTGAGACACTCTTTTGGACTGTTCTTTGCTTCAATATAAGGTACTCAAGTTTTTTTAGAGCTGAGGGTTATCTTACAGTCATTTTAACTATATGAAATCTGAGGAGCTTTGTCAATTAGCCAATCTTTGCAAGATTTTTGCTAATTAAAATATTGATGATACTATTTGTTAAATGCTTACTTGTTAAGCCAGGATTAATTTGTTACTCAGCTATATTTGGCGAAACCCACCAGAAAGTTGTATGATTTCTGAACATTAAAAAGTGGGAAAAATAACTTGATTTTGAGCATTGTTGGTGCTTTGAATTTTCTTTTCATTGTCTGCTCCAATATCACCTCAAATTATTGATGCATTTCCATTTGCAGATGAGAGAATTCAGCCTATGAGGCAAGTGTATAAATGATCATGAAACAAGTTAAATTTCTACTCAATGCCTTGTTAAATATTTACAATTATAAGCATAAAAGTCAACAAATATAATGCTTAACCTTGTTGCAAAATGTCAATAGCAAAGATTTGATTTTCCTCTTCCTTTCCAACCTGCTTATTTTAAACTAAATACCGATATTTACAAGAAAGATTATAATAAGGAAGAGCACAGTTGCAGATTTTTTGAAAATATACAATTGTCAAATATACAAATGTCTAATGACTTAGGTAGTAAGGGATTGGATAGAAAATTAATTATTTCTGCACAATAATAAATATTACAAAATGAGTCTGGTAAATTACAAAAACAGACTCTTTAATTAGATACATTTGTGTCAAGTTAAATTGCAAAACATTAAGTCCTGGATAATTTTTGGTTGAAATAACAGCTCATCATTTGTATTTATGAAATAATTCAGGATGAGCTTCTGCAATGGACACATTTGTGAGAATTTGTTATAATCCTCTATTGCATAGTTATATACAATAGTCTTACTATTGGTACCATTGAGAACTCTCCATGTCACACAGCAGGCGTTACACTTTGCTACACATATGACACAATGTTTAAAAATGAAATTGCAATAAAATCTCCAAATTTGTGAGGGGACAGTTAGTGGTAGAACAGCACAACAATGTTTCAGATCCAAGGTTAGCATGTGCAAGGTCACATGCGATCTGCTATTAAATATTAAAATAATTATTATTTTGAGAAAATTCCCAACTGGGATCAGCATTTTTCAGACCATTGTTACCTTCCTTCTGCTCAAGTTTCCACGAATGGCAGCATAGGATCCTTCCACAGCACTTTCCAAACCTACCACCTCTAATATGCAGAAGGACAATGGTAGCAGGTGAATTGGAACATCACAACCTGCAAGCTCACAACAAGATCATGCACCATCTTGACTTGGAATTATTTTTGCCATTCTGTTAGTATTGTTGGGCAAAATTCTGGAAGTCATTTTTAAAAATTCATTCATTGAATGAGGGCATCACTGCCTAGGCAACATTTATTGCCTATCCTTAATTGCTTAGAGGGCAGTTAAGAGTCAACCACATTGCTGTGGGTCTGGAGTCACATGGAGGCCAGACCAGAGAAGGATGGCAATTTCCTTCCCTAAAGGACATTCGTGAACCAGATGGGGTTTTCCACCAATTATCAGTGGATTCATGATCATTATTAGACTCTTAATTCCAGACTTTCAGACAACATTATGGGTGTTTCTACACTACATGGATTACATAAAATAAAACCCTTATCCTACAGACAAATTTAGTGAATTTTCATCGTGCCACCTCCAATGCAAGTATATCCTTCCTTAAATAAAATTCCCACTGATTCTGGATATCGGAAAATCAGGAAGTAATGAAAACACTTAGCAGGTCAGCTGGCATTTCTGACATGGGAAATAGGATTAACATTTTGTTCTGACAAGAGTTCTGATAAAAGGTTAACTCTTTCTGTTTGTATATACACCACCTGACCTACTTAATATTTCCATCACTGTTTTTAATCCATGTAATGGAGTAAAAGTAAACACCCAGCCGTCATATAAAACATTGTAACATAATGTTGCAATACCAGGCCAGGCCATCAAATTCATGTTACAGTCTGGGTAGGAATCAGTTACTTTTATTTTTAAAGCAACAAAATGTGAGATCCTGGGAGCTTACTGGGAGAATAAAACACAAGATTCCTCAGTTTTGAACAAGTAAAATCAAACTGCAATAATGACAACCATAATACACATTCAACTTATTTCTAACATGCAGAATTAAGACTCTATTACCCATATTTACTGCTTATAATCTGCTGTCTATAAGCTTAAACTTTTCCATTAAAAATGCTGTTTAAATTTAATTACTGTAAAGCTTGCTACATTTTATGCCGTATTTTCCTTGTCTGCCAGTCCTCTTAAACTCACAGTGATGTTGTATTAACTTCTTCAATAAAGTCTAAATTGTATTTCTGGCTTTTTGTAGTGATTCGGGGCTTTCAAAATTCTAATTCTCTGCAATACTTACCTGAGTACTCCTTACTCTATTCTCCCATCTTTGTTTGGGTTTCCTACATTATTTTTAATGATCAAGATGTTGGCTTCCCACATTTTCTGGGTTTTCTTGCCAGGATATAGTTTTCTCATTTTTTTCTGGGTGAGATGAGCACGTTCCTGCCTTTCATAGTCCAAAACACACACACTTCTTTTCGCACAAATTTCTCTGGTTGGAGTTCTTACAAATCATTTCCTATCATCATATTTAATTACAGTGTCATAACCCCTTTATATCTTTGATTTCTCCAACTTTTCTTCCTCTCCCAGACTTTTCCACTAGGCTTGTTTAAAGTTGTTCCTTTCTAGCCTTCTCAATTCTGAAGTCCTGGTATACATTATTTCTCTGGCCCTTCCACTGTTCCTTAAACTGTTCTCATGGAGCCTAATCTCAAGGATGGCAACACTTAATTGTGAGAAGAGATAATGTGAACTGCAGATGCTGGAGAAGCCAAGATAACAAAGTGTGAAGATGGAGGAACACAGCAGGCCAAGTAGCAAAAGCTCTGATGAACGGTCTAGGCCTGAAACGTCAGTTTTTGTGCTCCTGAGATGCTGCTTGGCCTGCTGTGTTCATCCAGCTTCACACTTTGTTATCTTAGTTGTGAGAACCCTCTTTTACATTTCACTGCCGTCCACTTCTGGATTTTGTGCTGTTTTCATACAGTTTCCCCTTTCCCCATCAGCTTTTCCTTTTTTTACTGTGGTTTTCTCCCTGTACCTCTAATGGCTTCTTTGTAAGGGTTTATCTTCAGAGTGCTGATCTTGTCCTGTAGCTGCTTCCACAGGTGCTGCAGTCTCTTTTGGTAACTCAGTTTCAGCTGCTGACTGAATGTCTGTGTCTTCTTAAAGTTACCACATTTTTAACGTGGTAAATTCACTAGTCTTCAAACTCCTCTTTTTGATTTCTTCTCCTCATGGTGGAGGTCGCTGCATGGAATTCAAATCTGCATTTTCACCTAGGATGGTTGAAATAGTTGAATACCACTCATCCTTCTTTGTTGATACTGTATCTAGAGCCAGGATAATTATCAGAGGTAGAGGATACACCAGTAATGAATCTAAATAGAAGATGGTTTATTACATGATCACAATAAATACAAATGACATTACTAGTCAGGCATAATTATAAGGACATTCAGAAGGTGACAGAATACATCAGCTCTCTACAGAGGCTAGTGTAAAATGCTATGCCTTTTCCACGGAGTGTATGATAACATCAGACTGAGTGGAGCTAATATAATTTTGATATTTCCACAGCCAGGGTGGAGGGAGTCTACTGAAAAATGGAGACTGTTGACCTGAGAGGTTTGGTTGGGTGATCCAAAAGGCTTTTGTGAATGGATGGTCAGAGGCAAGGGGAGCCTCCTCAGCTTGAACTTCCAAGGGTCAGAGGGAACAGGTAGAGTGGAAGTGGAGGTAGGAGCCTACTGAGAGGAAGTTTCTGAGGGTCCTGTATGTAGTTCCTCCTCTGTGGCTGGTGCCACTTGGCACCATCCTGTTTTCTTGTGGGGAAGGGGCACCTGAGGTGAGCACCAACTTCAGTGTGCCAGGCTTGTTGCTGTACATTTGGTCATGAAGACCAATGGCTGCTGAAATGGAGTCTAGGTCGATGCACTTATCCAGAACATCCTGAGAATGCTGAGCCTGGCTCTGCATGGCAGCCAGAAAACCGTCTGTAGTGGTAGTTAGACGATTGCATGCTAGAGGCAGCTAAGTCCCCATAGCATAACCGTAGTCTCGTAGCGTCTGGGCTGTGAGGGCCACTGCCTCCCACAGAACATCAGATTGGTAGTTCTCTTTGCTGTACATTTGAATGAACTGTCTGATCCCTGACACAACAGGGTCACCTCCTGCTTGGAACTGAGCAAGTACCTGGTCGCCAGCAGTCCTCTGAGTGACCCGCAGCATTTCTCCCTCAGCCAAATATAGAGTTATCACAGTGAGGTGCTCACCAGATTGTGCTCCCAAACATTCTACAGTTAATGGCAGTGTCTGAGCTGACTGGGTGCAGGAGACAGCCTTGCAGATGCTTCTGACGTCTCTTCCTCAGAGTTCAAGGAGGTGCCTTCTGGTGGAGCAATCCATTTCTCCATAGCAGCAATGACCATCCTGTTGGTACCTACACGACACAAGAGAAGAAACATCATGGCCAGTGGTTAGTAGTAGTGTGCAATTGATGACACTGACTGCAGAATAGATGTGAGAGCTCTAGTAGAAAGAAAAATGGTAGTTACTTGTTTGGTGGGACATGGATGTTTCAACTCTGCTGCAGAGATGCTGAAAGAAACAGGAATTTCTCAGCAGCACAGATTTGAAAAAATTGACGAATGAAAAATTCAAGTGCCATTGCTGAAAGTGGAGCGGGGGGGGGCGGTTGTGAGGGGGAGGGTGGAGAATTACAGCATGATAAGTTTTGCATCAGTAGTTTCATTGTAAATGTTAGCGTAGGCGATTGTCACTGCAAAGAAGACGATATAACATTGTGACAAAAACATAGCATCGGTGATTAATCTTCTGTCAGCAATCAGATGCAGACATAAGTTGTTTAATTTATTATAAGTATGGACAGTGACATTCAAAATGTATGAAGTCTCAAAATGATATGATTAAACAATGAGAAAATGCAGAAAGGGTTCTTGTTTCTCAGCAAGTTGCAAATGAGTAGTGTTTATATACGCATGCACAGTTGGAGCAGACGTACAGCCAAAAGGCAAACACTATGATGTAACAAATCGTAAATATCAGAGGACATGAGATAATGCAGACGGTGAACATGGTTAACTTCCTTAAGTTTAAAATTAAACGATAAAGAGCTGTGGATGATTCCGTAATTATTAAGAAGTATCAACAAGATCTCATAACATACTGTTTTGATATGTGCAGATTTTAACTATCCCCGTAGCAAAACAATGCTTGTGTTCATGATCGCTGTGCTGCTGGCCTAGACAATGTTTGTAAATATCCATTAACTGAATAGATTCATTTGCTAAGCCTAAGAGATATTTTGTTCTGCGTGTGCATAAACAAAGCTGGAAATCTATATCATCTATTTTGCTCCCTTGACAGTGAATACCATATATCAATAGCCAACTACCCAGCAATTCTCGAGGATGTAGGTATTTTCTATGGTCATCAATTTGGACTAAAAAAGAATTAACAGCAAACAGGGATGAAGTTGAGTTTTTAAATATATAGCCACATAATGTGCAGGTACAGTAGTATGATGATTTATGATACTGACCTGAATAATTTGTGCTAACAAAATCAGAAATTGCTAGAAAAATTCAGCAGTTCTGGCAGCATCGCTGGAGAGAAAGCAAAATTAATACTTTGGGTCCAGTGACCCTTCTTCAGAATTCCAATTTCCAGCATCCGCAGTTCTTTTTTAAAAAATAATTTGTGGACTAGCTCAAGAAAAAAAAATATGACAGCTGCTGCATCATGTGAAGATCAAAGTGGGTCAAATTCCTGAATGGAAGGGAACATGTTATCCCCATCTCATCTGATCAATGCATGACCTCAGTACCATATTGTGTATTAACGTCCTATAAAAGTGATTCAATAGACAATAGGTGTTGGAGTAGGCCATTTGGCCCTTCGAGCCAGCACGGCCATTCATTATGATCATGGCTGATCATCCACAATCAGTATCCTGTTCCTGCCTTATCCCCATAACCCTTGATTCCTCTATCTTTAAGAGCTCTATTTATCTCTTTTTTAAAAGTATCTAGAGTGTTGGCCTCCACTGCCTTCTGGGGCAGAGCATTCCATATATCCACCACTCTCTGGGTGAAGAAGTTTCTCCTCAACTCTGTTCTAAATGGCCTACCCCTTATTTTTAAACTGTGTCCTCTGGTTCTGGACTCACCCATCAGCGGAAACATGCTTCCTGCCTCCACAGTGTCCAATCCCTTAATAATCTTATATGTCTCAATTAAATCTCCTCTCATCCTTCTAAACTTAAGTGTATGCAAGCCCAGTCGCTCCAATCTTTCAACACATGCTAGTCCCGCCATTCCGGGAATTGACTTTGTGAACCTACGTTGCACTCCCTCAATAGCAAGAATGTCTCTCCTCAAATTTGGAGACCAAAACTGCACACAATACTCCAGGTGCGGTCTCACCAGGGCCCTGCACAGCTGCAGAAGGACCTCTTTGCTCCTATACTCAATTCCTCTTGTTATGAAGGCCAGCATGCTATTAGCTTTCTTCACTGCCTGCTGTACCTGCATGCTTGCTTTCATTGGCTGATGTACAAGAACACCTAGATTGCGTTGTACTTCCCCTTTACCTAACTTGACTCCATTGTGATAGTAATCTGCCTTCCTGTTCTTGGCACCAAAGTGGATAACTACACATTTATCCACATTAAACTGCATCTGCCACACATCCGTCCTCTCACCTAGCCTGTCCAAGTCAGCCTGCATTCTCATAACATCCTCCTCACATTTCACACTGCCACCCAGCTTTGTGTCATTAGCAAATTTACTAATATTACTTTTAATGCCTTCGTCTATATCATTAATGTATATTGTAAACAGCTGCGGTCCCAGCACCGAACCTTGTGGTACCCCACTGGTCACCGCCTGCCATTCCAAAAGGGACCCGTTTATCACTACTCTTTGCTTCCTGTCAGCCAGCCAATTTTCAATCCAAGTCAGTATTTTGCCCCTAATACCATGTGCCCTAATTTTGTTCACCAATCTCCTATGCGGGACTTTACCAAAGGCTTTCTGAAAGTGCAGGTACACTACATCCCCCGGTTCTCCCTTGTCCATCTTCATAGATATATCCTCAAAAAATTCCAGAAGATTAGTCAAGCACGATTTCCCCTTCGTAAATCCATCCTGACCCTGACCTATCCGGTTACAGCAATCCAAATGAGTCGTAATTTCATCTTTTATAATGGACTCCAGCATCTTTCCCACCACTGACATCAGGCTAACCGGTCTATAATTTCCTGTTTTCTCTCTCCCTCCTTTCTTGAAAAGTGGGACAACATTAGCCACCCTCCAGTCTGCAGGAACTGATCCTGAATCTATGGAACCTTGGAAAATGATTACCAATGCGTCCACGATTTCTAGAGCCACCTCCTTAAGTACCCTGGGATGCAGACCATCAGGTCCCGGGGACTTATCTACCTTCAGACCTAACAGTCTATCTAACACCATTTCCTGCCTAATGTAAATTCCCTTCAGTTCATCCATTACCCTATGTCCTTCAGCCACTGTTGCATCTGGGAGATTCAGTAAAAAACCCGTCAGTAGCTCAATTACAAACTCCATTGTAGAGCAGTTGCTAACTATAATTGAACATAAATGTGCTTCCCAAGACCAAAGTAAAATTCTTCTCTCTCATTTACCCAGTAGCTACCTGGTCAGCCTCGTGCCTCGACACGTTTACATCTATCAAAAGATCATTTGGTACTCTTTTTTAAAATGTGTAAAAAATAAGGTCAATCACTCCTTGTAATTCTTTCACTAGAGTTTATTTTAAAAATTAAATCCATTAGAGTTATAAAGAAAATATGAATCCCATAAGAATAAATATTCCCAGACTTCCTTAAAAATTGTCTGTTGGTGATCTACGCTGAAAGAAGTCCAAGGTCACATTCCAAGATTACTGTCTTTTTCAGGTAGACTGTGCGATTGAGAACCAGGCTGAATTTTGAAGGTGCAGAGGGCAAATGAAATAAGAAATAAGCAAACACAGTGCGAAAAAAAACTGGCAGCTAACACAGAACATATCCAGAAGTGCTCTGGAGACTTATAAGTAGTCAAATTTTGGTAATAGGGCAGATGGGGCCAAATAAGAAGAAGAGGATCGACTCATGACATCAGAGAGCATGTTCAAAGTGCTTTGAGTACTTTGCAATTGTTAGCGTGAGTGTTACGACCCTTGGTTTTCCTGATAGGATTTGGGCTAGATCTTCCAACGCCAACAGTGAAAGCTGAGATCTTTGCTACGCTTGCACATCCGGGCTGTTCTGAAGTTCAGTACAGTGCACAATTGGTAATTACGTTTAAACTACAAACGAGCAGAGTTACATTGTCAGGGCCCTTCTGAAAAATGTCAGCATCACTGATCTAAATTTGGAATCTTGAGCCTTTTCCATACTTAGATACCTAAACTTGTCCCATGGTTGATTTCTGGTATACATAAGTTGTTAACAATGGAACTTACCCTACCAAATGGCAAGATGTGGCCTCTCCGCCTGGCTACAAGTTTGGAAAAGGCACATTAATGTCCTAGATTTGGGTGTGCAGGGCCCAATTTCAGCAATTGCAGATGTTACAAAACCTTAAGGAATAGGGCAGAATTTTACAGCTCCTGCCAGTCAGTTTGAAGACTGGGGTCTCTTAAAATATAGAGTAAGGCTTGCCTGCTGTCTTACAACTCCATTCTGATCTGTCTCCTATTTGATGGGTGTTGGTGGATACTCAGGGGATTGCCCATCTTCCTGTTCTTGTTCAAGCCTATTAATACACCTAAGTACATAATACATAGAACAGCACAGTACATGCCCTTCGGCCCAAGATGTTGTGCCCAACTTTTACCCTAATCCTAAAGTCAATCTAAACTCCACCCCTACCTTATACCGTCATCCATAGGCCTATCTTATAGCCGCTTAAATGCCCCTAATGAGGCTGACTCCACGACCCTCTCCAGCAATGCATTCCACGTCCCGACCACTTTCTGAATAAAGAACCTAACTCTGACATCTCCCCTATATCTACCTCCACTCACTTTAAAACAATGACCCCTTGTAATAGCTACCTCCACCCGAGGAAAAAGTCTCTAGCTGTCCACTCGATCTAGACCTCTGGTCATTTTGTACACCTCTATCAAGTTACCTCTCATCCTTCATCATTCTAAAGATAAAAGGCCTAGCTCTCTCAACCTTTCCTCGTAAGACTTTCCGTCCTTTGCAGGCAAAATCCCGCTAAATCTCCTCTGCACCTTTTCAAACACTTCCAAATCTTTACTATAATGGGGCGACCAGAACTGGACACAATACTCCAGACGTGGCCGAACCACGCTTTTGTATAGCTGGAGCATGACTTCACGGCTCTTGAATTCAATCCCTCTACTAATGAAAGCTAACACACCATACGCCTGCTTAACAACTCTGTCCACCTGGGTGGCAGCTTTCAGGGAACTGTGGACATGAACCCCAAGATCCCTCTGCTCCTCCACAGTGCCAAGAATCTTTCCGCTAACCCTGTATTCTGCTTTCAAGTTTGACCTTCCAAAATGAATCACCTCACACTTTTCAGGGTCAAACTCCATCTGCCACTTCTCAGCCCAGCTCTGCATCCTATCAATGTCCCTTTGTAACCTAGAACAGCCCTCCACACTATCCACAGCACTATCCACCTTTGTATTGTCTGCAAACTTACTAATCCACCCTTCTACTCCTTCATCCAAATCATTTACAAAAACGACAAATAGAAGAGAACATGAGAACATAAGAACTAGGAGCAGGAGTGGGTCATCTGGCCCCTCGAGCCTGCTCCACCATTTAGTAAGATCATGGCTGATCTTTTTGAGACTCAGGTCCACTTACCCGCCCACTCACCATAACCCTTAATTCCTTTACTGTTCAAAAATTTATCCAGCCTTGCCTCAAAAAACATTCAGTGAGGTAGCTTCAACCACTTCATTGGGCATGGAATTCCATAGATTCACAACCCTTTGGGTGAAGAAGTTCCTCCTGACCTGAGTCCTACATCTGCTTCCCTTGATTTAGAGGCAATGCCCTCTAGTCCTAGTTTGACCTGCTAGCAGAAACAACCTCCCCGGTTCCAATTTATAACATGTTTCTATAAGATCTCCCCTCATTCTTCTGAATTCCAATGAGTATAATCCGAGTCCACTCGGTCTCTCCTCATAATTGAACCCTCTCAATGCTGGAATCTACCGAGTGAATCTCCTCTGCACCACCTCCAGTGCTAGTACATCTATTTTCAAGTAAGGAGACCAAAATTGCACACAGTACACCAGGTGTGGCCTCACCAAGGCCCTACACAGCTGCAGCATAGCGTCCCCTGTTTTTATACTCCATCCCTCGAGCAATGGTAGACAAAATTCCATTTGCCATTTTAATTATCTGCTGCACCTGCAATCTTACTTTTTGCAATTCGTGCGCAAGGACACCCAAGTCCCTCTGCACAGGAGCATGCTGCAATTTTCTACCATTTAAAACACAGTCCATTTTCCTGGTATTCCTAACAAAATGGATGACCTCACACTTATCGACATTGTACTCCATCTGCCAGACCTTTGCCCACTCGCTTAGACTATCTATATCCCTCTGCAGACTTTCAGTGTCTTCTGCACACTTTGCTCTACCACTCACCTTAGTGTCATCTACAAATTTTGACATACCACACTTAGTCCCCATCTCCAAATCATCTATGTAAATTGTAAACAATTTAGGTCCCAACACTGATCCCTGAGGCACACCACTAGCCACTGACTGACAAACGGAAAAACACCCATATACCCCTACTCTTTGCTTTCTACTGGTCAACCAATCCTCTATCCATGTCAATACATTACCTGTAATACCGTGCAGCTTTATCTTACGTAGCAGCCTTTGGTGTGGTACCTTGTCAAATGCCTTCTGAAATCCAGATACACCACGTCCACAGGTTCCCCATTGTCCACCATGCAAGTAATGTCCTCAAAGAATTCGACCAAATTAGTTAAACATGACCTACCTTTCATGAACCCTTGCTGGTTGTTCTCAATAGGGCAATTTATATTCAGATGTCTTGCTATTTCTTCCTTAATGATAGATTCAAACATTTTCCCCATTACCAAAGTTAAGCCAACCAGCCTCTAGTTACCTGCTTCTTGTCTACTTTTTTTTTAAACAATGGTGTCACATTGGCTGTTTTCCAATCTGAGGGAACCACCCCAGAGTCCAGAAAATTTTGGTAAATAATTACTACTGCATTTGCTCTTTCCCCCATCATCTCTTTGAGTACCCTGGGATGCATTTCATCAGGGCCAGGAGACTTGTGTACCTTTAGCCCCATTAGCTTGCCCAGCACGGCTTCCCTTGTGATAATGATAGTTTCTAGGTCCTCACCTGCTATAACCTTCTTGCCATTAGTTTTCGGCATATTGTCTCTTCCACTGTGAAGACTGACACAAATAACTGTTTAAAGTCTCGGCTATTTCCTCATTCACAGTTATTAAATTGGCCTTCTCATTCGCTAAAGGACCAATGTGTACCTTTGCCACTTTTTTACGATTTACATAATTATAGAAATTTTGCTGCCTGTTTTTATATTCGGAGCTAGTTTACTCTCATAAGCTATCTTACATTTCTTTACAACTTTTTTTGTGGCTTTCTGTTGGCCTTGAAAGATTTCCCGGTCTACTAGTTTCCCACTATTCTTTGCTTTCTCGTATGTGTTTTTTTTCAATCTGATACTTTCCTTCATTTCCTTCGACATTCATGAGAACCCAGAGCAGATCCTCATGGTACACCAGTCGTAACTGAGCACCGTGTTGAATATTTTCCATCCACTACCACCCTCTGTCTTCTAAGGGTCAGCCAACTCTGAATCCAACCTGCCACATTTCCCCCTATCCCATGCCATCTTACATTCTGCATGAGCCTGCAATGAGGAACTTTATCAAACTCCTTACATAAATCCATGTCTCCCACATCCACTGCTCTACCTTGCAGGTAAAAAGCCTTGGAGTTTTCCTTTATCCTACCTACCAAGGTTTTCTCATGCCACCTTCTAGCTCTCCTAAGCCCTTTCTTCAGCTCCTTCCTGGCTAACTTGTATCCCTCTAGAGCCTTTTCCGTTCCTTGGTTCCTAAACCTTATTTCAGCATCCTTCTTCCTCTTAACTAGCCATTCGACTTCTCTTGAGAACCAAAGCTCCCTCACTCGACCGCATCTTCCCTGCCTGCTAGGGGCAAACATATCGAGCCCATGCTATATGCATTCCTTAAGCAATCTCAACATTTCAATAGTGCTCTTCCCTGACAGCATCTGTTCCCATTTTATGTTACCCAGTTCTGGCCTAACAGAATTATAATTACCCTTCCCCAATCTTACACTGCTGTATGTATCTACCCTTTTGCATGACTACTGTAAAAGTAACAGAGTTCTGATTGCTACTGCCAAAAATGCTCTCCTACCAACAGGTCTAACCGTTGGCCCAGTTAATTGCCAAGCACCAAATCCAAAGTGGCCTCTCTTCATGCTGGTCTATCTATGTACTGTGTCAGAAATACTTCCTGAACACACTGAGCAAAATCTACTCCATCTAAACTGTTACAACTAAAAGGTTTCCAATCAATATTTGGAAAGTTGAAGTCAGCCATGACTACAACATGTAACTTTTGCACCTTTCCAGTATCTGCCTCCCAATCCGCTTTTCCACTTCTCTGCAATTATTAGGGGTCTGTAAAAAGCATCAACAAAGTGACTGCTCCTTTCTTGCTCCTGACCTCAACCAAATTGACTCTGTAGGCATACATTCTTGAACTGCCTTTCAGTAGCTGCTACACTAGCTCTGACTAGCAATGCCACTCCCTTGCCTCTTTTTCCACCCTCCCTATTTCTTTTAAAGCATCTAAATCCTGGAACTTCCAATAACCATTCCTGTCCCTTGAGTCACCCAAGTTTCTGTTATTAATGTCTACTTCAAGTTTGCACTTTTGACTAAACAGATACTCACACAGACAGATGATAGTCAGACATGAACACAAATTTACAAACATGAGAACTATTTACAATCTCGTGTCACCTGTACCACCAATGTGCTCTCAAAAGGTCGTCTTTCCCATTACATTTTAGTGTAGCTGCTGGGTCCATAGCTGAGGTGGTAGGAACCTGCCATACAATGTAGCCCATTCACCTTAAAGCATTGCTTGCAGGAGCATTTTTGTCTACAGTGCAGATCCTTGTCAAAGGCTAGTGGACCCCCCTCAGCTTAGACTCCCATAGGCTTCAGTATGGTAGGTGGGGTGAAGGCAGAGGATCCAGCCAGCAATGGAGAGTCCTGAAATGAGACCTCCAAGGGGTCTGACTGCAGTTTCTCCTTCGGCTGGTTGCCAAGTGACTACACCCTCTGTCCTTATGAGGAAACTGTACATTGGGATAAGGCCAGGGTCCTCCATCTCTTTATAGCCCCGCCCTGTCATGGCAATGAAGATCAATGGCTAGAAGTGATGGGTTGCATGATCTGAGACACCATGGCAGCCAGACAATTGCATGGCTGGGGCAGCAAGTGTTCCTGTATCCATTCTGTTCAAACTTGTTTGTTGCTCCTATGTGTATTTGTGCGGGTATATGAAGCCAGAGTGGCCAACAGCACAGATCTTCTTCTGCCTGGGACTGAGCAGGTGCCTGGTCTCTGGCAGTCCTGAGAGTGCCAGCAACCTGGAGTGTCTCTTCTTCAGCCAGCTGCAGAAATCTGACAGTGAAGTGCTCACCATCAAATTAGTGTATTCTAGGTAAAACAGCACTCCCTGATCCTTGTTGCAGTGTCCGAGCTGGTGAGGGGTGTATGAGGGAGCCTTGTTGGTGCTTCTTCTGAGGGATTTCTTTCTTATAGTGCTTAAGGAGTTGTGTGGTGTGCCATCCTTGCCTGCAGAGACCATGGACATCCCTCTGGTATCTGCAAGATATAAAGAAAAAGGTGTTATGGCTAACTGTTGTAAGTTGTGGCGGGTGAAAACTACAATGACAGTGATGTTAATGAGGGTGTTGCACTGTATGGAATACACTTTCTGACTTAGATATCAAAGTCCTGGTCCTTCTAGCCATTGTCAGGATGGAGAAACTGTTCCATTGGTGAAAAGATCAAGAACTAGAGGGCACTAATTTTAAGGTGATTGGAAAAAATAAGAAACAGTGAAATAAGGGAAACCTCTTTTGAGCAGTGAATGATTAAAACAGTCTCAGCATTTGATGAAAGTACATTAATTTAAAGCTTTCAAAAAATTATTTAATTATTATTGATAGGGGAAACGTTTACATCATTATGGGGAGAAGATAGAGGAGTGAAATTAGACAAGTTATTCTGGGGCCTGCACTGACAAGTCTAGCAAATGACCTCCTTCCGTGTTGTAATCATTCAATGATTCGTGGGTTACTCATTTGGGAATTATCCCTACAAAAGGAATTATATCTGAAAGCAAGTAAATCTATCTGCTCATGTACTCATTCATCAGCTGTGTGCAAAATGATTATAGTCTAGATGTCTGAGATAATGGGAACTGCAGATGCTGGAGAATCTGAGATAACAAAGTGTGGAGCTGGATGAACACAGCAGGCCAAGCAGCATCAGTCTAGATGTCTGCTTGCTTGCTCGGGCAGTGAAAGATGAAGGAGAAAGTAAATTCTAAAACAAAAACAATAACGTAAGTACCGATATGAGAGGGGAAGCCACTCAGCTTTACAATTTGAATAGTATTTCAGTGCTGCTGTGTTGGTGGCTCCATGGCCATGTTTGTACGTTCAATTGTCAACACGATGTCACTTGAAATCTAAAACTGCAATGACAATTAAATGATTATTTTTAAATTGTACAAATAACAAGTCAGCACACAGATAGTCCCATGGACAAAGTTAGACGAGTCAGTGTACTACACAAAGACTTCAGCTTCTAGTCCTTGTAAGTTAAAAATGGAATAGGATTTTCTATTTTCTTGGACATTGAATAGTGGATGGTTAATGATAAATCCAATTTGAACCATGCTGATATTTTACCTGCTGTACTACTTTGATCCACGTTCTTAAACTATCACAAAGGAAAATATTTGTATGCTGGATTACTTAATCATTAATAAATATTAGTCTGCCTTAAGCATTTTAGATATGGAAAACAATTTAAAGAGCTAACATTCTAATAATATATTTTCTGAGAATATGCAGACAAAGCAGTCATAGGCAGTTATTTCAAGTAATTGCCTGTAATTCCGGTTCACTGTTGTGTCATTAAATACAGTTGTTTCCTTGAACTGGCAAAGCTTTCCTGAACTGAAGCCAGATAATCGGTCTGCTCACGTACTGCACAGCTTTCACTCCATCCTTTAAGTCTTGTCACAGTTTTAAAGGGGTACTGTCATCTTGAAAAAAAGAGTTTTGCCATTTTTGATTTATTTGCAGATGGATAAGAATCAGGGAAGCTGCACTTTGGTAATGCAAATAACATGCACATATTTCAACACCATTTAAGAGAATATTTCTTAGATTAACAGCTATGAGTTCTGAGGTATGTAGCCCATTGTGTCTTTGCTGGCTCTTTGCCATTACAATCCAAACAAATTCCTTTTCTCCATTTACCACTCACTGTATTGAATCTTGCTCGTAAGTTCAGGGAATACATGAAAATACATTGAGCTCAGAATTACACAGATGTAAACACCACAGTAAATAAAACATATTTATAAACAAAATTAAATAATGATGTTACTGTTAAAATATTTTGATGAGGATCAGATACAAATATGGCTTAAAGACACAGTAGCAGTTTGTGATTGGTACAAAGCAGAAAAACATTCCCAAGTTATCCAAAGTACTAGGGAGACTATCTACATTCATACATTAGCGAGTGCACATTAGTCAGGCAAAATATGGCCATGTATCCAAGCAGCAGATATATGTAAGGAATGTACCATCCCATTCACTCTGACTGAGACATTTTGAGGGAGCACTAGGCATATATTGCTGCAAAATGATATTACATTTTTAGAAGTAGTTATTGGTGAAGGGCGTGAAATGTGCAATGCCCCAAATTTTTCTCTAGGTTTGTTCGACCAGCAATACAATTTCACCGTCTATAAATAATTACACATTCATTGTCTATAAATAAACACAGTTCCAAGAGATGCAACTTTTCCAATTTGTTCACAGTAATGTGGCCATCACTTATATAGCTAGTAGTTACTGTCCATCACTAATTGCCCTTGAATAGCTGGTGAGTCACCTTCTTGAGCCACCTCCTAGTGGTTTACTAGGCCAATTCAGAGAACTGTTAAGAGTCAACCATATTTTTATAGATACATAGCTACATATAGGGCATATCTGGTAAGGATGGCAGATTGATTTACAAAACAATATTAGTGAACAGGATGGAGGTCTATTTTTTAAAAAGTCCAAACCTGCTTAATTACCTGAACTTGAATTTCGCAGGTGGAATGGGATTTGAAGTCATGGCTGTTATAATTGCTTCTCCAGGTGAGGGAACTTTGAACAAGGCACTGTGTTGGGACACAGAGAAGTAAATTCCTGTTGCCCCTACTGGTGTTGGCGAGATCCTGGTGCTGTTTGCGTTGGTGCAGCTTTCTGGTGCTTTTGGTGCTGGTTAAGTTCCACATGCTGTTGGTACTGGTATTGCTGCTCCTCTTGTTCATCATAAAAAAGGAATAATCTTTACAGCAATCTAAGCTTTTTCCATGTCACGGTGAAGGCTGACAGTAGGGAAGGTCAGATCAAGGTGAGTGAACTCCAACGAAGGTGCAATGACCGCCAAAATATTTGGGAAAACTATGAAGCAGTGAAAGTAGGCTCTTATATCAAGTGCTGTCAATGGAAACCTTTCATACAAGCTATCTAGAAGCTAAGACAACAAAATGTGAGGCTGGATGAACACAGCAGGCCAAGCAGCATCTCAGGAGCACAAAAGCTGACGTTTCGGGCCTAGACCCTTCATCAGAGAGGGGGATGGGGAGAGGGAGCTCCTGAGATGCTGCTTGGCCTGCTGTGTTCATCCAGCCTCACATTTTGTTGTCTTGGAATTCTCCAGCATCTGCAGTTCCCATTATCTCTGATACTATCTAGAAGCTATGCAGTTTCACTACTTAAAGGCCTTATAAGCTTTTCTAATTCAATGAACAAACTAGCTCCTTATTATGCTCACATTTTTCACAGAGCTCGGGATACCTATGTTCTAGCTACCAGAAGGCTGGACTAAATTCTGATTGAATTGGGGATTTAAATATTTTAATTACTTGTGTGACATTACACAATCCCACGGCGGTTTTCCAATTGTCTGCAAGTGCCCAGATTAAATCACAGAAACGGACAGGGCTACTGTCTCTCCAACTTAGTGTCACTTTCCAGGGCTATAACCTACATCTGCCCTTGAATCCACCCTCTTCAGCAATTAATATTCTGCCCATGTCACCACATTATTTGTTGAGGCCTAGCTAATGCCATGATACAACTTCTGTCAGTTTACTTAGAATGGCAGGTTTTGCTTGTATTTTGGAACTTTGTTCCACTATTGTATCTACACGTTGCATTTACTTAAAGCTTTTAAGGAAGGTGATGGCCTAGTGGTATTATCGCGAGACTATTAATTCAGAAACCCAGTTGATGTTTTGGAGACCTGGGTTTGAATCCCACCACAGCAGATGGTGGAATTGAAATTCAAAAAAAGTCTGAAATTAAGAATCTACTGATCACCATGAAATCATTGCCGACTGGCAGAAAAACCCATCTGGTGGTTCACTGATGTCCTGGTCTGGCTTACACGTGACTCCAGATCCACAGCAATGTGGTTGACTCTCAACTGCCCTCAGAAATGGCCTAGCAAGCCACTCAGATGTATCAATTGCTAAAAAGGCTCAAAGAAATGAAACTGCCGGATCACCTGGCATCAACATCGGCACCAGAGAAGACAACGGCAGAAACAGACCTGTCGACCAAGCAAAGATCTCCACACTAACATCTAGGAGTTAGTGCTAAAATTGGGAGAGCTATCTCACAAACTAGCCAAGCAACAGCCTGACACAGTCATACTCACAGAATCATACCTTACAAACAATGTCCCAGAAACCACCATCACCATCCCTGGATAAGTCCTGTTCCACCAGCAGGACAGACCTAGCAGAGGGGGCAGCACAGTGTTATACAGTAGGGAGGGTGTTGCTCTAGGAGTCCTCAACATTGACTCCGGATCCCATGAAGTCTCATGGGTTCAAGTTAAACATGGGCAAGGAAACCTCCTGCGAATTACCACAGATCAGCCTCCTTCAGCAGAGTATTTCTCAATGCTGTGGGAGCTCAATCATCTCAGCTTGAGGACATCTCTGCAGGAGTTCCTCAGGTTAGTGTCCTAGGCTCAACCATCCTCAGCTGCTTCATCATTGAACTTCCATCCATCATAAGTTCAGAGGTAGGAATGTTTGCCAATGATTGCACAATGTTCAGCACCATTCATGACTCCTCAGATGCTGAAGCAGTCCATGTTCACGTGCAACAAGATCTGGACAATACCCGGTCTTGGGCTGACAAGCGGCAAGTGACATTTGCACCATGCAAATGCCAGGCTATGACCACCACCAATAAGAGACAATCTAACCAATACCCTTTGACGTTCAATGGTGTTATTGTCACTGAATCCCCCACTATCAACATCCCAGGGGTTACCATTGACCAGAAACTTAAATGGATTCACCACAAGTGGTGAGTGGCTAACAAGAGTGGCTACAAGAGCAGGTTAGATGCTGGGAATACCGCGGCAAGTAACTCATCTCTTGACTCCTCAAAGTCTGTCCACCATCTACAAGGCACAAGGCAGGAGTGTGATGGAATACTCCCCAGTTGCCTGGATGAGTGCAGCCCCAACAACACTTAAGAAGCTTGACACCATGCAGGACAAAGCAGCCCACTTGATTGGCACTATATCCACAAGCATTCACTCCCTCCACCACTGCCGCTCAGTAGCAGCAGAGTGTAATATCTGGAGAAATTCACTAAAGATCCTCAGACAGCACCTTCCAAATCCATTAGCACTTCCATCTAGAAGGACAAGGGCAGCAGATATATAGGAGCACCACCAGCTCTAAGTTCCCCTCCAAGTCACTCACCATCCTGACTTGGAAATATATTGTTGTTCCTTTACTATCACTGGGTCAAAATCCTGGAATTCCCTCCCTAATAGCATTATGGGTCAACCCATAGTAGGAGGAATGCAGCCATTCAAGAAGGCAGCTCACCACCACCTTCTTAAGGGCAACTAGGAATGGCTAAGAAATCCTGGCCAGCTAGCAATGCCCACATCCCACAAAAAGTGAATAGAAAAAACATGTATTTTAGATGCATACTGCAATTTTACTTTCTTTATTTTCATCACCAACCATTCAAGGTTATTTCATTTTGTAATCCTCCTCTGGTTGAATGGGCAGTAGTTTTGGAATTTCCTTTGAGTTTTTGTACGAGAGGACTGGCAGGGATTCAAGAAGAATGCTCAGAGGATTGTTTGCTTACATCTGAGGTGGGTGCAGAGACTTATCATTGCGGAAAAGAAATCTTAGGATGTTTGTAATCTAAGATGCACCCTTGAATGACAGACATGTCCGAATTTAGAAGTCAGTTAGTGACTACATTATGTAGCTAGACTTGAGGCTGTTATAGTCTTGGAAGATTTCAGCATATCAAGGGTTTATCTTGTGTGTTGCATTTTTAAAATAGCTTCTGGACAAGAATCTCAGCAGAGTCAAAGAAAATGCCCTTGGTCATATTATCTTATATCTGTTTGGCCATTGTTTCTAGATGGTCAGGTATTTTACATTTCAAACATTTGTTGGTGCCCCATTATTGAGGTCATTGTAACTTCATTGATATTGGCATCAAAGAATTAATTGATCCATGTGGGCAGGAGAAAGAAATCTCTGAATTTGAGGTGTACTAGCTTGGCACTGAATATTTTTACCACTGATCTAATTGGGGATTCTGAGAAAATTCTGCACTCCCAAACAATTTTGTGATATTTTAGACAATGTGTATGAATTAAATTAAATATTAAGAACAACAGAAACAAACTGAATTTCTTCAGTCACCTCAGAGCAGATGACTATACCTAAACCTATATCTAGGACTATTATTTGAGATAAAAACTGACTGCGGATGCTGCAAATTAGGGATGGGTGACTTGACCCAAAAGGTCAACTGTGATTTCTCTTCACAGATGCTGGCAGGCCTGCTGAACTTTTACAGCAATTTATGTTTTGTTTCTATTATTTGAGAATGTCAGCTTTCATGGAGATGTGTCAAAATTGACAAGATTTTTTTCTGTTGGTAATGCGTCTTTTCTATCCTTCATGTTAAGCCTGAATGACTATATTCAGTAACATCTACAAAACATTATGTAATTGAAGTCTTGGGAGTGTAAATGCTTTTCTCGATGACACAGAATGGAGAGTCTCCCAGCACTCAAAATCACCTGGAACTGGGATAATTTTTATTATTTCTATGGCTAGCTATGTAACTTCCCTTTGATGAATATCAAACTAAAGAAGGTCACGTATATAAAGACAAAATCACAACGACTTTAGTGACTGCTTAAACCTTCAGTAATATTTTTACAACTAAATTTAGACATTCAAAACATTGTGTATTCAGCAAGGTTCAGTGAAATAACAAGGCCCACATGAGAGGTATCCTTCATTACAGGTTAACCAGGAGGCTCCATATAAAAGCTTTGATCCTTCAAATCTTGTAAGTTTCAACAAAATCACCTCTTGTTCTCCTAAACTCCAGAGAATATAAGACAAATTTACTTACCATAGTACAGTCTTAACTTGACCCATGCATGTTGCCAAGAAAAAGTGCAGTGCATTCCTTTGTGATTACTATGTGGGCTTCTATTGCACCTGACATGTAGTTGTGATAGCTCAAAAAGGAAACACCTAAAGAACCACTGATATCAACAAGTTTCCTCAAACACGTTGGAAAATATGGGGAATATCTGAAGTAACAGCAAGAATGCCAGAAGCAGTGCAATTTCCCCTAAATCAGCCAGAACTACTTGGGCACTGTAACACTGCAATTGTCTCTATTCCTTTAGATTTTGAATAGAAGCATGCTTTGCTTCAACTACCGGTAGATACATTAACTACATTAATATATCGATTAGAAAGATTTAGTTCAACCAATTGAGAGAGACACCATAACAGGTTTGGGTGTCACAGAGTCCTAAAACACATAATAGGCCCTTTAGCCCATTAAGTCTGCACCAACCTATCAACATTAATCTCACTTTCCAGCACTTAGCCCATGGCCTTGAATGGTATGACATTTCAAGTACTCATTTGCGTACTTTTTTAAAGGTTATGAACTTCCTTTCTCTGCTGCCCTTCCAGGCAGTGCATTTCAGGTTGGCACCACCCTGAAATCCCCTTGAATCCTGCTCTTCACCTTGAAATTGTGCCCCCTTATTATCGATCCTTCTCCGAAGAGCAACACCTGCTTCCAATCACCTTGTACATGACCCTCATAAGTTTATACACTTCAAACAGGTCCTCCCTCAGCCTCCTCTGCTCTAAAGAAAACAACTTGAATCTATCACTATACTAAAACCAAGAACTATGGATGCTGGAGATCTAAAACAAAAACAAATTGCTGGTGAAACTCAGCAGGTCTGGCAGCATTTGTGGAAAGAAAACACAGTCAGAATTTCAGGCCCAGTAACCCTTCGTCCAGATACTCTTCATCGCTAAAACACTTTAACCCAGGCAACATCCTGGTGAACTTTTCTACTTCCTCTCCAGTGCAATCAAATCCTTCCCCTTGACTGCACAGAGTTCAGAGGGCTAACCAGAGTTTTGTACAACACCAACAATGACCTCCCTAATCTTATAGCCTGTATCACAACTGATAAAAGCAAGTGTTCTGTATGTGTGCTTAACCACTGTTTTAACACATCCTGAAATACAGAACTGTTAGTTGGAAAGGATAAAGTCATAATATTGCAAGTTTCAGAGACTAGTAAAGTATATGAAGACATGAGCAGATGAGCTAATGATGTTGTCTACACCACATCTAGCTCTTCAGTTCAGCCAAGAAAAAGACCATAGTGTTGATGCAGTGAAACAGTAACAAAAGAATGTCTTCAAACAGAGAAAGATGTGCAGGAACTGTGCACAATTACATCAGTTCACAGTCCAAAGGAAATGTTCTGCACGTGGATCAATCTGCGAGTGTGCAAAGAGACCAATCGCTTAAAAAAGATGTACAGGACAAAGGAAGAAGGTGATAGGTCACTGGAGCCAGAGTGCTTTGTGCTCAGCAGAAGCAGTCTGGTTAGAATAGTTTGGTCAGAATGAATATTTTATTAATGTGCCTTTAAAATGGCTGCTTGCAGTGTGTGTGTTTCATTGTAGAGGTCAGATGACTATAGCAGACCAGGAAAAATATTTGCACATATAAATACACTTCAATCCTAATATTCCTTTTTCTTTCATAAAAAAACACTAACAAACAGTATGAATTCTCAAGTACATTTTGAGTTGCCCACATTATTCAATATGTACTCAACTGTTTTCATGCAGTAGCAGTTCATTATTCTTCTCAGACTCTACACATGCATTGCATACGTAGGGCTGAATCTTACTTTTCTGTTGACAGTTACAAGTTGCATCGAGTCTTTTGGAGGGATTCCAGCTACTAGGCCTTGTGGGATTTCTTGCTGTTTCTTTCTAAAAGAAAACCTCTTTTTTAGGGGAAGGCCTATCGACACACTTTCTATGGTGTCTGTCACTTCTGATTCCAGTTCCATCTTAAGACGGGATGTTCCCAGAACAGTTCGCCACTCAGCAGATCTCTATCAAAAGATCAACAACCCTGACATCTGCACCATTTTTTAAAGGCTACTTAACACCCCAACAAGAGCTGCCAATCCAGTGTTGCCCCTTACTGGCAACATAACGGCAAAACAGCCACAAAGCCAAGCTGCTCATGGCACATAGCTTGACAGTCCTTCACACATATTCTAGTTTCGCAACCTATTCACTGTATAACCACCAGTTCTGAGGAAAGGTCACCGTATCTGAAGCATTAACACCAATTTCTCTTCACAGATGCTGCCAGACCTGCTGAGCTTTCCCAGCAACTTCTGTTTTTGTTTCTGATTAACAGAATCCGCGGTTCTTTCCATTTTTATTTAAAGGTTGAAGTTCATCTCTCAGAAACAAACCAAATGCTGGCATCATGACCATACATTATTTAACATTATGGGGACTCTGCAGAGTGATGTGGTGTTGAATTGACCAATCTGTGACAAAGTGGTTGAAATCTTCTCTTACGAACTGAGGGCCAATGTCATGTATCACAATGTTGAAAATGCAATCATAGCTGACGTGTTCACTGAACAAATCGGACTAGTCAGCACTAGTTGTCAATGTCAGCTAGTTCACCAGTAGCCAGCAAAGTAATTTACAGTGACAAGATACTCAGTTCCTGTGAGTGCAAAGAGATCTATTTCCAACTTCATTCATGTCTTGTCCAGGATATTAGGTGTTACCAGAGGTTCTACAGTTTGCTTAACTTGGTACTCATTACACACACTGCAGTGGATGATGGGGTCCTTGATGTTGTTGCTCACATTTGTCCAATTGAGCAATCTTTTGCTTTTCTCTGTCTTGCCTCAATTCCTTAGTGCCTTGCATTGATGCACTTCAGCATCTCTCCCCTCAACTTCTTGGGGATAGTGACTCTATTTCCTTTGTACCATCTTGGACTGTTAACTATCTCTCTAGGCCCAAAACACTTACAGTAACAGGTATGTCTTTGATGCTTTTGTACCATTCTTTGATCACGACTTCTTACAAAACTTGGAATGTTACATCTTATTGAGTAGTTTGCTCAATTTGAGCAAGTTGTTTCTCTGATATGTTAAATATCTCAGCTTGGTTAATGACTGCTAGAGCATGAGGACTTGCTGCTTAACAAAGAACAATACAGCACAGGAACAGGCCCATCAGCCATCCATACCTGTGCCGTCACATTCTGCCCTTCCATGCTAAAAAACTGTCTTCACTTACAGAATCTGTATCCCTCTATTCCCTTCCTATTCATGTGCTCGTCCAAGTGCTTCTTGAAAGCATCTATTGTGTCTGGTTCTACCACCTCCTCTGTAGCACCAGGGACCCACTACCCTTTGTGTGAAAAGGTTCACATTGAATTTAAAAGTGTTCACAAATCGATCATAGCATTCTTCCTTAGGAGTGTAACTCTTGATAGAATGTATGCAACGTGCAGCTGCTTCCCTGCCTTGTATGCCAAACCAAGATGGTATTTGTATAAAAGGAGTAGTATTCTCTGAATACTTGGAATCAGATTGTAGCGGCTTGAGGAAAATGCTTTGAAGTATTTGTAGTCCGATTTGACTGTTGCTTTGTTTCTTCAAGTACGTACTGATAAAAATGTTCCCGCACACTCTTTCCAGCTATAATGGCATTCTGTTTCTGTTCACAAATTGAACGTAAATGCAAAATGGTTGTAACAAGGTGTGGAGGTGGATGAACACAGTAGGCCAAGCAGCATCTTAGGAGCAGGAAAGCTTAAGATGCTGCTTGGCCTGCTGTGTTCATCCAGCTCCACACCTTGTTATTTCGGATTCTCCAGCATGTGCAGTTCCTACTATCTCTGCAAAATGGCTGTCTTTGCTGCATTAGGGTTGCCCTATTTCCTAGCATCAACTGCAGAGTGATGTCATCATTTACATCTGAAGAAGTTATATTGGACTTGAAACATGAACTCAGTTTCTCACTTTGTCAAACTGTCAGATCCGCTGAGTTCTTCCAGCACTTTTTGTTTTTATTTCATTACTTCCATCATAAAATATCAGCACTGGCACTGTAGTTACTAGTTGCTTGATTTTAGTGAATGCTGCTTGATCCATGTCCCAGGGCCACTGCACATTGTTGGCTGTGAGTTTGCATAATCATTTGCCCCCAATGACAAATTGGATAAGAATTGTGCTAAATAGTTGATGAATCCAAATTATTGTACTGATTTTCCATCTGTTGATCACTGCATTGCTTCTACAGCCCTCATCATTTTGTTATCTGGGTGAAGATTTTTAACTGTTAGTACATGACTTATATACCTGAATTTGAGCATCTTTAATTGCAATTTTTCTTGTTCAGTTTCAGGTTCATCTAGTGACCTCTGTGTTGCAGTTGAGCTAGATTTTGATTGTGATTGTAAGTGGTTTCTTCCACAGCAGCTCCATATCCATAAACAAGCAGATCATCCATTGTAGTTTTCACTCCAAGAAGACCACTATTTCATGTTGTCTGTCTTTATAGTTCTCTGGAGCCACGGTTATGCCAAATAGCATGTCTGTCCATCTTTATGTCTGGGAGGGCACCCAAAATAGAGCTGCTGCTTTCATCCAACTTCTCTCGCCAGTAATTATCCTTTGTATTTAGGACAGTGAAGATTTTTATCTTCGCCAGTTGTAGCAAAGTTCCTTTGTAGTGAGATTGTATCAGAGTCTTATTTAGATTGAGTTGATGCATACTCTTAGCTTCCCAGGTTGTTTTACCGCCACCATGCTGCTAATCCATTTCAGATTTGTCACTTACTTGCTTCTTATCCAGCTCTTGTATCTTCTCTTTCAGTTTGGACTTAAAGAAGCCAGAACTTCCCTCAGCAAATGCTGAACTGATCTTGAAGACATCCTAACACTGAAAACACATCATTGCAGTCATCTAGGATCAAATCAACGATCAATGATTTTATGTGCTGCAACGTTTTGCTGCTCTGCGTTGTTACACAGATCTCTTGCTGTTTCATTGTTTTGCCACTGTATGTGGAAATGCTGCCAGTTTTGCTACATATCCCCTTTCATTTCGACTAGACCTGGCAGAGGAAACCTGCAGCTGTTTTCTGTTGCCCAGTGTGTCAGCTTTGGCCTGCTTTATTCTTTTCTGTTCCTCACAGAAGCTTTCATAGGTCTGAACATTCCTGTGCCTCTGCCACTAGCTTTTTTTACGGCTCTTTAATGATCTACCACAAACACAGCGTTCAACAGTCAACATCCCGGTCAGTATGGATTTACTGAAGTACCTCTATGACGGCTGCCTGCAGGTCCGGTAAGGTGTGCATGCGGACATGTGAAAGCATGAGTGAGTTTCAGTACTATGCAAAAGATTACATGACTATGGCAGACCGGGAACAACATTGCATTTAAATTCAAACTAAAACACGGTGAACTAAAACACCAATACCAAAGAAAATGTCAGTCAGTTTGAGAACATGATAGGCATAGGAACTACATAAGCACATGAAATGTCTGAATACAACAGTTCCCAGGAAAAAGGAAGTCCACACAACCATTCAGATCCAGATAAACTAAAAAATAAGGCCACAATCATGAATCTGAAGGTGATGATTCATAACCAATTGCAGAGTAATATCATCACCAGATACCATTGTGTGTTATATATAGACCACGCTGCTGAGACAATATGTTTTATGAAATTTGAAAGAAAATGGTTTTCCAAAAAAGGTATTCTGAAATCCAGCAATGACAGTTAAAAGATACAGAAAACTTTGTTTTCATCAGCAATTTTAAGCACTCTTGATAAACCATCAACACTAATATACTTCAAATACTGCAATGTCCGAATATTTATGCTATAAATAAAGTATTGCAGTGATGTGTATACCCATTGCATTATAGCTTCTATTACTTACTGTGTGTGTTTACATTGATTTTAGGAGGTGTTTTGATGCTTTTACATGGTTTTTTTTGAGGGATGCTGATGTCACGAAGCTTCACTTGGTTAGGGTCTACTGTGGTTATTCACACGTCTTGATTACCTGGAAAATTTGATCAACTAGTACACTTCTGGTCCCAAAGGTGATGGGAAATAAAATGTTTACTATAGTACACTAATTGAAAAATACTTCTAATCAAATGCAAAGTTCCAGTACAAATGTACCCACTGGATGGGGGCTAGTTAGCTCAGTTGGCTAAATGGCTGGTTTCTGATGCAGAGTCATACCAACAGCACAGGTTCAATTCCGGTCCCAGCTAAGGTTACCATGAAGGCTCCTCCTTCTCAAGCTGAGGCACAGTGACCCTCAAGTTAAATCACCATCGCTTTCTCTCTCTAACAAGGACTGTGGTAACCTTACGTACTTTTACTTACCCACGGTATTCAGATGAAATGGCTGATATTGTGATGATTTTACATATCACATCACTATTGACCTAGCAATGAAACTAGTGGTTTATCCCCCAAATAAGTTACAAGAAAACCAGAAGGAAAGCTTCATAAAGAGTTCCAAGAAAGAAAAGAAAAAGTGATCATCAGAGTTTGCAGACTGGGTAAATTCCACTGTGATGACTGGGAAGCTGAGTAGCTGGGTAACAACTTGTCTCAATCCCAAAGATTTAACCAAGATTTAAAGAGAGATCCCTATCCTATTCTAAGATTGGAAGAAGTCACAACAGCTCTGGTAGGGGATCGGTTTTCAGCAAGCTCAATGCCAAAAATGGAATGTGAAGCCAGACTCAGAATCTTGACTAATAAAATGTGAGGCTGGATGAACACAGCAGGCCCAGCAGCATCTCAGGAGCACAAAAGCTGACGTTTCGGGCCTAGACCCTTCATCAGAGAGGGGGATGGGATGAGGGTTCTGGAATAAATAGGGAGAGAGGGGGAGGCGGACCCATCTTCGGTCCGCCTCCCCCTCTCTCCCTATTTATTTCAGAACCCTCACCCCATCCCCCTCTCTGATGAAGGGTCTAGGCCCGAAACGTCAGCTTTTGTGCTCCTGAGATGCTGCTGGGCTTGCTGTGTTCATCCAGCCTCACATTTTATTATCTTGGATTCTCCAGCATCTGCAGTTCCCATTATCACTCAGAATCTTGACTGTTGACAGCATTCAACACATCTTTTGCACAGCACATTTTTTGTGTAATTACTCACGTTCTAGCAGATAGTAGATAAAACATGCAGCAAATATCAAGGAGCGGTTAGTATTACAGATATATCGTTTAGACAACCAGCAACACAAAGCCATGGAGACAACTAAGACAGCTGGGATCGAGATAAGTGCTATCAAATATATTGTGCTATTCACAGAATTCTAGTTCTTCGGAATGGTGTGCACACCTGCTGAGATTAAACCAAGTTCTTGAATAATCTTCATTAATTCTGGGACAGAAGGTCTAACAAATAAGAGATTTGAGAATATTACTTAGTTTTACCCAATTCATAAGGTCCTCCATATCACATAGGTCAGACACACAGTAACTATGTGGGACATGATAAAATAAGGTGCAGATTATTGATAGTCAAAGTCGCATAGCAGGAGGTTCAATAACTCCAAAATAACAATAAGCAAGAGGAATGTGTCAAATGGCAGAAAGAAACACATCAGTCTGCAAAAGGACAAACATTACCTCTGGGACAAGAAGGTAAACCCATTTGTATTCGAGACTCTAACCTCAGTTAAGACAGATATGCCAACAAAAGATAACTTTTAGCAGATTTGCAAAGATGTGAGGAATTCCATTAAAAACCTCCTTGAGAAAAAGTTAATAATGGAGTGTACTTACTGTCCATTAAACCAGATGAACAAAAAAAATCTGTGAACAGCAACATCAACACTAGACAGGTTACTCTTGTGGCTTAAAATTATGATTACACTCTCAAATACAAGCCAGGAAGAGAACTGGTGATGGCAGATAACCCATCACTGTTAGCATCACAGGAGAAACACAAGATCAAAGACCTAGTTATAAACAATCATCATGCCGTGAATGTAACACAACTGTAACTGTCAAATTAGAAATGAGAATGTGCTTTTATGTGTCTTGTGTCACACTCTCACATCTATTGTAATTCATCTGCAACCAGCATGTAACATCCAATCACACAATGTCTGATCCCTTTCTTTGTCACTGACAACTTTGCACTCCAAAAGAGATCTCTGTATCTTGCCAGCTTTAATCAAATGGCCAAAACACACACACACACATTAAATGTATATACATATTTCTTTTCCTGGATGTCACTCTTTAAAGGGTTATTTTTCTCTTAAAACTTCAAGTTTATGTTACATATACTCAATGCAATAAAACAAACTAAGATAGAGATACATACATTCTTGATTGTCAAGGGGATCAAGGGTTACGGGGAGAATGGGGTTGAGAAACTTATCAGCCATGATTGAATGGTGTAGCAGACTCAATGGGCTGAATGGCCTGATTTTTGCTCCTATGTCTTACGGAAGTTTATTAGAACCTGTGATTCTAAGTCCATTTAAGTGCTTCAGCGCATCATCACACGCTGCATCGAAAGAGACTGAAAGATACTCTACTTCATGTAAAGCCAAATTTGAACTATTATTTCATACATTTCTGTAAAACTTTATCAATAAAGTACATTATTAAAGGGTTAAAAAATACATGGTATAAGTGTGGCAATTCTCCAGAGAAATCTTCTAAAATTTATATCTTGTTACATTGTTAACAGGAAGTCTAATAAGAATAATGGCTCCACTTCAAGCCACACTGCTCTGGATATTTCTACCTAAAAGAATACTTTCACCACATGCTATCAGAAGGCAGGCCTGTCACCACCTCCCTAAAGTGAATGAAGAATAGTTGATAGGTGCTGGCATTGCAAGCGATAGCATATCTCAAGATGAAAATTTTAAAAACACTACAGCGATTCACTCATGGTGACGTGGAAAGATGCAGCATTTCACTGACTTGACACTTGTAGCACTATTTATGGAGGAATTTGCAAAACAAGCTTAAAAGTACAAGTATTATTACCTGTTCTTCAGTGCTCCCAAAATCTTGTATTGCTTGTTATTTTGTTGTGTAAAGCATGTATTTTTAGCTCTATTGGAGCTGCTCTCTGTGAGCAATGTACCAAGAGAACATTACACTGTTAAGTCTCCAGCAACCAGTACCACAAAAAGTTGTTAATCACTATGGTCTATTGGATTGGCTGACTGACAGACCAACTCAACTTAAAGTTCAAGGTCATTTCAAATAAATTCAGAGACAGTGCCTCAGTACAAAAGTAAAATACTCAGATGCTGGAATGCTGAAAGTCAAACAGAAAATGCTGGAAATACTCTGCCAGTCATGAAGCATCTATGAAGAGAAAGATGGTGTTAATATTTCAAGTCAATCACCTTTGGTCAGAATGTGAAAACTTTCTTTTAAAAACGTACAATTCACCTTAGGGGTTTGAAGATAGCACACAGCCACTTGTTAATTTGTATTGTTTCCCTGATCAATTAAGTTTCATGACAATCAGACAAGAATACAAAAAAAAGCTGAACACACAGAGAAGTCAAATAAAAGTAGCTGATGAAAGCCTTGCACTCTAAGATTACTTTATGGAAATAAGTTAAAAACCAATAATACCATACAGCATGTAAGGAAAGTAAGTTGGCACAACATTATTTTTATTCGAAAGAAACTTCCGTACAGTTCAGACCTGCACCCTAGTGGTCAATAAGAAGACTGCATGACGTTCTTATTAAAAAGGTTGGAGGCAGACTATCAAAATGTTAAGTCTAGGATGTACAGAGTATATGCAAGATAAAGCTTAATAAAAATATAACCAGTCTAGTATACTCAAGTGACATTTGTCAAGAAGTAAACAAGAACACTGAATTTGATGGAGCAAAGAAGAAAGCAGGGAGGGATTTGCAGATCAGAAGCCCGTATATAAGGTCTTGCCACATGTAACGTAATAGGAAATTTTTAATAATGTCATAGGCTTTCTCCCCTGCAACCAGCTAGATTCATAGGTTAGCTATCAGTTCAGTTGGGAAACAGTTAGGGCGTGCCTTCTGTTTCAAACGAGTACAGTGTGCTTTAGTCTGTATTCCATAGCCAGGACTCGAGATCAGGGTGAGTTGAACATCTTGACTGGAGGAGATGTGGCTAAGTGGACATTGTGGGGTGCAGTGGGAAATTGTACATCACAGAATGGGGAGTGGAGTGGGGAGGTTAAGCCTACTGACTCACAAGAATGAGTCAGCTTTCTATCCTTGATTGATTTATTAAAACCGAAGATGGACAGGTTAAGTTGGGTTTCTAGTTTTTTTTTACTTTTACCAAACCATCTCCTTACTCTATCAAAATAAAACAAAGAACTGTAGATGTTGGAGATTGTGCGAAGCTAAGGGAGAGATTGCTGGGCCCCTTGCTGAAATATTTGTATCATCAGCAGCAATGGGTAAGGTGCTGGAAGATTGGAGGTTGGCCAATGTCGTGCCATTATTTATGAAAGGTGATAAGGAAAAGCCAGAGAATATAAACCGGTGAGCCTTATGTCAGTGGTGGATAAGTTGTTGGAGGAGATTCTGAGAGATGGGAAAGGCAAGGACTGATTAGGGATAGTGAACATGGCTTAGTGCATGAGAAATCATGTCTGATAAACTTGAATGAGTTTCTTGAAGAGGTGACAAAGAAGATTGATGATGGCAGAGCGGCAGATGCTGTATATATGGACACCAGCGACGCGTTCAACAAGGTTCCATATGATAGACTAATTGGTACTGTTAAATCACATGGGATTTGGGGGAGGTAGCCAGTTGGAAGCAAAATTAGCTTAAGGGTAGGAGACAGGATGGTGGGAGAGGGTTGTTTAATGGGACTTTTACTTAAAAACCATACAGTCTCTATGCCAGGTGTGCTTGATGGAATTGCTGCAAAGGGAGTTTTTTTTATAACTTAAAATGAGTAGAGAAACTTTCCACTGGATTTTGAAACCCCATTGTCCTTGTCCTGATTGCTTTCGATGGGCCCAGAGCAGAAATCTGATTTCAACTGAGTTGAGCAAAGTATGTTTTATATTTTGGTCTCTTCTTGTCCTAGGAGAAAATAGTGGGGACGGAGTGAAGGGAGAGCCATTTCTCATTTATTTTTGCTTTCCCCATTTTCATTCAACAAAGACAAGAAAGCATGCCTTCTGTTTCAAACGAGTACAGTGTGCTTTAGTCTGTATTCCATTCAATGCTGTCCCTATCCCTGGAACATCTGAAGGAGGCATTTGAAAATGGAATAGTTGGTAGACAGGGTGATGAAGGAGGCATTTGGTACACTTGCCTTCATTGGTCAGAAGATTGAGTATTGGGGTTGGGACATCATGTTGTGGGCTGTACAGAACATTGGTGAGACCACTTCAGAATATTGTGTACAATTCTGGTCGCTCTGCCACAGAAAGGATGTTATTAAACTTAACAGGATGCAGAAAACATTTACAAGGATGTTGCTGGGACGGAGGGTCTGAATCATAGGGAAAGGCTGTACAGACTGGGTTTTTTCCCCGGAGCCTCAAATCTTGAGGAGAATGGATAGAGTGAATTGCCAATGTCTTTTTCCAAGGTTAGGGGAGTCCAAATCTAGAAGGTATAGGTTTAAGGTGAGAGACTGTAAATTTAGAAAGGACTTGTCAGGTAACCTTTTGACACAGAGGATGGCGCATGTATGGAATGCGCTGCCAGAAGAAGAAGGGGAGGTTGGTACAGTTACAACATTTAAAAGGCATCTGAAGGAGTATGTGAACAGGAAGGGTTTAGAGGGATATGGACCAAATGCTGGCAAATGGAGCTTGGTCAGTTTGAGAAGTCTGGTTGGAATGGACGAGTTGGGTGGAAGGGTCTGTCTTTATGCTGTGAGACTCTATGACTATCTGAAATAAAAACAGAAATTGCTGGCACAACTCAGCAGGACTGGCTGAATATGTGCGGAGAAAGCAGAGTTAATGATTCATGTCTGGTGACTCTTCATCAGAACAGCCCTTCTACATAACTCAGTTTGAGGTAAAATAGGGTTAAAATGATCCTGATTAGCTCAAAAAATTCCAGGTTTTTTTCCTCTAAAGTACAATTCAATTCATAGAAAAGTGAGCAATCAATAAACATTACCAAGGAAACAATCACAGACCCGAATATTAGGTTGTCAGAAAAGAAACACTGTGCACGAATACATTTTTGATTTACACACTCAGCATAAGAGACGTCTGTCTAGAAGTACAAAGTCAGAACATGACACCTATCATCGCACAGTTGATATCATCATATGCATTGGAGTGGCCTAAATTTATCATTGTTGCTACGGTACATTTATTTAAAAGGCAGCAATTATTAAAATACATTCTACAGTACAGCAGTGTTTTCTAGTGAAAGCCATTGTTATAACAGAAATAGAGGACCTTCTAGCAAGAAAAATAAAAGTTGTGGAAGGTTTTATTTCAAACCTTATCTTTGAGATTTTTTTTATTGCTTCCTCCTGATGCTGGTCAATTGTGTCAGAGACATTTCCAATAAAATAATGAAAGTACAGTGATTGTAGATTTCTAGTTTAAAGGTTATTTTCTTTCTCTTTTCTTCTGCTTCCTAAGATAATACGTAATGGTTCCATGACTATTGAAAGTCCTTCGCTTCTACATCTGATGGAATACTAATTTCAGGCATTTTGAGATTTTGTGTTAACAGCAAACAACATGCCTGCTGACAGGGCAGGCTCAGAAAACAATCATTATGTGAACAGAGTGCAGGTACTGAGATAACGAATAATCATGCCATAATCAATGCTTGGTTGTACAACCTGAGCCTGGATTTTTGCCAAACTGGACTGATTTGAGAGCTATGTAAATATGGTCGGCAGGATATGATTCTGAGCTTCCTATTTCCATTTCCAGCTGTTTTCATCAACGTGGGACAAGGATGCAGTAGCAATCCTCTGTGTAGAAACACCTCCCCTGATGGCTTCATTGGGTGCCGTTCAACTCCCCAAACACAACTTCGATGAAGTTGGACCCCTCTGGCATATAGACATGGTTCACAACCCTTCAGAGAAATTGTGAACCAGTGGGAACAACAGATTCAAGTAATCAAAACAGAAAAAAAGGGCATTCAATATTTATGTTGAACTATATTGGCCTCTTAACATCTCATATAGCTATAATCAGTCACAGTCCTATCTAGTTTCAAAGTCAGATATTTTTATTTACCCACACCTTTTAATCCTGCATATAAATAATCCTGAATTTAAAAAAAAAGCAGTCGAAATACTCTTCAAAGTCACAGCAGACCCTTAGAAGGTAACAGAAATATCAATCAAGCAACAAATTCCCTTACCTCTGCAGTTGTATAATGCCCTAGGTGCATTAGCCATTGTTAGAACTCAGCCAACTATTCATAATGACATCACCTGCTATATCTCTTTTGTTCATACACTTGTTTATACAGCAGCACACACTATGTTGACTGACATCAGCATCTGCAGTTTTTGGTATCTTCTCATTAGTAAACAGAACTGTTGTTTTGACAAGGGACCATGACTTGTCATTTCACTGTGATCCTGTCTTTCTCACATTGTAACAAGGTTCCCATATGACAATTTTCCTGTAATAATTAGTTACTTCAGTAATCCCTTCACTTGGAATATCTGTATCATATTTGTTCCTTTAATTATAATGTTATTCCATTTTAAAGTTACATTTTTATTATTGTCTCTGACTGCACCTTTCCTTCATTTATTATTGTAAAGTCCCTTTCTCACACTAATTCTCTTTTCTGTTCAGAACAATTCTCAGTGGTACATTACTGCTGTCTCTGTAATGCTGCCAGAACCCTGCAAAATTCCACGCCACCTCACACCACCCTTTTAGGTTATTTTACATTTAATTAGAAAATAAGGGTCACTGTCACTGACTCGGCCAGCATTTACTGTCCATTTCTAACTATTTGGTAACATGCAGGTGGTGCTGTTTCTGTGTATCTGCTGCTCTCAACCTTCTAGATGGTAGTGGTCATGCATTTGCAAAGTGTAATGTGAGGATACTTGATGAGTTGTTATAGTTGCATTGCATCTGTCAATGACACAAACTGCTGCCACCAGTTTCTGGTCAAATGGTAACTCCCACAATGTTGATCATGTGCAATTCAGCAATGGCAATGCCATTGAAGGTCAAAGGTTATGGTTGAATTTTCTCTTGTTAGAAATGGTCATTGGGGCTGTGATGATTGACTGCCAATCACCGCAACTACTTCGCTTTCTGCACCCTTAGTCACATGATTATCTTCCAGCTCTTTCTTGCCCTCTGACAGCTAGTAAATGGCTTGTGTAATATTCCTGAGATCATCACAGTTGAGCCATTGACTTCTAGGTTATCTCCTAACTCCTAATATTCCATCAAGAGAAATTACTCCATTTCTTCCCTGTTATCATTAGATCTGATCATTTCCAGCCACACTGAGATTTCTCCTGCTGAGGTTCTCAATCGTAACCACTGAAGATGCCAACCATCTTTCTAACGAGTGAGTCCTCTAGAAGTACATTTTTCCTATTCTGGTCCTCCTACCTTGCCTCCCTCAAACTGCATCTTGAACACCTTGCTGCTCCATGGTGCCGAAGTCAGCACTGTGACTTCTTTCCCCAAGTCTTTTTGCTTACCCTAACAAATATCAAGTACATTGTACCTGTTGGACAGAACAGTGTCTGCAGGATCTCCTCCTCTATCTCCCCCTAGTTGACCTTACTCTGCTAGCGGTTTTCAATAAGCAATAATCGCACCTTGGTTAAACCCCATTGGCCACAATACTGCCACTGTGCGTAGTGAGATGCTCAAAAACAACAAAAGGAATGCTGGAAGTCTGATACATACACCAAAACTGCTGGAGAAACATCTTCCTGAAGAAGGGTCACTGGACCTAAAATGTTAACTTTGCTTTTTATCTACAGATGCTGCTAGGTCTGCTGAGTTTCTGCAGCAATTTCTACATTTGTAACAGTCTGACTCTCACCTTCTTTTGCACATCAAAGTTGTGATTGTATTCCAGGCAAAAACTAACCAGAAATTCCTACCATCTTATGTATTGAAATATCTTGAAATCAAAGGATTTTGAGTTGTGCATCAAAACAGTGGTGTTTACTGCAAATCTGGCTTTCCGGATCAGTCTCAATATCTACAAACTCTCACATAATGGTTCCAGGGCAGACTGTACTGCACTGTAATTTCCAAGGGGAAGGGAGGGTATTGCTGTAATTTAACTCTTAAGTGAAATCAAATTATTTGTTCACATTACAGTTTGTAGACAGATTTGGCATAATTTCAGGATAATTTGTGACTAATGTGCAAGATATTACATAAAAGCGTGTAATTTCAATTGAGAAATTTTAGGGGGATGATATCACTTCTTAGTGCATGTACATTCAAGTGAGTGTCATAACAGCTTTGTGTTTTAATTAACAATAAAAGAGCTACAACAATAATAGGAACAAAAGAACTGAGCATGCTCTGAAGATCTGAAATAAAAACAAAGGAAAGACCCCATTGGTCCAGCAGCATCTGTGGAAATATGAAACAGGGCTAATGTTTGAATACAATATGACTCTTTAACGTTGCCCAATACTTTTATCAAGATCATGGCTTTCAAAAAGTAACTGAATCTCACGATTACGGCGTAGGAGGAAGGTGATCATTTGGCTCATCGTGTCTGCACCTGTTCTCTGAATGAGTGTTACGACAATGTGCCATCCTCCTCCATGTTAATTCCCCATACCCTTGAATATTCCAGTTAACTAACCATCAGTTGTAGGCAGAGCTTTAGGACCATGGAGCAACCTCACAATGATGTCACGGAGTTGCTTCCTACAACGGTATAAACAGCACAGTACGGGTGGAATTTAAGATAGGAGTAGATAGGCGGGAAAAAAAACATAAGAACTAGGAGCAGGCAACCCAGCGCCTTGAGCCTGCTTTGCTATTTGATATGATCATGGCTGATCATAGAAGATCATTAGAGTTTAACGAACAGTTGCTTAACAAAAAGGTGAGAACCTGGTATATCTTTCCGGAAATGGTTGTGCATGGTATTATCAAAGGATGAAGGCTCGTAAAGAGTTAACTTTGCTTCCCTCCACCTGCCTATCTACGAACTGCAATCTCAGGTGTGCCCTTAAAATCATAGGTCGGGATATCGTTTTTGAATAAGGCTACCTTCAGAAACCAATTACGATTCACTTGCTTTCTACTTCTGAGAAGGAACGGGAACTCTTACCTGAACATAATAACTTGCTGTCCCCTCCATCCGAGAGATGGTAAAACTGCACATGCGTCTTTCCTTAGCAGTCGCCGGCTATGCTCACGTGACGCTGGCCGTTGCTTGCGCGCGGGACAAAAGGCTGGGGGGGAGCTCGAGCTGCTCCTGCTGATGGTTTGTGGTGGGGGGTGGGGCGCAGAACATCACGTCTCCCTTTACCTGCTTCCATGGCGTCTCGTCGCTGCCCCGGAGTGGCAGGTTCCTCTTCCTCCAGCTCGGGGGAGCATCGATCGACTTCGATATCAGCTCATCCTGACCCGACCAGAGTGCTGTTCGAGAGTTGCAGGAACGGGGATGTGGTCCGGGTGAGGAGACTGCTAAGGGCTGACAATGTGAACGCCAGGGACACGGCAGGGCGCAAGTCGACCCCTTTGCATTTTGCTGCGGGTAAGTTAAAACCGTGCTCTGCACCCCTCCCTCCGCAGCACGGTATGGCGGCCTCGGTCGAGGCCCGTATTCATTTGCTGAAACGTGAAGTTGCTATTTTCTTTTATTTTCCGTTTGCTTTCTTTTTTGCACGTCGATCAGATATTGTCTGTTTGTGTGGATTCGCCCCAAGTCCGCAAGTGAACTTGGTGCAGAAGTTTCAAAATGTAATTTTTTGTGGATGTTGATTTGCGACTGTTCATCATTCCGCCATTCATACCACTTGCAAAATTTTTGTTTTTTGCTTCATTACCACTCTATTAAGCCAGTCATACTGCAGGTAGGGGATGATTGACCACCAGACAGTCCCAAGACAACTAGACAGGTAATACAGCAGTCCCAAGATCCCACACAAGAACCTGCTTTCTATTCCGGATACAATATCAAAAATACATAACCAGAAAGGGCTGCAATCCCTTGGTGTTCCGAGATAATAAAATGTGAGGCTGGATGAACACAGCAGGCCAAGCAGCATCTCAGGAGCACAAAAGCTGACGTTTCGGGCCTAGACCCTTCATCAGAGAGGGGGCTGGGGAGAGGGAACTGGAATAAATAGGGAGAGAGGGGGAGGCGGACCGAAGATGGAGAGTAAAGAAGATAGGTGGAGAGAGTATAGGTGGGGAGGTAGGGAGGGGATAGGTCAGTCCAGGGAAGACGGACAGGTCAAGGAGGTGGGATGAGGTTAGTAGGTAGATGGGGGTGTGGCTTGGGGTGGGAGGAAGGGATGGGTGAGAGGAAGAACCGGTTGGGGAGGCAGAGACAGGTTGGACTGGTTTTGGGATGCAGTGGGTGGGCGGACAGAGCTGGGCTGGCTGTGTGGTGCAGTGGGGGGAGGGGACGAACTGGGCTGGTTTAGGGATGCAGTAGGGGAAGGGGAGATTTTGAAACTGGTGAAGTCCACATTGATACCATATGGCTGCAGGGTTCCCAGGCGGAATATGAGTTGCTGTTCCTGCAACCGTCGGGTGGCATCATTGTGGCAGTGCAGGAGGCCCATGATGGACATGTCATCTAGAGAATGGGAGGGGGAGTGGAAATGGTTTGCGACTGGGAGGTGCAGTTGTTTGTTGCGAACTGAGCGGAGGTGTTCTGCAAAGCGGTCCCCAAGCCTCCGCTTGGTTTCCCCAATGTAGAGGAAGCTGCACCGGGTACAGTGGATGCAGTATACCACATTGGCAGATGTGCAGGTGAACCTCTGCTTAATGTGGAATGTCATCTTGGAGCCTGGGATAGGGGTGAGGGAGGAGGTGTGGGGGCAAGTGTAGCATTTCCTGCGGTTGCAGGGGAAGGTGCCGGGTGTGGTGGGGTTGGAGGGCAGTGTGGAGCGAACAAGGGAGTCACGGAGAGAGTGGTCTCTCCGGAAAGCAGACAGGGGTGGGGATGGAAAAATGTCTATGGTGGTGGGGTCGGATTGTAAATGGCGGAAGTGTCGGAGGATGATGCGTTGTATCTGGAGGTTGGTAGGGTGGTTTGTGAGAACGAGGGGGATCCTCTTAGGGCGGTTGTGGCGGGGGCGGGGTGTGAGGGATGTGTTGCGGGAAATACGGGAGACGCGGTCAAGGGCGTTCTCGATCACTGTGGGGGGAAAGTTGCGGTCCTTAAAGAACTTGGACATCTGGGATGTGCGGGAGTGGAATGTCTTATTGTGGGAGCAGATGCGGCGGAGGCGGAGGAATTGGGAATAGGGGATGGAATTTTTGCAGTAGGGTGGGTGGGAGGAGGTGTATTCTAGGTAGCTGTGGGAGTCGGTGGGCTTGAAATGGACATCAGTTACAAGCTGGTTGCCTGAGATGGAGACTGAGATATCCAGGAAGGTGAGGGATGTGCTAGAGATGGCCCAGGTGAACTGAAGGTTGGGGTGGAAGGTGTTGGTGAAGTGGATGAACTGTTCGAGCTCCTCTGGGGAGCAAGAGGCGGCACCGATACAGTCATCAATGTACCGGAGGAAGAGGTGGGGTTTGGGGCCTGTGTAGGCACGGAAGAGGGACTGTTCCACGTAACCTACAAAGAGGCAGGCATAGCTGGGGCCCATGCGGGTGCCCATGACCACCCCCTTAGTCTGTAGGAAGTGGGAGGAGTCAAAAGAGAAGTTGTTGAGTGTGAGGACAAGTTCAGCTAGGCGGATGAGAGTGTCGGTGGAGGGGGACTGGTCGGGCCTGTGGGACAGGAAGAAGCGGAGGGCCTTGAGGCCATCTCCATGCGGAATGCAGGTGTACAGGGACTGGACGTCCATGGTGAATATGAGGTGTTCGGGGCCAGGGAATTGGAAGTCCTGGAGGAGGTGGAGGGCGTGGGTGGTGTCACGGACGTAGGTGGGGAGTTCCTGGACCAAAGGGGAGAAAATGGAGTCCAGAAAGGTGGAGATGAGTTCGGTGGGGCAGGAGCAGGCTGAGACGATGGGTCGACCAGGGCAGGCAGGTTTGTGGATTTTGGGAAGGAGATAGAAACGGGCCGTGCCGGGTTGGGGAACAATGAGGTTGGAGGCTGTGGGTGGGAGGTCCCCTGAGGTGATGAGGTCGTGAATGGTGTTGGAGATGATGGTTTGGTGCTCGGGTGTGGGGTCATGATCGAGGGGGCGGTAGGAAGTGGTGTCGGAGAGTTGGCGTCTGGCCTCGGCGATGTAGAGGTCAGTGCGCCATACTACCACTGCGCCACCTTTGTCTGCGGGTTTGATGGTGAGTTTGGGGTTGGAGCGGAGGGCTGCCCGTTCTGCGGGGGAGAGGTTGGAGTGGGTGAGAGGGGTGGAGAGGTTGAGGCGGTTAATGTCTCGACGGCAGTTGGAGATGAAGAGGTCGAGGGAGGGTAGGAGGCCTGGGGGTGGTGTCCAGGAGGAGGACTTGTGTTGGAAGCGGGTGAAGGGGTCAGTGGAAGGAGGGTTAGGTTCCCGGTTGAAGAAGTAGGCATGGAGGCGAAGACGGCGGAAAAACTGCTCTATGTCCAACCGTGACTGGTATTCGTTGATGTGTGGTTGTAGGGGGACAAAGGTGAGCCCCTTACTAAGGACTGACCGTTCGTCCTCAGTCAGTGGGAGGTCTGGGGGGATGGTGAAGATGCGGCAGGGCTCAGTGTGGCTGTCTTCTCTGGGGTTGCTGGCTGTGGAGGTTGTGGGCGGAGCGATGAGGCCGTCGGCCGTGGGCGGATCGGGGTGGGCGGCAGCAGCTGCGGTGTGGGCGGGGTTCCGTCGGCCGTTGGAGGATCGGGGTGGGCGGCAGCAGCTGCGGTGAGGGTGGTGTTGGTGTTCCGGTAGTCTGTGATGGCTGGCTGCTCATTACAATGTGTAAAAGTGCAGTACCTGATGCAGTGTGTAGTTCTCCACATTATGGGGCCTCAATCCCACTGCATACATAAAAGGATGAAGAATGGGAAATGATAGATTACCAGAGGAGAAAATCAATTAAGTGTGAAACTGGGGAGGTATTTAATAGGATCATCAGATGACAGAGAATTTCAGATACCCTGTCTGAGAATTGTTTTGTATAACAGTGCATTAAGGCAATGCTGTGACAGGTGAAGTAGCCAATTGATTTTCATCCCTTGGCTCTGGCAGGCTAGGATGTGCAAACATGCTCCATTACAGTCATAGAATTAGATGGTGACAACCTTCCAGTCAGTCTACCTCCCCCTTTTCCTGGCAACAGGGAAGGTAGTAGAAGTGGGGATTAAATTTCACCATTCCCATAAAGTGTCCAGATATTACAGATGCCTAGCTGAGTACCTTGGCTGCTGTTTTGTGCCATCTTCCAGGTAAAGCAGATTTAACTCGGGTTAGTGAAAGGATGCCCGAGCTGATGAGTCATGGACTAGTGATTGAATCATGGTGACAGAATATTTGCGTGGGTCAGGGATGTTGCAGAAAGTATCACTAGTGCTCTGTCAGGTAGCTCTGTGTGTATTCTGAAGAATCACATTGGACCTGAAATGTTAGCTCTTTCTCTGTCCACAAATCTGCTGAATTTCTCCAGTATTGTTGTTGAAGCATATTTTTAGCATGACTGACAGTGAGGAGCAGATTTTAAACTGCTAGGTTATTCTCAGGACTTTCTTATCCCATCTCCATGATTAATTGACCATCCTAATCCAGGTTCAGTCTTTGTTGTCTCATTAGTTGTTAACTGAGTACTGTGTCTATCTACCAATTTCTGATCTCTTATCCCTTTTTTGTTCAGTTATGATCAGGAGATCATTTATGGTCCAAAAGTGGACTCTTTATTTATATTTACTGAGCGACTTGAGAATTTTATGTCCAAAATCAAAAAGCTGTTTTCAGATGTTCTAATTGGGAAACAAGTTCCCTATTTATACAGACTGGATAGTTACCTTGAGCTTTTGCTTGTGTAGTTTAAAAATTCAATCATGTCAAATTGTATTTTTTAAAATCAAATACAGTTCATATTTGCTAAAATGACATGAGAAAATTTTGTGGTTTCTTCTTAGGTCAGCAATCTGGTAATTTTACTATTTTTTTCCCCCTACCTGGAACAAGACACCAAGTCAAAAACTGATGTCAACTTAGCAATTCAGTACATTGAACACCTTTAGCAGCTATCTAATTGCAGACTTAAACAAACGGCAAAGCGGTGACAAAATTTGTTTCTGGTTGTTCAATATTTCAAATCTTAAGATTTAACTACTGATACAACTATTGAGTATGTCTACATCAAGGGAAGAAAGTAACTGAGGTGTTAACTGAAAGCTTGTAATGAGCCTGTGAGAGGTTGCTGGTAAGTTGCTGCCTTGACCCACTGCAGTCACTTCTATACAGGTATACCCATAGTGTTTGTAAGGAGGAGGTTCCAAGGTTTTGACCCAGGAACATGAGAGAGTTCCAAGTTATGGGTGACTTAGAGGAGAGTTTTCGGTTGACAGTGTTCGCATACATCTGCTTTGCACTTTTATGGGAACTTGGAGAGTGCTATTGTTGAGTTTCTGCAGTGCACCTGGTAGTTAGTGAACACTGCCAATGTACACTAGTTAAGGAACTGAATGATTAACGTGGTAGATGGGATGTCAGTCAGGTAGGCTGGTTTGTCCTCTATCACATCAAGCTTGTTGGATGTCAAAGGAGGGACAATGGCCTTGTGGTATTCTCACTGGACTGTTAACTCAAAGACCCAGATAACATCCTGGGGACAGGGGTTGAATCCCACTATGACAGATGGTGGAATTTGAATTCAATAAGTATCTGGAATTAAGAATCTAATGATAACTATGAATCAATTGTGGGAAAAACCTGTCTTGTTCACTAATGTCCTTCAGGGAAGGAAATCTGCTATCCTCACTTGGTCTGGCCTACATGTGACTCCAAGCCCAAAGCAATATAGTTGGCTCTTAACTGCCCCCTGGGCAATTCAGGATGGGCAATAAATGCTGTCTAGCCAGCGATGCCCTCATCCCATGGATGAATAAAGCTGCTCTCTTCCACACCACTGAGGCAGGACGACTCAATCAAATTCATGACTTCTGCCTTTATAGATGGTGCGCTTGCTTCGAGGAGTCAAGAGGTGAACAAAGAACAAAGAAAATTACAGCACAGAAACAGGCCCTCAGCCCTCCAAGCCTGCGCTGATTGCGACCCTCTGTCTAAACCTGTCATCTATTTTCTAAGGGTCTGTATCGCTTTACTCCCTGCCCATCCATGTTCCTGTCCAGATGCATCTTAAAAGACACTATTGTGTCTGCGTCTACCACATCCGCTGGCAACGCATTCCAGGCACCCACCACCCACAACGTAAAGAACTTTCCACGCATATCTCCCTATAAACTTCCCTCCTCTCACTCTGAAGTAATCGCTGCAGAATTCAAAGCCTCTGACCTGATGTAATTGCAGTATTTATGTGGCTGACCCAGTTCAGTTTCTAGTCAACAGTAATCCTCGGGACGTTGATAGTGAGGTCATTTTGTTAATGGACTATCAAGAGGTAATGGTCTCTTGTATGTTGTAAATGTCACTTGCCACTTGTCAGCCCAAGCCTGAATGTTGACCAGGTCTTGCTGCATATGGATGTAGATTGCTTCAGATACTGAAGCAGCAAATATTTGCAGAACAAAAATGCAAGTGTTGGAAATTTTGCAGTTACAATTTTGTTGATTCTCTAGGATAAATCTGAAATCTGTGCTCCAGAACTACAGAGAAGTGAAACCATAGCAGGCTTTTGGCTCAACTGGAGACAAAAGCAACTGAGAATGGGTTTTTCAGCTTGGTGAAGAATTGACTGCCACTTTTATTCTCTGGAGTGGGTGTTGGATGCAATGCTATATGTAACTAGAACAAACAAAATGAAAAAATCTCCACCAGTAACGCTCCACCATGTTAGTACCATGTCATTTTTGAGAGAATTGTCTCTACTGGAATCACTTTAATCTCATCTTGTATTTTGTAGCTAATCATTTTTTAGAATATAAGACTCTCCTCATTATAAAGCACCAGACTACACTACATGGACTGCAGTGATTCAAGAAAGTAGCTCACAACCGACACCTTGAGGAATTAGGAATAGTAATAAATGCTATTCCAGCCAATAATGCTCTTATGACTGGCTAGCCCTCATGCAAGCTAGTTTAAATGATGGAGTGACTGATGTGAAAAGAGGGTGATGGGGTTTGTTAGGTAGTAAAGAAATTGGGTTAGTGGTTGGAGCCGAGGGATGCTAGAAAAGAGATGTTGGAGGTGGGTGCAAGGGTGAAGAAGCCCCAAAAAGTGGGGGGAAGCATGAATTTGGCATATTCCACGTGACATTCTCTACAAAATACAGCTTGCATAGTGAGAACGGAAAGAATGATGGAGGAATAAGGAACAGCAAGATGTGCCAGTAAAGCTAAAATCAAATGATGCAACAAATCTGTATATTGCTAAAACGTTGATTGTCATATTTCCATTTTCTTATGTAGACAGCAGCTTCTCAAAGCATTGTTCTAATCTTTGTCGAATAAATCGTAATGTGTGTTGTGCAAACTGCCTATATTACCGACTGTTTTGAAAATCTAATCCTGCCTGCTCAAACAGCTTTCTTCTGAATCTGCTTTTCTGTTAATCATCTGAGATCCAACTTCATTTTGTTGCCATTGTGACCATTCTTTCCTGCTTTCTCTGCTTTAAGCTCTATTTCTGGTAACTATTTTTTCAACAATGTCAACCGTGTCTTAACTTCCTGATAGCTAGACAGTTCCCATTCCAGTGTACCCAATGCTGTCTTAATGTACATTTCTTTGTCTCAATCCCTGGTGTTAAGGCTTTTGTGCCATATTTATAGTAATCTAGTCACAGTTTCTGCACTGTCAATTCACTGATTTTTCAGCTATTTCTTCCACTTGTCTTCAGCCACACTTCAAACATCCATTCTGACTTCAGTTGTGAATCAGCTTTTAAATTACAAGGCAGGCTACAATAGAGAGTTTATTTGCTGCTTTGGAAAAAATCTTTCAATGTTTTTTCTTTCAAAAAGCGACTTTCTAACCTCAATAATAAAGAGGGAGTAAAGGAAGTTTGGTAATCCTTTTGGTTCAAGAATCAAAGTGCAGTGTTTCTGTAAGAAATTACTAGAGCTATCAATTTCAGGAGCTATCAATACTGTTTCAGGAGACAGTTACCATAAATTTTTCTGCATTCTATCGGAATATTTTACTCTAAATATTTCAACAATTGCCATTTTAAAGTAAAATCATCTTTTTAAAAAAGCAGCATCATTTATTTATTTTTTAGCCTAATTTTAATTTGTGTTCACCATTGTGGTGATATTTTACATTTCAGTTCACATTTGTTTTGAAGCACCTTAACGTCGAGTTATTAGTCTAGCCAAAACATACTTTTAGCGACTTCTCCCCTGAAAAAATTCTTTTGACACTTGGTTATTAGAAAATTGTAGTCAAAGGAACTTGATAGATAATCAAAAGCCTAAAGAAGGTGCTGTTCGCTAATTACTTCAGAATGCCTTTATTGTAATTAGTGATAACATAAATGACTATACATCAATCCCTCTAGGATTTGGACGGAAGGATGTAGTTGAATTTTTGCTACAGAGTGGTGCCAATGTCCATGCAAGAGATGATGGAGGCCTTATTCCTCTGCATAATGCTTGTTCATTTGGGCATGCAGAAGTTGTCAATCTGTTGCTGTGTCATGGTGCTGATTCTAATGCTCGGGATAATTGGAACTACACACCTCTCCATGAGGCTGCTATCAAAGGCAAAATTGACGTATGCATAGGTAAGCTTTCCTAAACTTGAGAAAATAGTTTTATTTCATAATTTTAACAATCACTTCATGAAACCTGTTATATTTATTCTTATTTGTAGCAACAGGAGAAAGTGGCTGGAATTAAATTGTTGGATACCAGTAATAGAGAGGATGTTCTTGATGTGCAATTTTCATTTAGCAACATCAATTTATGTCCATTAAGCATTTTAAGTATTTAATTTTCTAAACAGCAAATATACAAAATTGTATTTAATATTATTCAGCATTGAATTTTTGTGTGACAGTGTGTGCATATATTCTTAATACCAGATCCTGCAAAAACTCTAGCACAAATGCTGTTGAACTTTTATATTTGGTTGTCAGTTTTGTCATAAGCTGGTTACCATGTTTTGAGATTTGAGATCTTCCAACTCTGCATGCACCAAAATCTGTCATGGGCTCACTAGAGCCACCTGCTAAGGTAATGGGTTAATGAGGCTGAGAAGTTTGTTATGTAATTACTCTTCCGATTTTCTTTGTACAAAGCGAAAACCGTGTATAAATCAAAGACTAGACTTAAAAATAATTCCTCATTTATTCCTTTGGAGATAAAGTAATGATGCAAGGAAGATGGTAGTATGCTACAAAATAAAATCAGTGCATTATGCATTCATATAGGCAAGATAAATGGTGAATTTTATCTAGTTGCAGTGCTTCAAAGCTCCTTTTTATTTCAGTGATTGTCTGACTTTTCAGTCAGTACGTACCTGGGTATATACAGGTTTCCAATCTTTTAATGAGTGGACGATAGACATTTGAGTTGAGACACAATTGAAATGAATAGGAGTGTCATTCAAGGGAGCATAACAATGACATCCTCATTGGGTGACCTGTGCTATGATGTCAGTTCTGTGTATTGTTAGCTTTTTTAATGACACTAATCTTCCGGGAGTTATATTTTTCTTGGCGGCAGGGTTATCTGTAGTAATTATTATGGTTGTTCTAAAAGTTGGGCACGCTGTTCTGGAATTTTTTTTCCTATTTTGGATAATTGTTGACCTCCGAACAAGTAAAACAAAATTGCTTCAATTTTTTTTCCTGTCAAACATTGGAGTTATTATTCATTCTTTTGTAATGCTTTGTGCTACAGAGTACAGGCTGCACAGGTGAGTAGCAGTATTGGCATTCATTGATTTATTAGGTTGGTCCGTGCACATATGCGTGACTTTCATATAATTTCAGCAGACTGTTGACAAAATCAATTTTCAGTAGAGCATGTGATTGTAAGCACAAAAACACGATGGCAAAACAAGCTCAATATGAGGGTTGTATACTCTAGTTTTGTGTATATGGAGATTCATGACTGAAGTTCCACCATAAATATTTACTCCTGCTTTCACACGGTGAAACGTAATATTGATTTCTCATTTCAATACTTTAGACATATTAACTGCTGTGTTGATTAATTACAGTTAACTAAGCCCCTTAAGTGCATATGTAGTGTTCACATCAAGTGAACAGCGTTCTACATTTTAGCCACTGAGAAGATATATTTCTCCTTGATTCATAATTTATTGCGCCCAGTTTTTTTGTGTTGCAGTCACTAAATGCGATCTCACCACAAACAGAACCAATTTGAAATATAATATCAGAATTTTATAACCAAAAGACCTTTTCTCTTAACCCGTAGAATTGATTTCTTAGAAATACGGCTTTTCACAATGCCCTAAATACTTGTCTAAAACTGATCTGCTTTAATTTGTTAACCTGTTTTAAAAACAAACACATGTATAATACTTGGTGATTTCTAAATGATTAATACATTCTGCTATTCCACATATTTAATTTACTTTGAACTCTGTTGAATTAAATTTTGAATCGTTTTAAAACGATTTTTCACAGTGCTCAGCAGAAGTGTATTCCAGTGATAAGGAAGAACTGTAGGAAAAGAGAGAGCCAGCCATGGATGTCGAAGGAAATGAAGGAAAGTATCAGATTGGGGGGGGATAAAACAAATACAAAAAAGTAAAGAGTAGTTAGGAGACTGGGAAATCTTTAAAGGCCAACAGAAAGCCACAAAAAAGTTATAAAGAAATGTAAGATAGATTGAGAGTAAACTAGATCAGAATATAAAAACAGGCAGCAAAAATTTCTATAAATATGTAAATTGTATGAGTGGCGAAGGTAAACATTGATCCTTTAGATGATGAGAAGGCCTATTTAATAACTGGGAATGAGGAAGTAGCCGAGACATTAAACAGTTATTTTGTGTTGGTTTTCACAGTGGAAGACACAAGTAACATGTCAAACTAATGGCAAGAAGGTTAGAGCACGTGAGGACCTAGAAACTATCCTTATCACAAGGGAAGCCGTGCTGGGCAAGCTAATGGGGCTAAAGGTACACAAGTCTCCTGGCCCTGATGAAATGCATCCCAGGGTACTCAAAGAGGTGATGGGGGAAAGAGCAAATGCAGTAGTAATTATTTACCAAAATTCACAGGACTCTGGGGTGGTTGGCTGTTTTCCAATCTGCAGGAATGTGATGTCACTGTTTAAAAAAGGAAGTAGACAAAAAAACAGCTAATTATAGGCCAGGTAGCTTAACTTCAGCAGTAGTGGGGAAAATGCTTGAATCTATCATTTAAGGAAGAAATAGCAAGACATTTGAATATAAATTGCCCTATTGAGAACAACCAGCAAGGGTTCATGAAAAGTAGGTCATGTTTAACTAATTTGGTCGAATTCTTTGAGGACATTACTTGCATGGTGGACAAGGGGGAAACTGTGGATGTGATGTATCTGGATTTCAGAAGGCATTTGACAAGGTACCACACCAAAGGCTGCTACGTAAGATAAAGCTGCACGGTATTACAGGTGATGTATTGACATGGATAGAGGATTGGTTGACCAGTAGAAAGCAAAGAGTAGGGGTATATGGGTGTTTTTCTGTTTGTCAGTCAGTGGCTAGTGGTGTGCCTCAGGGATCAGTGTTGGGACCTAAATTGTTTACAATTTACATAAATGATTTGGAGATGGGGACTAAGTGTGGTATGTCAAAATTTGTAGATGACACTAAGGTGAGTGGGAGAGCAAAGTGTGCAGAAGACACTGAAAGTCTGCAGAGGGATATAGATAGTCTAAGCGAGTGGACAAAGGTCTGGCAGATGGAGTACAATGTCGCAAAGTGTGAGGTCATCCATTTTGTTAGGAATACCAGGAAAATGGACAGTGTTTTAAATGGTAGAAAATTGCAGCATGCTCCTGTGCAGAGGGACTTGGGTGTCCTTGCGCACGAATTGCAAAAAGTAAGATTGTAGGTGCACAGATAATTAAAATGGCAAATGGAATTTTGTCTACCATTGCCCGAGGGATGGAGTTTGAAACTAGGGAGGCTGTGCTGCAGTTGCATAGAGTCCTGGTGAGGCCATACCTGGAGTACTGTGTGCAGTTTTGGTCTCCTTACTTGAGAATAGATGTACTAGCACTGGAGGTGGTGCAGAGGAGATTCACTCAGTTGATTCCAGAGTTGAAAGGGTTCGATTAAGAGAAGGGACTGAGTAGACTGGGATTATACTCATTGGAATTCAGAAGAATGAGGGGACATCTGATAGAAACATATAAGATTATGAAGGGAAGAGATAAATTGGAGGCGGGGTGGTTGTTTCCGCTAGCAGGTGAAACTCAGACTGGAGAGCCTCGCCTGAAATGAAGGAAAGCAGATGTCGGACTGAGATCGGAGGAACTGCTTCACCCAAAGGGATGTGAATCTGTGGAGTTCCATGCCAGTGAAGCGGTTGAAGCTACCTCACTGAATGTTTGTAAGGCAAGGCTAGATAAACTTTTGAACAGTAAAGGAATTAAGGGTTATGGTGAGTGGGCGGGTAAGTGGAGTTGAGTCTCAAAGATCAGCCATGATCTTATTAAATGGCAGGGCAGGCTCGAGGGGCCAGATGACCCACTCCTGCTCCTAGTTCTTATGAATAAAAAATTGTAGCAACTGGAAACTTGATGCATTGTTTAAGTTTCAAATCAAGTGTGAAGAAAGGTGTCTGACATGTAAACTTATTTTTAAAGTTTGCATTTCAAAGTAGTGGCATAAGGATGTTGGTCATTGTTACGAAAGTTTTGAAAAAATAACAGTCAGGGCGAAACCTTTCTGGAACATTGGTCTAATCAAATATGTATGTTAGACAGCAGGGATCCTGGAGTGTAAATTTAGTGCGATGCTTTGTTCATGATTCTATACTTTGAATGCAAAACCACAAAGGGTGGTATTGGGGAATAGAAAAGCCTTTGTTTTACTGTGTGTTTTAAGATTTTTCAACCTCTGTTCGATATTTGAATAGCTTGTGTTTTTGTCATTTGCGTAATTCAACAATAAAAGGCAGAACCCTTCAGAGAATTGATATACAGAGGGATCTGGACATACATAATTTGCAAGTGGCAGTACAGGAGGATAAGATGGTCAAGAAGGCACACAGCATGCTTGCCTTTGTCAGCGGGGCATCAAATATAAAAGTTGTCAAGTTATGTCACAGCTGTACAAAACTCTGGTTAGGCCACATTTGGAGTATTGTCTGCCGTTCTGGTTGCCTCACTGTCAATGGAGGTGGATGCTTTGGAGATGATGCAGAGAAGGTTTACCAGGATGTTGCCTGTTTTGGAGTGCTTTAATTATGCGGAGAGGTTGGATAAACCCTGATTCTTTTCACTGGAAAGATGGAGGCTAAGGGGCAACCTGGTAGAGGTCTACAAAATTGAGAGAGACAGAGATAGGGCGGCTAGTCAGAGGCTTTTTCCTAGGGTGGAAAGGTCAGCTACAAGAGGGCACAAGTTCAAGGTGGCAAGGGGAATGCTTTGGGGTAGAAGTGCAGCGAAAACGTTTTAGGGTGGTCGGTGCCTGGGATGCGCTGCCAGTGGAGGTGCTGGTGGCAGGCTCGTCAGCAACATTTAAGGTGTATCTTGACAGACATGTAAATGGGAGGCAAACAGATGGATAGAAACTGTGCATTGGCAATAAGTAGTGGGTCTAAATGAGGATTAAGAATCACCTGCAGGCATGGAGGGCCAAGGGGCCTGTTCCTTTTCTTGTCTTGTTATATAATAAAGTTGTTTTGTTCTGGACACAAGGTTGTGAATTCAGTGAATGACCATGTTACAGGAAAAGATTATATCTATCAAGCCAAATTTTATTCCAGGATCTGAATTATCCAGTGCTGGCAACATAACATAATGCAAACATTTCATGACTTGAGAGATGCAAGTGTTCTCCAAACTGGAGGGGAATCCCCAAAGATATGATGCAGTCAGTGAGAACTGCGAAGACCTGACTTTTTAGGTACAATGATACAAATGAAGTTGAGGTTAATCTTCTCAGATTTAATCAGGATAGACCACAAAAATGTCAATACATAATTTCAAAGGTTTAAAATGCGTAAGAAGAAATGAAACAGTACTTTCAAAATCCGGTTACGTTGGCTGCAGGTGACTACAAGATCAATCCATTCACTCTTAAATTTATTAATTTGGATCAGTGTTACTATGCTGTCTTGAAAAAATGTATTGATTGCTGCAGAAAACTTTAAACCAATGTCTCTACTCCGAGATAGTTAGAACTGCTGATGCTGGGATCCTAACCGGAAACATCAACTCTGCTTCTTGGCCAGCTGTGCTCCTCCAGCTCCATGCTGTTACCAATAACTCTAAATATTTTTAAGCTGCTTTCCAAAGTATAAAAGGAATTCATCATCTTTTGCCATGGCTGATTAGATGCTGGTGGAGGGACACAAGTACTGAAGGTACAAGACATGATGTCTGGGAGAATTTAGGAATTTACCCTTTGATTTATTACAGTACAGTTCATATGTTTTCTGGTAACTTGGGATAATCTGTTCTGTAAATATTTGAGGATTCCAGTTTATACTTTTGAGTGCATTTGATATACTGGAGGTTAATTGTCTTTAGACTTTCTACTTTAATTCATTTGCATATTGCTGAAAGCAAAATGTGCCATTAACCAGTGTAGTTGAGCAGCACTTTATTATGTATCATAGAATCACAGAATCCCTAGAGTGTGGAAACAGGCCCTTTGGTCTAACAAGTCCGGACCGAACCTCAGAGCATCCCATCCCCCTGTAACCCACCTAAATTACACATCCCTGAACACCATGGGCAATTGAGCATCACCAGTCCACCTAACTTGCTGGACTGTGGGAGGATACCGGATCACCTGGAGATAACCCACGCAGACATGGGAAGAATGTCTGTGTGGAGTTTGCACAGTCACCTGAGGGTAGAATTGAACCTGGGTTTCTGGTACTGTCAGACAGCAGTGGTAACCACTGAGCCACCATACTGCCAATTGAACTGTGTATTTTTAGTGATTAGTAGGCTGCATTTGAATATTAACTTAGTATTCCAATAGCGTTTTTTAATCAGTATTCTGGTGTCTGAGAGTAGCCTGGTTTTAAATGATGTACATTTTTTTTAAAAAAAGGCTTTCATAATTAAACTTAGGCTGCTGTAATTGTGGCCTGTTGACTTACTCCGTGTAATCCTTTCATCAGCAGCAATTGCACCAAATTTTAAATAAACGCGTGCCGTAAGCGCCAGATATCCGTACCTTAACCTCTCTACATTTTTTAAGTTGTTGCTTGAAACTACCTGTTTGAATGAGCATTTGCTCTGCTGTTCTAATATCCCTTTAATATATTTGACACCAAGGTGCATAAAGTAAGAGATGCTACGTTGTTGAGTGGTGTCAGTTTCTCATTAAACTCAGATAATTATATGGAAGAGCTTTTAAAATTTTCTTAATGGTGTTTTTGTCCAAAGAAAGGCTATCTAATAAAACAGTTATGGAAACATTGAGAAGAGGATAACTCATCCTTGTGGTATGGTCACCTTTTGAGGATTGGGTCAGCTTTGAGAGCAATATGTTTTCAAACAAGCACAAAATACATTAAGATGCTTGAAATATAATTTGGCTTAAAATTGTGATGTTTTTGAGCTGATATACCAATTTCAGAGGAATTTTGTCTTAAAAATTCATAACCAAACATCATTTATAGGCTGTGGTGTTCTCCGTTTCTATAATGTTATTTCACTTTTGTGTTTCTGCACCACACTGTTTATTTCAACTCAATTTTTCCTTCCTATGTGGTTATGATAGCTCACTCTGCTGTCCATATAGACTGTACAAAGAGTATAAATTGGTGGCGAGAGACAAATATTTGCATCAGCTGTAGAACAAGTGAGTTCTATCTCCTGCAAATTTCAGTGGCTTTGTACAAAGCTATGCACAGCAATCTGCATTGCACTTAACACTGACAAATCTTTAACATTGCAGTGTCTTTTGAGATTTTTCATATGAATCCTCCAGGTTATATTTAAAAAAAACATAATGGAAATAAGCCACTGAGCCCAACTAGTCAATGCCAGTATATATGCTCCAAATGAACCTCTTCCCATCCTCCTAACTGTATCAGCGTATTCTTCTATTGCTTTTCCTTTTTCGTCAGTTTTCCCTTAAATGCATCTTTGGTATTCATAATATTTAAGCCATTTAAATATGGCCTATGGTTTGGAAAAATGTTTTTCTTGGTCTAGGTTAACAGAAAGCAGTGGCACCTGCCCCAGTCCTCAAAGCTGCCTGCACAAGTTACGCATGTTGCTTTATTCTTTCTAGCAGCAACTTCAATTTGGTGCTAATCTTTTGGCATGCAGCAGCAGTCATCTCAGCAAACGGGCAAGCAGCTAAACACATTGACATATTCATACTTCAAATCGGAAAATTAAGGCACTTAATAGCCTTCGCTCACTTGAATTTCCAGGTAGCAAAATAAGCAGTTGTAATAGTATTTTTAACTTTTTTAAATTCAAAGAGGACTAGGTGATGACCATTTAGCCCCTCAAAATTGTTAGCTTTTGATGAGATTGTATCAGACTTGTGACTTCTCTCCATGTGCCTGCCTTTGCCTTATACTATTAAGTAGTTTTTGGCAACAAAATCTTGAAATCTAAATGGCAAAAGCCATACATTCTCAAATTTCCATGTGATCTAACTTCATTTGCCACTTGTAGAAGTGGGTTCCAAATTTCAAATTTCTCTCTCCCTTTTTGTGAAGAGGTGTTTGTTAACTTCATTTCTGCCTGGTCTGGCTCTCTTTCATGAACCTATGCCCTTAGTCCTACCCTAAAAGCTCCATAACTTGTCAAAATGGGGTGTAGTTTTTCTTTCAATTCTCTTCAACATCTTGCATCATGAGCAAATCACCACTTAAGCTTTAAAATTCCGGAGCATACTGCCTTAGTCTGTAGTCGGCATTAGTTTAAACCTTTGGAGTCCACTTATCATTCTGATAAATCATTGTCATCTTTCAAGGACAGTTTATGCTTCTTAAGTGAGATCTGTCATTGCTCACAATAATTCACGTGGCTGAACCATGGCATTTTTTAAAAAAAATTATTTTGACGTGTGCATCGCTGACCAGGTTGGCATTTGTGGCACTTTCCTAATTCCAGAGGGCATTTAATAGTTAACCTCTCGCTTGCTTACACTGAAACCCATTTTCCATACTCTTGCCTAGTCATTTAAGGTGACGTGATTTCAAAGCATTTCAACTTGGACATGTTAGGACAATGCAAGAATACCAAATTTTGAAAGAAGCATTCGTTTATCCTACATGAGTAAAAAGATTGCTGATTAGTTAAATGGATTCTGAAGTATTTCCACAAAAGATGTACCAGTTGACTGTTATTCCCAAGCTTTTAAATTTTTATTTTAAAAAGGCAGGTCTCCTCTGTTCAAAGCACCACCGTAGTGATGCACAAAGAACAGTTATCTTCCTAAGCTCTTGTTTAATTGATAAAAGTACAATACCTGGATATTTTTTTTCCTGATTGTAGAAGACATGTTGCTGCAAATAAATATGTAGCTTCTTAGAAGAAATGTGAGCCAGGGATTGCTAGTTAAAGTAGGAGATAGGAGTCAGTATCCAGGCTAAAATGATTCTAGTGTAGGTAGGAACGATCTCTGAGAAGAGCATCTAATATTCTAAATATAAATGCAACCAGAAAGCACAAGGGATCCTGATGTATTTTTTTTTAAAGTTGAGCTGCTTTTCTGTGCTAGTATTTTCTCTTAACTTCCAACAGACACCAATTTCTCCAGACTCGTTCCTGAATTGCTTTATGGTAGTTACAGACATAGCAATATTTAACAATGGAAATCGCCAACAAAGCATCACTCTGAGGCTTGATAGGTAAATTTGTGGACTCATTGGCATAGCTTTTTTATGCATTTTGAGTTATTTCATCTATTATTTTGATATTGTTATTGCTGTTTAATGCAAGTTACTTGATGTGCCAATCTTCTCTCCATTGTCTTGGTTATAGTGTTGCTGCAACATGGGGCTGACCCTCATATTCGGAATGCAGATGGAAGGACAGCATTAGACTTAGCTGACCCGTCTGCTAAAACTGTATTAACAGGTGAGCTTTGAATTATTTAATTTGATATCTTTTGCTTGAACATCTTATTGTTTCTGTTTCAATTAGTGTGAGACGTGTTGAAATTCTGGTAAGTGAATTTGCTGCTAAACTGCTGTTGTATATTTTTCTCAGGGGCCTCTTGACAACTGGCTTTGGTAGAGGCTAAAAGTCGGAAAATTCATAAAGTAGTCCAGTTTACTTAAAATATATGGTACAAGAATAGGAATGAAATTTTTAAAAATTTTGTAAGGAACAAGAAGGGAAAGTCAATATACACAGTGATTTGAAATGACTTTGCAATGGAATAGTACTGAGTACAACTGATCTGTTACATGTGGATAGCTTAAGAACAATTTAAGTAAATTCAGTGGCATTTGTTGCTAATTTGAAAGCCAAGTAAGTGAAATTTGAATTGTAATAAATCAGCTCTAATTGCCATCGGTTAAATTTTTGTTGAAACACTTAACTAATTAAATTACATTTTACAGGTGAATACAAAAAGGATGAACTGCTGGAAACTGCAAGGTATGGACTCAAGTTATGAAAACTAGCTTTATATTGCTGTTTTTTTATCAAGAGGGGTAACTCGGCACTAATTGACAATCTATAAAATATCATTCTTTTACAATTAATAGATTTTCAAAGCAGTGCCTAAACTATCATGTTAATAAAATGTGAGGCTGGATGAACACAGCAGGCCCAGCAGCATCTCGGGAGCACAAAAGCTGACGTTTCAGGCCTAGACCCTTCATCAGAGAGGGGGATGGGGTGAGGGTTCTGGAATAAATAGGGAGTGAGGGGGAGGCGGACCGAAGGTGGAGAGAAAAGAAGATAGGTGGGGAGGTAGGGAGGGGATAGGTCAGTCCAGGGAAGACGGACAGGTCAAGGAGGTGGGATGAGGTTAGTAGGTAGGAGATGGAGGTGCGGCTTGGGGTGGGAGGAAGAACAGGTTAGGGAGGGAGAAACAGGTTGGACTGGTTTTGGGATGCAGTGGGTGGAGGGGAAGAGCTGGGCTGGTTGTGTCATGTGTTGTGTCCTCAAATAATACGAGGGAATTGATATTTGAATGATGGAAAGATCACACTTGGAATTCAGGTAACTATTACATAAAGGGTTATAAGGCACAGACAATAGAATTGAAAAGATGTGTCAAGAGGTATGCAAAATTTCCTTGAAACTGCATCGCTTGTAAATTAGAAGCCTCACAATGATTGGGAAACAGATGTATTCCAGTTCTGTGCTGAAATTGCATTTTATTTGAGTGAGTGTTCGGCAACACTGACAACTGCAGGCACCTACCCAGGTGCACTCATTGGGGACCACATGTTGGTGTCACTACCCAAATAAATGGCATATCATTTTCCTTCCAAGCCTGCATTCACCCAACCCAGTCAGTTTAAAGCCTTCTCTGCAGCCCCAGTTATTCACTTTACCAGGATACTGCAGTCCGTTCCACCCACACTAACCTAGGATCTATTTACTTAACTCCGAGACTTTATTTCCCTGTGTCAGGTTTCCTCTGGCTAAAGAACCAATCCAAGTTTATTGAATTGGAGGTTCTGCTTTTCAGTTTAGTTCCTTACTGTTCACCTGTTTTTTTTTCTAACCAACCTCCCAAGATATTCAAAGATATTATTGCACACCTCTGGAGCAGATGGGTCTTGAGCCTGAGCCTCCAAGTTCAGGGGTAGGGACACTACCACTATGCCACAAGAGGGCCCCTTTCCTTACTGTTCACATTCTTTGATCAGACTAGAAAGATGATTCTGCTAAATGTTGTTCGTAGCCATGTGGATGACAACTGGATCGTTTCCCTGTCACTTCAATTTCTTCTCCATCTCTGAGGAACCATCTCTGGCACCCACCCGGCAACAGAGCCTTTGGGACTGTCACTCATGGCTGCAGCAAATACTGTCCCATACCACTACTATATTCCTATTTCCTTGCAACCCACGTGCACACGCACACACACCCGTAGCATGGTGCAGTCATCGGAGGGGTAAATGTGTGCTCTAGACACAGGGATGTCCAGGGCAATGTCACATGCTGCTACCCAGACCCACCCCCTGTCATATTGTGGTAATCCTGCATTTCCCTGCTAATCCACTTCGTCTGAACATCCCTGGACACTGGGCTATTTAGCATAGCCAATCCACCTAAACTGTACACTGTCATAGACTCATCTTTTGGACTGTGGGAGAAACACCTGGAAGAAACCCACACAGATGCGGGAAGAATGTGCAAACTCCACACAAGCAATCACCTGAGGGTGTAATGAAACCCAGGTCCCTGATATTCTGAAGCAGCGTTGCTAACCAATGAGCCATCATGCTGCCCAATCATCTTGACTTAATTTATAAATTAATCACTCTAGCTTCCCTCCTGTATACACTTCTGTAATTCTTTTTTTGTTATGGCCTGAAAATGTTAATAGTGTAGTCCATTTTTTTTTGTTTGTAGACTGGCATGGGCACAATGGGCAAAATAACCTTGTTCTGACTTCAACTAAACCCAGCCTGGTCTAATAATAATTCAAGTGTTTGCTGTGGTGGGATTCAAACCCACATCTACAAGGCACAAGCCTAGGACTCTCGATTCCTAATGCAGTGACAATACTGTTCCACCACTACCTTTTCCTTTGCCTACGACATTGACACACAGAAATTCTCTGATCAGGATGTGACATGCTTTTTGTTTCAAGAATTTTGCATCTCGTCGTGTGTGTATCTTCTATCCTGTGTCAGCAGGAACATTGTTAATTTTTGCTTCAAGCTGCTTTTAATTATGATCAGGCATGAAATTGGCATTTTTTGTCACTATTACAGCTGTCCTATAGTTTCAAAGTTACTTATAGTCTGCATATGCAATCACCACTCACTAAACTCTAAACTTCAAATGCTATGAGCTTATTTTAATTGATTTCAAGCAATAAAGCAGTTAACTTTGTCAAATCTAAATGTACACTTTTAAATAGATGAATTCAGTTCTGATAGCATTTTATTGTAAAAGTGGTGCTGTGTTACACTTCTCCATATGGTGTCATCAGATTACTATAGTATGTTATTGGTGAGTTGCAGCATTTTCATTGCAGTGCATGTCTATTAAATATAATGAAAGACTTTGTTCTGATAACTTGTATAATTATTTGTTAACTGTTTTATTTACTGATTATAAATATTGGCAGTTGTTTGACTGAAATTTGAAGTTTTGAAACATTGGTGCAAAGTAATGTTTTTAAAAGTCCATTCCCTTCAGTGACCTATAAGGGTGTATAATTTTAAAGGCTCTATTTCTAGGAATGGAAATGAAGAAAAGTTGATGTCCCTTCTTACACCATTGAATATAAACTGCCATGCAAATGATGGTAGAAAGGTAAGAATTGCAATTGTTACTGTTCACCAAATAGTCATGAATATCAAGTTATTGAATGGACTTGGGCAATTTGATTGTGGAATTATTGCCCTGTAGAAGATTTACCAAAATGGACAGGATAGCAATGATGTTAGAGAAGTAAAACGGATAAGTAAAAGTTTTGAAAAGTTTACATGGTATGAGAAATGGAAATCATGAAAAACAAGACATGCTGCATCTTAATTGGAGCAGGAAATTGTATGTGAAACAGAATATCCTATAGAGATTCTGTGGGGCATGATAATCATCATTATAATAATGATAAAATATTGGTACAGTAGAGAATAACGGAATAGTTTAAAAAGATTTATTATCAGACAAGCTTTCATTTTTATTCTGTCCAGGAATGACGAAACCACTCTGATAGAATAGTGTTTATGTTCTTGCTTCAAAAATGCAGTATCACAATCAGGATAATTGCTCTAAAGAACTTGACCTGCAATATAATATTAAAATATGACTGTGAATTGCTAAATATATGGTGACCCTTCAGTCATCAGCAAAATTAATGGTATTGTCAAAAACCTGATTGCCTAAGGCTCTTAGTGGCAATACACTGAAATGTAACATTTTCTATCTGTAATGAAAAAGAGCTCGATAAGTTTTTAAATTGAGATTGTATAAGGTTTTGTAAATAAACTGCATGAATTTGTGCCATGCTTTTAGGTCCCATCGTAATATTCACAGAAAATGAGAACAAGATATATGATAATTACTTTGGGAAGGAGGGGCAATATGAAGTACTGGGTGGGGCTTGAATAGCAACAATGAGAACTGTGGCACTAAATGAACGAAGCAGCATTGTGGACTTTAGTATTTATGCGGATTTTGATCTGTGTAATCAGACTTTAATTCAATTACTTAGAACTGAAGCATTTAACTCTTCAAATCTAATTTTATAGACTATAATTTTCCTAATGTCTTTCCTTGTCTCTGTACAGTCTACCCCACTTCATCTAGCAGCAGGATATAATCATGTTAAGATTGTACAGCTGTTGCTTCAGCATGGTGCTGATGTCCATGCAAAGGATAAAGGGTGAGTATCTTTTTAATGCATGTCCAGTGGTGCAGAGGTTTGAATGTGATGGGAAGGGCCATCAACTGTGAAAGGTGTCAGTCCATGTTAGTCTAAACCTTAGAGTAAATCTACCCCTTTACTATTAGACTTCGCATATCTAGCACAAACCTGCTGCATTTTGTTTGTCAGCATCCTTGATATCATTGACTTTATGGTGGGATATAAATATTAAAATATAACTTCTTGTGTCAGTTTTTCCACAAGAACACAATTCTATTCCTAAAATATTAGAAGAAATCCTAAAATCCAATGCAACAAAAATAAGTTTGACATTTTTGTGTTGGGTTAAATCAGTCATCAAGTGATACATTGTGAATTTCAGCACAGATTACTTTTGAAGTAGGGTTGAATTTGGCAACCTGCTGCATGCAGCTTCTTGTAGTCTCATATGCTACTTCTTTAAGCAGCTTTAACAGCAAATTGTTATTATGATTTTTTTTTAAAAAAGTAGAAATACTATAGATTCTTACTTAAATTTGTACTTCCATTCTTGAAGATGAAGCTAGGGCAAATCACATTTTCCAATTTGAAAACATACTATTAATTACATTATATAGAACCATCCTCAGCAGAGAAAGACGTTAAATGTTATACACTAAGTAGAGCTTTTATATTGCTTTATTCCTATATTGGTAAATGAAGAAAATAATCAAATGAAACAAATTTAAAGATATAACATGAATATAGTATAGTAACTTTCTGTTTGCCTCCCACTTTCTGGCAGTCATAAATTTGCTACTGATTCTCCTTGCAAAGTATCTATCTTAATAAACATTCTGGTCACCACAAACTCATCTCCTTGTTGATGCTGTGACTTGTGGCTCCCCTGGTCCAGACACAATGACTCTTCAGTCATCAGCAAAATTAACAATATTGTCAACCTTAATTGCCTAAAGATCTTAGTGGCGTTACAACTAAAATGTGTGACATTTTGATGATCCAGTGACGTAAGATGTGCTTAACTTGCCCTCTTGCCAATCCTTGCTCTCTCCAAACCTCCTGCCCTTGATTTTAAAATCAAAACTGCTTTTCTTGCCTCTCACTGCTTGTCTCCAGAGCCTTTATTATAGAGAGGGTTCTGAAGAAGGAAGCAGCAAGAGCATGGATTAGGCGTGCGAGAGACTCCTACAAAATTACACTGATCAGATCATCTGGCATTGCATCTGATGGCACAAAACAACTTTACACTGAAATACTGCTAAATGGGAAGACTAGCTCCATAAACTAACTGGTGTTGTTACAAAGCAGTGTAAAATGGGCAACGTTAAATAGGGACTTGGTGTAAATCAAGGCAGTGTCAGCTCCAAGAGCCAGAACACGATAGCCAGGAACATCTGAGGAACAGCAATCATCAGAATGCCATTCCACTCAACTATCTTGACAGTGCTGCACATTTCTCTCTGAATCTTCTGAGCCCAGCTTTTGCAGAGATACAGAGCACAATACCCATCAGGATGTTCAGTTGCTGCAAAAGGAGGGGGTGTGGAGGAAGGTGGGGTAGATAGGCTGCATGCCATATTTATTATAATGGCTTCTGTTTGGTAAATTTAAAGGCCCAGCATGAATTTTAGTGGGTCTCTGAGGTTGCAAATGGGTGGGGAATGTTTGGTCGGGTCAAGGAGGTTAGTCTGGAGAGCAATATGCAGAGTTTGGCATTATTTAGGAGGATAGATGAATGGCCAGTGTGATTAGTGGTATCAGTTCTCTTACTCGGGCATTTTAGATATTTTTTGTTTCTGTTGGGCATTTCTGGCTAAGCCTGTAGGTGAGGACTAGGTGAGTTAGTCAGTTAATATCGCAGATGGTCTCTGAAGATCAGGAAACATGAATATTTAGGCCAGGTTTCCCATGGGAATCAATGCTTAATCATTTTGATACATTTATAATTTCAAAGCACAACTTTAAACAAAAATTAGTATCATGCTTGAATTAAACTTGTTTAAGTTGATTGTCTGCACACTGATTTCACAAGGCCTTGAGTTCAAAGATCAGGTTTTATGGTTGCAGTGTTAAAATTATTAACTGTTACTGTTATTTTGACTGATGAGTTCATGGGCTAGAAAATTGTCCTGAACATCTTTAAATTGAAATCCTGTTCTAAACATAGCTTTAAAATTGTCAGCAAATGTAAAATAGAAAATTGAAGTTTAGTTACAAAATCTATTGTAAAAAAACATGAAGGTAAAAACCTTCTTTCACTTTTAAAGTGAATTTGTATTGGTTTATTCAGAATAATAAATCAGTGTTAGCTCCCTTGATTTTCTTCATTCTGGAACTCCAAGCACTTGTATTTTATAATCCCTTGATAGTATAGAACCTAAATACTCGTAAAGAAAGGATGTGCTGTTGGAACTTTTCATCTTGCGCTCAGTATGCAGACAATTCGGTACTAATGCATCAGGGTGACAGCTTTGATGCCTAGCCTTTTTTGTTTTCAGCAATACTCATGCTTGGGGGTGAGGTAAATTTCTTGAAGATTAAAGTTTTTCAAAAATAAAATGTTGCTGATGCCTGATGTGGAACATCATCAAACTCATTGAGAGCAATGCCATAGGAGAAATCATTTGATTAGTTAAAAGAACCTTTTCTTGTGTGGAGGCTTGGGGACCGCTTTGCATAACACCTTCGCTCGATTTGCAACAAACAACTGCACCTCCCAGTCGCAAACCATTTCCACTCCCCCTCCCATTCTTTAGATGACATGTCCATCATGGGCCTCCTGCAGTGCCACAATGATGCCACCGGAAGGTTGCAGGAACAGCACCTCATATATTCCGCTTGGGAACCCTGCAGCCTAATGGTATCAATGTGGACTTCACCAGCTTCAAAATCTCCCCTTCCCCCACCGCATCCCTAAACCAGCCCAGTTCGTCCCCTCCACCCACTGCATCCCAAAACCAGTCCAACCTGTCTCTGCCTCCCTAACCTGTTCTTCCTCTCACCCATCCCTTCCTCCCACCCCAAGCAGCACCCCCATCTCCTACCTTCTAACCTCATCCCACCTCCTTGACCTGTCCGTCTTCCCTGGACTGACCTATCCCCTCCCTACCTCCCCACCTATACTCTCTCCACCTATCTTTTCTCTCCATCTTCGGTCCGCCTCCCCCTCTCTCCCTATTTATTCCAGAACCCTCACCCCAACCCCCCTCTCTGATGAAGGGTCTAGGCCCGAAACGTCAGCTTTTGTGCTCCTGAGATGCTGCTTGGCCTGCTGTGTTCATCCAGCCTCACATTTTGTTGTCTTGGATTCTCCAGCATCTGCAGTTCCCATTATCACTTTTCTTGTGTGTACACTTGCTGTCTGACACAGCACGTTGTTTACTGTTTATTGCAAATGAATATGTATGTCTTTATGCTTTTTAGTGTGACAAAACTTGGCAAAGCACAGTAATAGAAGATGCTGTAGCCACGTGTCTCCTCATCTTTTGAGTCTTTTCATTGTCTCCTACTTGATATTAGTCTGCTATTCTTGTAACTTTAAAGGTGAATGCATCTTCATGTTTAGGAATAGAATAATAGATTATATTGTATACTTCGGTCATCTTAGAACAGCATTTCTTGAGCCTTACTAATAGTAACATTACAAGACATTCTGCAGATCCTATATCTGATAGTCTTTAGAGTGGAAAACATCCAAAGTGCGGAAATTGCACTTACAAATGGAATACAGTGCTGAATGGTGAGCGTGTGTAATTTTTAAATGGCCTGTTAAGGAACATGAAACTCAAAAAGCACTATTTAAACGAGAACGGGGTCAGTAACTCAAATTAATATTCAGAAAAAATACTCTATTAAGCATAATCGACCAGTTGGTTCAAAACTGTATTGCTTTCTTTGCTTGCTCTGTATTTGCTTGTAAACTAATATAAACACATTATTATTGCTGTTACTAAAGAATTTTGAACAATTTTTCAAAGCGCAAGTTTGAATTCCCTGAATGATTTCGCCACCCCTTCTCTGTAGTGGAGGATTTGTGTTAGGACCCATTTGCAGAACTTGGATTCTCTTCTCAGCCTTTGACTGCTGGGAAACTCCAACAGCTATTTAGAAATTGTGGGAACATGATAGAAAGTGTAATTTTCATTTGTCAGCAGTGAAATTGAAATATCGAGTGTGCACTCCAATAATCCATATCACATGACTCAAGGAATATAGACGGCAGGAAAATATCAAAAGTAAAGGCTTTGAAGGAGTTCCAGAATTTGTTGAGAGTTAAATGCAGAATAGATGTTTTAATTTACATTGCTTGCACCTTGATAACCTAGTGGAAAATGCAAAGTATAGGGCTATAGAGGATCAAAAGAAATACCACAAGTCTCTTAGTATTTTATTGGAATTATTCTGAATATTTCTCATATTATAAAGAAGAAATCTTTTGTATTTTAGAGACTTGGTACCTCTTCACAATGCCTGTTCCTATGGTCATTATGAAGTTACAGAACTTTTAGTTAAGGTTAGTATTTAATCCTTATTTGAGAATTAAAGGTTAGTGATTTTTTTTTAAATGGTCTGAAATTGGTACAGTGGATTACTTGCTAGCATTGAGCCTTGAACCTACATTCACATTCAAGATAGGCTAATGGAACAAAAAGCCTCTGTCTTGTACAGGATCTTTAAAAATTTTAATCCATCTGATGATCGTAGGCCTATAGTACAAAATATCACTTACTCAAGACTAAATTGACAACCTCACATCAAGATTACAAAAGATGGCTTGTGAAACGTTGAAAATGTGCCACTGATAGAATTGGGGCACAGTGGAGTGGGCTCTGCTTTGCACTTACCCATGCAGTAGTTACATACATGGCATTATGTTTAAAACAGAGCATTTCCCAGCCCAATATCTTGTTTCCTAAAGTACAAAACTTAGTTCAGACCTATATGGTACTGTAAGGATAGCTAATGTATTTGTATCCATATTACTGAATTTGAAATCAAGCTTTTTGCTCTATTTCACTATCCCTTTTTACTTGTTTATTATCTTGATGCTATCTGTTTTACTTTCTAATTTAGAAATTCCACCTGGAATAAGAAATAAGGTTATCTGTTATCACCTGTCTCCATTTCTAAATGGTCCAGACATCTTAACTCTGGCCCAAATACAAGTCATTAATATTTCTGAATAACCATTTCTGCAGAAGGGTCCCGACCCGAAACTTCAAGCTTTCCTGCTCCTTTGCTGCTTAGCCTGCTGTGTTCATCCAGCTTAACACCATGTCATCTCTGATTCTTCAGCATCGGCAGTTCCTACTATATCTAACAAGTCATTAATATGTCTGCTTCTGAACTCTTAAGCAATGTAATTGTATGCTGCAATTCTAAAAAGTTTAAAATAATTTTAAATTTTTTTTTGAAAATTGATGTCTATTCACAGCATGGTGCCTATGTGAATGCCATGGACCTCTGGCAGTTTACTCCTTTGCATGAGGCTGCCTCCAAGAACAGAGTAGAAGTATGTTCCTTATTGCTGAGCTATCGTGCTGATCCAACACTACTAAACTGCCATTCTAAAAATGCCATTGATTTGGCTCCTACACCACAACTAAAAGAACGATTAGTATGTAAGTTTCTCTCAATCTTGCTTTCTTTTTCAGTGGTACTTTAAAAGAATGTTGAATGTTCTGAAATGGTTGAGTATTGGTCCATAATGACATTTGTAATGGGTATATTTTCTCAAATATTCATAACCTCTTGAGTAAATGATATTGAACACTACTGATGTGCGAGAGAAAATGCAAAAATGAACCTAGCTTACTTTCCAAGTAAGTTACTTGGATTCTGTGATAATGGGCACCATTTAGTAGAATATATTTTGTTTATCAGTGAGCACGAGAACTTCAATTTATCCAATTCACCTAGAGTACTGGATTGTTCCAAGTCATTTGCCACCAATTTCATACTTTTAAATGCATATTACTGTTGCCATTTGGAAAACTCCTCCGCCAATTTACGCATATTAAGATAAAACTGTCCATTCAATTTTTTATCTGTGGTGATTTTTATAATAGTTCAGAATACATTTTGGTTCTTTTACAGGAGAGAGCCATTTCTTCTCTTGTTTTGTGCTTTATCATGTCTAATTATGTAGTCCTTTTCTAAATTATTGGTCCAGATATGACCTAAGATGTGAAGATCTTGGATAAAGTGTCTATTTAACTTGTGACCTCCCCCCTACCAAGCTTATTAAATAAAAGATTTGGTTATCTGTGTGCTTTCTGCCACAAACGTGGATTAACAAATTTGCTCCTTAGCAAACTGAATTTGAATTCACTGTCACAGAAAAGGTTTGAAGCCAAAATATTGAATGTTTTTCAAGGAGAAATTAGATTTAGCTCTTGGGGCTAAATGATAAGCCATGATCCTTTTGAATAGTTGAGCACATTCAGAGGGCCTACTCCTATTTTTCCTGCTTAGTTATCTTTCACCCAGCCAAATGCTCATGTAGGTACACTGATACTTTGGTGTAATTGCAGTGTTCTCATGTCTTTCAATTTCGAATGTGATTTTGGATTTAGCAGTGTTAGTAATCTGACTCCACCTCGTGACAATTCTCATGTTCCTTTTAGTTAATCCATGACAGTTTAACTACGCTACCATATTAAGTTACGTCTTTTTAAACAGTTTGTTAATTTTATGAATTTAGTTTTCGTGCTTGTTGGCTAGGGTAATACCGACATCAGCATTGCTATGGCACTAAAAATGTCCGCAATGAAAATGCAATGTTGCACGTGTCGAATTATGTAAAAGCTAATTGTTCAAAATGCATGGTGTCGTAGTGCAGGTGATACAGCTTATGGTTTGCAGGTTGAACATTATTCTGTAAGGTGTCAGCTGGAAAGCAGTGGTGTTCTTAGCTGATTTGCATGTGCCTCCTAGTTGTGTTTGTATATTTGTAAATTTTGTCCATGTTTGATTTTGTTTAGCCAATATAGTTAAGATCTTGTGCTGTGCAGGGAATTCAAATATTCCGAACAGTGTAAACATTACTGAAAATAATTACACAGTCATTCCTCTGTATCTGCGAGGGTTCCATTTCTGAAATACCCCACGAATGATGAAATTTGAGTGCAGAGTCTGTTTTAAAATACCTGTTAAAAGTTAGGGATACATGAGTTTTGCTGTGGATGCTGAATTTTGTTGCTACATAGTTCTAGCACAGATGAATTCATGAGTCATGAACTCAGGATACCGAGGATTTACTATATGTAACATTTAGTGTTTATAATATGCAGTGTTTGTATTATACAGATGTTTCAGTGGAGCATTTGAAATGAGTTTCTGGTGGAAATCTTATCTACTTACTGTTGCCCAGTTTATCTTGGAAAGAATAATGGGAGCAAGAGTAGGTCGTATTTTCCCTTGATCCTGCACTAGCAATCATATAATCACTGATCTAAACTCTATTTTCATACCTACTGCCCGTAATCCTCAATTCTGTGTAATACTGCAAATCTGTCTGTCATAGCCTCGAACATAGTCAATGTTCACAGCCCTTTGGGTTAAAAACAAATCCCAAGATTCACAACCTTGATAATTATAATTTGATCTCATCTTAGCCCTAAATACCCTCTTGTTTGGAGTCGTGCTCCCATTGTCTAGATTCTTCAGAGAGGGGAAAATGACTTTTTTTTTCTCCACCCTGCCAAGTCTGTCCAGAAGATTGTATGCTTTAGTTAGATCCCGTCTGCCTTCTCAACTCCAGGAGGCATGGGCCCAATTTGCTTGACTTGGATAATCCCTTCATCTCAGGAATCGATTTAGTGGATCTTTTGTAGTACTTCCTTTCGTGTAAGCATATACGTCTTTATTGGGTCTGGAGACTAAAACGATGCAAAGCATTCCAGGTGTGCACTTAGCAATACTGTATGCAGTTATGACGTTCAGTGTTCCTTCTAAGCTGCATAGCTGCTCAGCTGCTTCAAGGGTCCATGAACGGTGTTGGGCGTGTGGGTATGTTATTTTTGGTTTCTCCAGTTATGTGCAATGGCTGAATAAATTAGAAAGGGACAATACATTCCCTCATTCTGTAATTCCCCCCTCCCCCCCCCCACCCCTTGCAATAAATGCCAATGTGATTTGCCTTCCCATTGCTTGCTGCGACTGCATGCTAATTGTATTCCTTGTATGCATGTCCTCAACACTCTCAAAATTATCATTTACAAGTTTACTTCCTTGTTTTAAACAAAAAACATGCGTGCCTGTTCTTAAGGCCAAAATAAATAACTTCATTCTTTCCCATTTCTCTCAGTCAACCATCGTGTTTCCCCACTGAGCTTACCCGTATCTCCTTGTAGCCTCTTCGGCCATGAGCTTACGTTTCCTCCTGGCTATTGTATCTTCAGTAATTTATGTACTATGCCTGTCTGTGTCTTGGTCAGGTACTATAGATTATAAAACATTGGGGCTCACCTCCCAGTCATGAACCATTTCAACTCTCCCTCCCATTCCTTAGACGACATATCCATGCTGGGCCTCCTGCAGTGCCATAATGATGCCACCCAAAGGTTGCAGGAACAGCAACTCCTATTCCGCCTGGGAGCCCTGCAGCCCAATGGTATCAATGTGGGCTTCACAAGCTTCAAAATGTCCCCCTGCCCCATTGCATCTCAAAACCAGCCCAGCTCGTCCCCGCCTCCCAACCTGTTCTTCCTCCCACCTATCCCCTCCTCCCACCTCAAGCCACACCTCCATTTCTTACCTACTAACATCATCCCACCTCCGTGACCTGTCCGTCCTCCCCCGAACTGACCTATCCCCTCCCTACCTCCCCACCTATCTTCTCCTCTATCCACCTTTGGTCCGCCTCCCCCTCTCTCTCCCTATTTGTTTCAGAACCCTCTTCCCCATCCCCGTTTTCTGATGAAGCGTCTAGGCCTGAAACGTCAGCTTTTGTGCTCCTGAGATGCTGCTTGGCCTGTTGTGTTCATCCAGCTCCACACTTGGTTATCTTGGGGGCTCCAGTGCTGATCCTCCTGGCACTACCTGAGCAGCAGTCTTCCAGCTTAAAGATGCAGCATTTGTCCCTGCTTAACTTCATGCCTGTTAACCTATCCTCCTGCCATACCAGTAGATTTCCCAGACTCTGTTTTATCTCCTGTCCAGATCAGAAACCAGTGAGTTGGTATTTCCCCATCACTTTTTTAAAAAAAATGCAAGGGCAAAAGGCAGATTCACCTCCAAGTCCTCAAACCACCTGCAAAAATTCATTCTTGGGGGTGACCAATTGGAGAAAACACACTTCTGTTAATTGGATGTAAGTAAATCATGAGAAACAGTTCTTCCAGTCACATGGGATGTCTTACTCGGCAAGCATGGAATAAAATGTCTGTGATTGGAGAAGCGTTGAGTTTCTGGGGAATCGTTGGCATTGAGGTATTCAGTGTCAAGGTGGCCAAAAGCTAGGCCAACAGTGTGGGTGAGTGGAGGTTGCTGTTGAGACAAAGGGTTATTTGGACTCCTGTACAAGCTAATTAACCAATACCCAATATGATCAATTGTCCATCACACTTAAACCCACAGCATACAAGGAAAACTTTAATTTCCTATGTCTCTCAATATTTAAATTGGTACGAGAAAACAGGTGTAAGTTAATAAAGCTTTTTTCAAAAAAGCTAATGCATTTCTACACAATTGCTACCCTAAACACACCTGCAGATTGGTGAGGTCACAGCCAATGCATTTACTTTGCACGTGCACAAAACTAGATCATTTTAGTCGGACTGTTACAACTGTATTAATTACTCTATGATCCAAAACAATTGTCCCCACTCCATAATGCCCAAGTATAGTAACTCGTGAACTGGTGCAACCCTGAACTAAATATTCCACATTCATTTGAAAGGAATTTAGCTGCCATGTACCCCCTACCCTTGCAAACAAAAAAAAGTTGCTTATATGCTGAAAAATATTATAGGAATAAGAGGTAACATTACCTAGGAGGAAAGTAATATTTTGGAACTTAAAGGCTTTTCATGTTTGTAATATCTTTAGAAATCTTTAATATGTCTTTGAAAATCTATTCATGCAATACCTACTGCATTTAATGCTCAAAACTGGGAGGAGTTGACTTTTGAGCCATCCAGGTTTGCAGGTTTTTGTAAGGTCACACATTTATTGGTTTCTGATAGGTAAGCTTTATTCAAACATTAAAAACTCAGTAAAAATAACCCTTAATAGTTGGTATGAGACATGGAAAATTGAAGCAATGTAATAAAGTACTTCTGTTATGTTTAAATTTTCTACAAAGTGAATTGTTAATGCTTTGTTTAAATTCTTATGTTAGATGAGTTCAAAGGACATTCATTATTACAAGCTGCCAAAGAAGCAGATGTGACCTGTGTAAAAAAGCATCTGTCTTTAGACAATGTGAATTTCAAGCATCCTAGGACACATGAGACTGCATTGGTAAGAAATGAACTTGTTCTTTCTGTGATAGTTTACTTTCTGCCTCAGTTCTGCAGTTTATTGTATTTAAATTTAGTCACATTTTTGCTTTAGTGGTTTATTGTTAATGTAAATTTATTATAGGCTAAAAATTTGTGGCTGAAGTGATTGACATTTATGCACAGGGCACATTCTCCCCAAGCAGAAGTATGTGCAAGCTTTGCCCATTTATTTTGAAATACACTGGGTTTGGGCAGACTACTATTGCCCATTGCTTTCTCCACAAACACCTTGGCCATTCAAAGTGGTCTTGTCCACCAATTAACGTCCTTTTCTTCTGTAATACAAATCATTGTGTTCTTTTGAAATTTGGCATTCTTGCACCTGCCCTGATGAGTACATGACCTGTCTCCCTTTTCAGCAAATGTTTTTAGCAGTGCTGGTTCAGTGGTTAGCATTGCTGCCTCACAGATTCAGGGACCAAGGTTCAATTCCAACCTTGGACGATTGTGTCTGTGCAGAGTTTCGGCGTTTTCCCAGTGTTTGTGTAGATTTCCTCCAGGTGCTCCGGTTTCCTTCCGCAGTCGAAAAGTGCACTTGGGTGAGTTGGCCGTGCTAAATTGCCCATAGCGTCCAGGGAGGTCTAGGTTAGGCAGGTAAACTATGGGAAATGCAGAGATAAGGTAGAGGGTGAGTCTGGGTCAGATGCTTTTTGAAGGGTTGGTGTGAACTTTTTGGGCCAAATGGCCTATTTCCACACTTTAGGGATTCTATGAGCGTTTGTTATAGGCTAGCAGACGTGAGTATGTGTGCTGAAAGGTGGCCATTAAATCCCCTGAATACGCTGTCAAGCTAATCTACAAGTTACTAAATAAATTTTGACAACCCTTTTTCTAACCGCTTCATATTTCTGAACTCGTGAACAACTTTGAAACTAAAAGCAGCTGATTATTAAACATGAAATCTCCAAAGGGAAGGAGTGTTAGCAATTTTGGGTTTTTAAAAAAAAATTAAGATCACCAAATTTTTATTTGATGCAAATATGTGTACGTTTCAATTTAGTTATGGTCATGTATTTATTTTTTAAACAAGCATTGTGTAAAATAAAGATAGTATTTTTGATACCGCTTTGTCAAAGCTTTCCCACCAAACGTAGCCCTTTATGATATTAGACTTTTTTGATATATGTTGTTAAATTAGCCATTTCCCAGATGGATGATCATTTTTAAGTCAAATAGATCGGTTGAGTATTCCAAAACTTTCACTATCCAATTTGAAATTGTCATCTCATTTCAGATAATAATTGTATAAATTGAATTTTTTACCTCTTTCACAACATTACTATTATTAATATTATTTGTACTCAATGTATTTGCAATTTACAACTTTTGTTGTTCTTGAATATTTTAACTGACTTGTGGTACATTTTATGTAAAGCCTGTGAATAGAAGAGAATACCTAAATTCTTTTAACGTTATAGCATTGTGCTGCTGCTTCTCCATATCCAAAACGAAAGCAAGTGGCTGAGTTTTTATTAAGAAAAGGGGCAAATGTCGATGAAAAGACAAAAGAGTAAGATGATTTGGAAAGTTTTCTTTATTTTCCTTAAACATATTTTCACTGTTTGTATTTATTTAGATTTTCCTCAACGTCTCTCTCTCTCTCTCTTATCTTCCTCCTTAGCTTTTTGACACCCCTCCATGTGGCATCCGAAAAAGCCCATAATGATATTATCGAAGTGCTTATAAAAAATGATACCAAGGTACACAGTTTTATTCTGAACAAAACCTGTATATTGAGTACATGTAGTCCATTAGCTCATCAATGGGATGTGCTGTTAGATGTTCATAGTACTGTTAGTATTCCTCTTGTGTACTGCCGAAGCAATATGTAGTAGTTTTTGAATCACGTATCCTGTATTATGATTAATAGGTGAATGCCTTGGACAGACTTGGTCAGACACCTTTACATAAGGCTGCACAATGTGGTCATCATCACACATGTCGCTTGTTGCTGAATTCTGGATCTGACTCATCAATACTGTCAATTCAGGGTTTAACAGCATTACAGATGGGTAATGAAAGCATGCTGCAGATTTTACAAGGTAGAGAAAGCTAGTTAATAAATTGGATGCAATTCTTTACTAATACTTTAGTGCTATTATAACCTTTCTATCAAATACTTCGTTTCCAACTTACCTGTAGCAGTGAAGCTTCCTTATTTAAGCGTGACAAGCTATACCCTGTCTGGTTCAGTCCTTGACAAGTTACGTCGTCTCTTTGCTTTTCATCGTAGCAGGCAGTTCTATTTTCTTCCTTCCAGCATTTCTCTCTTGTCTCCACCCCCCCCCCCCCCAACCCACTCTGCTGTTTTACTGTCTCACGCTCTCTGTCCCCCTCCAGCTCTCTCTCTCTGCCCACAAATTTTGCTGTGTCTCCCTCTCCTCTTCCCTCTTCTGCCTCACTCCCCCTCTCCCCTTCACTCCCTCCTGCTTTCTGGCTCTCTCGCCCTCTCTCATAGTGTCTCGCCGTCTCGCTGATGCACATGTGTTCACTGTCCCTCACCTCCCACCCAAATTTGTTTTTTTTCCTTCCCTGCCCCTGTGAAGTATTCAAGTCCTGCTGTCAAGTATTGACTATTAAGTGCTCTGTCATTATCACTCCTGTTTCCTTGTATCGCAAAAGCACTGAAACCCTTTCTTCCTGTCTGTGTCATCTCTAGATCTAACTTTATGTAAGCTTGCATTGTCCGCCTCCCAAATTGTACCTTGTTCTCTTGGGTCTGTGCCCACACTTGCCTGCTGCATTGTCTGCAAAGTCCTTCTGCCATTTGCAGATTTCTTCATAGTTTTGAAGTGGACAGTCCTTCAAACATCTCTGTTCCTGTGTATGCCATCAAGTCTGGCCTATTATACAATTTTTTTTTCCCCTATCTTATGTGCCAGACCCTTCAATTATGAAGTCTTTGCACACATCCTAAAGCTTCCTTCACTGCTACTTTGGTGTGTTTCATTCCATCCATCATGACTATATAGTAACAGGAGATATTTTACTTCATATAAAATACAATAACGCCTCTATAAATGCACATTACGAAATAAACAGTAATTCAGTTTTAGCTGTATAATGACTGCATTTAGTTATTGTATAATGAATGAATCAAAACTTGAGGACAGTGTTTTGTTTTGTACTGACCTAGTTTTAATTTAGAAAAATGAGTTTTCTAATTACATCTTTTCATTAGTACTAAACTTGAGTTTCTGTTGCCTTGTTTAAAAATCTGTTTTCCTTTCCTCTCTTCAAATCTCTTCTGTAGAAGGTGCCATGGCTGGAAACTTTGACACTAATCGACAGTTACTGGAAGCAGCCAAAGCTGGAGACTTAAGTATAGTCAAGGTGATGTTTTTCAGAATAAAATGTAGAAATTCAAGGATCTTTTTAACTTTTACACTTGAAATTGCTCCGTAGGTGAAAAGTGCACTTTCATCCGGTTAACTAAATAAAGTTAAACTTTTCTTTTTATTTTAATCTTATAATCTATTGATGGAAGAAGAAATTTTAAGATTGTTCTGGATACATGTACTTAGAGCAAGATCCCATGCTTCAATGCAGTGAAAAAAAAATACTGGCAGCATTGGGGGTTTCAGAAATATAGTCATATTATTTCTGATAAAATGACCTGAGGTAAAATGTATAATGAAGTAAATTGCTGAAGTATTATGGTAGTTCATGCAATTTTGATCATTTTGTAAAGTAATGCTGTTAGTTTTGAACAAGGAGAGAGAACATGGAGGTTTTTCTAGACTTACTTTATAACATTAAAACTTTAATTATAATTCAGAAGTCTAAAGTAGGAAGGTAGATCAAGAAAAGATAAAGCAAGTTACTTTTTCTTTTTTCCAGTGTTTTGAAGCTCATTGTGATATATTTCTATGATTGGAAACAGTTAAGTGGATCGAGATCAGTCAATATTTTAATAGGTCTGAAGGTCATGTCCACAAAACATGTACGAAAGTAAATTGTTCTTTTATATTGGAGTATACCTGCATATTTCTGAAATTCCCATTCTGAAATCAGCTGCGCTGATAGCTGAAAATTGAGAAATATTTACTTTTTTAAACTGTTTTTGTTCTACTCTTAAAGAACTGCAACTGGAACATGTATGTAAAAGTGTTGTCTAATGGTATTCTTTCAGAAACTCTGTACACTTCAGAATGTAAATTGCAGAGATGTCGAAGGTCGCCAGTCTACTCCTCTCCACTTTGCAGCTGGCTACAACAGAGTATCTGTCGTTGAGTATTTGTTGCAAAATGGTGCTGATGTTCATGCCAAAGACAAAGGGTAATGTTTATCTATTTCCTAAGACTTTCCATTTTTAAAAAAATTTGCTAAACTGTTACTGATGCATTGTGTGGCATTTAAACTTGATTAAATAGCCATTTAAGTGCTCAGGAGTTTGTGTTGTCAATTAGAAATTAAATACTGAATATAATAGTTTCAATTATTTTATTAAGAAACAGCTATTTTAACAGTTCTCTCCTCCATGTTGTTGTCCACCTCTTCCCATTTCCACCCCATACACGATGACATGTATAGACTGTCCTCATACATGCATTCACCACTATGCTTAGATCATATTTTTGGTAGAAGATAAGGTTATGTATTGGATATCCTAAATAATCTCCCTTCAATTTCTGGTTCTAGAAATGAACTAAAAGCTAGTACTGTGTAATTAATGCAGAATTGTTACAAGAAGATTTTTAACTACAAACTGATGTATATTGATCAAGATATTGTTGTAGTAGTTCCAAGTGCAGTACTTATACTGTATGATTTTTCAAATTCAATGACACCTCTTTATTTGGCATTCCTTTTTATCTTTCTCTCAGGGGATTAGTTCCATTGCACAATGCATGTTCCTATGGACATTTTGAAGTGACAGAACTCCTTGTCAAACATGGTGCAGTGGTCAATGTAGCTGATTTGTGGAGGTTTACTCCTTTGCATGAGGCTGCAGCCAAGGGAAAATATGGTATTTGTAAGCTTTTATTGCTGGTAAGTGAGCCTGGATTTTGCAGTAAAAACAAGTGAAATTGTCAGTGATCACAATTTATTTTGAAAGTGTAGACCTGAAAGTAACTTCTAGTGACTTTGGTTGCAAGATAAATCCAAAAATTAGAAGTTCCTCTGCTCCCTCATGAGATGGGCTATACACCTAATTACCCTAAAGAATTGGGGTATTTATTATTTTACAGCTCAGAAGTTGTGATACCCACTGCACACCTTCTAAATTTATTGGGAAAAACTTGCCTATTTAACTGTCCATTTGAATTTTCAATGATAGTATATGTTTGAAATATTGAGATACACTATCTCTGGTTGAAAATGAACTCTACACGTGGAATCTCATTCCTTAAGATTTTAACTAAATTCTGGCAAAGTAAAAATGTTTATACTCTCTGTCCTGCTTTTATTTTGCATTCTATCTTATTTGGCATTAAATTAATGCCCTCACTAGTTCAGTAATGATTCTATAGTTGCGATGCACAGTTGCTTGCCCGGTTCATACAATCCTCTGTAAAGAAGTCAGTTATGCTGTTTTCGATTTTTTTAAAACTAAACCCATGTCCTATTGCTAAGGCCTGTTAAAGTTTTTGGGTATGTGTAAGACTGATGACATGCAGGCCATGATAACAAAAATCAAGAAATCAATATCAAAGAACTAATTGTTTCAGATGACATATAGTGCTCCACCATCAATTAATTGTTCTCAGTTGCCTTCACTTAAATGCAGAATGAATGTGCAAGCTGCAAGGCCTCACTCATAAATGAATAACCAAATAACCTAGTGTTGGTGCAGTGAGTTATAATTGCCAGTACAGAGAACGTTCTCGTTCATTAGTGCTTGCAAGCTCTTCTGTTACCTGCAGTTGAACCAGTAGAAGTCTCCCCTCAGAATTAGAAGGTTGTGGATTTGAATCCTGCTCTGGTACATGAGCAATTGAGGCTGACATTAGAGTATAATACTGAGGGAGTGTACTCCAGTAAGTGATCAATGCCTTCATGAGAAGCGGGAGAGAATGGCTATAAGAATTGACATCACAACACTAGAGAGAGAGCTTTTCACATGTGTCCTATTATTTTCCTACCTTCTTCCAAGAAAGCACACCAAGACACACATTTTTCTCTTTAATAAAGCAAGTGCACCTTGCAGGCAGCCAAATTCCTCTTCTGATTCTAGAGTTCACCTCCAGATGTGTGTCTCGGGCAGATATTTGTGTGGCCTTAGGGAGGATGCATGTACAGTTTCCACTGATTAGCTGGAGGACTTCGATGCCTGTAGCATTTACATTTGATAGGTGTTGATAACCTTCTAATTTAGTTAGCATAACTCCCTTTTAGATTTTATTTGGGGCAATGAGAGTTTGTCATCCTTTAGCTTGATTGCATCATCTATTTCTTGTTGCATTTGTGTCACGCTGAAGTACAGGACATGCATCGAAGTTTTTCATCTTGTACATATCAGGATAGATTCAGTCAGCCAACTTTTGAAGGGAGCAACAATCCATGCTGGATGAGAAAAGAGTGCTTCGAACAGTTAGCATTCTTGCACCTGTGCTGATGGACACAAGCTAAAAAGCTTTGACTGCATGTCATTTTTTCCCTCCATGCAGGTTCTGTACTATGAAGTGACCATTGGTGTATGTTTGTCGATTGTAGTTTTGATGATACTGCTGTCTTTGTGCGTGCATGCAGTTAGTGCTTATACAAAAAGCTTTCATGTGGTGTCGGGTCTTGCATGGGGGAGAAAATGAGAAGATATAAATAGAACCGGTTATATGGATGACTTTTAAGGTAATAAATTCATTTGTCTTTTGAGCAGTATTACCCCACATATTCAGTGTTAAATTTTGTTTAAATTGCTAGCATGGTGCTGATCCAACCAAGAAGAATCGAGACGGAAATACTGCCCTTGATCTGATAAAGGATGGAGACACTGACATTCAAGACCTCCTGAGTGGAGATGCTGCTTTACTTGATGCTGCAAAGAAGGGTTGCCTGACCAGGGTGAAAAAATTGTGTACAACAGACAGTGTTAACTGTAGAGACTCCCAGGGCAGACATTCAACGCCTTTGCATTTAGCAGGTCTTTTTACATAAATCCTGTACTTTGCTTTATGTGTAATATGCAGAAATGCAGCAAACTGAAGGCCTGGGGCAAAATCAGAAACTTCTCATCAAGGTCCCTTCGCAATCAGTAATTGAGAATTTGAGCGTATCAATAATGTAACCAGTGTTATCCATCTAATATGAATATTTGACAAGTCAGGTGGCAATGTAAAATTTGAATTTCCGACTTTGTCTTTTAAGCTGTGGAAGTCGGTTCCTGAGCACATTCACCAGGGTCTGCCAGTATACTTTTATCACAGAGCAAAATGTTTATTGAACAAGAGCATGAGCTATATTACACTAGACAGAAACATTGAAAAGAATTCATGGCAAACAGAAAAGGTTTCACACTCTCTAGTTGCTTTATCCTAGCAATATCCTTACAAACATGAAATCCCAGTGATGACTTACCACCACAGTGCAAAAAGAGATTTGTGCAGTGATCCCTGGGGGAAGAGGATGTGCTGTGCAAAAGTTCAAGCCCAGTCTGATTTTAGTCAACAGATTTTTGACAATTTTTTGCAAGGTTTGTAACCATTAATAGTGACATATTGATACTTGGCATATGTATCTAAAACTGTGAAGACAATTGTGTTTGGTTAATATGCAAACATTGGCCCAGATTTTCCAATGACCAGTTAGTCATTTCTGCAGATAGATGGTTTGGTTCTGCTGCACTTAAGTTATTCAGGAAATGTTAGACAGTTGAAAACCTAGTCTAATTCCTTGTTAATGTTTAAACTGACCCCACAGCTTCTGGCTCAGGCAAGCACAATTGCAATCAGTTTCCTTCACTAAATTTTGGAGCATCATCAGCTATTTTTTCTTAAGCTGGCATCTCTCCATGAAACACCTGTGACAAACTGCAAACTAAGCTTGATATTATTTTAACTTCAGAACAAACATCAGAGTTCATTAAACTCAGTTTTCAGCAGTTTTGCAGCATTTCTTATCAGCGAGTGCAGTAATACTGCCTCTGTCCTTTGGTGCACACAGACCCTGACTCCTGTCTAGATGTTTGAGTCCCTGGGCTTCTGTCACAGCACGGTTTATCTTTTTTTTCAGTGCATTGAACTAATTCCTGTTACTTTACCCTAAGGATCATGAAACCTCATTTAAAAGTGCATACTTTCAAATAAACCTCCAGACATTGTGCTGCCAAGTTCAAAATGACATGAGATGCCAAGCTTCTCCTTCATGTAAAATACAAAAAATAAATTTTATGCCTTTCTTTGACATGCAGAGAGAGGAGCAAGTACAGGTAACTTTTAAAGCCTTTGCAAAGAAATTTGCAAGCAAGACTCCAAAGGTAGCAATCTCTAGATTAGTCCTGGTACCATGCGTTAATGGCTATATAAAAAAAAATTAAAATTGCGCACATGAATGCACGGCTGGAGAGATGATATGGCATTAGATTTTTGCAACATTAGATGAATTCTGGGGTTTTGGTGCTTTTCAGGTTTCACCTCCACAAAACTGGGCCCAGTGAACTTGATAGACAGTTTTTTGCCATGCTTTTGGAACGGTTAAATTGACAGAGGAATAGAAACCATGGTTTAGCATTAGAAAGGAGGAGCAAAGTGAACAAAGAATTGGGAGAGACAGATGTCCCAAGAGTAAGAAAAAGTAACTTTTAAGATGGGGTCAGACCAAAAGGGAGCACAGTGAGGTTTACGATAAATTAGGTTTACAATGCATGAATATAAATATAAATAAGAATGGTAAGCTACTGTACTATAAAGAACAACATTGAAATACGATGGGGCAGTAATGGAGACTTGGTTCAAAAATAGGCAGGACTGGGTTCAAAATGCATCTCAATGTCATGTGTTCAGGAAAAATAGGCAATCAAACACAGTATTGATTAAAGTAATCTTGCATTACTGAAGAGGTTACATGTTCGGAAGGGACCAAGAAACTAATCTGGTTAGAGGCGAACTGTTTTGTTCTATTCAATATAATCAATATGTATGTAATTGATTATAGAGGAAGAAATTTCAATAAAATTTCAATAAGAGTTGTAAGAACTACACTGGTAGTAAGCATGAAGAGAAGCAATTTAAGCAACAAGGTATCATTCAGAATTGAATGCAAGAACAAAGTGAGAATTGGCATTAAATGTGTAAAATCACTGATTTCTGGGCAAAGTGAAATAGTACTTAAAAAAGCATACTTTGATACTGGGCTTTATAAATATTGAATTATGTATACAGGAAGTTGTGATGAACCTTTTTACAGTTACACTGGTTTGGCCTTTAAAGGGAAGATTGGTCCAATTGACACAAACCACACCAGCCCACTGTTCCCACTGTCAAAGCTCAGCAGTGGTGTGTACCATCTACAAGATACACTGGAAAAAGTCACTAGGACTTCTTAGACGGCACTTTCCAAATCCAGGACCACTCCCATCTTGGAGGAAAACGGCTACAGATACACGAGAATACCACCACCTTCAAGTTCCCTTCAAGCCAGTCACTGTCCTGACTTGGAAATATATTGCCATTTCTTCACTGTCTGGGTCGAAGTCCTGGAACCCTGTTCCTAATACGTTGAGAGTCTACCTACAGCATCTGTACTGCACCACCTTCTGAAGGGAAACTATGAATGAGTAATAGATGTCAGCCAAGCTAACAATGCCCACATCCCAGGAGTGAACCTTTTAAAGAAAATTCTGGTGGCAGAACTTTCCGAAAAGATGTGGCAGCTTTAGAGAGTGCCAAAAAACATTGGCAAGATTGGTTTTAAGGTTGAGGAATTCCAGTTATGTAAATACATTGGAGCAATTGAGGTAGTTAGAGAAAGTTGCAATTATAAAGAAGTATTCAAAATTGTGAAGTGTTTATAACTGAAACACTGAGAAATTGTTCCCATTTGCAAAAGAGTTCAGTGCAAGTGGGTATGATTTAATCTTATTGACAAGAGAGTCGACAGCAACATGAAACATTCTGTGCAGTGAGTGGGTCAGGAACTAACATGCGCTGCCTGCAAGCGTGGTAGAGGTAGATTCAATTAGGACTTTCAAAAGGGAATTGAGTAAATGCCTGAAGAGAGAATAGAGGTCTGTGAAAGTGCAAATCAATGGGACTAGCCATGTTGCTGTTGAATGTGATGAGCAGAATGGCCTCCATTTTTGGTATAGCTATTCTTTGCTACAGGTTTTTACCTGGCTTCTGACTTGTATTTATCAAATATCACAACCTATAGGTTACTTAACATTTTCATCAAATTTGAAGTGTATTTATCTGTCATTTTTTTCTATTGAAGTCACTGTAACCTTTTTTCTAAGTAGTTCAGATTCTTGCTAAATATTTATCACCTTCCCATCTGAACCGTCCAAATTTATTCCTATAACTGGGTGATGCTTAATGGGATGTCATCAAGAACAGTATTTGTACCAGAGAAGCAGTTTGTTTTTGTATTGGCAAATGAAGCCTTGACTGCAATTTTTCATCCATTGAACTGATTAATTGAGTTGTGCTATTATGGCAGGTATAGCATCTCATTTCAATAAGTTGTCCAGATATTTCATTGAGATGACATTAAGTACAAAAGCAAAAATGACCTATTGCATTTATACTTGCCTGTGCTGTTTTCGAAACAGTTTGCCATTATACTACTTATGCACATAACATAACATTCGCTCTATATATAATCCACGTGATTTGTTCTTCTGATTGGAGTTGTTCAGGAGCAAGTTTGAATTTTTAGTTTCTGCTAACTGTTCTCTATGCAAACGAACATTAGTGACATTTCATAATTTGCCTTTTAACTAAAATCAAGTTTTTTATTTAAAACACAATTAACAAGCAAATGGGTATAACTTATTGGTTTCCTTGCCTATATATCTAAATTATTTAAATTAGATGTATGTGAGGTATGAATATCAAAAGTTTAAATTGAACATCTGCGCTTAGTTAGAATTGGTAGATGTGCATTTGTCAAGTTTTGAACTACTGATAACCCTGAAAAACACACTGTATTGCTCAAAACTACAGAAAGTAAGAGAAGGCTATAGATCACATCTTGTCTACTTATGAATTTTGAAATGTTGCTTTTTCATTCTGTGTTAACGTTAGAGTGTATCTAACTTTTCAGTTGTCATCCACTATCATTTGTCTAACAGCTGGGTACAACAGTCTTGAGGTTGCAGAATATTTGCTACAACATGGTGCTGATGTGAATGCTCAAGACAAAGGTGGACTGATTCCTTTACATAATGCTGCTTCATATGGGGTAAGAGGAAATGCAACACTATACTAAATTAACTGGTTTTCTTGGTAATTAAAACAACAAATCAAATTGATTAAGTTACTGCTTCTGGTTATCTGCTTCAGTGTGACTGAGGAAATTTATAGACATTCATTTAAGATGTTGACATGTTTTAAGTCAAATTTTTTTTCTTTGATTTTTGGTTGCACTACTTAGATAAATATTTAGGAGACCAAGCAATTCAGTTGTCCTGTATTAACACTGTCTTCTAATGCTTACCATATTGCAAGGTTGTCTGGTATATTGAAGCCTTTTTATTTTGTGTTTTTTTTTAAATTATCCCAGAAGTAGTGGGTGCATTGCTTTCAATCTTTTGAAAATATCTTGGATTCATATAACATATGGAATCTTGCTATTAAGGAGGAAGGGAGAGAGAAATGTGGAAACATAGACCCAATTAGTCTGAAATGAGTAATAAGGCTTATTATACCGATTATGGCAACAGGGCATTTGCAAACTTATGAACAAGTAGAGTCAGCAGCTTATGTGAAAAGAAATCTTGCTGGTGATAATTAATTAGCTTTCTTTTGAGTGTAATGAACAGGGTAGCTAAAGGGAAATTGATTATTTTAATTTTGGCTTTTCTAAAGCCATTTTCAAGGTGGAACAGTTGTTGGAGATGAAATGGGGCCTGTGGGACTGCAGCTGATATGTTAGCAATAGTGGGGATTAAGGCCAGAAATCAGTTGGGGTAATCGAGTCACTTTCATGTTGACAGGTTGTGACAGTATGTTGCAATGGTCAGTGCTTGGGGCTGAACTGTTTACAAATTCTCTTAATTACCTAGGTGATGCAGTGAATCTAGGTTTGCTGACAGTAAAGAACTAGGTGGGAAAGTAAGCTTTGAGGACAACACTGTCTGCAAAGGGACGTATGTTAAGCAAGTTGGAAGGAAGGTGGCAGGTAGGAATATAATATAGGAAAATGTGAAAATGTACACTTCGGTAATGTGAACAGAACAGCAGAATGTCTTTTTAAAAGGTGAGAGACTAGTAGATATTGACATGCAGTGAGCTGCTTATGTGAAGATTCATGCCTAGAATAATTGTTCAGAGAAAAAAACTTCACTATGTCACAAGTAACTTGCCACCTTTTGAAGAAGTCATTTGATCTACTTTGGATTTTACTCACATACAACTGATTATAGTTGTCAGTTTTCACTGCATAGGAACACAGATCCAGCTTGAGGCAATATAAAGGTTTGGGGTGCTGAGAGAGCTGATCAACACTTTTATATCAGCTGTTGTCTTTAGAGCATGACTTCTGTCACAGAACCTCGTGGGTATGCATTGTTGCTAGCTATCAATGGAGGGCCACTCCCAATTGTCTGCCTGTTCTGAGCTGCTTTCTGTTCTGCTGGGAAACAAAGCGAGTTGTAAGTGTCAGAAAGGAACCATGAGGATAGGAGAACGTGACTCCAATTTAAGATGGGAACTGTGTGCAGAGCAAAAGAGATGTTCATCTGAACAGTCAATGCTTGTTATTGCCACCTTTCTTTCCTGTCCTTATGAGATCATTGACCTGTTAGAGGCACTACATCCAGATTTAAGGGGCCACATTTCTTCCCAGCTTCCCCAACCATTTGCAACCATAAATGCTTAGTTTGAGAAGCTGGTCACCTATTTCCAAGGAAGTATCACATTACTTCAGCCTCTCAGAAACCACAGCAGGACATCTGGGGCTGAGCTAGAGTGGCAGAGAGCATCTTTGCTTCATTTATTTGCCATTACTTTGGTTGTTTTGCTGAATTTGGTTGCTGGAACAATGTACCGTTTTGTCTTTCTGGTCACTGTGAAGGATCCTTTAACTAGAAATCCTTCCTTTGACTGAAGAAATTCATTGTCACAGAAACCCAGAAGTATGATCCCAATGCCATGGTTGACTGAAGGAGCCATAATGAGGCTTGCAGGTAAAATAAATGAGCTTCCTGCCAAGCCTGGCATTACCAGATTCCAAAGTCAAATTTTGCTCTTCATCACTTCAAATCTGGTGCAACTTGTATGATCTCACTGTTTATTATCATTTTGCTGTCTATTTCCATTACTAACCCTGTGATAATTGGAGATACTGACATGCCATTGATTACTATTTCATCGAGCACCAACCTGACCACCATCTAGTCCATGTCACTGTATTCTTTTTAAGAGGGTTAAAGAATAGCTGGAAAGTGGTACACCTGCTCTTCTGTCATTACTTGTAGGGAAGTTAACACACACTATTATTAGAGGCAGAGTGACTGAACATGTGAGCAAATCCATGCTGACCAGAGAGACCTGATAGTTGTAAAGGCTGAGTTATTTTGTGGAGGTGACCAGAGTTAACAGATAAAGGATTTCCTGTAGATAATATTTGTGTATGCTTGCAGAAAACATTTGACAAGGTTCGAAATAAGAGACAAAACAAAATGGAACACATGTGGAATTACACATGTGAAAAAGTTTTCTGAAGAAGGGTCTGCTCCACCCGATTGCTGCTTGGCCTGCTGTCGTCATCCAGCTCTACACTGTGTTATATCAGATTCTCCAGCATCGGCAGTTCCTACTATGACGTGAGGATTAGTTACCCTATTGGCTTGGGTAGGGAATTGGTTAGGAGGTAACAGACAAAAGCAGTAATTGGTAACCCCACACGGAAGGTGCATAATTTCCTGCAGTGCAAAAAGAGATTTGTGCAGTGATACCTGGGGAAGGGGATGTGCTGTGCAAAAGTTCAAGCCCAGTCTGATTTTAGTCAACAGATTTTTGACAATTTTTTGCAAGGTTTGTGACCATTAATAGTGACATTGATACTTGGCATATGTATCTAAAACTGTGAAGACAATTGTGTTTGGTTAATATGCAAACATATTGGCCCAGATTTTCCAATGGCCAGTTAGTCATTTCTGCAGATAGATGGTTTGGTTCTGCTGCACTTAAGTTATTAAGGAAATGTTAGACAGTTGAAAACCTAGTCTAATTCCTTGTTAATGTTTAAACTGACTCCGCAGCTTCTCCCATCCCATAACCCTAGTCCAGCCTTAAATTTGCCAAATATACCCACTCCTCTCCCTTTCATAGAATTCTAGGCCTAGGCCCCCGTGCCCTCGCCATCCTTGGATGTTTCACCACTTGCCTGGCTCCCTTTCCGACTTGCAACCCTGCACCCTGCTGTCACACGTGCCTTGTGTACTTTGTACAAAACCACTTTTGGCTGTTCCTGTGATTATTGGCCATTTAAATCTCAGTGCGACAGCTAACTGCTGTGTAAAGGAGGCGTGGTTTGCCTTCCCCCAACTGTCCTGCGAAGTAAGGGGTCTGTCAGATTTGCACTCCTTGTTTCTGAAGGATCTCTGATCAGAATCTGCTGTGAAAATGTGAAGCTTGCTGTTGTTAAAATATAAAGGAATGGCTTGCCAATCTGAGTCTGATTGTCACTCTTTTGGGGAAACCAGCTCATATTGTTAACTTCTTTTAAGGGTTGGCTAGAAATAAAAGGTAACAGTATTAAATCTCTGATTTGGGATTCTGTCATCAATTGTTTTCCCCCTGCCTGGTATTGACCTGTACGAGAAACAAACCTGTGTTGATATCTTACTGCAACAACAGCATAATTTTATAGGGAGATAAATCTAATCCAACAAGGCTGAATATGATTTATTAAAAATCGTGACCTGTAAATGATTTAAGTTAGATGAACCAGCCTAATACCTTTATCGTTTGATTCCAGTACTCAGAGGAGTTGGTGTTCTGGGATTGCTCATTTAGTTACTCTTTGCATGTATTACTAACATCTGTTAATTGGAAGAAAGATATTAAATGGCGCTGCTGTATAGATCATGAACATTAAAAGAGGCATGTGAGATGTTTATCTGTTGTTAGAAATTGCCACCTTGAAATAATTTCCTGTTGGCCATTCTGATATTTACTGTTGTCTGTTATAGTGCGTGTATTTGACAGACATTCACACTATTTATTGTATGCAATTTTAAACAAAACGAGAACTAACATGCAATTTTCTTTTGCTTGCAGCATGTGGATGTAGCAGCAATGTTAATAAAATATAATGCTTGCGTAAATGCAACAGACAAATGGGCTTTTACTCCCCTTCATGAAGCAGCCCAGAAAGGACGGACGCAACTGTGCGCGCTATTACTAGCACATGGAGCTGACCCCACAATGAAAAATCAGGAAGGGCAAACACCATTGGACCTAGTCACTGTAAGTATTTAATTAAGGTAAAGTTTTTTAAACATTTTATAATTCTTCTGATGTGATCATTTATAAATGATCATTTATATTAAATTGAATAAAAATGGAATAATTACATTTATATTTTGATTGTGTAGCAGATAAAGCAGAGTATTGCGACATTTCTTTTTCTTGTCAAATTGTACCTAAATGAGAATATTAATTTGGATGATTTGTACACAAGATATCGGTACAGTTCTATCTTTTTATAAATATTAGAACAGTAATGCAATACCCTTTGGAAAAGAATTTTTAAAAATATTTTTTAAATGGCCTTTACTGTTTCTCTGCAATTTAGTGGTATCCATCTAACATTTTTACTGTAACGTTATACAGCAGAAAGGTGTTCTCATTGATATTTTAGTAAATTATGTCTTGATTTGCAGTTACTTGTCAGGATAAGACTAATTCCCTACAACAGTTTTCTTTTAATGGCTTTCTGTATTGCATTTATTGGAAAGTAAATTGATTTTATTGGTGTGACCAATTCATAGAGTAACTTTATCAATGTCTGAGCTTTAAGCTGAGACAGTTTGTCACTTCAATTGAGTAATAGTTTGTACTGATGTTTCTTTTACATTGCCTTCCTGCACAGGCTGACGATGTCCGAGCCTTGCTGATTGCTGCGATGCCTCCTTTTGCCCTGCCACCTTGCTACAAGCCTCAAGCTGTTGTCATTAATACATCCAAACCAACTGGATCTGCAACCTCTTCATTTCCTTCTGTTCCATCAACTCCAGCAAATCTGTCTGCTGCAAATAACCTTGACAACCTTAAAACTAGTTTCTCTGAACAGGCTGCCAGTAGCAATGTTTGTGGTGCAGAAGGAATTGCTAGTTCAGGAAAAAAAGGTTTAAAAAAAATCATTTTAATAAATTTAATTTTAAATACTTATTAGGACCTAGCGCTATACATTCATTTGCTCTGTGGAGCTGTTTTATATTTGAGTTTTAAGAGCTGCTATTACTGCTATTTTTGCACAGACAAACCTAATATCTGTGTTGAGATACTTGGTACTAACTTTTTTTGAAATTAAGTACAACTTTGACTTTTCTTTTGACATTTGCAACATTGTCCAGGCTTCCTGTTGTCATGACCTATTTTCTGACTGTTTTAATATGTGATGATATTAAATGGCACATACTGTTGAGAAAATATTTTCAGCAGAGATTTTTAATTCCATTATGATAAATAATTCTGTTTTGTATTGCATTTTTAGAAAGCAAAAATCTGAAATATGTAATTCCAGTACAGGGTAGAAACCTAACCCAGTTGGAAAATCAATTGACATTTCTCCTCGGGACATACATTTGGAATGACCAAAGATATGAATTGAAATCAAAAATGATGTGACCTCTATTGAAATGAGAGTGACTGTTTTGAACACGCAAGGTAGCCCTGGACCACACAATTGCAATTTTATTTTTGACATCAAAGTCCCACACATGCCCCTTCTGAAAATGAACCAGAAATTTTAATTTTAAAATTATATTGTCGCATTGTTTTTGAGATTTTTGTAAAATTAACACTGAAAATGGAAGAATATTTTCTAATGTAAATAAGTAGGGAAAGCGAGTTTAAATAGTTAGTCCTCTAATTTCTTCGTATGATTTGTTTTCCTTTTATTTTCATACCTGGCCCTTTTTAAATCGTTTTTCTCAGCTGCACAGTTCAGAAGGTGTGGTGTGATTTATGCACAGACATTCCTGGAACCTTTCTTGGTTGCTACGTGGCCTCAAATCTTCAAGGAGTTTTGCACCTTTTACAAATTTCTAATGATTTGCTATTTTGAGGATCTACTGTGAAGATTTGGAAAAATACTTACTTTGACAATTATCATTGGGTGTTTTTTCGTTTCCCCTCTGTTACAGTTCCAGGATTAGAAATGACTATGAATCAGTTTTTAAGGAATTTGGGCCTCGAACATCTCTGTGAAATATTTGAAAGAGAACAGGTAAACATGTGCATTATCTATTTTCTCATCACTTTTGTATCCAAATCTCCCTTTGTAAGTGCTTTTTTTCCCTGAAGTTTGGGGTTGGTGTACTTTCCCATTTTAATACATGTAGTAATTAGGATGGGTATGGCATAGGCTTATTTAAAATACACATCTTGCCTGCAACTCGCTGCAGCAGCATGGTGTTTAAATTTCTGTGGATCATTGTACAGTACACTCACGATTGTTAATCCTTGGACAGTCTGTTTCCTTACACTATTGCAGATTTTTAAGTTGTTTTACCAGCCATCAGATTAGCCTTCATCTCACTTATACTATCAGTCTTGGCAGTGAAACTTGTATCAATTTTAATACTTAAATCAAACGTTTAATTCCTGGCCTCCAACTAATAGACACACACAGTGATGGAGTTATATAGTGTGGAAACAGACTCTCCAGTCCAACTTGCCAGTTATCCTAAACTGATCTCGTCCCATTTGCCTCTTGATTTCTAATTGCTTTGATGGTTTACCCTGGGACCAGTTGATTTAGGATTGTGCTATTTTAAACAGTTCACTTTTGTATTGATATTAAATTGTAAGCTAAAGCTTGCATCACCATTCACCAATGCATGTTTGTGATTCTTAATTCGTAGATCACATTAGATGTATTGGTTGAAATGGGACACAAAGAGCTCAAAGAAATTGGAATAAATGCTTATGGGCATAGACATAAAATCATTAAGAGAATTGAACATGTAATAGCTGGGCATCAAGGTAAAGTATTTTTTCTACCATATTTTGTGATTTTAAAATATTGTTGTTAATACTTGAGTTATTAATGGAACTCAATTTGAGGTTCTTGATTAATATGTAAATTAAGTAATGTACATGCAGTAACTCTCAAGAACATGACAATGATTGTTACTTTTCAAAGGACTTGTCATTAATTTTTATATACCCAAAACTGGCAATTGCCTGGGCAGTGGTAGATTGAAGCACTTACAAGCACAAATGATTATGTGCAAAGAAACTAAACACTATATTTATAATCATTCCAACTGCTCGTTATTTGAATTTTGCTGCTATATTGCATTGATATCTAATTTTAAAAGCATTGCAAAAAATGAAATGTGTGTAGAGAATTCAAAACACTTTTAACTTGAGCTCCCACCCCTTCCCCTTGCCTAGCATGATCTCTGTATTCTTATTTGAATTGCTTGAATCGTTTTAGGCTCATTACTGTTTAAGCTACCTGCTTTCTATGAAAAAGGTTGAAAAGAAAGCAAACTTAGAGCACAACAGTATATCAGTAAATTCTATAGAAAGGAATTGGGATTATCCACTAATTTGAATTCAGCATCATAAGCTCACTTTGTGCTTAAGTGATGCAAGGCTTCTCTGACATGCTCTCAAGCAGCATTTGATAGGCAACAACCTACAAAACAATGAAATGAGAGGCTGGATGAACACAGCAGGCCAAGCAGCATCTCAGGAGCACAAAAGCTGACGTTTCGGGCCTAGACCCTTCATCAGAGAGGGGGATGGGGAGAGGGGACTGGAATAAATAGGGAGAGGGGGGGAGGCGGACCGAAGATGGAGAGTAAAGAAGATAGGTGGGGAGGGGATAGGTCAGTCCAGGGAAGACGGACAGGTCAAGGAGGTGGGATGAGGTTAGTAGGTAGCTGGGGGTGCGGCTTGGGGTGGGAGGAAGGGATGGGTGAGAGGAAGAACCGGTTAGGGAGGCCTCCCTAACCGGTTCTTCCTCTCACCCATCCCTTCCTCCCACCCCAAGCCGCACCCCCAGCTACCTACTAACCTCATCCCACCTCCTTGACCTGTCCGTCTTCCCTGGACTGACCTATCCCCTCCCCACCTATACTCTCTCCACCTATCTTCTTTACTCTCCATCTTCGGTCCGCGTCCCCCCCTCTCCCTATTTATTCCAGCTCCCTCTCCCCATCCCCCTCTCTGATGAAGGGTCTAGGCCCGAAACGTCAGCTTTTGTGCTCCTGAGATGCTGCTTGGCCTGCTGTGTTCATCCAGCCTCTCATTTTATTATCTTGGAATTCTGCAGTTCCCATTATCTCTGAACCTACAAAACAATATTCAGTTCAGGTTCCACCTGGACCAATCCAACTCTAGACCTCATTTCAGCCTCAGTGTAAATACAGACGTCGGATGGGAATGGCTGCCCTTGAAATATAATAAATGGCATCATTGTGAGAATTTTCTGGAAAAATCCACTTAAGACACATTGTGCTGAATGGCATTTAATCAGAGGGAATAGATTGTATTAGGAGGGAGTTTGGAGACAAACGTCAAATGCAGAAAACATCAAAAGTAATAAATTTCTTTTTCTTTAAAAAAAAACAGGCATCAACCCATATCTAACCTTAAACACTTCCAGCAGTGGTACAATTCTGATTGATTTGCTACCAGAAGATAAGGAATTCCAATCAGTTGCGGAAGAGGTGATCATTCACTTTTATATGCTGCTAAAAATACGCAGTGCCCATTATTTGCAGTGCCTTTTTTGGTTGAATGTCATAAACATTTTACAGATGCAGAGTACTGTGAGAGCGCACCGGGATGGTGGCCATGCTGGAGGAATCTTTAATAAATATAGTTTATTGAAGGTACTAAATTTGAAATTGTATTTTTCCTCTAGTTTTGATTTTTATCATAATGTCAAATTAGAATTGGTCATTCACCAGAAAATGATTTTAGATTCAAAGGGTATGTAATAAAAGACTCTGGGAGAGATATATACACCAAAGGAAAGAAGTATCGGAAGAAAATCACAACCATTCAAATGAAAGAATGCTGTTTCATGGTAAGCAACAAGTACCAAAATCTCATGAAGTGCACTTAACTTGGAGTGACATTTTTTAATTCTCTTTTCTGCAGTTTTTCTCCTTTTTAAAATAAATATTTTCTGGTTCCCCAAGCAAAGTATTCTTCTACTTCTCCATAAGAAAACCAGTATCCATATGTAAATATGGAAATGTATGGGACTCTGTCTCTGTAGCTTTAACTGTGCTGTCATTGTAACCCCTGGTCCTCATTTTTCCATATTAAAGTAATTCTATTGTTATTCAGCACACCTTAAAACATATATTTGATATTCCAAAAGGCAAAAAATTGCAGGTATTGGAAATCTGAAACATAACAGAGAATTGGAAATATTTGGTCGGCCAGGCAGAATCTGTGAAGAGGGAAACACAGATAACGTTTCCGATTGAAGTGAATTTTTTCTTTCAGCATAAATTGCCTGATCTGCTATTTTTGGTATTACTGGTTCAGAATGTTCCAAATTGTGTCAATAGGCTCATCCTTTTTTTACATGTTTTTAATTTTTTTTAATGTAGCTTTCTTTTCACTTCACTTTTCAAAAATTATTTGTATTCAAACTTGAGCAAATTCACTATTCCAAAGTCACATTTTTTGAGTATATGCATATATTGAATCAATTTGTCATAAGCAAAGTACATTTTTTGATACACTGTGCTCCAGATCCTGTACATGCTTCTACCAGAAGGCCCTGACAGCATTTTATAATTTGATTTCTTGCAGCACTTAGATCATAGATGACTTATCAGTACTTGCTTCTGAAATGTGTTGACAAATGGAACTGTCCGAGAAAAATATCTTTACATTTGTGCAAACATCCTAGCCTCAACAGGGGATTAATGTCAAGTAATTAATCCGTTGTCCTCATTGAAATGAGTCTGACTGTATAAATTGCAACCTACATTACCTGTCATTCAGTGGAAGGCAGCTTTCTATGGCTGACAGTAACAACAAATTCGTTTACATTACACCATTACCCCAATAAAATGCTCAAGATGTTTTTTGGGGCGAAAGTTTGACTTCTAACCACAAGCATTACATTAGGTCACTTGACAAAAAGACTAGGTCAAAGATGGGAGTTTTCTTAATACCTGTAGATGGAATGCAAGGTAGAAAGTTGCAGGGAGGGTGTTCCAGAGCCTGGAACCTATACAGCTGAATGCAAGGCCAATGAATTGCAATTCCAAATGCACGACAGTCAGCACAGTGGCTCAATGGTTAGTTAGCACTGCTGCCTCACATTACCAGGGACCTAGGTTTGGTTTCACCTGCAGGTGACTTGCTGTATGGAGTTTGCACATTTTCCCCACCTCTATGTGGGTTTCGTCCAAATGCTCCGGTTTCCTCCCACAGTCCAAGGATGTACAGGTTAGGTGGATTAGCCATGCTAAATTGTCCATAGTGCCCGGGGATATATAAGTTAGGTGGATTAGCCATGGGAAGTGCAGTGTTACAGGAATAGAGTAGGAGGGTGAGTCTGGGTGGGATGCTGTTTGAAGAGTCGGTATGGACCTGTTAGACCAAATGGTTTGCTTCCACGTTGTGGGGACTCTGAAAAAAGGAGAGTTGGAACTAGAGGAGCATAGATATTGCTGAGGATAGTGGGGTTGGAGGAATTCAGGGATAGAGTGACTTAACATAGGCAGTTGAAACAAGGGTGAAAATCTTAAAATCAAAATGTTATATGACTGGGAGCCATTGTAGTTGGCCGGTGAGCGCAAGCATGATAAGGAGATGAGCCTTGCAAATAAAAAGACAGACACTGTGGGTTTGAATGACTTTATTCATTGTCTATCCCTAATTTCCCTTGTTTGGAGTGCTGTACTAGGTCATTTCAGAGAACATTTAAGAGTTGAACACATTGGCTCTGCAAGCCAAACTAGGTAAGGCCACCAGATTTTCTTCCTAAAGGACATTAGTGAACCAGGTGGGTTTTTTAAAATCAATCGTGGCTACATGATGGTCATTTAATTAGCTTTTTATTCAAAATTTTATTGAATCCTCAAATCTCGCTATCTGCCAAGGTGGAATTCAGAGATAGGAGGGGCTCAAAAATATATCATTGTTGTTTGTCAGAAGCAGTGGAGTGTGCAGAAATGGAACCAGCAAGCAACTTTCTTGTGAAATTAATTAAGAGTGGTACTAAGTTGCTGTTGTCTCAAACATTGGAAGACAGTGTGGTGTTGGAGGGATGGTATGTTAAGCGATGTTAAAGGCTGCAGGCAGGTTGAGAAGTTGAAGAAGTTTACCTTTATCACGGTCACGTTGAATGTCATGTATGACGCTAGTAAAAGCTTTGTCAGTACTGTGACCAGGGTAGGAATCTAACTGGAGAGATTCCAGTCTGGAGTTTTGGGACTAATGGCATGGGGTGACAAACATGGTCTCAAAATATTTTAAGAAAGTGCTTACTCTGTCAGTTTTTAATCTGTTTGTTTGTTTGTTTTTTCTCTACCCACTTTAGTGGAGTCTCTCTCTCTCCTTGGCAATTAGATTGGAACTGACATATAAGTAGACTGTGTTTAATTCGTGATGCTGATAGCTGAAGTTAATATGCTGTTGCTCTTTTCCTCGGTGGTTGCAGTCTTTGTCAGAGCTGGTTGTGTGTTCAAGTCACAATGACTTGGCCATGTAATTTTAGATCAACACTTCACTCAGTTACTGAAGAATTGATAAGCTGGGCAGTTACAATCTGTGTGTTACTTTAAAATGAACCGGTGTCTAGCTTTTCAGGGACTTAAAATATCCCTTGGTACTAAGAAATGCATGTGTTTCCTTTCACTACCTTGGTTAACGTCCACTCCTCAATGCATAATTTTAAAAAAATTCTCCCATGTTTCATTGCAGTTGAATATATTATTATTCATTATTTATTATTACAGTCCTTGCTATGTATAAATTAGCTGCTAGTTTTCCACAATACAACAGTGATTACATGTCACAAGAACTTGTCCTCTGAGCATTGGAGACATCAGTCTGGAAGGTCATGAGAAGAATTATTATGAATGATTTTTTTTTTTTTTTTTGCTTTGTTCGTGTCTGCCTTGTAGGGAATTTTGTTGTGGAATGATTAAGTTCCCTTGACTAGCTACTTGCACTCACAGCCAATTGTCAGGGATATCCTATCCCAAGATCCCTTTTGAGCCTTGAGTCCCTCGAATATTCTAAAGGACTACTGTGAGGGGCTGGTGTTGCATGTCTTCTCTGATTTCTTACCCTGCCTCATGCTAACTACTTTGGAACAGTTGTAGGGATTGGTGAAAGATCAGTCTCAAAATACTTTTCCTATCATCTTGACTTTAGAACCATGCAAAAAAAATCTTTTTTCCTGCTTAGTAAACATCCACACTTGCTGCCACTTAATTTTAAAGTGCTTCTCTCTTTTCATTGCTTGACTTATTACGTACTTAAAATAGCCTACAAGATGAAACTAGCAAAATGACATGCCACCCTAATGTCCTTTTAAGGAAGGAACCTGCCATCCTTACTTGGTCTGGTCTACATGTGACTCCAGACCCACAGCAATGTGGTTGACTCTGAGCAACTAGGGATGGGCAATAAATATTGCCTCACCAGCGATGCCCTCATCCCGTGAATGAATAAAGGGGGGAAATCCCAACGGGCTTTTATCTTGTTTACTGATAGTCAAGTTTCTGACTTCTATAGTTCAGTATGCTCATGGTTGTCTCAAAACTTGACAGTATGACAGTATAATTTGCAAGAAATGTTTTGATAAATGTGAGTATTTAATACTTCTAAAACTGTGTATTTACTTACAACATAACATGAGTTCCTGCAGTTGTTGGCATCTAATGTATTGTTTGAATTCCTTTCTCAATTTAAAATAGTCTGTGTGATTATACAACTATATCACATCACGTATGTTTACGGAATAGCCATTAGAAAAAGGTGCATTGTTTCTCTGGAGTTTATAATGGATTCTGATATGTATTGTAAATGTCACTCTTGTCGTCAATAGGCTCCGCCTTTGTAAATGCTATAATTCACAAGGGCTTTGATGAAAGGCACGCTTACATTGGTGGAATGTTTGGAGCTGGCATATACTTTGCTGAAAATTCGTCGAAAAGTAACCAGTACGTGTATGGAATAGGTGGTGGTACTGGCTGTCCGATACATAAAGATAGGTCCTGCTACATTTGTCAGAGGTAAGACGCATTATCTCTGTTCACACTTCATTTGTATAGAAGGAACTTAGGACTTTGTGAATTAGTTAGCTTGTGTTATGCAAACTTGAGTTGACAAATGTTTAATCAGGTTAGTAGGATTTTGATTTGGAAAACCAATTTATTAATTCATTAATCCCATATTTTACTACTCTTGATTCCATTAGTGGTTAATGGTGAAGAATGTTTAAATCAGAGATCATATTGAAACAAAATTTGATGTATAACTAGTACTGACGTGTTTGCACTCTATGGATGTGCCTTACTTCACTTCTCCCGTCTGTCTCTTGTAACCCTACCAAAAGAAAGGTGGACTGTAACAGTTCAAAAAGGTGGTTTACTGTTTTTGTGAGGGCAATTAAAGATGAGCTGTAAATAGCCAGCAATGCCCTCATCCCATGATGAAAGTTTATAAACATTAAGGACTTCTGTTAAGTCTGAAGTTAAATGTTGACAAATCAGATACACCAACGATACTGGCCACCGTGTTTAAATGGAGTTTGCAATCCTATGTCAACTTTTGGATGAGATGTTAAACTGAGGTCTGCCTACCAAAAGATCCATGGTAACATATTGACAAGAAGCAGGGGAGTCATTCCCATTGTCCTTGCTAACATATATACTTCATGAACAACATCACAACAAAATATTATCACTTGCAGTTTGTGTGGGCTTGATTTGCACAAACTTGCTGCCACATTTCCTACGTTGCAAATATGGCCATAGTTTGAAAATTGGCTGCAAAATGCTTTGGCTATTCTGTTGGTGAAAGATGCTTTATAAAGGGAAGTTGTCTTAACCCAGAGGACAAGAAGAGCATTTCACCCATTTCTCAGCTAGGAACTGGCAAAATGCTTAGTCTGTGATTGTTTGGATTTTTTTCCCCCTTGAAGTCAAATTTTCTGAAGTGTGCACGGAATAGGTGAATAACTGTTAAAAGTCATGAATATGAAGGTCCACCATCTTCCAGTTATCTACTGTTTTAACTTGTCTGCATAAGTGTGAAATAGATAATGCCATTAAATTTCTTTCTCTGTGCAGTCAATGCAAAGGCCTATATGAATTATTTCCAAATATTATATTTTAATGGATGCTTATAATTGATTTTAGTTTGTTCTCTACCCCTTACATTTACCAGGCAAATGGTATTCTGCCGTGTTACACTAGGCAAGTCATTTTTGCAGTTCAGTGCAATGAAAATGGCTCACGCCCCTCCTGGTCATCATTCTGTTACTGGCCGTCCCAGCGTGAATGGATTAGCGTTGGCAGAATATGTCATTTATAGAGGTGAACAGGTGTGTTTAAGAAATACTTGTATTTTTGTGAAATGTATCACTCCACTATAAAATTATTTCAGTTAGGTTCAGTTTAATTAGATGTCCCATTTTGGGAATGGGGCAGAGAGAGAAACTAAGCTTGATTCAGACATGTGCCCTATTACGAAACAAGCATAAATGAGTGAGAAGTTGTTAAGGAGGATATCACAATTTTACAGCTCCAATTCCAAGATAGAGTCTGCCTCCAATTTTCTTTAGTTTCATTTGAGATTTTGACGTGATGTCTCTAATATGTGTGTTTTGTCCATAAATCCAACACTGACATGAAGGGAAACAGCTTGAGTAAGAGAGTTCAGCAAACTTAAATTGATTTGTTTTCTTGGAATAATGCTACCTATAATCTTGCTGAAGGTACATCATATTAAAATGAATACACTTTTTTTTCCACCAGGGTGCAGACTTGTCTTTAAATAAAAATCCATAAACTTGCTTCCCAGTTCCTGGCAGGTTTTTGTTTGTATGTATTTAGGATTACTGGATTTCTTAAGTTTATTTTTTATTCCTGCATGTGTTTGATCCTGTGGAATCTATTTAAACGTTCAAAATGTCAATCGTGATCAATTTTAATAGTTATGAAGTAGTGTTCAAGTCTATCTTGAAAATTGATTTCAGGTTTATTTTTCTTCTAGGCTTACCCAGAATATTTGATAACCTATCGAATTGTGAAACCAGAGAATTCAACTGATTGATACAGAAGTGTGCATATGACCGGATTTTGTACTTGTGTGGGATATCCTGCACACCGCATCCATCACATGCAACTATACGCATTTTATCAATGAAAATATTACATTGTTGGTTTCTAAATTGTGCAATCCACACAGCTTTAAATTCTGTCCAAAATGAATAACTTCTGAAATTTGCCTTGCCATGTTGCAGCAAAATCCATTCCAAAAGTCTGTCTCTTCTGTTATAAATTAACGCAGATAGTTGAAATTATTGTATCGATACACCAGAATACTGTTTCAAGATATATCATGGTAAAATACAGTCTCTACAGAATCTGGAAAAGATTAACTGCTGCTCCACATTAATGTACCATGACATGTTTTTATTGTAAAACTATTGTAAATAAGAATTTTGTACTGGCTCAGTAACTTATTTACACTTTTATGTAAATGTATTGTTCTTAAGATGCAATGGCACCTATAGTTAAGTAATCGTTGACTTGGTTGAAGGTATCACCATACTGGAAAACAAGGTTTTTTTAAAACAAAACCAAATCAAACCTCTGCTGTGCAAGGGCTGCTATAAAGTGTCACACCATTCAGTACAGATGTGAAGTTGGCTATTTGTTGAACAGAGATGATGAAATAAAGAGTAGTGATTTGATTCTGTGTGTATATTTTGTATGTTGGTTTGACTTGCTGTTTTAATTGCATAAAATAAGTCTTGTTGGAGGTTTTTTGAAACCCGAGGACTTGTCACTCATTTGAAGTAATATTTGCAATATTTTTTAACAGGAACATAGTTTAGTCAGTGAAACCTATTCATTAAAAATGATTTTTACCTAAAAAGGCTACCCCACCTATGAGAGAAGGATTTTTGCTTTCCAGAAGAAAGCAAGGATGCTTACTACTGATCTATTTAAGTAAAACCGTACACCCAGAAATTGACGACAGTATGCTTATTAGAGACTGTTCAAACTTCATTCCCCTTGTCTGTGATACAAAATGTTACCATTTAATATTCTATTTACCTGTGTCATGTAAAGTCACCAAGGTACCAGAGGACCATAGGGCTGCTATCAGTGGCAATGACTAATGAGTTTAAGCTGAAGGTCACCACATTTCCAGTGAGGTTGCGAAGCTGAGATTCTGTGACCAGCTGTGGTTAGCATTCTGTTGCCAGCTCTGATGTTCTAAACCCCACCAGTTTGTTTAGCTGGAACACTCTACTTTCACAACCTGAACACATCATAGACTCAACGCAGTGGCTGCTCCTGGTAAACTGGAAATGTAGTTGCCTCCTTGCAGGATAATCAGTATCCCTTGTGAATCAAACTCCTAACTTCCCAATTTGAGGTCAAAAGCAAATCAGATGGCTGCTTACCTGTTATAAATTTAGCAGTATAAACTTTCCATCCACTAACACCACAAGTGTCCTGCCAGGCACTTGACTATCACAAGCCACCTTGGAAATGCTGAATTTGGATTACTGGTCCAAATGCCATTTTAAAACCACACTATAACATATCTAAACAAAATCCATCTGCTTCCATTTTAAAGTCTAAATCCCAATTAATAACATACACCTTTTTTATCTCTCTGCTAAGTAACAGCTATTAAAGGACAGGGAAAACCTTGGGCAGTACTTTCAAAACATGTACCCACTTAAATATTATAGACATACTTTCTTCGGTCATCATTAAGGTGGTCTGAAGCATAGAAGAAAATGTTTTCGTAGGAACAAAGTTTTTCTCAGCATTTTTTTTTCTGGAATCCAATTGAGAAACCCATCGAGGTTGCATATCTGACTATTTTACTACTTGATCCAAGTGCATGTCATAGTTTGAGGTATTTTAGCCTTTTCATGTCACTTTAAGAAGGATGTGAAGCATTGGAGGGGATACAGGAAAGAATTATGAATATGATTATTAAGCTGGAGGATTTCAGTTGCATGGATAGATTGGAGTAGTTGGAGTTGTTCTTAAAGAAAAGAGAGTTGAGGCAATGTGACCAAATGTTCAAAATCAGTGAAGGATCTGGTTCGAATAGATCTGAAACTTCCCTATGAGAGAGTGGTTGAAAACCAACAGCAACTGATTTATCTTGATTGGCATGAAAAATGACATCAGTAAAAGCTTTTTTAGAAGTAGCAAGTAGTTATGATCTAAAATGTGTTGCCTGAAAGCCAAACTCAGTTATTTTCAAAAGGGGTAATATAAATGGGGGATACATTTGATCAGATAGTAGGACTAGAGAACTGGCAGAGACCGAATGACCTGTATTCTGAATCATCTGAGATTTTTATTCTGCCTGTGCATGGATGTACTCCAAAATAAATCATGGCATTTAAGCAATGTTGGGTATAACACACTACACACTTTTCATTATTTCATGGGATAGGTCAGCATTTATTGCCCATTTCCATTTGCCCTTGATTGTAGTTGAATTATATGTCTAATTTGTCATGATTGTTTAATTTTAGCCATCAAGCCTCATACTCAAACAGACAGCCGCTCACAGTATTGACCACAAGCCAGAGTCAAGTGCATGCTTCTTCAAATTGTGCTTGTTTTCTGTGTGGGTGTTATTTCCATATTAGGATTAGATTTTCAGATATAGCAAGAAATTATTCCCTAATCTTCGCATTGCATCTTACTGCTCTTATAAGGTGAATTCTCTGAACCCTGCTCAATATTAATCATCTTTGCGAAAAAGTATGTCATAAAAACTTCTCGGGTTTCAAGGTCTTGCAAATGCAGTGCGTAATGTGTGAAGGATGGTTAAAGGGATTTAAACTTAATTTCTTCTTTGAATCTTAAAATTTCATCAATTTACTGATAGAACTAATAACAGGTAAACAAAGCAGGTCGACACAAGGACAGAGATAGACCAACAGACTATGGAGGCAGATTACAAAAAATCCTTTGTCCTATATAAATCAGTATTGCTATGCAAAGGTGTCATTAGGCCTGTGTAATCCCCTCCTGTCACTACATCAATCCTCTACATTCATCATTCTTATAATAGAGATATGGGAATCAAGAAAATCATCAAGCCAAACATCATGGCATGTCAGTGTTGCTGAAGCCTGGGACTTTTTCAGCTCTGGTCCACTACCATTGCCAACTAAATGTCATGAGATAACCTATCCTAGTATAACAATATGCTACCATTACTGTCTAGTAGTGCTAAAGGAATATTTGAAGTTTAGAATCATGAGTTACAGTCACTGAAGCACTCTCAAGTTTCAGAATACTATTTTAGTTCTAAAGAAGACTAGTCATTGCGAATCTTTGATCTTAAGTAACTTGCATCCATGATTTTCCATTAAGTTTTTGCATGTATGAGTAGGATAACTACCTCCCCTCCCACCTCTCACCTTCCTTCAAACGTCTACTAATGAAGTGGTAGGTAAATAATGGAATTGTCAATTTTGGTTTCTAGTGGTTGACGGAAGGTGTAGCTGAATATGAGGAAGTTAATCATAGGTTCTTCTTGTGTGCCTAAGTTAGTAAAATGAGATTAACTGGAGGTTGTTAAAATTATGCTGGATTTTTGTTCTGAAATCTATATGTATAGAGAGAGAGAGACAGAGAGAGATACATAGTTTAACACTAATGAGGTATTGCATTAGATAGAGATCAAGCATAATTTTGTCACTAAAATTTGCACATTGAAGGTAATAAGCAGCGCTCTAATATCATTTCCTAAGTTTCTTGAAATTTGCTTTGTAACAAATCCAACAAAGGGCAGTCCCTTTTTGAGACTGAAAGCCAATCATTTGTTGAAACAGGTGTACCTACACGGTTGGCTACGGTAGAGATTTGTTGGTATCTTAATTTCCAAGGCAGGTTAACCAACTTTTGTAAATAGGCTTCGTGTTCTTGCAGAGAATTTTTGCAATGCAGCAGAAATTGGTAGAATTCCTATAGCGTGGAAGCGGGCCACTTGGCCCATCAAGTCCACACTGACCCTCCTGAAGAGCATCAAGACCTGACTCTCTAAATCCCCATGACACTGCATTTCCCATGGCAAATCCAACTACCTACACACCTTTGGAATGTGGGAGAATGTGCAAACTTCGCAGTCAGCTGAGGGTGTAATTGAACCCAGGTTCTTGGTGTTGTGATACAGCACTGAGCCACCCTGCCACCCCAAGATGGAGAGACTAATGAAAATGGAAGGCTTCAGCAAAAAGGCAAAAATGTAGGAATAAAATTGCTGTGTTCAATGTATGTGTATTTGCAAAGAAAATACTTTGATTTGTAACTGACCAACAGCCTTTCGAGAAAAAGCACTGCAAATCTGACCATGCTGGAGGCAGTCACATTGATAAAGTGTATGCTGTGGTAAAAGCTTTGCTTAAAGCCATGCAACTGTATGTGGACTTAACCTACAGAAATTAGCAACTGAAGTGAAGCTTACCTGCTTGTGTAATATGGATTTCATTCTCAATTCAGTACTCTCCGTTGGAAAATTGTGTACACTATAAATAAGTTCATGAGTGCCATGAATTTTCTGACCTCATCATAACGAGCTCTGTGCCACTAATAGACTGTCAAAAATGTAACCTTGTCACTTTTCAGACCTCCAACATATTTAGACGCCATAAAAGAATCCACAAACGGCAGTTTCTCTAATTTTACTTGCATTTGAACTGCCGAGAGTTGTTGTCAATCAAAATGTGTATTTGTAAGTCTGTTTTCTATTTAACAATATTCTCACGTGTTCAGGCTTCATGATACAATGCGAAGGGTAACAGAGTTTTTCTCTATTTTATGTTCATCCTTTCAGCAATGTATGGGTGGTATGACATCATGGCCTTTCTGTGAATGTGCTGTTCAATTTGTCTGAATGACTGTTAAAGATTGTTAAGCATTCCCAGCAAAGAACTTGTTCACACTATGTGGTCCCAGGCAGAACAGCTGGCAAGTTGTTGAAGTGTGTGAAAAGTTTTTTTTTCCCCCTCTACAATGGTGCCATATCTTTGGGCTGGAAGCCAGAGAGGTGATGAATTATAAGTGACCATTTCATGCCAAGGTGTTAGGCTAGCTGTATGCACGGATGCGTGTTGGAAACTCCAGCAGCTATTAGCCCTAAACAAGAGAGAGCTTCAAGAACATCTTTGCTGCCTAGGCAAAAATATGCATACTAATCAATTACTTATCGTCAGTACACATTAACAAAAGATTAACTCATAATCCTTACATCTTGTCTGCATCAATATTCAAACTAAATGATGCCTAGTGGCCTTTTTAGCATGCAACATTGGTTGATTAAAATAAAAGTTTCTTAAAAATACTGAATAGAAGTATAAGAAGTCACAACTAGAAATTTGTTCAGTTCTTGTAAAAACATGTTTTGATTCTATATTTACTCATGGTAGGTCAACATTATTAATATAGTATTAATTTGAAAATTGTATCACATACATTCTTAATAGATCCTGGAGGTGAAGGTTTCCTGCTGCTTGATAATCTGTAGGGATGATCCCACAGGCATATCATGGAAATGCAGTGTCCCATGTATAATAGTGCTCCCATCAGACGAAGATGCAAAAGAAGTTAACAATGTTTGTCAAGTTATACAAGATAAAGTTCTCAGAATTTAAGAAACAGATCTTTATTACAGTTTCCCCCTAATAATAGGTTTACGTTTCTAGCATATTTGGAAAGGAGGATATCATGCATACACTCCCATCTTCAAACTGCTCAATGTCCTCCTGTAGCCTCTGAAACTTTATCTGGCGCAGTGGCATATACTGGAGCTGATAGAATTCAAGCAAAACACAAGATGGTATCACCTTGAATTTCCTGCAGCATATTTTGTAGGAAAATAAACATTTTGTCCATGATCTCAGCACATAATCGGTTCAACTTAGTGAATTTGACACCCTCTATCTAACTTTGTTTGTTTGTCATCTATTTTGGCTGATAAAATATCTGACTGATTTCAGCCTAACAGCTCACAAAACCAGATATGTCTCTCATTTTAACTTTTCCCTCATTGTTTGTTGCTTTTGCTGTATGCGTCATTATATTCATTTCTGATTGTATGTATGCTGTTTTTCAATTGTTTTTATCCACCTCATAAGGAATTTGTTTTGTGCCTTTTTTTTCTATTCCACACTTTCTTAACCCCCAGATTGATGAGTTGTACAAAAGAGTCCGTTTCCATACTGTATGACTCACGTCTATGCACCTATTTGCATCCTTCATTTGATTTATGAAAATACAAACAGTGTTTCTCTATCACTGACTTCTCCATGGATTGCTGTGCTCCATGTATGTTATTCTCACTACAAGAAAACTCAGCAGCCTGTAGGCATGGCTCTTAGAATAGATGTGGCTCTTTATATGAAATAAATCCCCTAAATTTCAATATTCCAGTGTATTTATTCTACTTATTTCTTATTTTAATTTTTAACTCTGCCTCAATTATTTGATCTCCGAAATAACTTCCATTACTCCAAAATTATTTTCATTGGTATATCTTGTTAAGTAACTTCTTTAACATTAATACACCACCTGTTCCTGCTTCCTAAAATAATATTTTTAAAATACATTGTTTTTAACTAAATAAAAAATCTAGTTTATTGGTCCCCATGGCTCACCCTCAAACTACAGTATTACCTCATCTATTTTAATTAGATGTGGTTATTCACAAAAAGCCCCACTCATCATTAATATTGCACTCATTTATAGGGACTCGTTAATTTTCTTGTCTCCTGTAAGTTATCACTTTTTTATTCAGATTGGTGATCACCAATCTATGGCTTTCATGTATAAATAATAAGACATCAGGTTATAGTCCCACAGATTTATTTGAAACCATTAGCTCTTGGAGCCCTGCTCCTTTCTCAGGTGTAGTGTGAAAGAGGAGGTACACCGACACAAAATTCATAGAAACTTGATGTCTTGTTGAAAAGTGTGATCTTCTTGGAGATCCTCTCCACTTTGAGCTGGTAGTTTGTGCTGTTGATGGTAGCCCAGTTTAACACTTGCACCCCCACATTGTGTATAAATAATAGATAGCAAAATCCTAAAATGACCACTGTTTCCTATAGACTTTGACCCACAGGCAATTTTAGAAAGATTGAACTCAAGACAAACTCATTTTTACCCAGATAACCTGCTTTGATTTTAACTGCAGAGACTTTAATTTTACTGATGGTGTATTTACATCCCTCTTGCTTACATTACTTTGTGCCCTAATATAAAACATCTGTAATGATAAATTTATTGTAGTCATTGGTCTGTTGTGTAAGACAGTGCAATTGTAAAATTAAGGCGAACCAAATTATCTAGAATTGAAGGGAAAACTGGATTAGAATATGTGGAAAAAGGGAATAGAGGGTTATGAATGATAGCGAAGAAGGCAATTTAGTTCCTACTAGAAAAAGAGTCACCAGAAGTGCAGAGATAGTGGGGACTGCAGAAGCTGGAGAATCCGAGATAACAAAGTGTGGAGCTGGATGAACACAGCAGGCCAAGCAGCATCTCAGGAGCACAAAAGCTGACATTTCGAGCCTAGACCCTTCATCAGAGAGGGTGATGAAATTGAGAGTCCATAACTTTAGCAAAAGGAGAGTTGATCTCAGTCAGACCATTAAAGTAATTTTTGGTAATTAAATTACCAAAGTAATTAACATTTTAAATTATTGACTACTGGTAATGGAACATCTTCCCCTGTAGTCATGATAGTGTTTAATCCACATCTGTTTCTTGATTATAATACCCACTTGTTTCATATGTACTTTGCAAAGAGCAAAAAGGTTAAATAAATTTTAAATATTTTCGACTCTATATGTGTAAGCTAAACAGTACCAGTGCATTGTAACATTGTGAACCTAACATCTAACAGAAGTATAACTTATTTTATACAGTGGACCTCTAATTTAGAAATAACTTTCAAATTGCTAACATTGGTATGTCGAAAATAGCCAAACTAATTAATTTTGTGCACTGGCAATAGGAATAATGCTTTGGATTGATCTTTTCTAATTAACGGAGAATGCAGTGTGTGCCAAACTTTGTGTGGATGTGACTGGAGTGTTCATGGCCAGGTTGCAATAGGAGAGAGATGGGAGGAGCTGAATATATAAAATCACACCACAACCATCAGGCGATATCCTCTATTCAGTAACACTGTTGTGGGCAGTACCAAATTTCATCCTCTATTCCACGAACACACTTGTGTCATACCCTCAAAATAAACTCCTCATAATAACATTACACCTTACAAATTTCAAAACTAATCAAAATCACTCCTTTATGCTGTGAAATAATTGAATCAGTAATTTTAATGATGAAAAATATTTTAGTTTCATTCAGTTATTTACACTGCATAAAAATATTTAAAATGAACAAGCAGCCAGTAACATTAAAAAGACAAGAAATCAACTTTTAAATTTTTTTGAGTTCTGATACAGAGGCTGGATCCTATTCTGTACATTGTACATTTGACTCATTTTGCTAACTTGTAATTGCTAAATATTTCTCCTCAAAATTTTGTAACCCGTAAAAATTAATCATAAAATCATATATCATCTGTAAATTCGCTATTAATCATAAAATCAAGATAGAAAATTTCAATAATCAACAAAATCAGAAGGCTATGGCACTGAAATTAAAACTGTGGTATGCTGGTTGACTATACAACTGTAAATCACAGGTTACAAACTAGTATGGGTTAGAATATTATTTCAAAAGAAGTGCAAGAAAAGTGGCTTCACAACTTTATGCTTCAAAACAAATAATTTGTAACAGTAATTTTGTTTTTTTAATGGTGAGTAAACCAGTGGGTAATGGTTGAAGTATTCTTATTTCTATCATGTTGTGACATAAGAAAACAATAGTTTTAAACAGTACAACTGTAAAACACATTATGCAAAACTGCTACATTGAGTTTCAACCTAAGCTAAAATTTCTACATACCAAATGCATTTGTTGAAAATACAAAACCTTAATGTAGTTTATTCATTCAGCATTTGACCGACTATTTCCAGCTTGTGACACCAGTCTAATTGATTGCTTAAAATTCCAGTTTCCTTTTGAATACAGAGGCACATACGTGACAAAAGACTAACAATGATAGCCACCCTCGAAAAGTTTTCTGCACTGTTAAACAGACAAAACAATCTTAACTGCATCTTCCACTTCACTCGTATTTGACTGAATAAATTGAATCTGAAATGAAGTCACTGCTAGCTTCAGAGAGGAATAATAGCCTTTGTGATTATTGTAATCAAGAACAAAACAGCACATTGCTGAAAGATGGATGTTCTACAGAACAATCACCATCATGTAATAATGGGAACTGCAGATGCTGGAAAATTCAAGATAACAAAGTGTGGAGCTGGATGAACACAGCAGACCAAGCAGCATCTTAAGATCTCAAATCATGTGACTGCCAATCTCAATGTTTTCAACTGTCAAGGTATCAAAGTAAAAGCCACTCCAACACACTCAGAGACATTTTAAGTTAAAATCTGTCACATTTCTTTTAGTGTCCCTGAAGAGGCTGCATTTAAAATTCAATCTCCTTTCTCCTGGATTTGCAAAACAATATTAAAATTCTTGAAAAATAACAGAAAATTGTGCAGAATAGCTTACTTACAATTTAACAATCAGTTATTCCAAGCCATCTTGAAAAATATATCTGAACATGTCATGGTATATACATATTATTTAGTTAATTTTCAATTAAGCAAACAGTAAATGAATATTGAAAAAATGTAATGCTAAATCAAGGTTTCACTTGCCCTATTAGGGAAAGATCCCTTGGTGCTCTTTGAAGAAAAGAATAGTATTCTTTTCCAATGTCTGGGCAGCATAGGGCCTACAAGCAGCACCGAAGATAGACAGAGATAGCAGGAACTGCCAGTGCTGGAGAATCTGAGATAACAAGGCGTAGAGCTGGATGGACACTGCAGGCCAAGCAGCATCAGAGGAGCAGGAAAGCTGACATTTCAGGTCTGGACCCTTCTTCTGAAATGGGGGAGGGGAAGGGAATTCTGAAATTAATAGAGAGAGAGGGGGGAAGATGGATGGAAGATGGATAAACGGACAGATAGGTGGAGAGGATACGGACAGGTCAAGGAGGCAGGGATGGAGCCAGTAAAGGTGAGTGTAGGTAGTGAGTTTGAATGGGGATTGGTCTGTCAAGGGAAGACAGACAGGTCAAGGAGGCAGGGGTGGGGCTTGAGGTGGGAAGAGGCTTAGCAGAACACCTACGCTCAGTTCGCAATAAACAACTACACCTCCCAGTCGCGAACCATTTCAACTCCCCCTCCCATTCCTCAGACGACATGTCCATCCTGGGCGTCCTGCAGTGCCGCAATGATGCCACCCGAAGGTTGCAGGAACAGCAACTCATATTCCGCTTGGGAACCCTGCAGCCCAATGGTATCAATGGACTTTGCAAGCTTCAAAATCTCCCCTCCCCTCCCCCTACTGCATCCCAAAACCAGCCCAGCTCATCCCTGCCTCCCTAACCTGTTCTTCCTCCCACCTATCCCCTCCTCCCACTTCAATCTGCACCTGCATTTCCTACCTACTAACCTCATCCGGCTTCCTTGACCTGTCCGTCCTCCCTGGGCTAACCTATCTCCTCCCCACCTACACTCACCTTTACTGGCTCCATCCCCACCTCTTTAACTTGTCTGTCTCCTCTCCACCTATCTTCTCCTCTATCCATCTTCGATCCGCCTCCTCCTCTCTCCCTATTTATTTCAGAACCCTCTTCCCCTCCCCCATTTCTCATGAAGGGGCCAGGCTCAACATGTCAGTTTTTGTGCTCCGAAGATGCTGCTTGGCCTGCTGTGTTCATCCAGCTCCGCACCTTGTTGTCTCGGATTCTCCAGCATCTGCAGTTCCTGTTATCTCTGCCATCAGGGAGGAAATGGTTGCTGCCAAGACATTATCAAGAATCATAAGTTGACCAGGCCAGAGGTGAGAAATTGTGGGAGGAGTTTTGTAACGTTGGAGCAGATAATGGCAATGAGTATCTCTCAACAGGCAGACCATCATCTCTTTTATCAGGCATTGAGTGTATTTGAATGATGTAGCACACACGCCCTACCCTGAACCTGCCCTTCAATTGGCTCTAATTGCTGCATCATGAGTCGGTTAGCTCAGTTGGCTGATTTATGTTGCAAAATGAAGCTAACAGTGTGGTTCAATTCCCAAACTGACTGATGTTACCATCAAGAACTCTCCTTCTCAAACTTTCCCATTGTCTGAGGCATAGCGATCCTCAGGTTAAACTATCGCCAGTCACATCTCTGTCATGAAAGACCAGCCTTATCGTCAGTTAGGACTATAGTGAATTTACCTGAACTTTAATCCTGTGTAAGGGCCTCAACTGGCACCGAGGGTGGGGGGAGGGGGGCATGCCTACCATGGATTTCATTGGAGTGCAGGTGGGTAAGAGTCCAGCAGCCACCATCCCTTCCCAATAACTTTCCCTCTTCCAGTCTTTGCCAAATGCATCACTGAGGAAGGCAAAAGTGCCGTCCGTATTCTAACTATCATTCTCTTTTGTTTGGCTGTCTCATCTGTCTAGTTGGCTGTCTTTCTTTGGGTAGTATTTTAAGGTTGGCAAAGATGTTCTTCCCAGCACACTGGAAAATACATTGTGATGAGATTGGGTCAGGCCCCTGATTCCCAGTGGTAGCATTCGAAAAGTGCAAAGCCCACCTACTGTCTGATTCAGGCTAATTAACACATTAGGGAGTCATCATTGAATGATGGGGCCATTTACAAACACTCATTTATCATTTCTGGGGGTGAAAGTTGAGGTTGATTCTCTTTAAGACTTTGTAGAGGTATGTGAGTTTCTGGCTGCCATCTCCAGTGGTTGACAGTGAATCAAGAGCAATAGGGCTGACAGGATTGGGGTAGCCCCTCTACCCACAACTCCCTTCACTTCTTACTTCTGCACTGTAGTCCAAACTTCTGTTTGAGGCTCCCCCTTGAGCAGAATCTCATTGCCAGCCTCCTACCTGCAGCTTATCCTGATCTCAAATCTATCCCTGTCACCATCTCTGAGTACTCTCAGCGTCTCTCAACTGCTGGATTTCCTGGCAGCCAGTGTGTAATTGACAAGTAAAATAGGATTGGATGGGAGCCAAAGATACACCCACTACAGCTCCTGCTCATATCACTACTTCACTCTCCACAAGTTAATACCCTTGGCATTTTCTGACTGTTTCTGTCTTTCTCCCCCTCTGGCTCTCCTTTTTTCTGCTCCATCTCTGTCTCCTGACTCTGTTTCTTTGTCACTCATACTCTCTTCCTCCCACTATCTTGACCTTTCTCTCGTTCTTTCATCAAACATTTACAATTAATTAGAATGCTAATGTTTTAATTACCAAAAGATACCATGATAGTAATCAAAGGATTTCACTTTATCTGAAAAAGCTGATAAATTTTAAATAAATTTTATTTCTGGAAAAATAAAGAGTAACATCGTAGCAGTGAAAGAAATGCAACAGCTTCTGTCTGAGCTAAGCTTTCCCTCAGAAATATAGGTTAGACATTTGGTAATGTTTGGAGTTTGATCTTAAGGATCTTTAAAATTAATTCTGCAGTTTGTTTCCTGGAAGAATCAGAATTGCTGTTTGGCTGGTAGTTTCTAGAAATTTCCTCTATTGATCATTTATCTCCCAAAAGAATTCTGAAGTCAATTATTTCAGGCAGTTACACTGAAAATAACACAATTTGTTTCATGTTCTTTTGTTTTCCTGTAAAGGAATCAGACTTGCACACTGGGAAACAGCCTGTTGTCGCTCATGTCAAAATCAAGCACTTAGTTTGAAACCTATGAGAAAGAAAAATGACAGTATTTATTCTCCAGCTGCCTTCCAAGTAACTGAAATGAAAAGACCAACAGCAATAGGTGGTAAGACTCAGAGCTACTGGCAAGGAGCAGAACCAGCAATAGATGAGTGAATATTTTACATTGCTTTTAGTCTTCATAAATAACGGCCAATTGACCACGTGTGACCAGAGAGCAGTCAGTCTCCATGGCACCGTTCCATAAACAAAGGAAGGAAGAAAGAAAATTGGCAAGATCTTAAGCAAAAATGTGTCGCTGTGTAGCTTTAGACAAACTTCGATCACATTTTCAAGTTTACACTTTATTTTTGAAGGATTTGTAAATTAGGCTAATAAATGAAATCTTAACATTCCCACGTTAATTGAAAAACTAATTAATTGCTTGAAACTGATCTGAATGGAAACAGTGATGCATATTTGTGTTAATCTGACAGATAACTCAGAGGGAAATTGATATGTTCATTTCGATAAATAATTGCAGGAAAATGGAAGGTGTTGTAAGGTTTATCCATAATTGCTGAAGTCCCACTCAACCAGATCTCTCTAAAAGGCAGAAAGAAAACTCAAATAAGTTTAGGGGCATGATTGCAAAGTAAATGTGAACATTTTTGGAGATCAATTCAAGTTTAAAAGCTGCTGCCAAATATAAGGGACCTGCACTTTATGAATATTAAGTTGGTTTGAAGACTGCATAAAGTATTTGTTTATATCCACTCAGCCAATATGATTTCCTTAGCTACAGACCATATACTTTCCTACTTGTCTTGGTGTCATCTGCAAATGTAATTACCATGCATTTACTCCCTTCAGTTAAGTTATTTGTGTAAAACAAAAGGTTGATATCCTTGCTAGCCAGCCAATCTTCTATCCATGCTAATATGTTACTCCCCAAACCATGAATTAAAAATAACCTTTGGTGTGGCACATTATCAACTGTCTTCTGGAAATCTAAACATGAGTTTCTGTCTTGGGAGTCTTGCTGTATTGCAAAATGTCAGTGAGACACACTGCTGCACAACAGTCCAGGGATAAAGGCAGTGAATGATCCAGGTGTCAAACAAACCAATTGTTTTGTCTCAGATGGTGTTCAGCTTCTTCAGTGTTGATGAACCTGTAACTAATCTGACACTTTGGTAGATTATTGTAATAGCAAATAGTTCAGATTGTTCTCTACTGTAAGGCAAAGGAATTTTATGATCTCTGACAGTCTCTTACTTGCAGGAGTAAGGATCTTCCCGCATTTTAGATGCTATTCTAGTTTACCTTTCTTTTACATATAAATGTGCAAGCATGTGAGCAAGGAGCAAGAGCAGGCCGCTCGGCCCTTCAAACTTGCTTTGCCATTCAATAAGATTGTGGCTGATCTGATTTTAACCCCATCTCAGGTGAAATGATAGTCCATAAAGGCATCCTCAATAACCTCTTGGGACACTTCTGGTAAATGAGAAGATCAGTATCGATGTTACACATATACAGCTTGGAAAAAAAAAAGTTTGCTTTAAAAATTTAGGATTGAATTATTCTAACATTGGTAGATTAAGTGGACACCTTTTATGTGAAATATTGAGGCATGCTCTTTTCATCCCAGCTTATTTTCAAGGAGTAACAGCAATTTGTGAGGAGAACAATCTGCTGACTTACACCATTTCACTCTATTTCATTCAGCTCTGCTCAAAGCTACTCCTGAATGTACATGGATCACCTCAGTGGAGGATCAATAAATGGGATTGAATCATCCTTAAAACATAATACATGCTAAAATTGTTAATCATACCAAACCCATCTGAGTATACATGTTTGATATCATTGGCTAATTCATTTGCATCATATGTGGCCTATTCTACCACAGTGGGTATATTTTTCAATGTTGTGAATTGTGATTATACTGCGATCTGTGCATACTTATAGTGCTTCCACTACTAGATCATTGGTATCTACTAGGTAGAAGATTTTGGGAAGCAAAAAGGAGCTTTCTTATTGCCACTGTAATGTGATTGTTCAAGTGCATGGAATCGCTGTGAGTTGGTTTCTCACAGGCTGTCCCATGGAACACAAACACTGATGTACACTTCTTTCCTGCTTGTCTTGGTGTCATCTGCAAATGTAATTGCCATGCATTTGCTCCCTTCACTTAAGTGGTGTGATCACTAATTCAATGAGCCTCTTTGATAGCTGTTGTTTGGAAAAGTCACACTCCTGTTCTTTGCTGCAGCATCTTCCAACAAACTGGTCATTAGACTCTTGGATAATAAAGTGTGAAGCTGGATGAACACAGCAGGCCAAGCAGCATCTCAGGAGCACCAAGCATGCTGCTTGGCCTGCTGTGTTCACCCAGCTTCACACTTTATTATCTTGGAGGTGCTCCTGAGATGCTGCTTGGCGTGCTGTGTTCACCCAGCTTCACACTTTATTATCTTGGAGGTGCTCCTGAGATGCTGCTTGGCCTGCTGTGTTCATCCAGCTTCACACTTTATTATCTTGGATTCTCCAGCATCTGCAGTTCCCAGTATCACTCATCAGACTCTTGGAGTTGTTGTTCATATAACAACATCCTAAATTTAATTTTTATCTTGAGCTGGTACTTCAGAATCTGGTCGTTCTTTTCTAAGTCTTTCTAAACAACCATGGAAGGACTAGAAATGTTAATCCTGTGGAGATCCTCCTTGCCAACGGCAACTAGAATTTTTCAAGCTCTTATCTTTGGATCATTTATTTCTTGAACTGTAAAATAGAACTGCAAAAGTTATTTGAACAGTTGTACTTTGGAAAGGTTGCCACTGGGTGACAAATCCAAAATAAAGCTTGTGTTATTCATGATTCCACCTTAAGCAAATATTCTCATGTACTGCCCTAAGCCATGTACCTTTGACTTGGTATATATGTTAAGCCTTTCAGAATTGCACTGATTGTTTTAATCATGTTTTCTACTTCTCTTGTCAGTTAAGAAGCTCCGGCGTTGGTTTCCCTAAATTTCAGTATTTCTGGAGTGTGCTTAGCCAGTATCAGTAACATCCCCTCCTTAAAGTTCACCCATTGCTTTGACACATATCTCATGTCAAATGTTGGTTCCATTTCAACCTGGCTGGATCTTCTCCCATCCCATTTAATTCATCCCTCATCTAATTTAGAAGTTCTATTTTAGACTTTTTCTTGTTCTCCATTTCTAGCGTAAACCTAACAATATGATAATTTCTCTTACTCTCATGTTCCCCCACAGGCATTTGGGTCACTTCATTCCAAGCACAAGTTCAGCAACATCTGCTTTCTATCTAGGCAGGGAACATAATGTCCATGGAAGATCTCTCAAACACTTTGCAAAAAATCCACCTAATTTTTGCTCTTTATTCCAATTGCTCCAATTAATATTTGGGTAAATAAGGTATCCCAACATCACCACTCTAAAGTTCTTGCACAACTCCATAATTTCCTTACTGCAGTGATCCACTGTTCCCCAATTCATTTTTACTCACTATTTGTAGAATACTTCCCAGAAGCTTAATCATATCTTCCTCATTTATCAACTCTAATCTAGTGGATTCTGTCATCCCTCCTTGCTAAAGCTACAATGTATCCCAAATCAGTACCACCATCCTCCCTTCCTATTTTTCTAAATGCTTTGCATTCTTAAACAATAAGTACCTAGTCCCCCTCATTTTTAAGCCACATTTCCATTGTTACTACTACAACATATTCCCATATGGTTTTCTGTCTTGGGAACTCACCAACTTTGTTCATTACACTTTCTATTTTTACATACTTTTATTCTAAACCTGTATTTCTTTCTCCATGGTACTAGTTCCTCCTGTAATGCTATCCAACATTCTCACTCAATGCACCTCCTTCCTTTTTTCTACTTCTGTGTCTGGTTTCCAACTTCTGTCAATTTAGTACAAACCCTCTCTTTCTACACAAATGAACTCATTGCCCCTACTCAGTTCAGAAAGAACCTGTTCCTTTGAGCTCCTTCATCCCCAGAACTTTGCCAATCCAAAATTTGAAGGCCCCCCTCTTGAATCCTGCTTCAAGTTGTGATTTATCCTTCCTATCTTCCTATATTCATATCCATTCATGTGTGGCACTGGGAATGATTCAGAGATTACTACGTTTGAATTTCTAGTTTATAACGTCTTCAGCCTGAAGGACCTCAGTTTCTACTCTGACTATACAATTGGTACTAAAATGTATCACTTCTTTCCCATGGCAAAATATTTTGTCCTTTCTTTACAATATCCTTTACTTTGGTACCAGGGAGGAAACACTTCATGCTCAACTCAGGATGATGGTTTCAGAAATACCATCAGACACCTAAACTATGGAATCTCCAACAACAAATGCATTTCTACTCTTTTTTGCAGTCCCTTACTGTTTAGAGAATGCAGGGCTATGAGATGTAAAGGGATCAGGGTGTCCTGGTACGTTAATTGTAAGAGGTTAGTATGCAGTTACAAGAAGTAATTGGGCACGTTAATAGGATATTATCATTTACAATGAGAGGAATGGAATACAGAAGAATAGGGACTATGGTTCAGTTACCCTGGGCATTAGTGAATCTGCATTTGCAGTGCTGCAAACACTTAGAGTCTTGTGGTGCAAAGAAAGTGTTCCTAATTCTGAGCCAGATGGTTAAGGGTTCAAGTCTCCACCTGCTTTGGATATGGATCATAACATATCTAAACAGGTTGATTTATAATAATTGCTTAGTGTTTTCATTGTCTAAGTTAAAATCTTGTACTTCTGTTTATGTTCGTGATGATTCCTGTGCTTGGTGCATTTTGCAGGATCCTCCAGTGGATGATAAAGTCAGAAAATGGGAGAGCAAGTAAATAAGATGAGTTCTGAAGAAAAGACATACTGGATTCACAATGTTAATTCTGTTTCTCTCTCCACCGATATGCCAAACCTGCTAAGTTTCTCCAGCAATTTCTATTTTTGTTTGTTGCAAGTTCACAGTTCTTTGTTTTATTTTAGGTACCTAAATATATTACCCATTATCTGACCAGTGTTTGAAATTTGACCTGACACAGAAAAGAAGAATTTTCCATTATCTATCTCCATCTCTGCCTCAGCGCATCTGATGCAGAAATCTGACTTTATGCCTTTGTTGCCTCCAGACTTGACTGGTCCAATCTCCTACCCACTCTCCAGCCTTCAACCTTCCATAAACTCCATGAATCGGTTGGTGGAATGTTAACTTGTACTAAGACCTGTTCACCTATCACGACTATACTGATTGACCCTCTGTTCTGGCAACATTTTGACTTTCAAATTCTCACCCACGTTTTCAAAATGAGACTCATGTTATGGCAATTCTGATCTTTTGTGAATTTCTAATTATAGTCATTCCATCACGAGCAAGCATGCTGCTGGGGAACTAGGTTCAAAACTCCCCCGGACACCCCAAGCCTCTAAGTTTCTTTACTTCTCTTTTTACCTTTTTAAGATATTTCGTAAAACCTACTCCAGTAGTCACCTGTTCTGAAATCTCTGTAGATGTCTCGGTGTCAAACTTTGCCTGCTAGCACTTACGGAATGTACATTAATGTTAAAGATTTTTATCGATTGACAGTCATTGACATCAAATGAAAAGGATACTTGTGCTGATAATTATTAGACATGAAGATTATGTGAAGGTTATGGATGAAGTGTCACTTTGAGCAGTAACTAGTTGTGGTTTGCAATTCGTGCAATGATGTGGTCTGGTTTGTATTTGCTAACATTGTGTTGTTCAGACACTATTAGCTTTCCATCCAAGTCTGGCCAAGGTCTCTGTCATGCCTGTGGTACGAAAGGTAACCATTAGGAAGTTCGGTTCACGTGAGGGATATAAAGCTGCTTCTTGTCACCTTCTAGAGACATACAGCATGGAAACACCCCCTTCACTCCAACCAGTCCATGCCGACCATGTTCCCAAACTATACCAGTCATACCTGCCTGCTCCCTCCAAACCTCTCATATTCATGTATTTACCTAGGTGTCTTTTAAATGTTGTAACTGTACCCACATTCAACACTTCCTCAGGAAGTTCATTTCACATGTGAACGACCCTCTGTGTAAAATATTTCCCTCTCATCTTAAAAATATGCCCCCTATTCTTCAAATGCCCCATCCTAGGGAAAAGACACCGACCACTAACCATATCTGTACTCCGCATGATTTTATAAACATCTTCATGATTTTATAAACCTCTATAAGGTCACCTCTCAACCTATTACACTCCAGTGAAAAACGTCACAGCTTATCCAACCTTTCTTTATAACTCAAACGTTTCATACCTGGCAACATCCTGGTAAATTTCTTCTGAGCCCTCTCAAGCTTAATCATGTCCTTCCTATAAGAGGGGGGGCAAAACTGGACATAGTACTCCAGAAGAGGATTCACCAACTTCCTATTCAACCTCAACACAATGTCCCAACTCCTACGCTCAAAGGACTGAGCAATGAAGGCAAGTACACTGTTTATAAGGTATATTCCTAGTGTCAGAGCAAATTATTGTGTCACTGCCCAAATATCCTCAAGGCGTGCATGCTCAATATTGAGTTTGTCAAAGTGTTTTTGAAGATAATTTGCAGATTATTTACACATCGCTTTGCATGTTGTTCAGTACTGCAAGGGCGAGTAACTCTGCGATCTGAATTACACTGCCAGCTACATCTTTACTGACAAAGCTGGTACCAACATACAGGTTCGACCTCCACATTGAGCTGTGGTCTCTTGGCTAAACCAAGGCCCTTTTGGGTGTACGTAAAAGATCTTGCAGCACTATTTGAAGAAGACGCTGTTCCTGCGTCTGAACTTATATTTACCTCGCAGTCAACAGTTTAAATAGATTTTTCAGTTATTTATTCAATTGCTGTTGGCAAGTGCTTCCTGCGCACAATTTGGCTGTATCCCTTCCTCTATTGCAACAGTTAAAGCTCTCAAAAACACTTGTTGACTATAAGGAAGTTTATCTTCCTGATACAGGCCCATTTTTTCGGTCTTCCTTTCATCAATGGCCATTGTCTAAAACAAAATCAGGGACGACCTTTAAATGTAGGCCTCGCTGGTGACTCTCAAAAAGCCTGAACAAATTTTTTTAAAAAGAACAATGTTAGAAATTTGAATTCAAATGAACAGAAAATTTTAGAATTGGTCGGTAGAGACATGGGAAAACCTGTCCCCAGAGAAGCCGAGTTCATGTTTGAAGTCGATGACTTTTTGTCCTTCCGTGATGTTTTTTGGAAAGAAAGCCTATCGCCATTGCGCCTTGCAGCAATTCAAAATGTTTCACAAAAAAAATTAAAGAAGGTTTTCTGGATGTCACAAAGAATGCTGCAATCTGATTTCTTCAAAATGCAGAGTTACATTTGGTCCAGGACGAGGCCCAGATGGTGTAAGATGTCCCCACCGAATGAATTGGCCTCAGTTCCCAACTGCAGTGTATACCTGCGTTTTGCGGTTCAAGTGCAGCCTATGGTATTTGCATCGATTCAGTAGCAGATGTTCAGATGGATAGCTACTGACGGTGGCAGCTCCGGTGTAGGCAGGGAGTGGTCAGGCTGGGCGAGGGGACACCTTGCCACATTTCCCGCTTCGTGGCAGGTCCTGTTCAGTCCTAACGGTGCCACAGTGACACCTCTCCAACACAACACTGCCCTCGCGGTTCAGCTGAGCTGCGGACCCTGGCGCTACAGGGACCAGCAATAGACCCTTTCCAATAGGACACTGAGCACAAACACAGAACGTGTAATGGACAGGGGCGAAATATAATTGAACAAATGAGTCTTCACACCCCGCCCCCACACTCCAGCTCATCTCAGTTATTCTTAACCCGTGAGGAGTCAGACTCTCCAGCCCCTCCGACACTCTCCCTCACAGTCAGTGCTCCTGCGCATCTTAATGCAAGCGGCACAATTCAAAAGTGGTTTCTCTCACTTTAATGTTGTGTCTTACAGGGTCGAGTTAAAAAAATACAAAGCAACAAACAAGTTATTAAAATGTTAAATTAACAGAGATAGCGTTCACAGTGTTTCACTCGACAGTGTGAGTCTATTTAGTACGTAAAAAAAAATCAGTTCTAATTCAGCAGTGGTTCTGTTTAGTATTAAAGGAGATCTCAGTTACAGAGGCGGGAAGGAAGAAGGGGTGGGGGGAGGGCGGTGCTGGATGGATGTACCTAAGACTATCTCGCTATGGTGTCAGAGAAAGCCTCCAACTAGCCATTCCACAGCCCGACGAAGAAGGAGCAGAGGGAATGCCATTTCCGGGCGCAATAAACCTGAGAGAGGTCTCCTTGCAAATCGGGATGGTCATTATTCATCTCGCTCAGTGAGCTCGGCTCCTCGCCCCTGACAGAATCCGACGCTTTGGATTTGCTGCTGGTCTTTTTCCGGGTTTTCAGAGTGGGCTCAGGCTGGCCCAGTCCTGCCCTCTGCTCCTTCAGGCGCCCGGTCCCTCTGAAACGAGCCTTTTCCTTTCTCCTGCCAGGCTCGGGGCTCTTGCCCTTCAGTTTCAGCTGCGATTCTGGCGGCCCCTGCTTGCAGACCCTCGCTTTTAAGGTGGCATCTCCTTGACAGGCGTGCTTTTTCCTCTTGACTTTACTGAGGACCTGTTTCCAGTACTGGGCCGCCCTGCTGCTGTAGGCGAGGCAGCTGCGTGGCGTGCCGTTGTACTGACACACATAACTGTTGCCTTGGTCCGTGCAGTTCAGCTGGAGGGTGGACTCTTCCTGCCCCTGCACCTCCCAGGAACACTCATGGCCCTCCCTGGTGGTCAGAACTCCTTTGTTCGGCAACATTTTCCCCTTCCCCTTCCTCCTGGGACGGCTGGCTTGTTCGTTCCCATCTCTGCCTTTCGCCCCTTCCCCGGGACAGCAGATAAGATAGGACACCAAAAGAAACCGAGTGAGTTCCCAAAAGCACCTCATCTCCTCAACACGAACTTCACTTCTCCTCTCAAAAAGGAAAAATCGAGACTTCACCCTGAAATATAAAGATTGAATCGTTAATCTAATGCAGATTTCATTTAGCTTCACTTCATTCAGTTCCAATCCAGCTCATCTAATCTATCTCCAAATGGAGTTGGGAATTATTTGGAAAGGGAATGATTTACTGTCTGGGAGGCGTGGGATGACAAAACAGAAACTGAGAAATAGCTGGAGAAACTCAGCAAGCCTGCCGCATCTCTGCAAAGAGAGAGAGAGAGAAAGCAGAGTTAACGTTTCGAGTCCAGAACTGGTAGTAGCTAGGGAGAGGACAAATTCTGTTCAAACTACAGCCCGCTGCAACTGGGGCAAGGTGCAGAAAATCCACATGCACACCACTTAGAAACAAGTTAACTGCGCTGGGGACGACAGTCTCTCTTCCCAGCGCCTAAGCTGTCCGGAAAGTTCAACCAGAAAGCATTCCATCGAAAGGGCTGCAGTGAAAACAGATCAGTTCTTCACGGGAAACCGATTTCGGGAGGATGGAGGTATACACTCCACTAATGATGCCGAAAAGTAACTGAGTGGGAATTTGCCGAAGAAAGTTTTGCCTGTGATAATCAGGCACACATCAGGAAATGGGGTGACTCACTTTTTGACCCCGGCGATGCAACGAGACGGCGAGAAGAGCTGAAACCAAAAGCTTGCGGACGTCAAGCTGGAAAGAAAGCCCTTGCAAAAGAGGCTTTTTTCGGTGTGTACTTACTTACCGGTTGTGTAGGAGGTGAATGGGACTGTCAGCCGCGATCCCACTGGCACTCACTGGAGGCGGTATCACAGCTGATCCTCAATGCGTCGCTGAGAGGGCAACTTTCCAGTTCAAACCCAGCCCCCTCACCCCCAAAACCCACACCCCCTTAGCCAAAGCCGTGAAACTCCACACTTAGCTCGACATGGAAGAGTCAACGCTTTTCCTAAAGGAATGTTCGCACTTTCCTGGGACGGTTGGTTTGATTTAACCGCAGTCAAGCTGTTTATTTACCCTGAGAGTTGTGAGCATTTTAAAGAATTCAGTTCGAAGTGGTCTCTCTCTCTCTCATTCTGTCGGTAGAGACGGTGTCATTCATGAATTGCCCTCGCTGCTGAAGATGTATAAAAATGATCGTTTGTCAAATGCAGGAGTAAAATATTAAAAGTAAATTTACCGTTAGCGAGTGAAATGTTAAGGACAAAATGGTTTGCAGGTGAACACACTTTCACATCTGGTGTAAACATATAATCACACACCGGCAGATCCCAGTGAACAGCAGAGTGAGAGCCGAATGGCCTCTTTGCACTCACTATGTTAGTGCAGAATTACTGGCTTACTCCGAAGCAACACACTCAAGTGTTGTTTCAGAGATAATGGGAACTGCAGATGCTGGAGAATCTGAGATAGCATAGGTGTGGAGCTGGATGAACACAGCAGCATCAGGGGAGCAGGAAAGCTGACGTTTCGGGCCTAGGCCCGAAGTGTTGTATTTGTCAGCGCTTTGAAAGCATCCCAGCAGAATGTAAATCGGGGAGTCGTAGTTGTAACTAAATTGCAAAACATCAAGAGCTTATTTATTATTTCACTTACAGAACAAAATTTCCCCGTTTGTCTTCGCAGCCTCGAGCACCGGTACACTGTGTCAAGTTCTGTAATAGTTTGTTGACACTCTGTGGTAAAATGCACCTTAAACCCTCCCCATAATGGAACACCCTGAAAGTCATGATAAGATCCCATTGATCAGATTAACCCGGCCTTTCAGTCTTTATGTGGACTGACGCATAATGGCGCAGAGTCTGGTGCCTGAGAAAGTTTTCTGTATAAAAGAGCCAGTCCCCATTAACTGGTGTTAATTTGCAGAATGTAAATCCTGGGGTGCCACTGCTGTCCCGTATATCTGCCCGCAATAAAAGGCGCACTAACCCACACCCTAACACGAATTTATGGCACAAATTAACTAAGAGTCAAAGTGCTGGAGGGACCTCTAAAGGAACGTGATCGCTTCTCCTGAAATGTGCCCCCTCCGTTTTCTCAAGTGCACGTTGGGGTGGTCCTTCCCGGAGTCTGCGGAAAGCATTTTGTCTCCTGGAAATTTACCATGTTGTCATCTTTCTAACACCTTTCATCTCTGTAGGGCGTGTGTAATTTTATAAGCGAGTAAATACAATGGGAGCCATTGTACTGGTGGTCACGTTTACACTCCACTGAAAACATTCAAAGATGAACAAAAAACTTGACAGCTGATTTGAAATATTCACTTTAGGCTCGGTGCTACGGTGCAAACTTGTCTCAGAGTGTTTTGAGTCTGCAAACAAACCTCTAAACCGACTTTTAAAATAATCACAAACAACTGCGGATGCTGGAAAATCAGAAATAGAAATTGCTGGGAGAACTCAGCAGCATCTGTAGAGAGAAATCAGTTAACATTTCGGGTCCTTAAAGAAGGGTCACTGGCCCGAAAGGTTAAGTGCGTTCTGTCTCCACGAATGCTGCCAGAGCTGCTGAGTTTTCTCAGCATTCTCTGCTTTTTTTAAAAAACAAACCCCTAATTTTGGATAGACCCTTTCAGCTTCCCTTGCCTACCACAGGCTGCCCAGCTTATACAGTACACTCAACAGATGGGACGCAGGGTATTTGTTGCTAATCATTGAAAAACTAAACTGATCCTCGTTAACTGAGGTACATTCAGTATCCCTCTGTCTATAGATTTAAATATCCCTTACCAGAAATTGGAATTTCTTCACAGATGTTGAATTCCTGAAAGCTGCCTGCCCAGCTGAAAGTCCTTGTAAGTAGTAGTGTCGATGTGAGGATGGTTAGAGGGCATATCAGCGTAAGTGACAGAAGAACTGCAGAGTTTATTCAAACTTGTGGCATTGTTTGTAGAATCCATAGACACAACTCAATGCAGCTATCTAAGCTTTTTTTTGTGGATGGTAGAAATATTTGGGAAGAATGCGTCTTAAAATATGGAGCAACCTGAATAAAATGTACAGCCCTTGAATTTTCCTGCTCCATTCATCACACCATATTTCTCCAACATGGTTGAATTATAGCAGAGGTTTTGGGTCCAGTATATTTTACATCCTTAAAACACTTCTGAAGTGCACTGTCCATTTAAAGGTTTATCATATTATTTGTAGAAACTCTGCAACTTTTCTGCACAAAGCTCAAAGCTGTTACATTCAGTTCAGCAGAGTCAGCCCTCCTCTCCTGTTTAGCACTTCAACCTGGGTAGGCTAGGAATCCCAACACTGGGAGCTGCTGGGAATGAGCAGGGGCTTTTGTCAGTAACTGCACTGTTGCAGAAAGGTCACCGTGGATTCCTAGATAGAAGTGAGTTTAGGCATATTGGAGGCTGAGGGAGGGGTGTCAAAAGAGAGTGGAGCATGGGTCTATGAAGGCATGGCAGCATCTTCTTGTGGAGTTTGTCTCTGTAATGCAGGGTCCCTCACTTGGGCTCAGAGTACCCATATCTGGTAGGACTGCTGCAAGCTTTCCTTCCCTGTGCTTGGTTGAAGGGAGGCCATTGGTTTTTTTACCTTGCAACCTCTCAAACGCTGATGATCAAACCTGCCCCAACCTCCATCCTTGGAATCTGCCTAATGGGATGGTGATGGGAGGGGGGAGTGGGATTCCATTCCACCCTATCATTCCATAAAATTCCAACAACTTTCTCAGCTGTCAAATTTTTCAAGCAAGAACATAAGCATCAAAATACCACAATTCTAAAAGTGAAGACTAAGAAAGCTGTTTAAGATGCCTCTTTGTAGGTTACGTGGAACAGTCCCTCTTCCGCACCTACACAGGCCCCAAACCCCACCTCTTCCTCCGGTACATTGATGACTGTATCGGCGCCGCCTCTTGCTCCCCAGAGGAGCTCGAACAGTTCATCCACTTCACCAACACCTTCCACCCCAACCTTCAGTTCACCTGGTCCATCTCCAGCACATCCCTCACCTTCCTGGATCTCTCAGTCTCCATCTCAGGCAACCAGCTTGTAACTGATGTCCATTTCAAGCCCACCGACTCCCACAGCTACTTAGAATACACCTCCTCCCACCCACCCTCCTGCAAAAATTCCATCCCCTATTCCCAATTCCTCCGCCTCCGCCGCATCTGCTCCCACGATAAGACATTCCACTCCCGCACATCCCAGATGTCCAAGTTCTTTAAGGACCGCAACTTTCCCCCCACAGTGATCGAGAACGCCCTTGACCGCGTCTCCCGTATTTCCTGCAACACATCCCTCACACCCCGCCCCCGCCACAACCGCCCTAAGAGGATCCCCCTCGTTCTCACACACCACCCTACCAACCTCCGGATACAACGCATCATCCTCCGACACTTCCGCCATTTACAATCCGACCCCACCACCATAGACATTTTTCCATCCCCACCCCTGTCTGCTTTCCGGAGAGACCACTCTCTCCGTGACTCCCTTGTTCGCTCCACACTGCCCTCCAACCCCACCACACCCGGCACCTTCCCCTGCAACCGCAGGAAATGCTACACTTGCCCCCACACCTCCTCCCTCACCCCTATCCCAGGCCCCAAGATGACATTCCACATTAAGCAGAGGTTCACCTACACATCTGCCAATGTGGTATACTGCATCCACTGTACCCGGTGCGGCTTCCTCTACATTGGGGAAACCAAGCGGAGGTTTGGGGACCGCTTTGCAGAACACCTCCGCTCAGTTTGCAACAAACAACTGCACCTCCCAGTCGCAAACCATTTCCACTCCCCCTCCCATTCTCTAGATGACATGTCCATCATGGGCCTCCTGCACTGCCACAATGATGCCACCCGAAGGTTGCAGGAACAGCAACTCATATTCCGCCTGGGAACCCTGCAGCATAATGGTATCAATGTGGACTTCACCAGTTTCAAAATCTCCCCTTCCCCTACTGCATCCCTAAACCAGCCCAGTTCGTCCCCTCCCCCCACTGCACCACACAACCAGCCCAGCTCTTCCCCCCCACCCACTGCATCCCAAAACCAGTCCAACCTGTCTCTGCCTCCCTAACCGGTTCTTCCTCTCACCCATCCCTTCCTCCCACCCCAAGCCGCACCCCCATCTACCTACTAACCTCATCCCACCTCCTTGACCTGTCCGTCTTCCCTGGACTGACCTATCCCCTCCCTACCTCCCCACCTATACTCTCTCCACCTATCTTCTTTACTCTCCATCTTCAGTCCGCCTCCCCCTCTCTCCCTATTTATTCCAGTTCCCTCTCCCCATCCCCCTCTCTGATGAAGGGTCTAGGCCCGACACGTCAGCTTTTGTGCTCCTGAGATGCTGCTTGGCCTGCTGTGTTCATCCAGCCTCACATTTTATTATCTTGTTTAAGATGCTTCTTCCTTTATCCTCATCTTATTTTATTCTGCTTGGTGATTGCTACTCTATAACTGGTGACTAGGTGTAATATTTTGAAAATCTATTATAAGCAATTATCAGTTCTTAACATGCTGCTTCAGGCTTCCAGAAATGTGCAGTGCCTTCCATCCCTTTGCTGTAGTTCACATTACGTTGCCACTGTGACATTTTCGCTGAAGGTAACAGTACGCTTTTCATGCTGTAATGGCCTAGGTTTCATGTTTCCTGCATCTGTGGAGGTAGAGATTGAGGTTAATAGGGGTCACCATGAAAAGGAGTGGATAGGAGGTGAAATGAGAAGCTGTAAATCAAGAGAAGATTTACAGTCAGAGTTCAGCTTCCTTTTTGTTGAGGCATTAGCTGGGGCCTACCTGGTAATCAACATGAGATATGCCTTGTAACCCTTGAAGTTGTAGAGAAAGACCAGAAATGGCAGCTGCAGAAGTTCCCCCAAGTACCCCCAACAACAACATGAACTGCCCGATCTGTGGACATCTGTATTGATCCCGTTTCAGACTCTGATGAGACCCACAGAAATATTTGCTCACTTGGTCATGCTTGAATAATAAGGTGTCTACCACCATAGATCAAGCTCAGTAGCCTAGGGTTTGGTACAAAGGATAAGGACCACCAAAATTCTCCAATGTGTCACCAGTACAAATGGTTAGTAATGTAAAATGAATCAGAAAAGCTTCTTAATACTGCTGCCAGAAGTAAGAGGGGAGGGCCTTATAGCTTGGGTAGTAGCACTCCTGTCTCTAAAATAGAATGTTTCAGCTTCAGGTCTCATGCCAGGAATTAGTTGGCCATGAAAGAACCAGCTACTGGTAAAACAGGCCACTGTATATATTGGTTCCCAGCCCTATTTAAAGGGTGAAGCTTAGTGACAGGAAAGGCACCTGTTTGTAAAACACTGAGCATCATCCAAGACATAATGTTTGGTGAAGGAGGTTGGTCAAACAGCATGAACAAGACCCAATGGGTGATGGTAAAAGCTTAAAGAGGAAGAAAAATCACCAAAACTGAGAGTTTTCAGCTATCAGGAAGAATTAAAATTGAAAGTTCTTTTCTCTAGAAAAGGAAAGACTAAGATGTGGTCACTGATTGTGCTTAGGAGCTGAATAGTCTGGATACCACAAAAGGCCTTCCACTTGTCAGCATCTCAGAATAAGACTGGCAGAAAATGATATAGTCACCAACTGGTCCAATATAATATTTGGGAGAAATTCCAAACAATGTGATGTGAATATGGAACTCACTGGCACATGGAGGAGTTGAAGTAGCTGGTATTGATGCATTAGGGGAGGGCTGGATATATTTACGAGGCTGAAGGAAATAGAGATAATGGAATAGGGTTAGAGGAGGTGCCTTTGGAGTCTGGACACCTGATATAGATTTGATGAACTGAATGATCTGATTGAGTGCTTCGAGTTGATGGCTGGATTCTTACAGAGCTGAAAAGATCCAATGGAGCTTCAATCGGCAGGCAGGGCCTGGATATAGGATGACTGCCTATATTTCTGATATATGCCACTTTTCCTGGGAGGGGGAAGGACATGAATTACAGGGAATCTGAACTTAGCTGGGCTACAGGAAATTAGCACTGAGTTCAAACAAATCCACTTTGACTGTTTGAAGAGTGATTCCTGACAATGGGCGTGATTATGAATTGATGGGGTAGAGATGCAGCTACTTTTGAAGGCTGGCTAATGTCTGATTCGGTGTACGATCTGAAATCTTTGTCATTGAATCGCCAGTCTCTTTAACATGAGCAATCAGCTGAAGCTATCAGTTTAAAGGACACCCTCTGCTGGATTCTTCAATTAACAGATCATCTGGTGTAAATAGAAAGAAAAGTACATTGCTCCTCCGATTTCAATTGAGCTCTTTGTAAGCATTTTCTGAAGGCTATTTATAATTGAAATGATTATGAATGTTTCACCACATTTCAAAATCTTAGTGGGGAAAGGCTAAGTGCATAAACAAGATCTGTATTACATTTTCAGAAGTTTAATTATTGTTTTCAGTTTTCTTACCTTAAGGACATGAATGAGTCACTTCGGATCCTCCAAAAATCAACAACAATTTAATGGTCATCATTAGATTCCCTATTCCAGATTTTTATTGAGTTCAAAATGCACTACCTGCCATGGTGCTATTCAAACTCGGACCTGGGTCTCTGGATTAATTATCTAGTGATAACATCCCTAAGCCATAGCCATGCCTAATGAGAGGCTATAGAGTTAGTGTGTGGGGGTATGAGGTGGCATGGGGGGAGAGAACATGAATGGACTTGGAAGGTTTATGGAGGGCGTAGAAGAGCCAGTGGGTGGGAGAATGCGGGATGATGGCTAAAGGGCATGAAAGCTTCAAAAACAACTGTGACAAAGTCCTAGAGAACAAAATCTTAAAACCAGTTCATTTGGCCATCTGTATTCTGCTCCTGGGAAGCCCAACTTTGTGCTGTGCACTCACTTCCCAAGAGTTAACATTGGGCATAAAGGCGGTCTTTTAAATGGGGTTATTATGCTGCGTTAACAAATGTCCCAAATTGAACAACATGCCTCAGTAGAGGTTACTCCTATTCACTTGCAAGAGAAATGTTAGATACACGGTACAATTGTGGCTTCAGATTATACCATAAACATGTTTCAAATATCCTTTAAAAGTCAATGTACTGTTTAGCTGGAAATCAGCGTTTAATTCAATTTCAGTCGTTCTAAATGCAGATAAGACATTTATATTTTTGAGCATCTTACAGTGAGATTGGGGCACATTAACTTCCATTTTCACACTTAACATTAGAATGACTTTTCATATGCAAAGTTTCACTGACTGATTAATGTATGCAAATGAGGGAGTAAAAATAGCACAAATCCAACACAAAGTTGAGATACTTCCTCCTAATGTAAAATATTACGTAAATTTCTTCGTGGAGCTGTTGCTCGACCAGGAAGATAGCGCCACCAAGTGACTATGTCACATATTACAGTTAGCACGGTGTGAAACTGGATGAACGCAGCAGGCCAAGCAGCATCAGAGGAGCCGGAAAGTTTGAAGTTTCGGGTCGAGACCCTTCCGAAATTATTACAGATGTTTGTTTTGCATCTATTGTTTCTAATTTCGCTGGTATCCTGCACCACCAGCCTCACCTTGTTCCATGATTTGTTCCTCAGCTGAAAAAAACATAACTTGCAGCACATCACACTGTCTTAAAGTGGTATTGTCTTAATGCTGTTGGAGAATCAATTTGAGACATTTATTCACTAAAATGCAATAAATAAGTAAAAGAATATAATATTAAAATCTACAATTTATTTCAAGAAACCATAACATTTTTCTGTAAAACAGAAGTTTTCTTGTTATGTGATGCCACCACACATTGGACCAAGTACCCAAATATGAAAGATATTTCTCCTCATCAGGAGACAAACAGATACAGAGAAACCCAAAGTTAACGAAGGTGCAGGTTGACAATGCTATGGGAAACACGGGTTACTTTTCCAGAAGGTATAGTTTTCATTGATAAATCTCAAACACAAAAAGTAGTAAAGGAAGACTCAGAAGTAGGTGGAGTATGGAAGGAGTAAAATACAGTCTTTGAATAAGCTCATGGATATAATTTACTGACACGGTCTAATAAGGTTTCAAAAAAGTCTTAAAAGCAACTGATGTATGCTAAAAACCTGATTTGTGGTCTCCATATAAAATTTAAAAAAAATTTCTGCTGTAATTAGTTTTCAAAGTTCGTTGAACTGATCAGAAGAAATGTGCTTCTCGGATTTTTCTTTGTCATTTTTTCTCTTCACAAAACAATTGTATGGGAAGGTAAATGATACCTAGATCACAACCAATCTGCAATGTACAAAAAAAACACTGAATGAAAGTGGTACAAAGCAATGTTTCTGATTTCCTTTCCATATAGAAAAGGCTTTAAATTTTCCAGAAGCTTGACTGAGATGAGGCCTGTATCATGTGGGTTAGCCCATACACATCCTGAGGTACGATGCACAAGGACATTCAATGCTATGTTAGTACATTGCCAAATTTTATTTCTGAAGTGAAAAACACTTTGCCAGCTTTGGCCTTTGGAGTTGTTAAAGCATCAGACTCTGTGGCCTGGATTTTAACCGTCCAACATGCTCAGAGCAGGGCAACTACTTTACTCATGAGAAGCCATTTAATTCGGCCAATACATTTACACCTGACGTCCTAGCTTCACAAAAAATTAATTGGAGCAGCACAAAAACAATCCTTTTCAGTACAGTTATTATCCTGATCGGATAAAATTCGAACGATTGTACAGGTGCTTAAACAGCAGCTGCTTTCTGCCATGGCCTTACGCAATTACAAAGCAGAGCCTTGCTTCATTGCTGTCTCCCTGGTGATAATGCTCAGCTGTAAAGGACTACAGGCAGATTCTGTTGCCTGCTGGCAGAAGAAAGAATCCTGCCGTGGAGGACAAGTCAGAGTTTGCAATTCCCAAGGAAATGACCATCAGAATGTGGCGCTAAGCCTTTGAGACTCTGTTGGAAGAGTTTCCCCGATGAGGGAAAGTTAATGACACAGTAAAGTATAGCTTGATGCATACCTAACCTGACTTTCCCCCTCCCCCAACTCCACTCATGCAGCATTCTCAACCTACTCCTGCAAGATCATTTCTTGTACAAACTTACAATGGTGTCATGCCTGTTGCTCGTTATCTCAGTGTTTTCTCACATCTCTTTGATGAACATGCAATTGTTTGGTCTACTTTTCCTTTTCTCCCTCATTTTTGCCAGCAGCCAATGATCTTTTCCATTATGAATGATGATAAAACCAGATTTAATATTCAGCTGCATCAATGAGTAATGCCAATGAAGAGCAGCTGCACAGAAAATTGCGGTTTCCTCCCACAGTCCAAAGATGTGCAGGTTAGATGGATTGGCCTTGGTAAATTTCCCATAGTGTCTAGGAATGAGCAGGCTAGGTGGGTTAGCCATGGGAATTACAGGGTAGGGGAGCAGATGTGAGGGGGATGCTTTTTGGAGGGTTGATGGGCTGAATAGCCTGTTTCGACACCATAGGGATTCTATGATGATGAAGGCTGAAGAAGGGTCCCAATCCAAAATGTCACTTCCCTGCTCCTCTGATGCTGCCTAGCCTTCTGCGTTCCTTCAGTTCCACACTGTGTTATCTCTGTCAGTAAACTCTGTTTTGAGGGATTCAGCTGTGTGAACTGAAGCTCTATACTCTCAAAATTAACATACCTCATTTATGAAAATAACAATCCTGAACAGTCAAGAGACAACGTAGGGGAAAAAAAATCACCAGAAAGATGCTCTTCCATTTCAGTGACAGCTGGAGGTGAGCTTGATGCCAGCTGGGAGGGGTGACATTACTCTTTGTGCCATCTCATTGTCAGGGTCATTGACCACCCGACTCAACAAATATTAAAGGAAAATCACAGGGGAACCTGTAATGTTACTGTTCCCATTCTTACAATGAGAACATTCTCCTGAAGAAGACCTCAACATATATTCACTATCCTTAATAGCATTATTCAAAAGGTGCATACTTGCTTCTTCATATCTTCCTCACCACCTTTACTCTGTCCTGCAGGGAAAGGAAGTTAACTTCCTATTTTCAAGAGAATGCATAGGCTGCTGTTTGATTTTGTGAAGGTTACAACTGTAGGTTACGCATTCAAATTTCTCACCAATTTAAGGCTGAGTCAAAGGTTTGAGACCTTCAGAGACCCTTCGGATGCATTGCATTCATTTCTGTTCACCGCAGCTCAGGAAGGATGGATTGGCACAGCTTCATCGGAATGATTGAAGGATTGCAAGGATTGGTTACATGGACTGCAGTTCTCCAGCAGCAGTCTGTGGATCTCTGAGGGTCCATGAATACTTTCAACAGGGTCTGCGAAATCTTTGAACGGCGGCAAGATTTGGGCTTGCCATGCGCCAGACAGCAAACATGGCGGCAGTACTGAGTGGGCTAGCTGTCTTACCTAGGGCACATGGAGCCATACTGAGACTGTCAGAGAGATTGCCAGGCAGGAGAGCTGTTGTTACCAAGCCTAGTGGTGGACATCACGTGAGTTCAGGTTGTTGAAGAGGGGCATTTATTTTAAATATGCAAGCAGAACATACTATATGGTAAAAAACAGATACCTTATCACGTCATATCTGTAATTAAATACCTGTTTTCTGAAAAACATTAGTAGAACACTCTTGCCATGCAGCACATTTTTTATTATCAGTGAACAGTCACAGCACAGAAGTGGGTCATTCAGCCTCCTGGCTCTCAGCTATAGCAATTTACGTAATGATTATTTGAATTTCATTGGGAGGGATTATTTCCAGCATTACTGGTCAATTTATATGGGGATCCTTCAACCAAAAATATTTGAAGATTACAGTCTTAGTCCATAGTTCTTAAATCTGTTTACATTCAGTAATTGGCAGTAGGTGGTACTGATTGCTAGTGACAAAATATTCATAAAACAGCTTTATCATGTTACATATTAATAACCTGAACGTAAAAGATAGATAAGGCACCGGCATGAATTTGAAAACATGGATGACCAGGTTGTCAATATTAAATCTTCAGTGGTGTTGCTCTAGATATTCCAGGGTTTGGAGTGGAATTTTGATGTTTACCAAGGGCCTCCTGCAGCTCAAATGTGCCATTAGTTTTGACTATCAATAAAACAAACTACATATGTTATTGGCACTAATATAATTTACCAATCAATGCAAAACTTAACTTTCCCAAAATTCCAATCCTATTAACACTCTAATTAAGTCAACACAGACTCCAATTTAGCCCAGATAATTGTCAGCCTATTTATGTGTTATATCTTATTTTTGATAATGGAAAATGATTCAATGGTGATCATTTTGGTGGCAGAGATTAAACTTTATTAGCAGAGATGAAATTTAATATATTCCAGTATCTGAACAGGAGTTTCGAAGATATACTTGAAAGTTATTTTACTCTGTTTATGGCTTAGGCAAAAAGTCACAGTAACAAGCCCCTCCAACACTTGACCCAAATCCCTAACTCACCATCCACCTGCCGCTTGAAATCTTTTTCACCACTGGACTCCGAATTGTGCCATTTTTTTAAAATCACGTACACAAAATTCTGACTTTGCTTCAGTTTGTTCAAGACTCTGATATATCATTTTTTCCTTCAGTGTCGGATTTATTATTAGTGCAGCTGTAGCAAAACATGGAGGCTTTTTTTTAATTGGCCATGGCCGTCAGATACACTGGGACACAATGTCCAGCCCCTCCAATCATGTTCCGAGTCAAAATGTAGCCTGCCAATATTGGACAAGCATATGGACATTCATGGAATAGTGTAGGTTAGATGGGCTTGAGATCGGTATGACAGGTCGGCACAACATCAAGGGCCGAAGGGCCTGTACTGTGCTGTAATGTTCTATGTTCTATGTTCTATATTCTAATACACATCCTCTGTTGTTAGTCACTAACAGTCCCCATTAACAACTATTCCCCCTCCCAGCCCAATCGTTAGCAACTCCTTAGTCTGTCCAACTGTCTTTCTCTCCCTTTGGGCTCTATCCTATCATTTACTCCCCACCCCATCCACCTCCCTATCTTCTGCATATAAACAGACATTTTCCCAGCCACCATCAGTATTGAGGAAGGGTCACCGGACCCAAAGCATTAACTCTGTTTTTTCCTCCACAGATGCTCCCAGACCTGCTGAGTTTTTCCAGCAACTTTGTTGTTGTTCATTGTTTATGTCCCAAGTCAAAGCAGGCTCCTCTCTTATACCATGTTGCATTCCGATTAAACTGCCCAATCTGTATTCCCATAGAAACTGCATCTGTTCTTTTATTTCTGCTGTTCTTTCAATTTAATTAGCTGTATTACCCATTGACTCTTTTAATTGTCCTGTAACACCTACCACCTTCATTTCCCTCATGCTATCGGCACCTGCAAAGCATAACTGTCTTTGGTTCATATAGAATGAAAAGAAAAGTAGAAATCGTGTATAGAAATCTTTGGCTTTGATTGGTAGCGGTACAGCATTTTAACAGAAACATGCTGTAATTAAGCACTTACCTGAACAAGCGTCTAACGAATATAATGGAGGCTCCAAAACACTCTAACACTTCACATGGTGGTTTTGCAGCTATCAGCAATATAACAATGTTTAGTGAGGTTTCATTGAATGTTGAGTCTCCAAGTCAGTACAAACCAGATATTTATTCACTATGGTTCAGGTTTGGCTGCTTAACTGGCTGTAGTTATTGTGTCTAAATCCATCATCAAAATACTGCATAAATATCCTCATCTGGTCTCGGCACAATTGCACAAAGAAATTCTTATCTAAAAAATTCTGATGGCTCAGAACTTTTCTTTAATTCCCGAAGTGCATAAAATATACAATACTTCCCCGACACATTATGTCTCAGCTGTGGTTTGAGAGTTTTGCTTGGGTTATCGTGAGACAAAGAGGTTCTCACAATACACTCTGGTTTCCTTAAGAAGAGATTTTAAACGATGAGCCTCATAGTGTAGATAATAAAATGTGAGGCTGGATGAACACAGCAGGCCAAGCAGCATCTCAGGAGCACCAAAGCTGACGTTTCGGGCCTAGACCCTTCATCAGAGAGGGGGATGGGGGGAGGGAACTGGAATAAATAGGGAGAGAGGGGGAGGCGGACCGAAGATGGAGAGTAAAGAAGATAGGTGGAGAGGGTGTAGGTGGGGAGGTAGGGAGGGGATAGGTCAGTCCAGGGAAGACGGACAGGTCAAGGAGGTGGGATGAGGTTAGTAGGTAGCTGGGGGTGCGGCTTGGGGTGGGAGGAAGGGATGGGTGAGAGGAAGAACCGGTTAGGGAGGCAGAGACAGGTTGGACTGGTTTTGGGATGCAGTGGGTAGAGGGGAAGAGCTGGGCTGGTTGTGTGGTGCAGTGGGGGGAGGGGATGAACTGGGCTGGTTGAGGGATGCAGTGGGGGAAGGGGAGATTTTGAAACTGGTGAAGTCCACATTGATACCATATGGCTGATACCATACGGCAACTGATGTCCATTACAAGCCCACCGACTCCCACAGCTACCTAGAATACACCTCCTCCCACCCACCCTCCTGCAAAAATTCCATCCCCTATTCCCAATTCCTCCGCCTCCGCCGCATCTGCTCCCACGATAAGACATTCCACTCCCGCACATCCCAGATGTCCAAGTTCTTTAAGGACCGCAACTTCCCCCCCACGGTGATTGAGAACGCCCTTGACCGCGTCTCCCGCATTTCCCGCGACACATCCCTCACACCCCGCCCCCGCCACAACCGCCCCAAGAGGATCCCCCTCGTTCTCACACACCACCCTACCAACCTCCGGATACAACGCATTATCCTCCGACACTTCCGCCATTTACAATCCGACCCCACCACCCAAGACATTTTTCCATCCCCACCCCTGTCTGCTTTCCGGAGAGACCACTCTCTCCGTGATTCCCTTGTTCGCTCCACACTGCCCTCCAACCCCACCACACCCGGCACCTTCCCCTGCAACCGCAGGAAATGCTACACTTGTCCCCACACCTCCTCCCTCACCCCCATCCCAGGCCCCAAGATGACATTCCACATTAAGCAGAGGTTCACCTGCACATCTGCCAATGTGGTATACTGCATCCACTGTACCCGGTGCGGCTTTCTCTACATTGGGGAAACCAAGCGGAGGCTTGGGGACCGCTTTGCAGAACACCTCCGCTCAGTTCGCAACAAACAACTGCACCTCCCAGTCGCAAACCATTTCCACTCCCCCTCCCATTCTCTTGATGACATGTCCATCATGGGCCTCCTGCACTGCCACAATGATGCCACCCGAAGGTTGCAGGAACAGCAACTCATATTCCGCCTGGGAACCCTGCAGCCATATGGTATCAATGTGGACTTCACCAGTTTCAAAATCTCCCCTTCCCCCACTGCATCCCTCAACCAGCCCAGTTCATCCCCTCCCCCCACTGCACCACACAACCAGCCCAGCTCTTCCCCTCTACCCACTGCATCCCAAAACCAGTCCAACCTGTCTCTGCCTCCCTAACCGGTTCTTCCTCTCACCCATCCCTTCCTCCCACCCCAAGCCGCACCCCCAGCTACCTACTAACCTCATCCCACCTCCTTGACCTGTCCGTCTTCCCTGGACTGACCTATCCCCTCCCTACCTCCCCACCTACACCCTCTCCACCTATCTTCTTTACTCTCCATCTTCGGTCCGCCTCCCCCTCTCTCCCTATTTATTCCAGTTCCCTCCCCCCATCCCCCTCTCTGATGAAGGGTCTAGGCCCGAAACGTCAGCTTTGGTGCTCCTGAGATGCTGCTTGGCCTGCTGTGTTCATCCAGCCTCACATTTTATTATCTTGGAATCTCCAGCATCTGCAGTTCCCATTATCTCTGATACTATTTCAGCCTCATAGTGTAACTTGTTATGATCCCAGACTAGACGACCAAACTTATTTTACAATCTGCCTAGGAACCATTTAACTTGTATAAAAACAGACAAAATGTCATGTCCATGGATATGCTAAGAGAGTGAAGCCACAAGATTGCAGATTTTTGAATAAACAATAATAATGTATATAGTATGATGCTAGAACAGTAATACAATCTACAATACCTAGACAATTTATACACTACCGCACAAAACTAACGTGGTAAACACAGGTTATAAACTGTGATTTTTTAAAAAATGGTTCATGTCATGTAGGCATCACAGGCTGGCCAGTATTTATTGCCTGTCCTATTTGTCCTTGAGAAGATGGTGGCGAGCTGCTTTCTTGAACCCCTGAAGTAGTCCATTTGGTGTAGGTATACTCATGATGTCATTAGGAAGGGACTTCCAGGATTTTTACCTAGTGACAATGAAGAAATATTGATAGATTTCCAAAACAGGATGATATGAGGTTTGGGAGGTAGTGCTGGTGGCATCTGAACCCTTGACCTTCTGAATAGCGATGGTCATGAGTTTGGAAAGTTCTGTCTAATGAACTTTGGACAATTTCTGCAGTGCATCTTATGGACAGTCCACACTGCAGTGATAAGTGAAGTGTACGTTTCTGGATGTGATACCAATCAAGCAGGCTGTTTTGTCCTGAATAGTGATTGTTGTTGGATCTGCACTCATTCAGGCAATTGGCAGTATTCCATCATATTCTTGGCTACTGCCATGCAAATAATGGACAGGGTCTAGGAGGTGAGTAAATCCTATGCAGGATTCCTAGTCTCTGACCTGCTCTTGTACCCATGATTTTTATTAGCTGGCAAGTCCAGTTCAATTTCTGGTCAAAGGCAACCTCCAGGAAGTTGACATTCAGAGATTCAGACTTAATAATGTTATTGAATATTGAGGGGCAATAGTTAGATTCAGTCTTGTTGGAGAATGACATTACCTGGCATTTGTTTAGTGCAAATGTCACTTGCCACTTGTCAGCCAAAACCTGGATATTGTCCAGACTTTGCTGCATCTGGACGTGGAGAATTTCAGCATGTAAGCCGTTGCGAATGGTGCTAAACATTGTGCAATCATACGTGAACACCCCCACTTCTGATTTGAACATGTAGGGAAGGTTTTTGATGAAGCCGCTGGTTGACCCTTGGACTTTATACTAAGAAACTCATAGTAGTGACCTGGAGCTGAGATGACTGACCTTCAATAACCACAGTCATCTTTCTTTGTGCTAAGTATGACTCCAATCCCTTTGAACTCTCCACAGCACACAGAAAAGTAGAAAGTGACATCAGGACAAATCACACAGATTTCTCAGCAACAACCCCCTCTCCACAAACTCCCCAAACCACTCCCCCCAACACTTCCCTGATGTTAATGACACAGTGGATCATTAAATCTTATTAAATATCAGAAGGAATTACAACTTTAACTTTTGCCAATCTGGTCTTGAAAATTCCTCTCAAAAACTATTCATCGCCCTCAACAAATACTCCCACTCTGTAGATTTCCTTGCCTGAATTACCATTCCCCTGAACCGTTTACATAAAGATTCATCACAATCCTATTTATGAGATGTTAGTTCAAGTGTGTAGGAAAATATTTTAAAATCTATTTCTACTGTTAAATAGGCATTTTTGGGGTGTGGTTAAAGACATTGTTGTCTTGATTAATTGGATTTTTTGTGTTTATAATGTTGCACATTTCAATTTTACTAAACTGAAACAATACAAAGAAATTATGTTTGAATGTACTTATACATGATTGACAAGAATGAAAAGTTCAAAATAACATTAAATTCACATTCAGTAAGTACATACGGAACTGATTACTACGCTCTTTTAATAATTTCTAAACTGATCATGAATAATTCTGAATCAGCCAGCTCCTGATAGATTAATGTTTTACCACGAGAAACAAGATTTTACTCACAGCTTCATTTTTTTCAAACAGATAACACCAAAAGTCTGAGATAACAAGGTGTAGAGCTGGATGAACACAGCAGGCCAAGCAGCATCAGAGGAGCAGGAAGGCTGACGTTTTAGGCCTAGGCACTTCTTTTCTGAAGAAGGGTCTAGGCCTGAAACTTCAGCCTTCCTGCTCCTCTGATGCTGCTTGGCCTGCTGTGTTCATCCAGCTCTACACCTTGTTATCTCAGATTCTCCAGCATCTGCAGTTCCTAATGCATCTGACACTAAAAGTCTGCGAAGAATTGTTGAAGTCCGGTTTGACACTATACTCTTGTATAATCCATAAGATGCTGAAATCAAGCCCTTGTTTTAGGGTCTCAGTGATTTACAGTGATTTATGAGTGATTTTTATATTCATTGTTGTTTCCATCTCATTTATTACTTTGCAGAAAACAGATGCCAAATTGAAAACAAACAACAGTTGCTCAGTTTGTCACTCTCAAATGGAAGCAAGTTGTTTGCCTTTTAAAGGTTAGACACACTACTCTGCTTTTAAAAGCTAGACACACAGTTCCATGGCTAGTATTTTGCCCTCTCTAGCTACTTGTCTCACCTTCCAAGATGGCAGGTCATTAAGAATGTGGCAAGTTTGAGGTCTGAATTGACAATTTATTAACGTCTTACAAGTCTTAATTAGTGGTAGGTTGAAAATGTCAAAAACATTCTCGGCCGGAATTTAATTGATCAGGTGGTGAAAGGGAGGCAAATATCTCTCCGGGGCCAGCTCTCCCAATTGTTTCCTGACCAGGTAACCAGGCTGAGCTGCCTGTTGGTTTGGGGGCAATCAGAGGCACAGATGATGGGCAAAGGAATGGCCTCTAACTCCTTGTCTCCCCTTTCCCTGTGACTCCCATTGTAAACATTCCAATGATAGTGTCTATCCAAGAAAGGGAAAGCATGCTGCCCCAGGCACTAAGTCTCTAATATCAGGGAATGATTGTTTTATCTGCCCTTTTGCTTCACGTATGGCATTCTCCTAAGTTGTTTATCTGAGAGTTCTCCCAAAGCAGGCTGCCTGTTTTCACAATACACTTGATTTCTTTACCTTCTCACAATTCCCAAGTATTTGATGTGAAAAATATTTGGTCAGTGAAGGCAAAAACTGAATTTCCCGTCAAGGACCTTTCATTTGCTTTTCCGCAGATGTGTTTTAAGCAGGAGTAATATGGTTCAGTATAAGATCCATTCTAGCAATGACATTATTGATGCAGTCATCATAGAGTTATACAGCACAGAAAGAGACACTTCAGTCCAACCAGTCTGTGCCAACCATAATCCCAAACTAAACTGCTGCCACCTGCCTATTCATGGCCCATATACCTCCAAACCTTTCCTATTCATGTACTTATCCAAATGTCTTTTAAACATTGTAGTTGTGCCCACATCCCCCACTTCCTCAGGAAGTTCTTCCCACATGCCAGATACCCTCTACGTAAAACATTTGCCCCTCATGTCTTTTTTAAACCTGACCTCTCTTAAAAGTGTGCCCCCTAGTCTTGAATTTCCAATCATCGGGAAAAGACACTTATCATTAGCCCTATCTATACCCATCATGGTTTTTAAAATCTTTATAAAGTCACCTTTCGACCTCCAGTGAAAAATGTCTGAGCCTATCCAGCCTTTCTTTATAACTCAAGTGTTTCCTAACTCAGCAATGTCCTGGTAAATCTCTTCTGCACCCTCTCCATCTTAACGATATCCTTTCTATAAGAGGGTGAGCAGAACTGAACATAGTACTCCAGAAAGGGCTTCAACAATGTCTTGTACAACCTCAACATGACTTCCCAATTCCTATACTCAAAGGACTGAGCAATGAAGGCAAACATGCTAAACACCTTTTCAACTACCCTGTCAATACGTGACACAAACTTTAAAGAATTATGTACCTGCACTCCTTGGTCCCCCTGTTCTGCAACACTACCCAAGGCCTGACCATTTATCGTATTCATGCTAGTTTTAATTAACTGGTGAGTGCAATCCTGGATTCTTAGGATTTTCAAAACATGAATGCCAAAATTAAAAGTAACTTTTATTTATCAGTTAGACATTTACACAGAAGCAGAAAGCACTCTCCAAAGGTGTATTTAATTGCTTCTCAGCTGACAACTCCCAGAATCAAGAGCCATGCAATGAAGGTCCTGTCCACTGAAGACTGTCAGCCAATAGATAGATGGACACGTGTTGCAGACATGATATCTACCCAAAGCCCAAGATTGTCAATTGACCCCAGACCAAAGGTGGCTGGTGATCAGAGGGGAGGAAGTTGAAAGGAATGGAGTAAGGGGATATGGGTCAGCAGTAAGGGAAGATGAGATAACAAGGTGTAGATCTGGATGAACACAGCAGACCTAGCAGCATCAGAGGAGCAGGAAAGCTGGCATTTCAGGCCTAGACCCTTCTTCAGAAAAAGGTGTTTGGCTCACAGAGGGTGACAACATCTTGATGCAGGGTCCCTCTGTCAGTCGTTGGGGGCCTTTGAATGAGGAACCGTTGCCCCCACCTCTCAGGGCACCACAAGTAACACCATGTGGGTTTGCTTGTGAACTTCCCAATGTGAGCCCCACCCTGCACCTCTGGGTCAATACCAGTGATAAAAACATGTGGTCTTTAAATGGGGCAAAATCTGGCAAGACAAGGATCTGAAGTAGTGACATGTGGGAAGGATGATGATCGGTCCTTCAACCATAGAACTAATTGAAGTGGAGGCAAGAAGAGGACACCATGCAAAATTCTCCTGTGCCACCGTCAATCTTGCCACAGGGAGGAGCATTTAAGTTCCACCCAACATACCTAGTTTTGCAGTATATACAGTATAATATGATACTGGCATCGTATCTAAGCTGTTCTACAACAAATCTACAGGGTCAAAAGCTTTGGTGCAATTTACATAATCTTTCAACTGAGTCTTTCATATGAACAACACCTTCAGCAGTGATGTTCTTCACAATCTCACATGCAATGGTCAATGCCATTCTAGCAGCAAACTAATACAAGGTTGTGACCCTGTGAAATTCTTGCCAGTTCTTTCAAGTCCAGCAAGTACTCGTGGAGAGTAAACATCTTCTCACTAGTTGGATCTTCACTCATTTAACGGCTGGCTACAGATGTAGTGTTGATTTGAGTCTGGTACTGCCGTTGTATTGGTCCATTCTATCTGCCCCAATGTCTCATCTCCTGCAATTTATCAATCTGTCTTAGGGAAGGCGCCTCCAGTTATTCCAGTTGACCCATTCATAGGCAAATTGGTAACTGAAGCGGGCTGGCTAGCCTTTGTGAAGTTGACTACACCTGCAGTACTCAGTGGGAGCAATATGTCAAGTGGACAGTATGACCTGCTATTCCAAAACTTTTCTCCCTGTCCTGTTTTTAGCCTGCTGATTTGACAAGAGTGTGAAAATCCAAACCTCCTGTGAGCATAGATCAAATAATTTGTGCTGTAGTTTTGAAACTCCAGCACTGTATTGGATGTCCCTTTAACTGTGACTCTTGGCCAGAGTGCAACATTTATTGTTTTACCCATGTATCTTAGTTACAGTTGTGTGAATTTTATTTCATTGCTGTTTCCTAATACACGATAAAGTAACTGTGCAAATCAATATTGTAGTGACTGGAACCAAGCAGATCTAATTGGCTATGAGATCTTTGATTGGGGTTGTTAACCTGGCCCAATCAGGGAGCCCTAGCTGACAGATATAATCAGGGGATTGATAATATCTCCTTCCATCAGGGAGAGACTCCGAGCTGGCTGATCACAGCCAGTGTACTGTGCACATATAAATAAAGGGGTGCTTGGTGTTGGGATACTGGCCTCTGTGGAATTATTTCAAATATAAAACTTCACATTGCTTAACCTATTCTAAGGTCCAATATGGTTTAGTAAAAATAGCATATTGCTGACATTTTCCTGCTGAAGGCTTGACAGAGTTTTGTCTTAATCAAACTGGGAAAAATCTCATTGCAACAATTTACATTTCTGCACTGCTCTCCCCAGAAAAGAAGGCAACTCAAGTACTTCATATTAAGGAAGAAAAAACTGATGCTAAAGAAGGAAAAAAGAAAATGGAACAGGATATTTTGTTGGAGTTTGAGTTGTTGGCATGGTTAAGGAGAATTTGAGAAGATTTTTGAAGGCAGCAAAAGAGATGCTATGAAGTTGACAAGATGTTCCAGAAGACAGGGCATTGTGGCTGAAAGGGGACTGCCCCAGTGCTAGCTTAATGGAAAAATGGAATAGATTTCAATAGTGTGTGGGACAAGGTGGTAAGCTGATTCTGAAAATGATGACAAGAGTTTTTAAGTCAATTCACTCTTGTAATTTGGAGGGCACTTCGTGAATGAGGTTGTAGTGTGTGATATATTGAATGAGATGCAACATGAAAAAGTTTGTGGCAGGGTAGGTGGCTAAGGCAGTGTTCTAGAATTGACTTTCTAACTAATAAAGGCATGCACTAGGCTGTTCATGTTGTTGCATGCTGGGAGAGCTAATGATGTTTTTAGGTAATGTTGCACGTGGAAGAAAACTATCTTAGTCATTAGGGGAGTACGTCAATAGTTTTTTTCCAGCAGGCACCACGCCTGTTGACCCAGCCAAATGAGGCAAGAACCAAAGGAAGGGCTTTTGATTTTGCTAACACTGAGCTGGAAGAAATATGGGGCCATCATGTAATTATGTTGGATAGTTAGTTGGAGAGCGTAGCAACAGTATTTGTGAATCAATGGAAGAGTAAGAAGCATCTGTATGGTTCAGATGTTTCAGAATCATTTTAATCTATTATTTACACATTGTGATTTCATTCTTTGAACCAAAGGATATTTTATTTTGTAGAATGAATATGGGAAGCCATGATCAATCAGTCCTGATTTCTGCCAGCAGTCTTATTGTCATTGGAAGAAATGCCTTTCATCTTGCATAATGTACAGAGTTGTTTGATCCAATTTTTTTTTAGCTTTTGGGTTTTATTTGGTATTTTTCTATTCGCACTACATTAATGTAAGAAAAACTGACAATCTGATGTTTGAAGCAAAATGGTGACTAACTCTAAGGATCATCTACAGACCAATTAACAATTTGGTGATGCAATGGTTCATTTTATCTATTTGATTGGCCTTCCAGGAGAGCACAGGAAAATATGTTTCAATAAAGGCATGTTCTCCAGTGGGTGGTGTTTCATCAGCACCCATTGGCAATGATGAGACTCTGATTAAGCTGTAAATGTTTGATTCCATCATGCTCTCATATATAATAATAGCTCAGAATTGATGGGGTCTGTGAAGCATAAAAGAGGTTCTGTATTACAACAATGACTATGGATGCCAAGGGAAGGTTTCCATAGCTACAGTTCTCACCTTTCAGAATTTTTTTTATCAATCAATATGAAATAGCTTGGTTTTTAAGTGATGTTAGTTCTTCCTGCACCAAACACTCTTTGTGGAGTCATTGCTAAGATATAAAAATGCATTTGCAGCACTCCATTAACAGAAAGCTTTTCTGAGGCCTCACTCTCCCCCTTCCATTCTGCAGCTACAAATCAAATAATAATGCCTGCTCAGAAAACCTCCTCTGAAACAGCTGCTGCTCTCTGCTGAAGCAATTATTGTGTAAAGGGTAAGGGCTCCATGAAAATTTTTTTTTTGGGAGCAAACTATTTTCTTTGCCAGTCACAAACCAAGAGATAGCTACCTGTAAATCATGTTATCATTCTGAATATTACAGCATATAAAGTAATTTCTGCAAAGGAAAATTTCTTTGTTGACACATTTTTATTTCAGTTGCAATTTGTTACTTTGATATTTTTCCTCAATATAATTGTGACCCAATATTGCTGCTTCAGCATTGGATATTTATTCATACAGAATCATAGAATCATAAAGTAATACAGCATGGAAACAGGCCGTTCAGCCCAAGTTGGTCCATGCTGACCATGGTGCCCATTCAGATAGTTCCAGTTGCCTGCATATACCTCTAAATCCCTCCCATCCATGTACTTATCCAAACAGCTTTTAAATTTGCTATTGTACCTGCCTCTATCACATTGTCCAGCAGCCTATTCCACATACACACCATTCTCTGTGTGAAGAAGTTGCCCCTCAGGTTCTTCCTAAATTTGACCCCAATCACCTTAAACCTATGCCCTCTAGTTTTCAATTCCCCATCCTTAGGAAAAAGACTATATGCATTCATCGTATCTGCGCCCCTCATGATTTTATACACCTTGGTAAGGTCACCCCTCATTTTCCTACCTTTCAAGGAATAAAGTCCTATGCTGGCCAACTTCCCTCAATACCTCAGGGCTACTTGTCTTGGCATCATCCTCGTAAATATTCTTTTCACACTTTTCAGCTTGACTATGTCTCTCCTACAACTGGCTGACTCTAAGTGTGGCCACATACGACTATAAAATAACAACCCAACTCCTATTTTCAATGTCTCAACTGATGAAGGTCAACAGGCTAAATACCTTCTTCACCACCCTGTCTACTTGTGATGTTGATTTCAACAATCTTGGTACTCCTAGGCCCCGCTGTTCCACAACACTCCTCAGGACCTTACCATTTGCTGGATTAATCCTACCTTGATTTCTCTTTCCAAAGTGCAACACCTCACATTGAATTGCATTTGCCAGTCCTCAGCCCATTTCCCTATCTGATCAAGTTCGCTCTAATTTTTGATGATGTTCCTCGCTATCAACGGTACCTTCTAATTTTTTATCGTCCGCAAATTTACTAATCACACCTTGTACATTCAAATCCAGAGCAGATGTTTTACCAACTAAATTGATATTATTTCTTCCAGATGGCTCCAGTTTTCTCCTAGTGCCGATGGAATAACTAAAAGTGCTGTGTCTACACAAGTAGCAATTGCGCAAGGCTTGTACTGTTTCTTTTGTCTTTCATTCACTTTGCCCTTTTTTTCTTGAAGTCCCAACATTTCATTTGTCTCAATTGCTTTCATCTAGTGGAAATTATTCTAACTTGCTAATGCTTGGTTACAGTCTTAGAGGTGAATCAATTCCTCTCTTTTTAATCCTGACTTTGGTTATAACAGAGTTTGAATTTTTTAAAAGGTGCTATTTCTCAATTTACTATGTGCTTGACTATACATAAAGATGCATGAACACACACACACACACACACACACACACACACACACACACACACACACACACACACACACAAAGTTATCAAATGGGGACATGGAATTGGAAAAATGTTAAAGTCCACAAGCAGGAAGAGTTCTAAGCGCCAAGGTTTCTTCAATACATATACAGTTATGAAGTGAATGCAGCCAATGTAAGCTGGTTGTTCCTCTATAGCCAATCTCTTTCCTGCAATCCGTCCTTTCCAGAGTGGGTTCTATGCCACATAAATTCCTTTTAATTTTAAATTCTCTACCTCTCTAATGTATTCCAACTTGAGACAGAGATAGGGTCTGAGCTTAAAAAAAGCTGTTGAGGGACAAAGATGTTATTCCATCCTGCAGCTCTTGATATTATACCCGTTTGCAATCACTAGACAAGCTTATAAACGGAATGTGTCACACAGGGGTCATTTACTAGATATTTATTGGTGCATGACGGGGCCAAGCCATTTTAACTACTGATTCTTAGTCAAAGCTATCAAGATGCCAACAAAACAGATAGTGGAGTCTTCAATACCCTTTCTCATAGTAAGAGTTTTTGGAAAGTTTAACTTGTAGCTGTCTATTGCTGCGGATGAACTTTCATTGTTCATTGGCAGTTTCAGCAATCAGGTTGTAAATAATGAATATTAGTTCCCTAACAAAGTTACTTAAGATTTTATTTTATTGCTGCCTGTGGAGCTTAGTCAGCTTGCAGGCCAACATTTTGCAGCCATTTTAACATTGCCCTGGCATATTTAAAGGTGCTTTATTCCCAATAACATTCTGCAATATGAAATCAGTTGATGGAATTAAAGGTTAATAGTCTATTTATTTTACAATTTCCTGACAGCTTTATTTTTATTTTCAAGTTTTGATATTTGTTTTCTTCTCAGAAAGTAGAAACCATCTTGTTCAGAATTGGACTCTGGTTTGGGGAAAACTAACCCATGCTGTTGAAGACCCTAAAGATTGACATGGTACAGTATAGCCAACTCATATTTTGTTCTGTTTCTGAATTTTCGATTGAGATAACTGCCATATGGTGGACCACTGCATCAGGCTTCTGTATGATGTCAATTTTGCTTCAAACTTAATTGGTATGTTTCTTTGGAACATTATTGATTTCAATAGAATAGAGTCCCTGTATTGTGGAACAAAAGCAAAGTTGCAGGAAAAGACCAGTAGGTATGGCAGCATCTGTGAAGGAAAACACCGAGTTAACGTTTTGGGTCCAGTGACCCTTCCTCAGAACTGTACATTGTGGAAACAGGTCGCTTGGCCCATTGAGTCCGCACTGACCTTCCAAAGAGCATCCCACCCAGACCCAACCCTACCCTATTCCTGCAACCCTGCATTTCCCATGGCTATTCCACCTAGCCTGCACATCCCTGGACACTATGGGCAATTTAGCATGGCCAGTCCACCTAACCTGCACATCTTTGGACTGTGGGAGGAAACCCATGCAGACACGGGGAGAATGTGCAAACTCCACACAGATAGTCACATGAGGCTGGAATCAAACCCAGGTCTATAGTGCTGTGTGGCAGCAGTGCTAATCACTGAACTACTGTGCCGCCCCTTTCTTTCTGCCACCATATAATTTTATATAACGAGAGAAATTTCTGTGACAAGAAGCCCTGTATGGGGTTGGTGCATTCTGCAGGAAATCTAGACCAGGTGCCTACTTGTTCGCTACCTTCTGCTTCATATTGCCATGTTAATTATGAATTTGGTTAATGCATTTGCTATTTATTCCAGGAGCATTCCTTTAGTGACAAACATGGGAATTTGACAAAAGAAAGTTTAAGGAGATGGCAAATTATTTTACATGACGAGAGGTAGTGTTACACCAGGTCATTCATTTCACAGGATGTTCTTAATGTCCGCCAGACCACTTCTTCCCAACAGAGATGGACATAATTAACCAAGGTAAAGTAGGTTGGATTGTTTTTTTCATCGTTCCTGCTGGTTGATTACAACCTGGTATTAGTACTCATGGCTAATAGGGGCCAAATGGCAATTTTAAGAGTATTGAAAAAAGTGAACGTGATGGATGTTTACAAAGTAGTAATGACTCAGCAAACATTTGATCATGATGACCAGTTTGAGTCACCCAACTCCAGACTTCAGTATGCCCTTGGTCAAAACGTTGACAAACCAATTCAATTACAGAGCTAAGACGGGAATGAACATACTTGACATCAAGGCAGCATTAGTCTTAGTGTAGCAATCAGGAACCCTAGTACATTGAAGTCATTGATAGGCCTCCATTGGTTAGAGTAATATCTAGCACCAATGAAGGTGCTTGCAGGTTAGTTGTCTCAGCCCCAGAATATTGCTGCAGGATTCCCCAGGGACTTGCCCTCGGCTCAACCACCTCTATAAATTATTCCCCTCCAACAGGAGGGAACATCCGCAAAAGGAGGCCTACATGATTGGAAACCCACTTGCAATCATAAATATTTACTTCATCCAACACTACTGCAAATCACTAGCAGTGCCTAGTGAATGCAACAATTCACCAAGATTCTTTCTAAACCTTCCAAACCATCAGTATCTACCACTTAGAGAACAAAGGAAGCAGATACATTGAAACACTATCACCTGCAATTCCCCTCAAAGCTACACACTATTCCAACATGGAATACTACTTGCCATTCCTTCAGTGTTGCTGGACCAGGATCCAGGAATTTCCTCCTGAATAGAAGTGTAGGTGTAACTACACCATATAAACTGCAGCAGTTCAAAAAGTCAATTCACCACCACCTTCTCAAGGGTATCTAGAAATTAACAATATATCCTGACCATACCAACAATGTTCACACTGCACAGACGAATCTTTTAAAATGTTCTTATAAAAGAAAACAAGGGAACGATAAAATGGAACAATTCCTTAAAGCAGAAGTTAGTTTTTTAAAAGGCATATGCTTGCTAGCTAGGTAAAAATGATCAACTAGACTTGCACTCTCAAGGTCGAGAACTGAACAACAATTATACAAGGCAATGAAAATAACACTATTGAAAGGAATCTCTTGACAAGTCTGTTGTTCATTTATTTTCCAAAGCACTTTTAATATCCACATTGAGAATCAAAAGTACCAAAGATAGATAACTGAAATTATAGCTTAGGTGAGACAGCCAACAAAATGAAATTGTATCAGATTGCAACATCAAAGTTTGAGATTTCATGCTTTATAAATAACGTAGAAGGATAATATATTTTACTTGATTTGTCAGAGACATTATAAAACATGATTAAAAATCATTAGTGTTCACTATGTCAAACAACTGAGCAGCAGATTATAGTGCTCTAATCCATGTGTTAGATGGTAAGATTTCCTGCATTAAATGGCCAATACTGTTTGGCTTCCATCTTTGGGTCTGAGCACTTAGCAATTTCATGAATGCAACATGCATGAGTTCATGGTTCATCCCTAAAGGGCCATTGTGACTTGTTTCTGGCTGTTGCTCCAATGAATCTGTCTGCTGCTGGCTGTGATGTCAGGGGTATCTTTGAAGATGGTTGATGCGTTCATAACTGCACCTCCAGTTCCACCTCCTTAATATGGAGCTGTCATGGGCAGAATTAGACAACAAATAACACCCAAGTGTTTGAGCATCTTTTGACTGCTCATTATTCTAATACATGGATGAACATTTATTTGAAGAAGGTATTTCTGAATGTACAGTGGATCATACAGTACATCAAATATATGGAACAGAAATAGATCATTAGCCCAACTAGTTTGTGCCGCCATTTGGACTCAACACAAGTATCTTCCCAATTTCTACTTTTCCTCCTACCTAAGGTATTTGTCTCAGTCATTTTCTGCAGTTTCACATTCACACTTGGAATTCCGTATTCTAGTCACTCCCAACAGGATTTCGGAAATTGTAAAATCTGCGAGTGATTCTCTCTGCAGGAGCCTGCATTTCTTCTTTGAGTTGTCCTCTCTCTGTCTCTTTCTTTCTTTCCTCAGCCTTTCTCTCCCCTACCTTCTTATTCTCTTTACCTCACATCTCTCTCTCTCGTTACCATACTAGTCAATTTAAAAAAAGCTCTCTTATAATTTTCAGTCCTAAATTTGGATTCTCCTCTCAGTGAAAATATTATTTCTCCCTACCATATTACAGTTTCAAAAAACTCCCTAAATCTCCTCCAGTTTTCTGAAAACCATCCCAGCGTGTTCAGTCTTTCTCATGTGGTGTAAACTGCCAGTGTAATTTTCAGTTAAAGTGTTCCGTCAAGTTGGATTCACCATTCTACCATAGCTCAGAGTGGCTTTTCTCACGCACCTTCTTCTCTTTACCTCAGTAATTACGTAACTGGACTTTTTAGCGCCAGTCTTGTGCAATTGTGGCGACAGAGAGGCAGATTCCTCATCACTGCTGGCATTTATTGGCTACTGGTGCCATGTTTAAAGCCCACCTCACATCACTTCAGATACTGAGAGTCAGGAACTTTCCTGTAAAATGTGATGGTTGATGATTATCTCAGAGCTTATTGCCCAGAAAGCTTGCCGATGCTTCACAGGCAGGGACCCAGAAGTGCTGTTGAATGGGAAGGTGGAGAAAAGGGCAGTCCTTTTTCCTGCTGACCACCAGAGCTGGCCAAACTGGACCTAGATAGTGGCCTGGGCCATTGGAATGTCCTGGGAGAAGGTTAATGATCAATCATCTTTTCTTTGCTGCCTTATACTCACACACCAGCAGTACTCACTCTAACTGACACGGTGCATGTTTCTCATTCAGGCTCATGGACTGCAACTCTCACAATTGCATGTATCATGAGCACTCAGCTTAGTCACCTCATACTACCAGACCATGACCCCTTCCTGCCTTCCGTGCTTCCTACTATCTCACTGGGGACAAACATCACACTCTACTCATACAGTATAAAGATACTGTTCTCACTTACATTGGTATTCTTTTGAATTGTCCTGGTGAATGCAAGTAGAAAAGCTTCAAAAAGTGTATCTTTTATTTCAGCAATAAGCAGGTTCTGTCCAATCTAATGAAATATTTTTATGTATTTTTAAAATCCTTTGAATTCATTATTACCATAAATGGGAATGAAATGGAATTGACCCTGATATTTAGAAACAATTACTTTTTGCATTTTCTTTCAAAGAAACATTGACAGAACACAATCTTGTGGTTTGAACTTTTTGCCTTTAAACTAAGGAACATCATCAATAATTGAAAACAGAACATGTCACTTTCAATTTTCACAAGCTGTAGCAATTCACTCATAAAATGAATTACTAATAATCCTTTTACCTCCAGCACTTGATGAATCCTGTTTAAACTGATGGGATGAAAGTTATCAGTTGCAATCCATTTCCTATTGGATCATAAATTGATTGCAAATGACTCCTTAACTGGCAAGAAATTTGTGTTAAATATCAAGGCTGTTAATGAAAAGTTGACATAGGATGCAGAGGCTGCAGGGGCATTAAGGCACATTGCTGATGTCCCTGTAGGCAATGAATGCAGACTTTGGTCACACAAAAGGGCAGTACGCTCATAAACCTGTTCATCTGGTAGAAATGTCCAGAGTATAGAGTTAACGTTAGAAATGTATTGTTCAGGGGTAAATCAGGAAGGGCTTCATTACATAATGATAGTTTAAATTGCAACACTTTCTTTCAAAAAGCTGCTGTGATTTGAAAGCTCAATATCTGAGGTGAACAGGCTATTATTTAAATTAAAGAATATGAAACAATACGTGTAATGATTGTTTATGATCTAACTGAATAGTCAACAGGTTTGAGGGGATAAAGGATCTACTTCTGTTCAAAGGGATTTTACTAAGACACCATGTGATGCATTCGTAATAAAGGTTAGTGCAAGTGGAGTGAGGAGGCCAATGGCTAATTGAAAGAGAATTGACTGAAAAGTATAAAGCAAAAGGTTAGGATTAAAGGTAGTTATTCAGATTAGAGGAAAGTAGAGAGCAATGGCTCCAAGTGTATTGTACACTTTGTTACTTATAATGAGTATTAATGGTATAGATTTAGGTTAGTTTCAAAATTTATAATAGGCAATAATAAACTGGCTATCATTAAAGTGCAAGATAAGCTGGCATGGTGGCTAAGTGATTAGCACAGCTGCTTCCCAGGGATCCGGGTTCAATTCCAGCCTCAGGCAACTGTCAATGTGGAATTTGCTCATTCTCCCTCTGTCTGTGTAGGTTTCCTCCGGGTGCTCTGGTTTCCGCCTACAGTCCAAAGATGTGCAGGGTAGGGTGGATTGGCCATGCTAAGTTGTCCATTGTGCCCAGGGGTGTGCTGACTGGATGGATTAGCCTTGGGAAGTTCAGAGTTAAAGTGATAGGTTAGGAGGGTGAGTCTGGGTGGATGCTGTTCAGAGGGTCTGCGTGGAAACGATGGGAGAAATGGCCTGCTTCCGCCTTGTAGGAATTCTATGAACACTGAGAAAGAAAGTAACAAAAACTTATAAATGACCATTGAGTTGAAAATGAACTTCACCGAACCATGGATAAATATAAGGTGATAACTTCTGGTGGGAACAATGGATGGTCATCTACATCTTCAGTGAATATCTAATTGAATGGGTAAAAGGACAAAGGGAACTAGAGGTACAGGTGAAAAATCACTAAAGGCAGGTCAGTGAAGTAATCAAAATGCTATCAAAGCATTGGGATTTATTTCTTGGGAGTACAAAATCGAAAAGTGGTGAAGTTATGTTAAAACTTTCTAGGACTCAGTGCATCATTCAGGTCTCTGCACTACGAAGAGGATATGGAAGCTCTCTGAAAGTGCAAAAGAGATTTTCAACATCCGTACCAGAAGTGAACTTTCTTGTTGTGGGCAATCATGAGAAAGTCATGAAGATATTGTGAGATGAAAGAAATCTGAATTCTGACATTGAGAATTTTTTTTCTCTGATTTTCCCTTTAAGCTTTAAATGGTGTTTTTAGCATCTTGTTATTGAGTGACAATTATCCAATGTATTTACATCTCATTAAAGCCTTACTCACTTCCTTTATACACCACTTGCAACTCTCCTCTCCTTCCCCAAGAAACTGGATGGAACAGATTCCTGAACTGTAGTTCAAAGTATCTGGCAGCTTCACCTTTCTGAATGCTTGCCCTGGCCATCATCCAACTGTGTTGACACTACAAGATCCCTGCAAGGGCACCATCCACCGTGACCCTTCATCCATGCAAGTCAGCAGCTGCAAACCACCAGCCTCACCAGGCAAATTGATTCTGATTAGTGTGATAACACTACAAGACACATGGGGAATCACTATTTAATGTTGTTGAGTATGAGCTTCCTTGATTACGGGCTATGGAACTCATTACCTGAGCCATTTATGAAGCAAACTCAGGCGTGGATTGGCAAACTCTCTGTCCTGGGCTGCAACTAGCCTATGTGTGTCACAAATAGTCACTCTATTTCGGTATTCAACAATAAACGATGTTCCTTTCCAGTCAGGCTTCCTGAGTTATTGTATTGGTAATGCAAATATGCTGTTTGGGAAACTGGAAACTTATGATGTTGGTGTGGGGATTTGGCACCAATACACTGAAAGAATGAGACACTTCTCTGAGAAAATGTGATCAAAGGGCCCACAGACAAAACATCATTCACCTAATCCGTTGTGGGGCCCTGACTGTCAGCATCATAACTGACCTGGCCACCTCAGAATCAAAATCTTTTTGACAAACTGATAGATATAGTAGTGAACCACTAAAATCTCAAACCATGTGTTATTTTGCAGCTTTATGTCTTACACAACGAATAGGCTTCCTGGGGAACTGTTATTGAATTCTTGATGAGATTGCGGAAGTTGACGAAACACTGGATGGCCAACACCTTGGGAAATATTAAGAGATTGCTTAGTTTATAGAATTAATAATACAACACAACAGAAGCTGTTGATTGAACCAAAACTGAACCTTGAGAGAGCCACAGTGCTTGCCCTTTTCCATGAAAATGTGGAAAAAAGAATTGGGAGCTTCAGGGATCCAAAGATGGGCAGGGTAGGGTGGATTGGCCATGCTAAGTTGTCCATAGTGCCCAGAGGTGTGCTGGCTGGATGGATAAGCCTTGGGAAATTCCGAGTTAAAGGGATAGGTTAGGAGGGTGAGTCAGGGGTTGTGCAATGTTACCACATAGCCTGCCATTACACACCTACTGTTGTTAGTCACTAACAGTCTCCATTGACAACTATTCACCCTCCCAGCCTGATCGGTAGCAACTCCTTAGTCTGTCCAACTGTCTTTCTTTCTCTTTGGGCTCTGTCCTATCGTTTACTCCCTACCCCACCCACCTCCCTATTTTCTGCATATAAACCGATGTTTTCCCAGCCACCATCAGTTCTGAGGAAGGGTCACCGAACCTGAAACATTAACTCTCTGCTTTTTCCTTCACAGATGCTGCCAGACCTGCTGAGTTTTCCCAGCAACTTTGTTTTTGGGCCTAGTGGTATTACTGCTGGACTGCTAATCTACAGACCCAGGGAAAGTCCCAGCCATCCAGGTTCAAATCCCACCATGACAGACGCTGGAATTTAGATTTGATTAAAATCAAGAATTAAGAGTCTAATGATGACAATGAATCTATTGCTAATTGTTGGAAAAACTCATCTCGTTCACCAATGCCCTTCAGGGAAGGAAACTGCTGCTCTTACCACCCGTGGCTCCCGGCCAACAGCAATGTGGTTGACTCTTAATTGCTTTCCGGGCAATTAGCAATGGGCAATAAATGCTGCCTAGCCAGGAACACCCTCGTCCTGTGAATGAATAAAAATAAATAAACAGGAGTGTAGGAGGTTCTGTTTGCTTTGAGAGCTGGCTCTGAGGGAGTTGGATCAGCATCAAGGACTCTCCACATGTAAATAAAGGGTGACTTAGTGACTGAATACTGCCATCTCTGAAATATTTCATTTTGAGCAGGATGAAATAATGGCTATTTCATTGTCATATTTGCAGTCTTTTAATTGGCTAATATTAAACCTATTTTACATATATTTTCCCTATTTGTGGTATTCAGGATTTGAGGCAGGTTTTGTGAGAGCCGCTATTGCATTCTTAACAAAACAGCCTTTGTGATTTTATGAAACTACATCATCAAAAATACACAAGTGAGATTCATGAATCGTTTATATCGCTACTTTTATAAAATGTTGCAATTCTGCACAATCAGGTCACAGGTGAGCTATATTATTTCTTACATTTTAGCTTGCGACCAGCTGCTAATGATCCCATGCTGTGTAACTAGCATTCACATGCTACCCTCATCTCAGGCAACACACAATTTGTCCAAAGTAAAATGTATGATGAAATTCAAGCTGGAATTTGGGAACTTGAGCATTTGATTCGGTTGTTCAGCCTGAAACTTTAGTGTGTGTGTGATTGAAAGGATAAAAAGAGAAGTGGCTGTTAAAAAAAAAGCTGGTTTATTAGAAATCAATACTGAGGAGCGTAAATATTGGATGAAAACAAGAGAAACTCAGTAAGTCTGGCAGCATTTGTGGACGGGGAATAAAGTTAATACTTTGTGCCCATTATGCTCAGAGGGGAACTTGCAGTTCGTGGTTTTCCCATGCACCTGCTGCCTTTTTCTTTTCTGGTGGTAGACGTCACAGGTTTGGCTGGAAAATGGACATTGCTGAAGACCATCTTGATAAAGAACACACTGCTTCCTCAGTGTATCAGTGGTGGAGGAATTGAATGTTTAAGGTAGCGAATGGCCAGCTAAACAAACTGGCTGCTTCCTTTTGGACGGTATGAAGCTTCTTGAGTTTTGTTGGAGTGGCATGCATCTTGAATCTGACTACCAAATGGATTCACAACTTCAGCCTCCTCTGTGCTAGAATGAGGCCAGCCCACGTATCCAGACAGATTTGCGTACAACTATCAGTGTTCTTATTCCTTTTCCTCTTCCACTGTAAATTCATTCCCCCGCAGTTCCAGTCCTCACTGCTGTGCTGTGCTTGCACCCCCAAGGGTGTCCTGAGATCTGATGAGACACTTAAAGCATACCTCAGCATCTCAATTATTTGCATGTTGACAGCTCTAATGATCAGCCAGAATTAATGGTGATCTGATGTACTGGAGGACCTCTGCTGATTTCTTCTCACTTTGCTGTCTTGTGCTTTCAGCATGTGTTTGCTCACAGAAGGCTTCCACTTTAAGTTTAAATTATTTAACTTCATCGTTCAAGGGTTTGGGGAGGGATGGGTTTGGGTCCTCGGCAGGTGCCAGGTCAATATCTAGAGGGTATCCATATTCTGGGGCTGTTGTAGTGTGGGGGGGGTGGTGTGTGAGGTGAGCATGGGATCAGTTTAATCAGATTACTCAATAGTTAGCCTGTGTATTTAATAATATAATATCTCCTGAGTAACTATTTTACTTACTTTAATCAGAACTCTTTGAACTCTCCATCATGGTGTAAAATAATTATCCAGCGGAAAATTAAATATCCCCGTCGATTCCTTCAGAGTGTGCTAGCATTGGGATTCTACAGGGTCCTATTTATGCAACTCTTTTTTATACCAGAATAACAACTGCCTGGCCAGCAGAAAATCTGTGCCCAAATACTTTGTTGGCCCTATTATTTATCTTATTCCTTTGAATTGTGGCACCTCGGTGAGGAAGCAGGACTGAGGACTGAGTATTTGCATGATTTAGAGTCATAGAGCTATACAGCATGGAAACAGACCTTTTGGTCCAACTCTTCCATACCAACCAGATATCCTAAACTAATCTAGTCCCAATTGCCAGCATTTGGCCCAAATCCCTCTAAACCCTTCCTATTCATGTACCCATCCAGGTGCCTTTTAAATGTTGTAATTGTACCAGCCTCCGCCACTTCCTCAGTCTATACATGCACCACTCTCTGTGTTAAAAAGTTTCCCCTTAGGTGCCTTTTAAGTATTTTCCCTCTCACCTTAAACCAATGCCCTTAAGCTTTGGACTCCTCCACCCTGGGGAACAGACCTTGTCTATTTACCCTATCCATAGTCCCTCATGATTTTATAAATCTCTATAAGGTCACCCCTCAGCTTCTGATGCTCCAGGGAAAATAGCCCCAGCCTATTCAGCCTCTCCCTATAACTCAAACCCTCCAAAACTGGCAACATCCTTATAAATCTTTTCCAAACCATTTCAAGTTTCACAACATCCTTACTACAGCTGGGAGACTAGAAATGCACGCAGTATTCCAATAATGGCCTAACCAATGCCCCGTACAGCCACAACATGACCCCTGAACTTTTTTACTCAATGTATTGACTAATAAAGGCAATCATACCAAACGCCTTCCTCACTATCCTATCCACCCGTGGCTCTACTTTCAAGGAGCTGTGAACCTGCACTCCAAAGTCTCTTTGTTCAGCAACTCTCCCCAGGGCCTTACCTTTCTTGTGTGTCATTTGGTCACTCACCTCATTTCCCAATACATTTCAACTTACTTCACTTGTAAGTTCTCAGAAGTCCAGGAAACGCACACACTCGTAAGTTAAAACAGCTGACAATTTTATTATATATTGTAATTGGGCAGATTCTTCTCCTGAGCGTTTTTCCCTCGGGCAGCAAATTGTGCTGAAGGTGAAGTTGGCAATCACTGGGATGTTGCTAGCTTCCTGATGTGCCATCAAATTGGCATTTTTCACCAGCATTCCATTCACTTTACCGGCCAACCTCCCCATTGTATGCATTTATATGCACATATTGGGTTAAATTACTGATTGAATAACTAATTGAAACAAAATCATTTTCTTTTATAAATTCTACTCTGTTATTAGTGTACATCTTTCATGTTGAACTTAATTCAATTTATAATAGTTAACTCTCTATTTCAAACTATAATTTACTCCTTCTCCAATAATACAAGTCACATTATTACCTCTGCTGAGAGGGTTATTTGAGATGTCATGATAACCTCAGAACTGTTCATTAATATAAACAAAAAACTAAATAATGTTGTCACCATCATATTCAGTCAATATTATCTTTTTGAAATTCTCCATGTTTTGCTGATAATTCAACCAACACTTTGGAATTTATAACAGCCTTGAAATCTGAATTTGTTATGTCTGTAGTGTTTCATGCTGATCTGCCACGTGATTGAGTCTCATATGTGATTGCTTCATTTCTCCACAATGCATACTCCCCCATTGTTAAGTGTTTGGCTCACTGCTTGTAACAAACTTATTCTGCATTCGGAAATTGCATCTTAACACCCAGCTAAAGCATTGAGTTATAATTCATTGTAATATCTAACATAGTTGATCCTCAACCTAAAGATATAATTACAAATAAGAACATGAAATGCTGGAAATATTGAGCATGTCACGTAGCATCGGATAAACATGTCGAATTTGCACTTCAGACTGATGCCATTTTGCTGGAGATAATTACAGCTGTCTTGCAGATTCAACAAAAATATGTCACAGAACATCATGAACTATCTGCAACACAGACATAGACATTGGGTCTATTGTTTATGATTTGCTCATACACTAAATTGTTAACGCTTGTAGATACAGGCTAGCAATATGAAGCTCGACAAATCTATTCTTCTGTGTATTTACAGTTACTTTGTGACTCCCTGCACTCAGTGGGGATCCTCACCAACTTGCACATGTAGAAATGTGGGTATCACTAAGCATTAATTTCCAAACATTCTTTTAAAGGATCAAATAGACCACATGCAGTGCTCACTTACACTTCCAGTATGCCCTCCAGAGGTCAGGATTCACTTCAGTATGACTACGAAGCCATTTTGCATTTTTGCTGTGGCTTTACAGAAGCTGTTGCAAATTCTCAAGGGCTGATGGGTGGCTTCAGTTCATTTCCAGAACCGATTCAAAATGTGCCTCAAAGGGTAACAAAAGAAAACTAATTTTACTGATATATATTTGAATAATTGTTCGCTGCACCAACTGCAGACTCATTGTTCTAACTAAGATTGGGAGGAGACTGAAATTATGTGCAAATAAAACATAAAGGGACGGGGAGTTTTGCTAATTTCACCTGGAAGGAAGAGAAAATTTTGAACAGCCTCAAATAATACTTAATCCAACAACAGTCTTTTATGGCAGCTAAAGGGTAGGCATTTAAGAAAAGTTTCTCAAATTGAAATGCAAAGGAATTGAAACATTAAGTGCAGGCACCAGTCTGCAGACAAATGAGAGAACCGGTGCCCTAGCACCTGTGTAATAGCTGTTGAAAACAAGCTTTCTGCTGTGTGAAGAGCTTCAAAAGAAAATTGTTATATTCTCCATTCCATAGTAGCTAATTCTTTTGTTTACTTCATCCATAAGCCTGTTTCCGCACTGTAAAGATTTTATGATTCCATGAAACATACTTCAAAGCTCACCTCCACACTCAGGGTCCACATGGGGAAGTGGTAATGAGGAAGCTGAACAATGCTGTCTCTGATAAAATCAAAGATCTAAATAAAAAGCCAGCTTCCACAAGATGGATTAAATCATGTTTTGTGTTAGTCTCTGCTAAATCTGTATCATGATTTGTGGTCATGGTTTGAGATGTTCTTTTATCAGCAAAGGTTTAAAACTAGCTATAGTTTAAAACTAGTTCCTTTGAATTGTTCAGTCTTGAGAGCAATTATTCAGGGCACATTGTTGTAAATTGACAATGTGCCACTTAAGAAAAGCTTAAAGTTGTATGGCTGAAGCAATTGAATTGAAACCATGAGGGTACCAGTGCAGAGTCCAGCAGTAACTTCTCACAAGCTCGCTGTAAGCAATAGTCAACTGCCCAGCATTCAGTGACAACAATTTCCAAACAGTGATTGCAAGCCAGAATGCTTCATGTCCAGAATACTCGCAACCAGTGGAAACATCTACCGGTGTCAATCCAGAGCAGTCAATGCCAACTGGTCCTAATAATTGTTCATTTCCCTATCAGCCACCTGGTTAAACTGTGTTTATTTTCTTCTGAGATGGTATCATCTTATGGCAAGCGGTATTGTTCTATATCTCATAGTAGATACCAAGAATGCATGCCCTACTGTTATTCCCAGGGAGAAATGTCTACAACTGTGGAAATGAATATCTAAGTAGTGGCAGCCAATTAAACAGCAGCCTGTCACGTCTTCTTTCATGGAGTACAATACGATTTACAAACCAATTGTTGAGATGCCTCTGAAAAAAATTTTGGAACTTCATGTTTGATCAGATGTGTGAATTTCATGTTTGTACATAAAAGCATCCATCATTTGATCTATCCTGGGTGAGAGGAGTCTTCATCAGTATTCATACCAAAATATTTAATGTCAGGCAGTTTTTAAAAAATTCATAGGATATGGGCATCTCTGCCTGGGCCAGCATTTATTACCCATCCCTAACTGCCCAGAGGGCAGTTAAGAGTTAACTACATTGCTGTGGGTCTGGAGTCACATGTAGGCCATATCAGGTAAGGATGGAAATGTCCTTCCCTAATCCCATAATGTCCAGGGGTGCGCGGGCTAGGTGAGTTAGCAATGGGAAATGCAGGGTTATGGGAATAGGGTGGAGGGGGAGAGTGCGGGTCTGGGTTGGCTGCTATTTGTAGGGATTTTATGATTCTAAACAGACCAAATTATTTCAAAAACACCATTCTGAAACTATTGAAAACATTCTAAGTAATAACATAAAGTGGCTATTTTCTTCTCAGTTATTAAGTGAAACAAAGTTCAGTTAAAATACAGTAGATTTCAAGGAAAGTTGGCTGTGTGCTTTGAGTTTAACATATTCTCATATGTAAGCACTTTCATCTTCACATAAACCCACCAAGTCAGGTTTTCTCATGGTTACAAAATTTATCTGGCTCTCATTTGAAGATTGTGGTTTTCGCCCTTGATTTCCCCATCAGAGGAAATCATTTCTCAGTCCCTGGACAAAGCAAGGTTTTTCTTTATCATTTTACACAATTTAATCATTCTTCAGCCTTCTAAATTCAAGTGAATACCAGATGAGTTCATGCAAACTGTCCGTATCACTGATTAAGCCCGGTTTCATTCTGCTACTTCTGACTTTACCCTTATGTGGTAACAGTAATAAGAGATTTGCATCAAAGGCAGGTCAATAGTTTTAACATATAGATCTTCTGTGATTTAACTGAATAATAGAACAGGTTTGAGGGCCTGACTAATACGGTCCAGTTCTTATCTACATCTGCTGGTGTGTGCAGCAACATAGTTGATTTAGTGCTCTGGTGAATATGGGCCAGTTTGGTGATCCCGAGCAAACTCAATTATTTGCACTTTTTCAAGGAGTTGCGTAGTGTTACATTGGTCCTCAAACTATTCAACTGGTTACAACATAGCTACTCTAGGAGAAGCATCCCAACATGTCTCCCACCCATATAGGAGAGATCATATCATACAGTATTTTACAAGTACATGTCTTCCTTGTGAAGTAATTTGCATTGCAGCAGAAGTTAGACCAGATACATAATAAAACATCATGCTGACCAATGATTTGCTATTAGACCATGCTATCTCCAGTGATTTATCAATGACCTTCACTCTATCTTAACTTATCACAGCTATAATTGTGCAATTACAATGCAGTGTTCAGCTTCATTCTTAATTCCTAAGATAATGAAGCAATCCAAGCCTTCATGGACATTTAGGCTTGGCCTGGTAAGTGACAGGTAATAATGATTTCACGTAAGCTCCACATGATGACCATCTCAAACAAGAGATATAACGTGTTGGAAAATTAAGCAATTAACAGGAGAAGGAGGATGCTCCAATTATATTCACACACTCAACAGGGAAGATTCAATTTGTTAGTTCAAAAGATAAGGCTAAAGCATTTGCAACTATTTTCAGCCTGACGTGCAAGTGGTTGATGCATCTTGACCTCCTTCTATCAACAGAGATGCCAATCTTCAAACAATTTGATTCAGTCCATGTGTTATCGCTCAGTTTTCTGTTTTGTTTGCAGCTTGGTATCCATAATAGCACTTAAATATCTGAAAATAGAAAATAAGAGCAGGAGTAGGCCATTCAGCCCTTTGAGACTGTTCCAGCATGCAATATGATCATGACCGATCATTGAACTCAGTACACTGTTCCTGCTTTCTGTCCATACCCTTTGATCCTTTTAGTCTTAAGAAATGTTGACTTTACACTTTGTGACTCCAATCATAAGTTTGCCAGATTATACGTTATCAAAAGCTTTCGAAAATCAAAATATATTACATCTACTGCATTACTCTTATCTATCCTTTCTGTTACTTCTTCAAATGAGTCAATAGGATTAGTAGAACATGACCTTTCCATTTGAAATTAGTATTTATTAGATTTTCTAACATTTTTCTAATGCTGTTTGATGGAAGATATAATATGTCTTGCCACTGACATTAAGTTAATTAATTAATAGTTCACAGTTCTATGTAAGTATATTGAATTGGGTAGCAGGCTTGATGCTCTATATGATCTACTTGCTCATTTTTTATTCTGTTATGCTATTATTGTTAAATCTCCTTTTTCGTCCTATGGCAATATTCCCCTTTCTGACACTTCCTCTGTATTTCTTTCCTGATTTCTTTCAATGCTCATGGTCACAATCCATCTAAACCAGAGATGTGTCTGCCCAACGTTTTATTGATTTATCTCTTCTCTTTCTATCTCAAATATTTTTATGTATTTTCTGAATTCTTATTCCAACGTTATGTCCACCATGTTAAGTCTCACTGGTAAATATGAGGTGAAGAATTATTTATTGGTTGAGCCATTTTATTATCATTACCTGTCAGTTTATTGTGGTGATCCCTTAGGGGTCTCATTCCAATCCTTATTTTTACTCTGTATTGACATTCCTATAGAATACTTTACAATGTCCTTTTGTATTTCCTAAAGTATGTTGTAGTTTCTCATTGCTGACCGAATTATTTACTGAATTCTTTCCTTATCTTTTACCTTTTTACATTTTATTTTGTCATAATTTTCTTTATTAGCCATGTACTTAGGATATGATTTTCTTCAGTTTCAATGTTGCACTTATTTATTCATTCATGGCTTGCCATTACTGTCTAGTTTGAGTTTTAGTGGGATGTAGTTCTCCTGGGTGCTACTAATCAATAATTTCAATGTTTCCAACTCTTTTCTATTTCTTTTTCAAACAATTGTTGCATTTGTTTTCCCTAGTCTCATTTTCATGCCCTTAAAATTAGCTTTTTCCATTTTTCTCTGTTATTTCATGGGATGTGGGGGTTATTGGCATGACAAGGAACCATCTTTATTTGCCCTTGAAAATGGTTCACAGGGCATTTCTGAATCAACCTGTGTGTCTGGAGTCACATGTAGACCAGACCAAGTAAGGATGGCAGATTTCCTTCTGTAAAGAACATTAGATTAATTATTCTCATCTTTGTCCTTGTAATACCCTTCACAAACTTAATCTTTAACCTTACTTTGTTTGTGACACCACCATTGCAATATCATTCACGTGCAAGTTATCTAAAAACTACACAGAATTCTGAAAGACTTTTTGACAAGGTCTCACATTTTGACTGGTTAAGAAGGTAAGTACACATGGGATCTAGGGCAATTTGACAAATTGGGTCCAAAATTGACTGAGTGACAGGAAGCAAAGGGTAGTGGTCCAAGGCTGTTTGTGTGATTTGATACCTGTGTTAAGTGGGGCATACTACAGGGTGTATGATGCTAGGATCCTCATTTTTCGCCATGTAATTAATGATCTAGATGTAAGTAAGGAGGTTATGATTATTAAGTTTGCAGATGACACAAAATTTGACGTTGTGGTAAAGTAGGCAGGAGAAAAGCTTTACACTATAGAATGATTTAGATGGGCGAGTTAGATAGCAAGAGCAGAGACAAATGGAATTTAATGCTGAAAAGTGTGAGGTGATACATTTTGGGAGGATAACAAGACAAAGGAATGATCAAATGGTAGAGCCGAGGAGGTGCAAAAGACCAGAGGGACCTTGATGTGTATGTCTGTAGATCCTCAAAGGCAGCAGGGTGGGTAGGTCAGGTGATTAAGAAGGCAAATGGAATACTTATCTTTATTAAACAAGGCATACAGTACCAAGGATGTTGTGATGGAGCTCATATAGCGTTAATTAGGCCACACCTAGAGTACCGTGCGCGTTCCTGGTCACCATACTATATGCAGTATGTAATTGTATGAGAGAAGGTGCAGAAGAGATTCACTGGAATGTTGCCTGTGCTGGAAAAATTCAGCTAGAAAGTGAGATTAGATAGGTTGAGATTGTTTTCGTAAGAACAGAGAAGACATAACAGGGAATCTGATTGAGGTGTGCAAAGTTCTGAGGAGCATTGACAAGGTATGCAGGGAAAGCATTTTGGGGGGTCAACAACCAAGGGGCGCAGTTTTATGATAAGGAGCAGGAGGTTAGAGGGGATTTGAGAAAAAAAGTTTGTCACACAGAGGGTTGTGGGCATCTGGAACTCCTTGCCTAAAAAGGTCTTAGAGGCAGAAATGCTCCAGATGTTTTAGAACTACTTAGATAAACACATAAAATGCCATAGCATACTAGGCTACAGGTCAAGTGCTGGAAAATGAAATTACAATGGATGAATGCTTGATGAATACAATGGGCTGGAGGGCCTCTTGCTGCTAAAAATTATAGACTGTATATATTGGCACAAAAGGTTTGGAAGATTTTCAACTTCTCTAAAGTAGATGTCATTTCAAGAAAGTAAACATCTGAAGTGTTTCTGAGAAAAAAAATCATGCTTACAAATCCAAATAAAATGATCCAATATCAATTTCACCGGAAGAATACCTGAGGCCAAAAGCTATGAACAAGGAATTTGAAAGCTATCTTTCTGAATATGTAATCATTTAATTTGAAGCAGATTAATTTTATTCATTATCTTAAGCATTTGTAGTGGATCCAGATTTTTCCCAAATGTAGATTAAATTTCTCATTTCAAAATGATTGCATACCGTTTTGTTTTCAGTGAGTATTCATTGCATATCATTTATTTCCAGATGGCAGATTGTATTGTCGATTTTAAAATGGTTCCGTAAATATAAATCTGATTCGTAGAGTCATAGAGTCATAGTCATAGAATCATACAGACCCTTCGATCCAACCAGTCCATGCCGAACATGATCCCAAACTAAACTAGTCCCATGTTCCTAGCCCATATCCCTCCAAACCTTTCCTATTCATGTACCTATCCAAATGCCTTTTAAATGTTGTAATTGTACCCACATCCACCACTTTCTCAGGAAGTTTATTCCATACGTGAACTACCCTCTGTGTAAAACTTTTGCCTCTCATGTCTTTCTTAAATGACTCTCCTGTCACCTTAAAAATGGGTCATGAAATCCCCCGTCCTAAGGAAAAGACAATCACTACTAACTCCATCTACACCTCTCATTATTTCATAAACTTCTATCAGGTCACCTCTCAACCTTCTTTGTTCAGGTGAAAGAAGTCCCAGTCTTCTTTATCACTCAAATTTGATTCAATAAAACTCAGTTATCACAAAACCACTAAAACATGTCATCATATATAACCTATACTGGATAAATGATTATTAATTTTCATTTCACATAAGTCAGAGGAGAAGATAATGCCTTGATTTTTGGAGACTAGCTGATAATTCTGCTATATTCTCTCTGATTTAGATTCATGCCAAAGCAGTTGCACAATATCATCAATCTATCCTCACAAATATAGTTCTAAGAAAATTTTGAGTGAGATGGGAATGATCAGTCCCTCAGGTTTCTTCTGCAAACTGTTCTATCCTGGTATCTAAGTGAATGTTAGATTTGAGCCTTGCAGTTTCTCTTAGTTGGTTAGAAGGAAAATATTCACAAAGCTTTATGTGTTGAGTCCAGTAATGTGATTAAGGAGAAAAGCTTCAAGGAAATTCACCTTCAACCCCCAAGGTAGCTCAACAAATCTCTAAGACATCAACGTAACATTATAAGCTAGGTATTTCACCTTCAACCCCCAAGGTAGCTCAACAAATCTCTAAGACATCAACGTAACATTATAAGCTAGGTATGGGATGTCAATCTATAATTTCAGCTCTTAATCATCATTGTATAATAGATCTTTACTATTTGCTGTTTGCAATAGCCAGCATTAGCTCATTAAACAACTAATGGATATAGAAAGAGAGACTGATATTACTGCAAATGGATGGTTATTAAACAATACAGTTGCATTTCTAGTCAGATTTTCTTTGCCATCTTAGATAAATGATGAGTCTTCTTCGATAGTTACTGGTTCTATTTTCTTTTCTTTTATTCATTCATGGGGTATAGGAATCACTGGCAAGACCAGCATTTGTTGCCCATCCTACCTGTTCTTAAAACGGAATGATTTGTCAAGCCTTTTCAGAAGATCCAAGACATTAATGTGGGTCTAGAGTCACATGTAAACCAGACTGAATGAGGGTGGCAGATTTCCTTCCCAAAAGAACATTCATGATGGATTTACAACAAGCAATGATCGCTTTGTGATAACCTATACTGAGACTAGATTTATAGTCTAGATTTTTAAAATTGAGTTTAAGATCCATTGGTTGGATATGTGGGATTTATTTCTCTTGAGTATTAGCCTGGGCTTCCAGGATTACTAGTGACATTGCTGATGTGATTTCTTGGGGTCAAGCACCACTGTCAATATGATATGATGTAATGCTTCCCTACGAAGATTAGTTCATTTTGAGGTGGATGTCTTGCAGTTAATGAACAACAGTAATGAGTTACACAGTTTTAAGATCTCAAATTCATTAATCAACTGTGTTTTATGCCTAATGAAGATATGGTTACACTACATTGACTCTAACACGATGCATGGATGGCTGACTGATTGCACACTGCAATGATTCAATTGCAGTATGCTGCTGAAAGTAAGGCAAATACCTTTTTATGGAATATAACAACATAAGACATCACCAAACTGTCATAAAGGTGGACTTCCTTCCAGGGATCTGTACAATTATACTGTACAACAATTGCTATTATGTTACCAACTATCCTGGACTGCATTTAATTATTATATATGCTTTTATGGACTAGAACAGACCCCCTTAAAATTCATTAAGATGTCAGCCTTGACTCTAACTGTTTCTTATTTTAAAGGTAAATGTGATGTGCTATGTTCCGGATGCAATTCAATCGGTCAAACTACTTGTGTTATGCAAGACACAATTTATTCAATCACTAAGTTAAAACACAACTAAAGAAAGAGGAACTTGGAATAACTTAACTCTATTGGATTATTTTGCTACTTATCAGAAACTGTTCCAATGTAGTAATATCCTACAAACACACTCTTTGCAAAAGGCAAATTCAAAAAATAGATTATCTCATATACTCTCCTTTAATCCAGAGGAAAGATCATCCGAAGACAATTTTGTGAGAAAACTTAGAGAAAGAGTATAGCAGCTAGGAGAGATTCGCTGCCTTCCAACCATGCTTGAGATCTCAGTCTGGGCTGCAACTCATAGGGCATTGTTTAGATTTTGTATTGTATCTCACTCTTTGACGTGATCTTTCTGAAATTCCTCACACCCTTGATCAGCCTTGAGACTGGGTCTAATCCATCCATAAATTTTCCAGTCAGTCACTGAATTGTGTTCTCAGCCGTCTCTGGATGGTATGTCATTTTCTTAGAGATGAACAAACTGTCTTACCTAAAGGTTAAAAATATCTGTAAATGTGTTATGTGATGCCTAAAGGAATGGTAGAAGCAGATTCAATAGTACCTTTCAAAAAGTAATTGGATAAATTCTTGAAGGAAAGTAATTCAATGACTAAGAGTAAGAGCAGAAGAATGAAGCAAGTAACTCTTCCAAAGAGATAGTAAAGGCAAAAAAGTTGAATAATGGCTTTTGTTCTGTGTAATTCTTTCACTTCAGGTTGGGTACAGGAGCGGAAAGGCATATAAAGATGTTAATGGTACAAATGCAAGATAAGAATACCAATTTGTATTTATAAAGCTCCTTTAGTGCAATAAAATATTAAAAATGAGTTTTCTGAAGCAAATCTTGTCATTGAGCCATGTAGGGATGACAAATAGGTTTTGAGGGTTGTTTTAAAGAAGGAAGCAGTTAGACATCTGGAAAGACTTAAACAGAGAATTTCAAAGTGTAGGGCCTAGGCAGCTGCTTGTTTGCAAAATATAAGACTTTATAGTTCACTGGACAGTACATTAAGAATCCAAAATTGGCAAAATAAAATGCAGAATACAGATGGTAGTAGTGAGTGGTGTTTTTTCAGATTAGAAGATATACAATGGTGTTTCCTGGGGGTCAATATTAGGGCCATTACTGTAAAGCAGTTAATTATAAAATATGATTTATAAAATAGTAAGGCCCAGAGGGTTAGGGGTGGCAGTGTGTATCGAAATTTAAACCTTCATTAAAACTGCTTGCCATAGGTCATCGACACCACATCTCAAGAACAGTGAGCCTTGGACCATGGAGGTCAGGTGCCAATGTCCAAAATCAAACTGAATGTTAAATATGGAGAAGATCCACAGTTTGTACTGGAGATCCAGGACAGCCGTTAAACAGTCCTTTAGGCACAGTTGAAGAAAACATCCGTATTCCATACGAATGAGTAATTAGCTGATACCCAAGTTATAAGGTTTTGACATTGTGGGTCAAAACGCTCTTGTCCTTTCAATTATTTCAGCTGTGAAGTGTTATGTGCAAGGTCAGGTACTTTGGCACATGCCACCAGTTGGAATCTGTCTGACTGATATGGTTTAGAATCTTCAAATAAAATAACCAACGCTCTCCAAAAACTGATAATGTAATTAGCAACCATTATCTAAACTTATACATCATGTGAAGTTTAACGGGATGAAAGTGACAAAATTTTCCAGAGCCCAAAAATAATTGAGGAGACTGCAGTCTGGCATTGTTGTTTTCCACGCAGGCAGCGTGGCATTATTTCACCTGTTAAGTTGCATCATTCCCAGAAACAGCCAGTGCTAATGCACTATTGAGTCATTGCCTAGGTCAGCAGGGGCCTCAAGTTTGTGAAGGTTAGCTTCTCTTACAGAGGAAGCACCATCTGGCTGGAGAAGATGCTGGGATATTTTTGTGAAAGAGAGTCTGAAGAGAAAGAAGACCAGGGGAGACAATGTGCTCCAGAGCTCTCAAATGGGGCCTTAGTTGATGAGGAGCAGTCATATGACCATGAAACAAGAGACCAACAAACGTCCAGACAAATTTTAACACTGTGGGACAATATAACTGTGGTAACCAATGCCCTGAGAAGCTGTATGTACTTCCACAAAACTCTCAAAGATGTCTCTGAGTGAAAAAAAGGCTGTAAATGTATCAGCAAATTCCATATCCCACCAATGACACCACTACCCTCACATACTGTTTATCGCATCAACCCTCCTGCATTTATGTAGGACCAATCTCAATCAAATGCAGTAAATACCCAATACTCAGCCCCACAGAGTTAGCAATGCTGCAAGTTTTATACCCATATCACACAGCTATTCAACCATGACAGGTATTCAACCCAACTACACTGCACTGCACTTACTGATATGCTCCCCTTGTACTTACAGAACACAGTGATGTATAACTAGAAACAAGATCGCACCAGTAAGATTGGCTGTCAGGTAGATGAACAGCTTGGGTGGTGTGAACATTTGTGAGAAACAATTAGGTCCCCACAAGGACAGGAGCTGCCTCCTTTTGCAGCTGTAGAAACCACCTTAAGCGTGAAATAAACCAGTTTACTTTTTCCTCAGAAGTTGGAAGATCAGACTTATACCATTCATACCAGCTTGTTGCCAAGCAAACTCAGTCTTGGTGCCATCGGGGCTTTGAATACCCATGTTCAAAGAGGATTGCAGAGTACCATAACATTCCACAAACTGGTCCTCCGACAAATTATTTGTGGAGTGACATACCAAGAGACTGGCACCAACTCCGCAGAGCATGAAATTGTTGTCTTCTCCCAGAATGACTGCATTTGTTTTATCTCTCACTATGCTGACAAGTAGACCTGTCCTGTTGAACAGCTGGTAATGGGTCTAAAGCTATTGAGAGGTGGATATGAGATTGGCAATGTGAAGTAGGTATGGGTGAAGTAAAGGTGAGGTGATGGTCGTGATTGAAAAATTACTGTTAAGTAATTGAAACTGGTGAGTTGAGCAGTGTGAGGCTATTAGTTCAACTGTAGATATGAAAATTGAAGCGGCATTTATTGACGAAGACCATTCACTGGAGGTCATTGAACTTGTTATTACATTGCATTTGGGTCCTTGAGGCTATGTTACAGGGATTATCTGAGATGGTTATTTTCTCCCAAGCATTGGCAGGGTCTGCTTAGAGGACCTCCTGGTCAATCAAATGCATTTGATTGATTTTTTTTTATGTTTTGAGCATCCTAAGTGATATTTTATTCAGGAAAGTTATGACAATTTATATATATAGTTCACTTGTTTGTCATTTTGTTTTAGATTAGATTCCCTACAGTGTGGAAACAGGCCCTTCAGCCCAACAAGTCCACACCGCCTCTTGAAGCATCCCACTCAGACCCCTCCCCCTATAACCCACACACCCCTGAACACTGCGGGAAATTTAGCATGGCTAATCCGCCTAACCTGCACATCTTTGGACTGTGGGAGGAAACCGGAGCACCTGGAGGAAACCCAGGCAGACACGGGGAGAATGTGCAAACTCCACACAGACAGACGCCTGAGGCGGGAATCGAACCCGGGTCCCTGGCGCTGTGAGGCTGCAGTGCTAACCACTGAGCCACCGTGCTGCCCCAAGTTGATAACTGTGCTTTATGCCTTCTGCTTTATTAAAGGACGTCTATTTGTTTTCAAAGACTAAATAGAAATGTTTTTGGTCCATTGGATTGTGCACTGCATAATATCAATTATCAAATTATATTTCATGTTGTTTGTCCTGGATGCACTGCTGCAAAATTTACTGAAGCTTCAGGCTAAGAGAGACATCCAAAATCTTGCTAACTTGGGTCATATATGAGAGGGTAGTCAATGGAACCTAAACATGGCAGGATGAAAAGGTTTGGAAGGAACCCAAACCATGACAACAGCAAAGTCTTAGCAGTTGCAGAATAAGGAAGAAAAAGTAACATTCTCATTGGCCAAAAGCAGGCCAAATGCAGTGACATCAAAGCTTGGACTTGGATGCTCCCTAATGAGATGTACCAGGTTGATGTAATTCAAGTCCAGCTGCCTCACTATTGAACCGATTAAATGGGATAGTGACTCCACAGGGCAGCTTTGATATAGACTTACTTAAAATTAGATTTCTGGAAATACACACTGGGCACATAAAGTACTTAATATTCATAGAAGCTATACTGAGACTTCAATTAAGAAATCCTGACATAGTAATCTGAATAATTAAAAATGTTCGCAATCAATCTTGGCATACCACCGTATAATTGGTGGCATAATTATATTAGCATGTGAATACATTCCAGCATTCCATTAATTCTTTAATTTCCCTACACCTGATGTACAATAGTCTATAACTTTCTCCTAATATTTCTTTTCAGCCCCATCTAACATCTTGGTGTATTGTTTCCCACGAACAATTAGCCCTGAAAATACTTACTGCCACAATGCCTATCCTTAGACCTGTGAAAATGTAAATGGATGCATGCCTGAGCCAATGTTTGAATTTTGTGGAGTGTTGCTTGTTGGGAAGATATCTTCGTGTGAATGTCATTATTTCAAATACAGAAAATTATAATGAATTTCTTTTCTTCCACAGCACCACTTTAGGGGCAGCACAGTGGCTCAGTGGCTAGCACTGCAGCCAAACGGCGCCAGGGACCCAGGTTCGAATCCAGCCTCAGGCAACTGTCTGTTTGGGGTTTGTACATTCTCCCCGTGTCTGCATGGGATTCCTCCGGGTGCTCTGGTTTCCTCCCACAGTCCAAAGATGTGCAGGTTAGGTGGATCGGCCATGCTAAATTTCCCGCAGTGTTCGGGGCTGTGTGGGTTATAGGGGGAGGGGTCTGAGTGGGATGCTTCAAGAGGCAGTGTGGACTTGTTGGGCTGAAGGGCCTGTTTCCACACTGTAGGGAATCTAATCTAATCTACTTTTAAAACTAAAAAAAATGTGCTTCACTCTTCTTGTGATTTTTATTCTTTTACAGCACTCTTTGATAGTTAGATATCCTCTTTGATTTTAGAATCATAGAGTCATATAGCATGGAAATAGACCATACAGTCCAACTAGTTCATTGCTGAACATGTTCTCAAACTAAACTATTCCCATCTGCCAGTGTTTGGCCTATATCCCTCCAAACCTTTCCTATCCATGTACTTATCCAAATGTCTTTTAAACATTGTAACTGCACCTGCATCCACCACTTCCTCTGGCAGCTCATTCCACACACTAACCACTCTCTGTGTAAAAATGTTGACCTTCATGTCCTTTTTAAATCTTTCTCCTGTCATCATAAAAATATGTCCCATAGTTTTGAAGTCCCCTACCCTAGGAAAAGACCAAACTGTTCGCCTTATCTGTGCCCTGCATAGTTTTATAAAGTGACAGTCCTGAAGAAGGGTAATACCGGAAACATTGGCTGCTCCTTTCCTCTAGGTGCTGCCTGGTTTGCTGTGTTCTTACGGCCTCCATTTTGTCTACCTTGGATTGCAGCATCTGCAGTTTATTTGTCTCTCTCTCTCAGCCTATCCAACCTATTTTTATAACTCAAACACTCCATTCCTGGTAACATCTGGGTAAATCTTTTCTGAACCAGAACTGCACACAGGACTTCAGAATAGGCCTCACCGACACCCTGTACAACCTCAACATGACTTCCGGACTCCTATACTCAAAGGTCTGAGCAATGAAAGCAAGCGTGCTAAATGCCTCCTAAATGCACCCAAAGTCTCTCTGTTCTACAACAATACCCAGGCCCTTCCCATTAGCTATATAAATCCTGCCCTTATTTGTTTTACCAAAATCCAATGCCTCTCATTTATCCAAAACTTGTTTTGCCTTTCCTCAGCTCATTGACCCAATTGATCAGCATCTCTTTGCATTCTTAGATAACCTCTTTCACTGTCCACTATACCACCGTTTTTGTTATCATCTGCAAACTTGCTAACATGCCCCCCTATATTCTCATCCAAATCATTTATATTGTTTGTTTTCCTCACATCAAGTCTCTTTATGTTGCTCCCCCCCCTCACTCTCTCTCTTTATCATCTCATATTGACTGTTACCATCCTCTCAGGAATTATATAACACCACTCCCATTGGTTTTATTTTCTGTAGTTTGAGATTTTGTTACTGCTCATCTTTGTTTCCTGCTTCATTTCAGTAAATTTCTAATATTGCTGCTGTGTTTTCTTTAATGCCATGTGATTTAATTTTATCCACGAGACACTGGTGTGGTACCTCAACAAAATCTTTTTGAAAATCCATTTACTCAAGAAAGGTCTCACTGCCTTTATCAAAAGACACCATTGTCTGATCAGAAAACACTATTATAACTTGACCCACACAAATACACCCTGGCCATTGTTGATTAATGCTTGCTTTTGTAACTGAGGAATAATTTTAGCTGGTTTCACAGTCTCTAAAAGCTTCCCACTACTGACATTAAGCCAGCTGATATACAGAGATTTCCAAAATGAAATTGAATTCTGCAAATCCCAACATTATTCATTGTTAGAGATTTGTCAGGCACAGAAATAGCAACTCATTGATGATGATAAGCTATGAACACAATTTGAAAACATGTGGTGTAGGAATTACAAATAAACCCTGGTACATCTTTTAACCCTAAACCACCAACATGGCCATGTGCTGAAATCAGCAGTTTTCGGGGATTTCTAAGATAAAGGGGGCAAGGAAGAATTATGGTAAGTAAACTAAAGGAAAATCCAAAGTTAGTTTACCAGTTCATTAAGAATATTGAGTGAAAGAGTCGGGTCCATTAAAGACTACATTGATAATTTATACATGGAACCAGAGGACATAGATAAGGTTCTAGATGAATTGTGTCAATTCACTTTTGTGTCAGTTTTCACTAGTGAAACAGACATTGTGGGTAGAGTTTAAGAGCAGGGATGTTATGCTAGAACAAATAAAAATGAAATTTGTCAAACCTAACTCTAATCCTAACCCAACAATTTCTGTTTTTATTTCCTTCAGATTTCCAGCATTTACTGTGCTTTGTGATATATTAGGTTATGCTGGAACTGCCTTAAACATTGGTTAGGCCCCTGCTAGAGGATTGTGTACAGTTCTGGAATCCACGTTATAGGACGGATATGATTTCACTGGAGATGGTGCAGAGGAGATTTGCCAGGACATTGCCTGGGCTGGAGAGTGTTAGTTATGAAGAGAGATTGGATAGACTCATTTCCCAAGAAGAGTCACCAGTCCCAAACATTTATTTTGCTTCTTCTCCACACATGCTGCCAGATCCGCTGAGCTTTTCCATCAATTTCTTGTTTTGATTTGTTTTCAGATAGACTGATGTTGTTTGCATTGAAGCAGTGGAGACTGAGAAGAGACATGATTGAAATGTATAAAATTATGAGGGGCGTAGACTAGATAGATAGAAAGAAACTTCCCCTGGAACAACTCAGCAGGTCTGACAGCATCTGTGGAGAGAAAACAGAGTTGTGATTTCTGAAGAGGAGTCACTGGCCTCAAAAGGCTAACTCTGTTTTCTCTTGACAGATGCTGACTTAACTGTTGAGTTTCTTTAGCAATTTCTGTTTTTGTTTCAAAGTTCTAGCATCCACAGTTCTTTGTTTTATTCAAGAAATATTTCCCCTTAGCAGAGGTATCAATGTTTAGGGTTACAGATTTAAGGTAAAGAGGGGATGTGAAGAAATATTTTCTTCACCCAGACGGTGGTGGGAATCTGAAACTCACTGCACAGGCAGAAACCATCATAATATTTATGATGCCTCCAAGGCTATAGACTAAGTATGGAAAGTGGGATCAGAATAGTTTGGGGCTTGTCTTTGACTGGCACAGACTCAATGGGCTGACAGGTCTTTTTCTGTGCTGTAGACCTTTAGGACTCTATGATTCTATAATACAATTCTGTTATAGAACATAGAACATAGAACATAGAACAGTACAGCACAGAACAGGACCTTCAGCCCACAACACCATTTAAAGCTTAAAGGGAAAATCAGAGAAAAAAAATTCTCAATGTCAGAATTCAGATTTCTTTCATCTCACAATATCTTCATGACTTTCTCATGATTGCCCACAACAAGAAAGTTCACTTCTGGTACGGATGTTGAAAATCTCTTTTGCACTTTCAGAGAGCTTCCATATCCTCTTCGTAGTGCAGAGACCCGAATGATGCACTGAGTCCTAGAAAGTTTTAACATAACTTCACCACTTTTCGATTTTGTACTCCCAAGAAATAAATCCCAATGCTTTGGTAGCATTTTGATTACTTCACTGACCTGCCTTTAATGATTTTTCACCTGTACCTCTAGTTCCATAGAACATAGAACAGTAGAACATAGAACTACAGCACAGAACAGGCCCTTCAGCCCACAATGTTGTGCCGACCATTGATCCTCATGTATGCACCCTCAAATTTCTGTGACCATATGCATGTCCAGCAGTCTCTTAAATGACCCCAATGACCTTGCTTCCACAACTGCTGCTAGCAACGCATTCCATGCTCTCACAACTCTCTGTGTAAGGAACCCGCCTCTGACATCCCCTCTATACTTTCCACCAACCAGCTTAAAACTATGACCCCTCGTGCTAGCCATTTCTGCCCTGGGAAATAGTCTCTGGCAATCAACTCTATCTATGCCTCTCATTATCTTGTATACCTCAATTAGGTCCCCTCTCCTCCTCCTTTTCTCCAATGAAAAGAGACCGAGCTCAGTCAACCTCTCTTCATAAGATAAGCCCTCCAGTCCAGGCAGCATCCTGGTAAACCTCCTCTGAACCCTCTCCAAAGCATCCACATCTTTCCTATAATAGGGCGACCAGAACTGGACGCAGTATTCCAAGTGCGGTCTAACCAAAGTTTTATAGAGCTGCAACAAGATCTCACGACTCTTAAAATCAATCCCCCTGTTAATGAAAGCCAAAACACCATATGCTTTCTTAATAACCCTGTCCACTTGGGTGGCCATTTTAAGGGATCTATGTATCTGCACACCAAGATCCCTCTGTTCTTCCACACTGCCAAGAATCCTATCCTTAATCCTGTACTCAGCTTTCAAATTCGACTTTCCAAAATGCATCACCTCGCATTTATCCAGGTTGAACTCCATCTGCCACCTCTCAGCCCATCTCTGCATCCTGTCAATGTCCCGCTGCAGCCTACAACTGCCCTCTATACTGTCAACGACACCTCCGACCTTTGTGTCGTCTGCAAACTTGCTGACCCATCCTTCAATCCCCTCATCCAAGTCATTAATAAAAATTACAAACAGTAGAGGCCCAAGGACAGAGCCCTGTGGAACCCCACTCACCACTTATCTGGCTGAATAATGGAGATGTGGGAATCAATTTTAAAAATCTGGTGCTTTGCTCAATTAGCTATGGGAAATCAAACAGTACTGTACAGAAATCTCTCTTCAGCGATTACGTGGGATAATCACAGGGATGGAAGAGGATTTAATTGGTCTGTGCAGGAGCTGAGCTAAAAAAGTTAAATTAACATTTCTGGTCCCACATTTTACACATTCATTTTTATTAGGTCTATTTACTGTTGTTGGAGAAATTACTCATCATTATGCAGGGAAGTTTGGAGTCATTTTATTTCCATATTTAGAGTTGATGGGATGTGGTGCCATTGACTGTGAGCACGGATATCGATGTCCTCCATTCAAAGCAAGCTAACTACCTTTCATTCTCTCCCAACAGAGATCAGCAGGCAGCACAAGCACTCAGCCTTCTAGGTTTACCAGTTTCCCAATGGGGCAAAGTGCCGCCAACTACACGGGCATCATTTTTGGGCATTACAAGTCAACTCTAAACTGAATCTAAAAGGGATTCTATTCCCTCAATGCCAGTATCTAGTGAGTCATGTGAGGTCAATGCCTGAAAGCCTGACAGTGATCATGCTGGCTTCATTCTGTGACAGTCCACTATTGTACTACATTCAAATCACCCCATTAAATGAAATGGTGGATTCTGAGCAACAACTATCCACTGATGACTCCAGTGCATAATGCAGGTGGTAGACAATGAAATCCATTGTTGCCAGTTGCAGTGAGAAAGAGCTGAAGCACATCTTCTGTTGCCCTCATGGCTTTGGTGGAACCCTGCAGTACTCAGCAGAGTACGTGACACAACTCGGCATGATGAAGAAACAGTGCACAACCCCAGCTGCAAGGTGAGCAGCAATGGAGCAGAGGCATGAAGGAAAAGAAGAGGAAGTGGAAGGCAGGAAATAACCTAGACAGCCCTATTTCAGCTGGTTTGTTAGAAACCCCGTCTGTGTTTGATACCAATAATTACAAGCCCAATTCTCCATTCACCAACTGTTTCAAATTTACCTTCTGGCTGTCAATGACTACCAGAGTCCCCTTAGCTACATTGAAAATATACAAGTCCCTCCAAGGTAAATATTTTAAACGATTAAATCCAATAATTCCATATTGTATGAATGCTATGCACTCTTTCAGTGCTTGTCATGGGTGTATTTGCGTGTGTCATAGTTTTCCTACACTGTATGATCCCAGTGACTGCAGCATAGCTGATGGTTGCTTGATGATGTTCAGTGGGAGAGTCTGCAGATGGCCCTGGTGGATGACATTGAGCAGCTCTACCTTCAAGGCCTAGCTAAGGACTGCTTCAGCATGGGTTCCCACAGCCTGGGTCACTGGCTAACAGGTAACAACACGGGCCTGACTTGTGGCAAGGGCACAGGGAGATGAATGCTGCCTTCTTCGGAGAGTCAACAGGTTAGTGAGTGCCCTATGGAACTACTGCCATACTCTGGGCAGAACGTGCACAGTCCTCGCAGTCTGTTAGAGGATAGGCTGCTGAAATCTCTGCAAGCCCGTTTGCACACGGTAATACACAGACAAGGCAGATTTTATGGCAGCAAGCTGACCTTGCACAGCTTCAACCTGTGTTGCACTGAAAAATCATACAGTAGATTCATTTTATTATTTTGTTATCACATTTTATTATCCACCACCTGCTGTGGCAGGATTCAAACATTATCTGGGTCTCTGGATTAATAGTCCAGAGGTAATACCACTAGGCCATCGTGTCCCCCAAAAATTTCTGTAAGTTTTGAAAATTCAGGAAATTTTTCTGAATAAGGGTCCCGATTCCTGCTCGTCTGATGCTGCCTGGTCTGCTGTATTTCTCCAGCTCCACACTGTGTCATCTCTGACTCCAGCACTGGCTGTTCTTACTACCTCAAAGAGACTGTGGACTGCAGTGTCACAGTTTCTTGAAAGTGGTATCACTGGTAGATAGGAAAATGAAGAAGACATCTGGTACGCTTGCCTTTATTGGTCAGTATATCGAGTATAGGAATTGGGAGGTCATGTTGCACATTAGTTAGGCCACTTTTGGAATACTGAATGCAAATCTGGTCTCCCAGCTATAGAAAAGATGTTGTGAAACAGAAAGGGCTCAGAAAAGATATACAAGGATTTTGCCAAGGTTGGAGGGTTTGATCGGTAGGGCAAGGCTGAATAGGCTGGGGCTACATTTCCTGGAGCATCAGAGGCTGTGGGGTGACCGCAGAAGTTTATAAAATCATGAGGGGTATGGATTGGGTGAGTAGACAAGATCTTTTTCCAAGGGGAGGGGAGTCCAACACCAGAGGGCATAGATCTAAGGTGAGAAGGGAAAGATTTAAAAGGAGCCAGGGTGGCGTGTGTATGAACTGCCAGAGGAGGTGATGGAGGTGGATACAAAAAATACAACATTTAAAAAGCATCTGGATGGGTATATGAGTGGGAAGGGCTTACAGGGATATGGTCTAAATGCAGACAAATGGGACTAGATAAATTCAGGATACCTGGTCGCATGGACAAGTTGGACTGAAGGGTCTGTTTTCATGCTGTACATCTCTATGACTCTATGACTCTATTCTGCAACATGGTTGGATCCACAATTGCACACAAGTGTTGAAAAAATTGGGCTTTTTGTAAAATCCTCTGTTAATTGATCCTACACTTCTCCATGTCCCTTGACATGGAGCACAGATATTCTGTCAAGCCTGGCTGTGCACCTGACCATATTACTCCGCCTGCACCAAAGCCTTTCTCTGTATGACCAGCCATGGAAGTGCTCCGATGAGTTACTTGTAGCAGAAATCGTTCACCCTCCAGCGAATTGGCATTGGCACTGACATTGATCAAGCGACAGCGCTGTGCTCGAACATCTTCACCCTCTGTTTGCTGTTCCCCCAGGCCCTGGCCAGACTGTGTTCCTCAGCCATTTGAAAGGAGAAGGGCACATGGGTAAGCTTAGGGGACATCAAAAAGTGAACAGATGACAGCCCTCCGTGGCAAGAACCTTCCTGCGGAGTCTTTTAATGTGAGGAAGCTGTCAAAACTCCAATTAACTAATTTACACAGCTTGACAACTGATTTTATCTTGTATTTAACTATTTATGAACAGACAGATAGAAAATAGGTGCATGAGTAGGCCATTTAGCCCTTTGAGCCTGAGCCGCCATTCAATATGATCATGGCTGATCAGCCACGGGGACTATTATCAGCTCCTTCTTGAATATATCTAATGAACTACTCCCAACAGCTTCCTGTGGGAGAGGATTCCACAGGTTCTCAACTCTCTGAGTGAGGAAATTCTTCCTCATCTCAGTCATAAATAGCTTACCCCTTATTCTTAGGCAGTGACCACTTGTTCTGGACTTCTCCAACATTGGGAACATTTTTCCAACATCTAGCCTGTCTGGTCCCATCAGGATTTTGTATGTTTCTGTGAAATCCCCTCTCATTCTTCTAAATTACCATGAATACAAGCCTAGCCGATCCTGTCTTTGCTCATATGTCAATCCTGCCATCCTGGGAATCAGTCCGGTGGACCTTTGCTGGATGCCCTCAATAGCAAGAATGCCCTTGCTCAGGCTAGGAGACAAAAACTTCACACAATACTAAAGTAATGGCCTCACCAAGACCCTGTTTAACTGCAGCAAAACATCTTTACTCCAATACTCAAATGGTCTCGCTATGAAGAAGAGTACGCCTTTAGCTTTCCTCACTGCCTGCTGCACCTGCATGTCAATCTTCAGTAACTGTTCCACCATGGCACCCATGTCCCGTCGTACCTCACTTTTTCCAAAACTGCTGCCACTCAGATAATAATCAGCCTTTCTGTTTTTATGAGCCAAATGTAAAACTTCACATTTATCCACATTATATTGCATTTGCTAAGTATTTTTCCACTCAGCCAGTCTGAACAAGTCATTCTGTAGCCTCTTAGTAATCTCCTCACAACACAGCCTGCCACCCAGCTTAGTATCATTAGAAAATTTAGAAATGTTGCATTCAAATCCTTTGTCCAAATCATTAATATATATTGTACATTTGTATAAATATGTAATATCTTTATTTCACAAACCTTCAGAAGTTGTAATTTTTAAATTCATTTGTGGGATGTGGTTGTGGCTGTCTAGCAAGCATTGAATTTCTGGTCAATGATAACCTGCAGGATGTTGATAGTGGGGTTTTCAGTAATGGTAACACCATTGAACATTAAGCAGCAGTGGTTAGATTTTCTCTTGGTGATGGTTAGGGCTTATTATTTGAGCAGCGTGAATGGTACTTGCCACTTGTCAGCCCAAACTTGGATATTGTCCAGATCTTATTTGCATTTGGAATTGAGCGCTTCAGTATCTGAGGAGTCTCAGATGGTGCTGAATGTTGTGCAATCATCGACGAACATCCCTACCTCAGACCTTATGATGGAGGGACGGTCATTGATGAAGCAGCTAAAGATTGTTGGGCCTAGGACACTACCCTTAGGGACTCCTGCAGAGATGTCCCAGAACTGAGATGACTGACCTTCAGCAATGGTGAGCATCTTCCTATGTATCAGGTATGATTCTAAACAATGGAGAGTTTACTTCCTGACACCCATTGATTCCAGTTTTGCTAGGGCATCATGATGCCACACCCAGTCGATTCTTTCACTTAAGATTTTAAAATGAAATTAATATAAGTGATATGCTTACATAATTAACAGAATGATTGTGAGGATTATATTCCAAGTAATACTGCTGAATGTCAACAGTGCTAACTACACCTTCAACAAATTAAATGTTCATTACAGGATAACTTCATCAACTTTATCAACGTGTTGAATCTATTACTAGGGACAGAATAATATTATCACACCTCTAAGCACAGCAGCCTGATGTGAAAAAAGAACAATTAGGATATATTTTAACAAGTTCCAAATAGGGTGAGCTAGTTGACAACATCCTATTTATTTGAGCGTGAGCAGGACAGAGATGAAAGGATGACAGTGTTACACAGTGTTGTACATATGAGAGGAGACCAGGGCAGAATATTGCCAGGCTCTGAGCTGTGTGAACTACAGTGAGATGAGTGATAGAATCAGGCGAGATGTTTATCAACGTCAATTTTGATGTTGATATCATCACATTGCATTTTGTTAGCTTTTCTCAAGCAGGGGCTGAAATTCTTACTAGGCAACAGTGAGTTTGCAATTGATGCTCATCATAGTTTTTTAAGTGCCTTGGTAACAGTCTAACTCACCATTGGCTGTGATCCTACCAAACTCGCCTCGGAGACTAGTCATTGGGAAAACCCAACATGGAAATGAGAGAAGGTTGTTGCTGATTTCAACTTGTCACTTTCTCCAAAAGACTTCCATCTTGCCCATGGACAAACTGAAGAGCAAGGCAAAATTCACCACATATACCATTCCATTATAGACAATGGTCTTCCAACTTCACCTTATCACCATCCTGGCATTCTCCAATGCATCGATACAGTTACGAGGAAGGGTCACTGGACCCAAAATGTGAACTCTGATTTTTTTCTTCACAGATGCTGCCAAACCTGCTGAGCTTTTCCAGCAACCTCTGTTTTTGTGCATTGACACTGCGACCTACAAGAGCCATCTGGTCTAGCAGGACACATCAGCAGAGTACAGCTGCATTAGGTACAGGGAAAGGAACCCATTATACATTAAGCTCCCTGCCCATGCTAGCCCTCTTCTCTCTCTGTGTGACTGCAGCATGCAGCTCACTCTGCATTGGCACCTGGTATGGTCACACAATCAGGCAAGTGAGCATGCCACACAGGCCTTAGTCAAAGGCACGTACATCTTGCCTAATGCCAATGTGACACATCAGTCTGGCCCCTGTGCCGCGTAGCAACAGCACTTGTACCAAACAAACAGCATCTTGCTTCTGAGGCTTTATAAGGCTCTAGTTAGGCCCCATTTAGAATACTGTGTCCAATTTTGGTCCCCACACCTCAGGAAGGGCATACTAGCACTGGAGCGTGTCCAGCGGAGATTCACACGGATGATCCCTGGAATGGTAGGTTTAACGTATAATGAACGGCTAAGGATCCTGGGATTGTACTCATTAGAGTTTAGAAGGTGTAGGGGAGATCTAATAGAAACTTTCAAGATAATGTATGGTTTAGAAGGGGTGGACGCTAGGAAGTTGTTTCCGTTAGGCGGGGAGACTAGGACCCGTGGGCACATCCTTAAAATTAGAGGGGGTAAATTTGAAACTGAAATGAGACGACATTTCTTCAGCCAGAGAGTGGTGGGCTTGTGGAATTCATTGCTGCAGAGTGCAGTGTAGGCCGGGACGTTGGATGCCTTCAAGGCAGAGATCGATAAATTCTTGATCTCAAAAGGAATCAAGGGCTACGGGGAGGGTGCAGGGAAGTGGTGTTGAAATGCCCATCAGCCATGATTTAAATGGCAGAGTGGACTTGATGGGCCAAATGGCCTTACTTCCACTCCTATGGTGTTATGGTCTTATCTGCAGCAAGCTGCAAGTCTGAGGGAGAGAGATTCATGGGGACACCTGTCAGTCAGGAAGGGCCATACCTGCATATCAGTCCTGAACTTCAACCACAGTCAGGAGTCTGGTTAGGGTGGTATTGCACAGGAGACCCTGTCTCTATGCTTTAGGGAATGGGTCACAATCAATCTTCATGGGGAGGTTCTGTCAGTCATGGTGTTTGCTGGTCAGGTGTCTGGACAAGTGAGGGTTGGCGCTGGCTGGTCAGAACACTTGACAAGGTGTGCCATTCACAGAGATTAAGGGGGAAGGTAGTGGGAGATGGGGTGAGGGAGCTAGCAAAGTGGAGACGACAGGTCATATGTACATGGCCTGGTCATAATAACCTGGGGAAGTGTGAGGTCTGTGGGATTGACAGATTGGGCATATAGAGAGGAGAGTCTGATGTTGGGGGGCGGGGGGAGGGCGTCTCAGCACCATGTTAATACTGAAGCTGAAAGTCACCGACAGAGGACCCAGAATTGTTTCAGTAGGAAAGCACAAGGACAGTGTGCAGCTTTGAGGAGGCTGTAGGGAGAAACCGGGGAACTGTAGACCTGTGAGCCTGACTCTGGTTGTGGGTAAATTGTTGGAAGTGATTATAAAAGATAGGATTTATGGACATTTAGAGAGGCAAAAATTGGTTAGGGACAGTCAGCATGGTTTTGTGCAAAGAAAATTGTATCTCACAAACTTGATTTAGTTTTTGGAGGAAGTTACCAAGAAGGTTGGTAATGGCAGAGCAATGCACATTGTTTATTTGGATTTTAGTAAATCCTTTGACAAGGTTCCACATGGTAGGCTAACTAGTAAAATTACACCACATGGGATTCAGGGTGGGCTCTCCAATTGGATACATAATTGGTTTATCGGCAGGAGACAGAGAGTAATGGTGGGCTGTGGCCAGCAGTGTTCCACAGGGATAGTTTCTGGATCCTCTTTTGTTTGTCATTTATATAAATGGTTTGGATGAGAATATAGATGCATGGCTAGTAAGTTTGTGGATGACACCAAGATTCGTGGCATTATAGACAGCGAGGAAAGTTTTCTAAGATTATGAAGGGATCTTGATGGGTCAATGGGCTGAAAAATGGCTGATGGAGTTCAATCTGGATGAATGTGAGGTATTGCATTTTGGTACAACAAACAAGGGTAGGGCTTATACAATTAATGGTAGGGCCCTGGGTAGTGTTGTAGAACAGAGGGACCTAGGAGTACAGGTAAATAATTCTTGAAAGTTTGCTTCACATATAGACCAGATGGTTAAAAAGGCATTTGGCACACTTGCCTTCATTGTTCAGTCCTTTGAGTACAGGGGTTGGGACATTAAATTGAGGTTATACAGGACTTTGGTGAGGCCGCTTCTGGAATACTGTGTCTAGTTCTGGTTGCCCAGCTATAGGAAGGATATTATCAAACTGGAGAGGGTTCAGAAGTTCACCAGCTTCAAAATCTCCCCCTCCCCCACCGCATCCCAAAACCAGCCCAGTTCGTCCCCTCACCCCACTGCACCACACAACCAGCCCAGCTCTTCCCCCCCACCCACTGCATCCCAAAACCAGTCCAACCTATCTCTGCCTCCCTAACCGGTTCTTCCTCTCACCCATCCCTTCCTCCCGCCCCAAGCCACACCTCCATCTCCTACCTACTAACCTCATCCCACCTCCTTGACCTGTCCGTCTTCCCTGGACTGACCTATCCCCTCCCTACCTCCCCACCTATACTCTCCTCTCCACCTATCTTCTTTTCTCTCCATCTTCGGTCCGCCTCCCCCTCTCTCCCTATTTATTCCAGTTCCCTCTCCCCATCCCCCTCTCTGATGAAGTGTCTAGGCCCGAAACGTCAGCTTTTGTGCTCCTGAGATGCTGCTTGGCCTGCTGTGTTCATCCAGCCTCACATTTTATTGTCTAGGGTTCAGAAGTGATTTACCAGAATGTTGTTGGGTATGGACAGTTTGAGTTATAGGGAAAGGCTGGATAGACTGGGACATTTTTCCACTGAAGCAAAGGAGGTTGAGAGGTGGCAAATAGAAGTTTGTAAAATAATGAGAGGTATAGATAGAGTTAACGGTGGTTGTCTCTTTCCTAAAATGGATAATTTCAATACTAGGGACCATATTTTTAACGTGAGAGGAGAGAAAGATTTGAAAAAATGTAAGTGGCAAATTTTTAATCAGAGGGTGGTTTGCATGTGGAATGATTTTCCTGATGAAGTGATGGATGTGAGTACAATTACAGCGTTTAAAAGATATTTGGATGGATATATGAATAGGAAAGGTTTGGAGAGATATGAGCAAGGAGCAGACAAGTGGGACTAGTTTAGTTTGGGATCATGTTTCGTATGGACTGGATGGACCGAAGGTTCTGTCTCTGTGCTGTGTGACTTTTTTTCCCGATGAGGGCCAATGCTTCCTGCACACAGGCTGTAGCAACTGCTCTTTCCTGTTCATCTGAGGCAAGCTCCTCATTGCCAATATCACAGGATCATCTCCAGTCTGGGCTCAGTGGGTACCTGATCTCTGCCAGTACTCCAACTGTCAGTGGCCAGGGGGCTTTCTCCCTCACTCACCTTGGAGCTGTCAGGGTCTGGACTCAGGGAACACACTTATAGAGCCCACATCCATGCAGCTCCAGGAGTCGGGCTTGACAATGATCCCTGCAACACATCTATATGATCATTTCAAGAGGCGAAGGAACTCTCTTTTTTCAATTTCAGAAATATACGTTACTCATAAAAAATACTCATAAAAAATATTCATAGTCACAAATGCAGTTTTGTTCTGTATAATAGCAAATCAAGGAACCAAGCACACACCAAGCCTTGTTACCATACTGTGTGCCACAACACACCCCCTGTTGATAGTCACTAACAGTTCCCATTAACAACTACTCCCCCTCCCAGCCTGATCATTAGCAACTCCTTTGTCTGTCCAACTGACTTTCTCTCTCTTTGGGCTCTAATCTATCATTTACTCCCTATCCCACCCACCTCCCTATTTCCTGCATATAAACTGACATTTTCCCAGCCACCGTCAGTTCTGAGGAAGGGTAACTGGACCCGAAACGTTAACTCTGTTTTCTCCTTCACAGATTCTGCCAGACCCGCTGAGTTTAAACAGCAACTTTGTTTTTGTTCTTGATTTACAGCATCCGCGGTTCTTCTGGCTTTTATTAAGCAAGCCTTGGAATTTGACTGTCTCCAAAGTTTCTGACTGGCATATTCCAAGGTCCGGGACTATGTGCTGAGGGCCGCACTATAGCTTGGGGCAGCTGCTGCCAAAGGGCAGTGGGGAAAGATCACTGTTTGAAGTATTCCTGCAGATGTTAAATGGGGGTCTGTTCAGTTGCCTCAAATGCATGTAAGTATAGCCTTGTGCAAGTAAGAGAGGCCTTTGGCCTGTTTGGAGGTTACGGAACTCTCCTCTGTGTGAGAGAGCCTGTTCATTAGGAAATGGGTCGACCTAAAAGGCATATGAGGCAGAAGAAGTTGCAGCCACTGGCTGGCTGTGGTGCTTGTGCTGGGTTCATGTTGGGGCTGGGTGGTATTTCTGATCTTGGAACTGGAAATCGCAGCCTACCCATCCCAAAGTGTTCCACCCAATTCTCCAGACACCGTTTTAAAATTGTTATAGAAACTAATCTCATTCACACCAACCTAATTTGCAAATTGTTTCCCTCGCAGTATTGTTTTGACAGGTGATCTAGCATAATTTGGCTTATTGTAAATCACTCTAAGACTTTATGCCAATTCCCTTATTGTTGCCATGGAGATTCTCTTGAGTTCATTGGGAACGGACAGGTGCTGCATTGATTTACAATCCAGTGATTGGCATAGGCTTGATCCCAAAATTAGATAGCCTAATGATATGGTAATACATTCAAATGAAATCAGTCATTGCAATCAACAGCCAGGAAATCAGAGGAGTGATGATGAGTTGATCTCTTAAAATTGACCTTATATCTCAGACAAAAAAGATAAGAGCAGGCCTTTGGACCTTGACAGAGCTTTTACTAAAATAGACTCAAGTTTACATATTTGCTGGAAATGAAACGTCAAAGTAAATGTTGGTGAGCAGGATAATCAGCGGCAACATATGTAGACAAAGAAAATCATAGAAAAGTACATCAGCATTTCAGTGAGAAGAAAGAAATATTACTTGTAAAAATAGTAAAACAGAAGAGATAGAAGAGACTGACAGCAAAATAAAATTCAATAAAACAAAATAAAACCTTAAGGAGGAAAACAATGGAAGAGAAGAAAAGGAAAGAGGTATGATTTTTTACAAATGGTACAATGGAACAGTGACAAAGGATGCGAAGTGAAACAGAAAGGATCTATTTTCATTCCTGGTGCAAACTAGATGGACAAAGGATCATATTACTAGTGGGAGGTGCAAATACATATTGCAATTGCACTTTGTTAAAAGCTGATTCTAAAGCAGAACAAGTGAGATGGTTAGTCCACCTGACTGAGGACATTGAGTTATCAGAGAACGACAGGCAGCTCATTATTTGTCCGCAAGCCTGTTACGTTTTAAAGTCAATCTCTCATGTAAAATGGACAAACAACATTTGAATTGGTGAGTGTACATTTGTGGAACTGCGGTCTCAATCTTGAGCAGCCTCATGTTTAGATACTGTGGTGGGATACTGCAGTTCATTATTCATAGAATCCCTACAGTGTGGAAGCAGGCCCTTCGCCCAACAAGTTCACATCAAACCTCAGAACATCCCGCCCAGACCCATTCCCATCCCCCTATAACCCACCTAATCTATACATCCCTGAACACTACAGGCAATTTAGCATGGCCAATCCACCTAGCCTGCACATCTTTGGACTGTGGGAGGAAACCGGAACACCCGGAGGAAACCCACGCAGACACAGGGAGAATATGCAAACTCCACACAGACTGTGAGGCAGCAGTGCTAACCACTCTGCCAGCATCCAGCCCGTCTCCTGGAGCTGCATGGATGTGGGCTCTATAAGTGTGTTCACTGAGTCTAGACCCTGACAGCTCCAATGGTGAATGAGACAAAAAGCCCCCTGGTCACGATCAGTAGGTGTACTGGCAGAGATCAGGAACACATGGTTGCATTTTCAGATGCTTATAACTACTGGTTTCATTTGTATATATTATCATATTACTCTGTTACTATTACTAAAGATGGGCAATAAATGCTGACCAGCTGGTGATGTCCTCCTCCATTATCCCATGAGTGAATAAAGCACAGTTGAACAAGTGAAGGCCAAGAAGAAAATCCTGTTCCACTACGATAGCAAACAGAGTTTGTGCAAAGTAAGTAGACCTGTATGGTAGAATCATCAGTCTGTGCCCCTATTTCTCAACCCTGGTTTCCATATGCTTTATTCACTGCTCTCTCAATCTGCACTGTCACCTTCAATAATTTGTTCATATATACCCCCAAGTCCAAAGCATTGCTGCAGTCCTCTAGATTTGTAACCTTTGGGTTCTGTTGTGTCTTCCTGACAAAATTAATCACTTTGCACTTCTCAACATTAAACTCCATCTGTCCTTCATCAGTCCATTCTACCGTTCAGTTCAGGTCCTATTAAAGCTTATCATTATCTTCCGCACAACTCATGACACTCATAAAGTTGTGTCATCCTCAAATTTGAAGATTGTTCCTTGAACACCTACGAATGGAAATAAACAAGGGAGCTGTGATAAACCTCTGTAAAACATTGTCTTAGATTTAATCAGAGCGTAGTGTCATTTCTGAGCATTGCACTTCAGAAAAGATGCATGAAAGAAGGTGCAAGAAAAAATACTTCTAGGAATGAGCATGTTGACTAATGTGGATATCATAGAGACTCTTCTCCATAGAATCATAGAATCATACAGCATGGAATTGGGCCCCCTCTGTCCAACTCATCCACGCTGACCAGACATCCCATCCAACTTAATCCCATTTGCCAGCATTTCGCCCTATCTAAACCATTCCACTTCCTATATCCATCCAGATGCCTTTTAAATGTAATTGTACCTGCTTCTAACAGTTCGTCTCGCAGCTCGGCCCATCCACACACCATCCTCTGTGTTAAAAAGTTAGCCCTCAGGTCCTTTATAAATCTATGTTCTCTAATTTTGGACTCCCCACCCTAGGAAAAACAAACCCTGGCCATTCGACTTATTCACGCCCCTGATGATTTTATAAACATCTATCAGGTCACCTGTCAACCTCCGATGCTCCAAGGAAAAAGTCTCAGCCTATTCAGCCTCTCCCTATAGCTCAAATTTTCCAGGCCCAGCAACATCCTCTGAAATGTTTTCGACACCCTTTCAAGTTTAGCAACATCTTCCTATAGAAGGACGACCAGAATTGTACATAGTATTCCAAAAGTGATTTCTTCTCTTACTGTGCCACAACATCTCTTGCCCACGTCTTCTTAAAATACCCTAGAGTGCAAATAGACATTTGGCCCATTGAGGATCATGACGGATTTGGACAGAGTTGATAGGGAGAAAGCAAACTCATTGTTAGAAAGGTCCCAAACTAGAGAACATTGATTTAAGGTGAATGACCGAAGAAGAAACTGTGATGTGAGGAAAGTGGTTAAATACAATGAATGGCTAAATTCTGGAATGCACTGCCTCAGGGAGTGGTGGAAGCGATTGTGGCCCAAATTTAATTATTTTTATTAGAACAAAGTTTCTATTCTAACTATCAGACCAAGCCATTTTAAAATAAAGCATCTAGGTTTTCGTTCACTATTAATGCTCTTATGTTTCAAGTGATTACATGCTTATAGGACTATTTGTCTTTTATTATGCTTTTTTCCTGTCTTTCATCTGTTAGTGTCAGTGATTAACACTCATTTCTAGGTTGGTGTGTATGCCATGCTGCTATAGGAGACAGAAACCTAATAGCTGAGCAGTGTGATGGCCTTGACTGTCACTAACAGTGTCAGCTTATTCAGTAGTTGACTACGGATGCCCATACAATAGATAGCAAGCTCTGCATTGGCACTGTTCTGACCCAACATTGTGGCAATAATGCTTCTTGATCACTGCAGACTGGCAGTGCCAGGGACTACATTTCTGGGCATAGGTATATTGACATTTGTATAACAGCCTTGGCTACTTAAGTGATCTCCCTGGCATGCCTTCTTACTTTCCATTTGTCTTCAAGCATCTTATGCCCCAGGAAACCTTAAAAGCAAACCCAATATTGCAATTTGAACTTTCAATTTGGATAAAAACCAACACAGCTTTAGAAGCATTCCTTGTGCATGAAAGCTGCCTGTCTTTTAACATCCACATTGAATAACTAGGCTTGTAAGTTAATGAAAAAGTAAGTATTACTAAGTTAAAAGGAATTGCTTTAAATAAAATGCACTGCATCATAGGACTAGCTGAGTAGCTCTCTCGAGAGCCAGTACAGACACGATGGTTAAATAGCCTCCTTCTGTTCTGTAAATGCTAAGATTTTATCATTCTATTCAGTGAAGAAGTGCCACAGGGCAGAATACAGAAAAGTTCAGGATTTTTAGGGACTGGCTTTATCATTGGAAAATGAAGCATGTGGAGCATATGAGTTACAGAGTATTTTGATGGAAGTGGACACCCTCACCAGTCTGACTGAGCTTGGAAACACTATTTGAGTGAAGGCAATTGCATAGCATCACTCAGGACATATCCTGAACCGAGCATCTCTGTGGAGTCACTTCAGCTTAACAGTCCAATTTTTTAAATATGTTGCTTTAAGCAAAGTAGAATAGTCACAGAACAGTCAATAAACAACTTTGATATTCACTGATATGGCATTGATTCCTATTATATCAGTTGTAATTGATTTGTATAATAAATTTTCATAAACAATTGTAAAAGAATTCTAATATCATAATTATTTCCTCACAAATCCACATAAGGATAACAATGTCCTAGAATTGTTAATTGGGATTCTGAATGCTGACATTAGTCAACTTGAAAAAGTGGCTGTTTCTGGGCTAATATACTATCTGTACGGATGTATTCTGCCTTGATATAGTGTTACCATTTTCCAAACTGTGATGAGTGGGAACATTTTATTCCAGGATCCAAGCAATAGCTGGTATAGCTGACTATGTTCCTTTAACATTCTGAAGTTTCTTTCAGTTGAGGTTTTGAGTTTACCATAAGTTTGACCAGGTAGGTTTGTAAAGATAGTAGAGCCATACTTAATGGGTGAGTAACGAGCTTTTAATGGTAATGTTTTCGTTAAACACTTTAAACACATCTATTGCTAGGGCTCAGAAAGCAGTGCGGGCTGTGCAATGGCATGGTGCATGTTCAGAGCAAGAATCCTGTGATGTCACAACAGAATAGCTTTTCAGGTCTGACTTGCAAGATTTAGCCACGTGGGATCTTACCAGACATTATGCATTTTGTATTCTAATGATGGTTAATCTCGAGCCTGCCTACCAGTGTAATTGTTACTAGAAACCAGTGATACCCTTTTGTTGGTGCCAGAATGAAATTAGCATCAGGAAAGGTGAAATCCATACCACAGAGCTTCTTAACTCTTCGTGGTCGCAGGTAAGCACTGCAACTTCATTATTTATTGAAAATTTTTTGAGAGCTCTGTAAATTATTTCTCCTTCTAAATTAATCCTTTCAATCTATTTCATCACGGGATCTATTAAGTCAATTTCTTTCTAAATCATTTCATAACAGACCTCATTAATTCTATTGTCTACAATAAATTGAGAAAAATTACTTTTCAATCTCATCGTCCTTGGGCTCCTCTAATCTTGTTCCTGTTTGTTCTGAGTGCAGTTTTATACTATAGAATATGTGCAACGTCAATGGAATTTTAACATATATAACAGACAGTTCTAAGACAAGAACAAATTAACCCATACATCAATATTGACTATTAATTCTTGATTCACCACATAAATCTCTGAACTATGGAGTCAGCTTATAAAAAATACAGTGCAATCTTTAATTATATGTTATTTGGGGTATCTTATCAATTTAACTTGTAGATATGTAATGACTTTTCACAGTGCATGCACTATTAATCTACAAACATCCTTTTTCTAGTCCAATAGAAGATAAAACATTTTGTTACTAAGCTCTATTGTCGGATGGAGTTGATCAAATGTGTACATGCACGACCAAGTTAAAAATTTAAGTTCTACTGGTGTTACTTTAATATTGTGCCTCATGGTATTTCTGACAGCTCAACAGCATTTTCTGTTTTAGTTGTAATATTTGAAAAATATCAAGAAAGGAAAAAGATTATGCATCTGACACTCATGACAATACTCCATGTACTGTACTAGCGAGAAATACAGACTGGAAGAGTCACAGATTGATACTTAATCTGTAGTAAGTCGACAAATATCAGTCAAATTTAGCTTTAGAGGTATGTTATTTTCTCCCCTACTTAGACTTAAGTACATGTTAAATATAAGTCAGGTTCCTGATTCCTAATTGTAACTTCCAACCAACAGTGGAACCATTCCTGTGTGGTTGAAGACAACATGAGACTCTGTCCTGGTGTCCTACATTTCAATAATGCACCAATAAATTTGGGCATACTTCTGCCCAATTTAGGCTGCTACTGTTGTGCTACTGCCAGCTATGGGATTAGTTGTGTGAGGCATTTGTTGATTAGACTGAGTTCTCATCACTATGTTCATTAATATGCGTGGCATAGTGGCTCAGTGGTTAGTGCTGCTGCCTCATAGCCCTAGCAACCTGGGTTCAATTCCAGCCCTGAGTGACTGTTTGTCTGTGTGGAGTTTGCTCATTCTCTCTGTTTCTGCTGGGTGCTTTAGTGTCCTCCCATTGTCCAACAATGTGTAGGTTAGGTGGATTAGCCTTGCTAAATTGGCCCATAATGTGCCAGCAAGGTGGATGGACATGCACTTGAAATATGAAGGGAATGCAAAAAGCAAATAGTTCTGTGAGATCTACTTTTAATTTCAGGTTTTCTTCCATTGACACATAAATGCAATAAATGCATTTTCTTTACTGTTTACTTAAAATCTGCATTTTACCAGACATACTTGGCAATTTGATTTGATTTAGAAATGATTTTTTTTTGCCGTGTCACTGGGGTTTTTGGGGTTGTTGGTTGGCATGCTGAGCTGACTGGATTTCATGCAAACATTTCACCTCCCTTCTTAGTGACATCAATAGCGCTGTGTCACCTCCATTGAAGTGCTGTTGTTCGGTCCCTCTCTGAATTTATATGATCTGGTCTGTCATGGTGGGCAGCCTTGTTTCTGGTTTTATACCATCTATTTCATTATGTTTGTTAATTGCATTGGTGGTTGAAAACGAGGCCTCCAAGAATTCTTATACTTGTCCTAATACTGTAACTTTGCCCCAGTCACATTGATGTCCTTCTATGTTGCAGTGTATTGAAGCGAGGGAAAGTTGGTACTGCTATTTTGCTGCTGTTGGTGTTCATGTATCCCGATGGCGAGTTTCCTGCCCATCTGTCCTATGTTGTGTTTCTCTCAGTTGCTGCATGGTATTTTATATATCACATTTGCCCTATGCACTGTGGATATGGGTTCTTTTGACTTTGAAAGTAATGGCAAAATGTGGCTGTTGGTTTGTGTGCTATCCTTATTCCAAGAGGTTGGAGTATTGTAGTCAGTTCTGGTGTGTTTCTAACATAGGGTAGGGTGGCCAGTGTGTTTGGGCGTACAGTGACTTCTTGATGTTTGCTTGCCAGGCGTCAATGGACAAAGCTGTTAGCATAACCATTGTTTGCAAAGGCTCTGTCTGGGTGCTCCTCTTTGTTGATGCGCAGCTCCAGGATGTTGCAGTGAGTTATCGCTTGTTTAAACAGAGTCTTGACACAGCTGTGTTTGCAGATGCTGTAGTGGTTACTGTTATAATTCAGGATTTGGTCTGTGTGTGCAGTCTTTCTGTATGAACTGCTAAGGAATTCCTTGTTATTCGTTCGTTCCACCATTTTGTCTAGAAATGTGAGTTGATTGTTGTTCTCTTCTACCCTTCAACTGCCGTCGAGACATTAACCGCCTCAACCTCTCCACCCCTCTCACTCACTCCAACCTCTCCCCCGCAGAACGGGCAGCCCTCCGCTCCAACCCCAAACTCACCATCAAACCCGCAGACAGGGGCGGCGCAGTGGTAGTATGGCGCACTGACCTCTACATCGCCGAGGCCAGACGCCAACTCTCCGACACCACCTCCTACCGCCCCCTCGATCATGACCCCACACCCGAGCACCAAACCATCATCTCCAACACCATTCACGACCTCATCACCACAAGGGACCTCCTACCCACAGCCTCCAACCTCATTGTTCCCCAACCCCGCACGGCCCGTTTCTATCTCCTTCCCAAAATCCACAAACCTGCCTGCCCTGGTCGACCCATCGTCTCAGCCTGCTCCTGCCCCACCGAACTCATCTCCACCTATCTGGACTCCATTTTCTCCCCTTTGGTCCAGGAACTCCCCACCTACGTCCGTGACACCACCCACGCCCTCCACCTCCTCCAGGACTTCCAATTCCCTGGCCCCCAACACCTCATATTCACCATGGACGTCCAGTCCCTGTACACCTGCATTCCGCATGGAGATGGCCTCAAGGCCCTCCGCTTCTTCCTGTCCCGCAGGCCCAACCAGTCCCCCTCCACCGACACTCTCATCCGCCTAGCTGAACTCGTCCTCACACTCAACAACTTCTCTTTTGACTCCTCCCACTTCCTACAGACTAAGGGGGTGGCCATGGGCACCCGCATGGGCCCCAGCTATGCCTGCCTCTTTGTAGGTTACGTGGAACAGTCCCTCTTCCGCACCTACACAGGCCCCAAACCCCACCTCTTCCTCCGGTACATTGATGACTGTATCGGCGCCGCCTCTTGCTCCCCAGAGGAGCTCGAACAGTTCATCCACTTCACCAGCACCTTCCACCCCAACCTTCAGTTCACCTGGTCCATCTCCAGCACACCCCTCACCTTCCTGGACCTCTCAGTCTCCATCTCAGGCAACCAGCTTGTAACTGATGTCCATTTCAAGCCCACCGGCTCCCACAGCTACCTAGAATACACCTCCTCCCACCCACCCCCCTGCAAAAATTCCATCCCCTATTCCCAATTCCTCCGCCTCTGCCGCATCTGCTCCCACGATAAGACATTCCACTCCCGCACATCCCAGATGTCCAAGTTCTTTAAGGACCGCAACTTTCCCCCAACAGTGATCGAGAACGCCCTTGACCGCGTCTCCCGTATTTCCCGCAACACATCCCTCACACCCCGCCCCCGCCACAACCGCCCTAAGAGGAACCCCCTCGTTCTCACACACCACCCTACCAACCTCCGGATACAACGCATCATCCTCCGACACTTCCGCCATTTACAATCCGACCCCACCACCATAGACATTTTTCCATCCCCACCCCTGTCTGCTTTCCGGAGAGACCACTCTCTCCGTGACTCCCTTGTTCGCTCCACACTGCCCTCCAACCCCACCACACCCGGCACCTTCCCCTGCAACCACAGGAAATGCTACACTTGCCCCCACACCTCCTCCCTCACCCCTATCCCAGGCCCCAAGATGACATTCCACATTAAGCAGAGGTTCACCTGCACATCTGCCAATGTGGTATACTGCATCCACTGTACCCGGTGCGGCTTCCTCTACATTGGGGAAACCAAGCGGAGGCTTGGGGACCGCTTTGCAGAACACCTCCGCTCAGTTTGCAACAAACAACTGCACCTCCCAGTCGCAAACCATTTCCACTCCCCCTCCCATTCTCTAGATGGCATGTCCATCATGGGCCTCCTGCACTGCCACAATGATGCCACCCGAAGGTTGCAGGAACAGCAACTCATATTCCGCCTGGGAACCCTGCAGCCATATGGTATCAATGTGGACTTCACCAGTTTCAAAATCTCCCCTTCCCCTACTGCATCCCTAAACCAGCCCAGTTCGTCCCCTCCCCCCACTGCACCACACAGCCAGCCCAGCTCTTCCCCCCCACCCACTGCATCCCAAAACCAGTCCAACCTGTCTCTGCCTCCCTAACCGCTTCTTCCTCTCACCCATCCCTTCCTCCCGCCCCAAGCCGCACCCCCATCTACCTACTAACCTCATCCCACCTCCTTGACCTGTCCGTCTTCCCTGGACTGACCGATCCCCTCCCTACCTCCACAGCTACACTCTCTCCACCTATCTTCTTTACTCTCCATCTTCGGTCCGCCTCCCCCTCTCTCCCTATTTATTCCAGTTCCCTCTCCCCATCACCCTCTCTGATGAAGGGTCTAGGCCCGAAACGTCAGCTTTTGTGCTCCTGAGATGCTGCTTGGCCTGCTGTGTTCATCCAGCCTCACATTTTATTATCTTGGAATTCTCCAGCATCTGCAGTTCCCGTTATCTCTCACATACGTAAACTTGTAGGCACTTCAGGGTACACTGCCACCAAACCGCTCTGTCAGTCTCTTTCCTGTTTACTTCCTATTCTGAATCTTGACACTAACAAGGAATAGCTTTCTCCTGAAGGTTGGCATTTCATTAAGATGAGGTTTGAAGAAAATCTAAACCAAAGTAATCCTTTTAAAATGTTACTGAATTTATGCAGATTTAAAATGCCACTGTGCTGTGAGAATTAACATTTTCTCAGAACTGTCCAGACTGGTGTGGAGGTTTCCTCTGAATACAAGCAAGAGCAACAGATGTTGAAATTATAAATTTCACTGATGATTCATTGATTGAGGAGCACTTCAGTGAAATTTGAACATCTTCTCCAGCTGAGACCACACACTCTATTTACAGGCAAAATTCTTATCCAACATTAAAGAAAAGTAACTGCATTAGTAAATATAAATACATGCAAGACCAAAACAACCACATTGAATTCAATCCCTTTGTCCATAAATGCCTTGAAAATTCATTTCAACGTATGTGTTAAGATGCACTGATTATGGACCTCTGCTACTGACCCGGTCAACATTTGTAGATCAAGGGAAGGTCCACTTCAGAGAGTCAGTGTGGATTTGATGGGCCAAATGGTCTACCCCCACACTGTAGAGGGATCTATGATTTGTGGAATCAGGCCATTTGACCCATCAAGTCCACAGTATAGGGGATTCTATGATTGGTTGCTCTTTGGTGGGCAATTGAAACTGGAAGTGAATTTATGTCCCCTTGTCACTGTATACATGCTGGAAAGCTGTGCAATAGGAGGAAGGCTGGGGGCAGAGTATTTTGTTGCTCTTCTCTACCTCTTTTCAAGAACTCGTGCCCCTTACACAAATTGACAAGAGCTACATGAAATAACTCCACAGACGCTGGTATCCCATCACCAAATCACCCTTTATTTACACATGGAGAGTCCTTGACACTGGTCCAGTTTCCTCAGAGCCTGCTGTCAGAGTGACAGCACCCCTGTCACTCATGTTTATATCTGTCAGCCAGGGTAGCTTGTTTGGACCAGATTAACAACAACAATCAGGGAATTCACATTCTTTGAGGTCCACTTGGCTTACCTTGTAACAATGATTGTGCAATGGGTTATTGAATCTCTGGGCCTAAGTAAATGAAGCTTATTCTTATTAGTCATTGATTCTTAGTAGAGGTATCTAATAAGGTGGTAAATGAGTTGTTGTTTGTTTTCCCAAAATCCCCAAATTCATGAGAAATGCCATTAGATCATAAAGTAGTAAAAATAAACTATTTATTCCAGATGGAAAGGGAGACAGAAAACAGGAAAAGTTAAGCTAGATAATTTGACAGCTTCAATTCAGAAGAAGGGTCACTGGAACCGAAATGTTAATTCTGCTTTCTCTCCACGGATGGCATCATACCTGCTGAGTTTTTCCAGCAATTTCTGTTTTTGTTATGAGGTTGATATCTGTTATGGAGAGGAATTAGAACTCATCATTATAGAGTTCATAGCTGAGAATGTAGAGAAACTTGAGGCAATCAGGAAGAGTAAGCAAAGTTTTATTAAATGGAATTCATGTTCAACCAATTTATTAGACTTCTTTGAAAGAATATTATGTACTGTAGATAAAAGGGAGCCTGTAGATTATTATGCTTGGATTTTGATAAGGCATTTAATAGGTGTCACAACAAATATTATTACCGAAAACAAAAGCTTATGATGTAGGGTGTAACAAGTAAGGGTGAGTAGAAGATTGACTGGCTAACAGGAATGAGATTATGCATAAATGGGTCTTTGATAATATGCAGAATATGATGAGTGGAGCCCAATAGCAATCTGTGCTGGGTCCTCAACACTTTACAATTTACATGAATGACTTTGAGGGGAAGACAGGCATTGTAGTTAAGTACGCAGGCACAAATGTTATGTGCCATTTATCATCCAGAGTCTTTGGATGTTATCCAGCTCATGCTACATGGACTCCTTCAGTATCTGAAAAGTGGTACATGGTACAGAACATTACAATGCACTGTTATGGCGTGAGCCATGACATCAGGGTAAAGATAAATCCAGAGCATCTCTATTAATGTTGGAATGTCAAACAGAAGCAGGAAGATATTGAACAGTAGTACGAAACTGTTCAAACTGAGTTTCCTTCTTTCATAAATCCAATTCTGCCCTTGTTACAACTTCATAATATCCAGTTGATCCAAACATCCTGGCGTCATTCAGCCTCTTTTGCAGCTATTGATCAGCAGGGTAAAGAAATCCTCCAGATATCAGTATCTTTTCACAACCCTGAACTTGCCTTCACTTGCCCCACTCTCATGAGCAAAGTGAACATATTCTTTTCAGCGGATTTTCTATTAAATATACGTTTGCTCTATTCTGGCTATTTTGAAGCTTACAATCTCTACTTTTATCAGATCATTTCTCAAGCTATTCCCTCTACTGTAGGGAATCAGCCACATTATTCTCTCTTGTGCTGCCTCTGGGCAATAACTGACCAATTGTGTCACGCTGGCCAAATTGTAACATTTATCTGAGATAACATGTTGTGAAGCTGGATGAACGCAGCAGGCCAAGCAGCATCAGAGGAGCAGGAAAGCTGACGATTTGGGCCTACTCCCTTCTTCAGAAATGGGCGAGGGGAAGGGGGTTCTGAAATAAATAGGGAGAGAGGGAGAGGCTGATAGAATATGGATAAAGGAGAAGATAGGTGGAGAGGAGCCTCTTCCCAAAGAAGCGGGGGTGAAGCCAGTAAAGGTGAGTGTAGTTGGGGAGTTAGGTAGGGGATAGGTCAGTCCAGGGAGGACGGATAGGTTTTTCAGGATGTTGTCAAGCTCACACTTATGCCATCCAGGCATTTCAAACTGTTTCCACTGGAGAGCAGTCACTTCTTTCCGGCACATATGATAGCCAATCTACATAAAGTAATAAAAGCAGGAAGTGTGAGAGACAAATAGCAGGCCGGTGAGCGACTGGAAAGAATAGATATGTTATAGATCCTTCTTCAAAACTATGCCACTGCATCTTCCAACGTCAGCCTGAAATCACATGAACAGCCTAAGTTTTACATTACGTTTTCAGTGGTAAATTGAATAAAGCTGCATTCTGCTGAGGTGTTTTAAACTCACATTTTGATTCAACAGTAAGAATGCTGCCTACTGAAGCCAGCTCATGCTGTAAATCAGACCAGGTGCCTTATGTAGAAAGACAAATTGAAAAGCAGGTGAGAACAGACATTGAAATCAATCTACTGGGCACAGTGCCTGTAAATGTGTCTTTCTAGGTGCTCACAAGCATTCTCTTTTAAAGAAATTCACTCTGCATCTATTCTTTTTGTGATACTCTCCTATTGCCCTGTCACTGTGTGCTTACATAAAAGGTTTGACTGGGTTTTATAAAAGCTGGATTGTATTGAACATAGTTATCAGTTTCAGATTATGATTCACCTTTCATGATGCATGACAGCTAATCATTTGTGCTATTCATTAAGCCCTTTTTTCACTTGTATCTTCATACCTTTTATCATTTCATTCAACTTACTTTTCAGCCTATCACAGAACCGACAATTTGTTAATTTCCTCCTCACCCCTTCCCCGTCTTTTTTCCTGCTTAAGCTCTTTTTTTAAAAAACCATTCATGCGATCAAAGATTTACTTTCTATCTGTAATTAGCCTTGATGAAATGTCAAAAAGCCGCCTTCTTGAATCACTGCAGTTTATATAATGTAGGTATACCCACAGGGCAGTTATGAAGGAGTTCCAGGATCTGGACACAGTGACAACAAAAGGATAGTGATACATTTCCAAACCAGGAACCTATGTGTCTTTGAGGAGAATGTGCAGGTGACGAAGCTCCCATCTCTTTGTTTCATTTGTACAGAAGAACATTAAAGAAATTGTATATTGTCTTTCTCCTTCAATAATCAGCAAACAATGTTTATTATGCAGTCTTTTATCATGTTTTATCTAGCGCTCACTAGGACAGGCTGTGTGCAACAAAAGTGTTCAAGTTGCTAACAATTGATCTTCCGTCAATCATGACAGCACACCATAATTTGCACTCTCTTTTCCAAACGTTTAAATTGTGGATCTAACATCATCGCCTCTAAAGCAATAAATCATAAAACCAGCCAGTTATACTTCATATCGACAGCTTGGTGCCAAAGTCCATTCAATGTGCCTCCTGAAAATGTTGCATATATTGATCCACACAATCCCCATCTGTTGGTTGTACAGTTCCAAAACGAAGTGGCCTTCTTCTCTACAAAAGCCCATACACAGAATAGCTTCGAGCAAGGCTGCAGCTATACATCCCAACTCTCCATTCACAGGTGAGTGACCAGAAACATTAATGGTCCTTTGGCATTACAGGGAGAACATTTCCAGTTTAATTCTGGGCTCCAGCATCTGTTTGGGGCCTATCTGCCACTGAGTGCCATCGCAGTACCCCCAGTTAATCCATTAATTGGTAAAAACCATGTTACCCACACTGCTGGGTAAGTAGCTTCTGACATGTTGATCCCAATTTGCTCAACAGTGTGAGTCATCCAGTGATCTCCTTGGATAACCAACCAATGTGCTTTGTTCCGACTTTACCTTCTACCCATCCCCTCGGGGCAAGAGAAAGTCACATTCTATTTTAAGTTATAACATCCAGCAGTATTATTTGAATCGCACTTGGTTGTTGTTTATAGACTTAACCTTATGATTCCCTCAGTTCTTCTAGGCACAAGCAGATTGTTAGGGGTCACGCGTTATACTAAAGGCTGCATATGTCTGAATTGAATATCCAGTGTTAAAGTATTCCCTGCACCACAATAGCCCAAGCAATTCGGTTTCAGGTTCAATCCTTTACAGAAGCTGCTAGTGAAATACCATTCTATGTGTTTGAGATGTTGCACTCTTATTGTTGTGTCATAATTTATTTGATTCATTGGCTGGTGAGGATACAACAACAAGGATTGTCGTGGGGGCTTTATTATTTTGCACTTTACATTTTGAAATGATTTGTGATAATGAATTTACTGATTTCTCCAAAGCATTCTTTGTTCTCTTAAGACAGCTCCTGCTGAGTGTTGTTACTGTACGATCAGTTCCGCTGTAATGTGTGTTTCTTCAACACACATTGGTTTTAACATGACTGAAGAATTTAGACTGTTACATGTTGAACGCAAACTTTCTTTACCGGTATTGGCTATAATGCAATTCTAGCCCTATTTGATTAAATGGTGTGGCTATTTTGCAATTTTCTTATAATGCGAGATCGCACGAGAACAGAACTGTAGCGTTCTAGCAGAACTGACTGTACACTAGTGAAGACAGTCCTAATTTTACTAGCGCCACATGTAGGGTGTTCAACGCAAATAAAAACTGTTGATGCAATATTTGAAATTAACTTTCAATTGCAGGCTTATTTTTACTAGTTCAGAAAATAAATCCAGAGTTGAGAATTTTATACTTTACATTTATTAGAAATCGTGGTTAGTCAGGGTTTTAAACATAACCAGATTGAAATTTGTGCTTTTGTGCTCCCTGAGATGCTGCTTGGCCTGCTGTGTTCATCCAGCCTCACATTTTGTTATCTTGAAATTATATTTATTTGCTTCAAATCATAAAGAGGTTCCATTCATAGAAAAGTTTCAATATAATATACATAAGGAACATTTTAAATTTAATTGATTGCACTAAGTGCAATTTTACAAAAGGAAATTCAAATAAAAAATAGCGTTTAACAGGCAGCTGAGCAAATGTTGTACATATTTCACCAATTACTAAAATTAAAATTTACTTCTTCAAGTTGCCAATCCAAAGAGTTAAATCTTTTTATAGATCTAGCAAGTATGGGCAGCTCAGGTGTTATTAAGAAAATGACCGCACTTTCTATATCCTGAATGTCACAAAAAATTATGCTGTTTTAAAACATAGTTAGTGGAGTACCGAAGAAAATTTATCTAAATAAGAAGTGACAGTTCTGTGTTTGTAACTGCTGTGCACATTTTATTTTTGCCATCCTCAACCTCACAGCAGCCTTGGACAATGTCGACCACATCTCCTCCTTCAACACTTCTTCATTGTCCAGCTCAGTTGGACTGCCCTATCATAGTTCCACTCCCATTAATCAATGAGTAGCCTGAGCATCTACAACATTAGATTGTCCCCCTACCAAAGCACTGTCACATCTGTGTATCTAATCATGGCTGCTTCCTTACCCACAAGCTGTTGACATTATCTGAACCTGTGGAGGCAAAGTGTCACATGCGCAGTCAGCTCTACATCCCAGCCACCTCTTTTCACCTCCTCCATTGCCTCTGAGTACTGTCAGACATCTATCCCCACAGTGTGGAAACAGGCCATTCAGCACAATGAGTCCACCCCAACTCTCTGAACTGCATCCCATCCAGGCTCATTCCATCCCTATAACCCTGTATTTCCCATGGCTGATTCACCTGACCTACACATCCCTGAACACGCAATTTAGCATGGCCAGTCCACCTAACCTGCATGTCTTTGGACTGTGGGAGGAAACCAGAGCACCCGGGGGAAATCCATACAGAGAGTGTGCAGACTCCACACAGACAGCTGCTCAAGGCTGGAATCGAAGCTGGGTCTCTGGTGCTGACAGGCAGCAGTGCTAACTGCTGAGCCACAGTGCTATACATATAGTACAGCCTTCAATTTCCCCTAGTTAAACATTGGTTAAGATTTTAGAGAAGGCATTAAACAGAGGCCCATTTTACACCCAAAATGGATGTAGAAGAGCCTTTAGTAATATTTTGAAACAAGAGAATTATCCATTGCCTTTTGGCAAAATAATTATCTTTTAATCCATGATACAAAATAAGGATATCTGGTCATTTTCACATTGTTCTTTGAGGGAGCTGATGATGTACAAATTGGTTGCCATGTTTCCTGCATCACAATATTTCAAAAGTACTCCATTAGCTGTAAAATACTTTGAGCCATCTTAAGTTCATGAGGGGTGCCATAGAAATTACACTTTTTCTCTTATTTGAAACTTAAAGTCAACAACACTGTGTTATAATTTGAGAATCCTAGATGTTGGACATTAGCAAAATTGAAAAGGATAAAGTGCTAACTCAGAATTTAGAGCTGATTTGTGCTCTAAAGAGTGTTAAAACTAAGAAGAAGGAAGTATTGAGATAAGTAGAGAATTGAGCTGCCCCAAAGGATTAGTACCGGAGACATTCTAACTAAATGGGTCTTGATTTCAATACAACCAGACAGAGATTGATCATGTAGGACAGCATATGGAAGCCTGGAGGGAACGAGAAAAAGCAAGTTCAGAAAAATAATGTGTGTAATTGTAAACAGAAATAAAATGCAGAGAATAGTGGTGTGAGTCATTAAATTACCCAGAGCACATTTTTTCCGTAATTCATGTCCAAGAAAATGAGAAGTGCTAGAAGGTTCTCCAGTTATGGAAAGAGCATTTAAATTATGGACTACATGCTTTCAAACTAGGATTGAAGGATCTAACGGATCATTAAAGGATTCCAAAGGCTGTTATATTTCTGATTGCCATCAGATATCAGTATTCTATCATTTATTAGCACGTTCTTTCTGTCACAATTGACTAATGGAAACATTGTCTACATTAACAGTGATACACACTGGTACTTTGCTGTCAGAAGGATTGCTCTATTGTTTTCAATTATGCCCACTAGTCCTGGACTCTGCTAACAGTGGAAATAATTTCTCAGAATCTATCCTATGACTTTCCCTAAATGTCTTGAAAACTTGGATCAATTCACCCTTTTACCTTCTAATTTTGAGGGAAAATGACTGTAATTTGTCTAATCTCTCTTTGGGATTGAACTGTTGGGAGTCCAGATATCACTCCAGTTCGTCTACCGTCTACTCCCTCCAAGGTCAATGTATCTGGCTAAAGAATTATTATGATCACAATCAATATTAATGCGGGATAGGTCAGATTCCAGATTAAGTTCATTATGCAAAAGTAATTAAACTCTTTTCATATAACACACTTAAAGTTTTCAAAATTCACAGTAAAGAAAATCTCATTAATGCCAAAATCACCGCTTTAGAGTACTCACAACAGAGAAAATTCACTTCTCTATCACATGTATAGGCTTACTATGGCGCCAAGCCCAGTCTGAGAATATGATACCCACTTCGTGGAGCTTTCAAACGTCTGATCTTAAGTGTTCTCATTTGAAGTAATGCCTTCTGACTTTAACCAAACACTTCTGGTCTGAAACTTTTATGAAACACTTTCTATACTGAGGTAATCTAATTCTTAATAATTTTGATTGCTTTTCTCAGGAGTAACTAATCCTTGCATCCAGCTGCAGCAAAGACCTCTACAGAATTGCCCCAATGAAAACTTTAAATCCCTGATCTTTGAAACCGGAGCTAACACACAATTGTTTACTTTGTTCCTATGTAAAATTCTCCCAAAGTAAATACAACTCATTAAACTCCAGAAAGCCTTTCTCTTGCTGTAATCTAAAATAAAACACCATAACTATAGAAATGTTTACAAGTTAATTGCTACACCCTTGAGACACATCAAAAACCCACACACTACTAGTTCAAAATTGAAAGATCCAAATTCACAAACAAATGAATAAATATACATAAATCATACACCTTAAATTACAGTGAATTTTCAGACCTGCTCATAGTACTTTGGCTGTGGTCTAAACAAGACTTCACTCAGCTGAAGGATTATTTCCACTCGAAGTATTCTAATTATTTTCTGTCCCTATTTAAGACATTGTAATGATCAGTATCCTTAAACACTAGGCCTCTTTGACCCAACAGTTTTTTTCAGCTTTTCACCATTTTAAAGAAAACCTTATTCAATCATTTTGAGATCCAAAGTGGATGAAGTGACATTTTCTTACATTTCAATCCATTTCTTGCTGTTATGCTCATTCATCTAATCTAAGGATAAATCTTTACAATTTTACATTTCAAGCTGCTTGTTTACAATCTACATATTCTTTGTTTGTTAGAGTATGTGGGCAATTTCTTTAAGTATGCCATTCTTTCATGCAGCCTCACACTACCAGTAAGTTAAAGGTGCTGACTTATTTGTAGCATGTTTCAGCATTTTCCAGTTGTGGAACTAGGCTTAGGGAAACATTGTTTATTCAACTTTATGGGCAACTTTGTATATGTGGTCTTCTAACCCATCAATTAAGTAATAAAAAAACACAGTGAATATTGAAAGTCCCAAAACACATGACTGTGGGCACCAGTTGTCACATCCTATCAATTCCAGTACCTGCCGTTATTGCCTATCTCTTCCCCTCAGCCAATTTCTTAACCAATTCAATGAACTTCTGTTTTTGATATTAGTTTCTTATTGAGAAGTTTGCAAATGCCTGCTGGGAGTCCATTTATCTAACATTCAAAAACATTCCTCTTTCTGGTATTTCAATCACTTCTTCTAAAAATTCAATCAGTTGTTGGGTACAACATTTCCCTACAAAACCATGCTGACTTTCTCTAATCAACAGAAAATTTTCAACCTATCAGGCATCCTATTCATAATTCTGGGCTCCAGTAATTTCCTGAACATGGTTGCTAGACTATTAGGTTCATAATTCCATGGTTTCCATCTTTTATCTTTCTTGAAAAAACAGAGTGATCAATGTATTTGTAAATCTTGCAATATTGATACTTGAAGTTTAATATTTGAAGCATATAGGCAATATTATAAGAAGCAAAGAAGAAATCTGTTCAATACAATATTCAGAATGTCATTGATTTGAGAAACTTTGATTGCAATGTGGGAGTTCAAGACATTACAAGGTATTTGTATCTAATGTCAAGAGATAGATTGCTGGAACTGGTTCCAGATGATCTAACTAAATAGTTGCTTGACTAGGAAGGTAAGGTTCTCAAGTTGTTAGATGACCATGTTAATCATGTTATGCCCTTAAGTCATTGAATAGGAAGTCAGATGCTGCATGATGTCTTATTGACGAGCTGCTCATTTAGCCACGAGTTTAACTCATGTGTGGGAATTTGTCATTGTAGCTGAACAGAATGCCAAAGACTGAGGTTAGATAGAGAGACAGTGCCAATACCGTCAGAGTCAGTTGCATCACACCTCTTGTTGGGAAGACCCTCAACATGTGCACTGATCATCTAGAGGGCAGCATTTTGGCCAGCTAAGAAACCTGAGTTCATAGTGTAAAAGTGTCAATAACTGATATCCAGATATGTTGAAACTGGCTATAAAAGACCTCAATAAAGAAGCAGTATAAGCATTATGAGGATGTTCCCATTGTGCCTGTTATCTGTTGCAATCAATGCCCATCATATGTAAAAGCTCAAAGTGCAGTTAACAGTAATTGAAAAACATCAAGTCACAAACAATTTTATTTTGGATTGAATTTTAAGTGCATTCACAGCCAAGTTAAAACAGGAGACATTGCAGATGAACACGTTAACTAAGTTGACAGTAGTTTTTCTCAACGCAGTTTCAAATCAGTAATTTTCATTGACATTTCAAAGTTTAATATTAAATAAAATGATCTTGATTTCTTTCAAATTTGTGACAGTTTTAGAATAAAGAAATCGGTTTTTCACTTTTTTACTTCTCATTGGTAACTTCAGCATCAGAAAAGAGCTGCATAATTTAGAAATAATTTTCCAATATCAGTGTTTATAAATAGCCAGGGAATTTTTGAGAACTGTTCTCCTTTATTTCACCTTTACAAGCACCACTTGAATGTGCCACACATGCACTTTCTTAAGAAATTAGCATTGTTTGCCTTAATTGTATTGAATGTCACATATAATTTCTAGACATGTATGGTGCAAGGCTTCACCATACAGCGCCAATGTGATGAAATGAAATAACAGCAGTCAATTCTAATTCAGCTGTGAAGTATGTGGGGTTATTTTTCAAAAGCAATCATCTTTCCAGAATTTTCAATCAGCCTAAAATGAATCACAAATATCACCATCCCTTCATGCTTACAGGCATTATGAGGATTATTCACCATTTCCTCTGATTTTCTACAATGATTTGTTCAATTTTAATTGTTATAAAGCAGAGGTCAACCCCCTTCTGATAACTAGAACCGAAACACTCAAACAGATGCACCTTGTGCTATGAACTGTTAAGAGCCCCCAGTCTGTTATAAAGGAATAGCTAAAGAAAAAATAAATCCCTGAGACTCTCTTTATAATCTGCAAGTAACAATTTATTTATCTAACTCTAACAGTGAACAAACTAACTGAACTACTAGCAAACCAAATAAACCCCTACTAACTATTAACTATTCCCAAATAAGACCAGATTAAAATAATATGCTGACAAAACAGTATGGAGCTGGAGGTACACAGCAGGCCAGGCAGCATCAGAGGAGCAGGAAAGTTGACATTTTGAGTAGGGAGCCTTCTTCAGAATGCTGAAGAAGGGTCCGGAACCAAAACGTCAACTTTCTTGCCCCTCTCATGCTGCCTGGCCTGCTGTGTTCTGCCACCTCCATACTGTTATCTCTGACTCCAGCATCTGCAGTTCTTGTTATCTCTATAATAGGATGCAGTTCTAATAAATATAAGTCCCAATTTTCCAAATGCCCTCATCTTTTATACTCTTGATTGACCGATCAATTTCTTACAATAGGATTGGTCCTATCTGTCAAAATCATCAGATTTAAATTTAATTGGCATAAATTAATGAGCTAAATCCAAAAGCCTGTTGGCTTCGTGAAAGTGCTGCTTTGTCTGCTAACAGTATAGCCTTTTGATAAAATGTTTCAATTCAAGTGCTGTGTGCACCTAAAAACCCACAGACATCTTTTTTGAACCTCTAAGCATTAAAAAAACCATCATCTTTTAAAGGAACCACATACTGCTTTCCCCATTTCCCCTTTCTACAAACACCAGCATTTCACGAACACCAACATTCCAACATCCTGACTTCCAATCAACGAGTACTCTGTACAACCTTGCAACATTATTAAAATGAGGAATTTATGTCACACTTGTTCAAACCTTTTTGATTGAGATTTCTTGCTGGCTGTAGTAGATTGAATGCCAGAAGATGTGATCATCATTGGTACTATCAGTGCCACTTCACAGAGTGGCAATGTGGCAGCCCCTTTATAGCACCCTCTAATGGACATAACAGAACTTCAGACATGAGCCTCTAGCCACTACAAAGGAAAGACCAGCAGCAGCTGGTCCCACTGGGACAGCTGCTTCACTGCTGAGATGTTCAAGCCATGTCAATCATCCATTGCTCAATCTCATTTCACTAAGGAAGTACTTTCTAGGAATTGTAGAATACAAGTTTGACCAAGTAGGTCAGACAACAGAATGCTGGGACTACAATTAGGAATGTGATTGTAAATGGGTAGATTGCTGGCAATTTTTGGCAAATGCTGCTCCGTATTATATCCACAGCCAGATCACAAAATTTACTGCTCATTTCTGAACGTTTTCAGCTTTGGAACATTGGCTGCTGGTATGAAATGCAATATTTTCATTTTACTGAAGAACTTGGCAGAAGGCGTTAATGGTGAATCACTCTGAGCAATGAGACTGGCGTAAAGTGGCAAAATACTGTAAATGCTGGAAATCTGAAATAAAAACAGAAAATAATGGAAACATTCAATGGGTCAAGCTGCATCTGTGTGAGAGAAGAACAGAATTAATATTTCAGGCAAGTGATCTTTCAGCAGCTCATAGAAACATTAGAATTGGAGCATATGTTGAGCAATGTGAAAGAGGAAAGATGGGAAGGAGAACAGTGGGGAAATTCATGGTTAGAAAGGGGACAGAATAGACTAAATCATGTAAGTGGTATAAAACTTGAGGAAAAGGCAATGAAACAAGTTAAAGAAACAAAACCTGCACTTCAATGAAGTACAAATAGCTATAAAGCAGCTGTTTGTATGAAAAGCAAAGAAATGAAGAAAGAAATAACAGAAAACCTGAAGCTGAAAAAAATGCATGGAAAGAAGTAGGCTAACATTTAAAATCAATGTGAAATCTAAAAGCTGTAAAGAGGTGAATCAAAGAATGAGGTGAGTTATGTTGAACTTCAATGGAGCACTGAGGTTAAATACAGCAATGCCAGAGTGGGAGGAAGACAGGGTATTGAAGTAACAGTTAGCAGGAGGCTCATGGCGTTCTTGAAGTAACTGAATAGGGATACTCAAAAGGGCAGCCACCCAGTTTGAACACAGACTCCCCATTGGAGAGGAGACCACATTGTGAGCAATGAACACAGTGGGCTAAATTGAAAGAAGTCGAAGTAAATTGCTGTTTCACTTTGCAGGTGTATTTGGAACCTTGGGCAGTGAAATAGAAAGAGTCAAAATGGCATGTGATGCACCTCCCGTGTTTTCATGAAAAGCAGCAATATGGAAGGAAGGGACATTAGGTGGGAATGGGGTGACCTTGGCTGGTACTGGCAATACTGCTTTCCTGGTTAATGTAGGCTGCATTCAAAATATTTTTGCATGGACAAGTGCAGCTTGCTGAGGCATTCTTATCTGTATACTGTCCGTCTACTATGATGAGTGGGTACCTAACATTAAAGTGAAGAACTGCCTTCTGTTAATTCTCACCTTAAGACCTTTTTAGCAGCATTTTCCATGTGATTCAATTCTATTTCATAATTGAGGGATTCCTCCTGACAAATCTATGTCATTATATAAGCTAGCATCTTCAATAGAAATGGGTAAAACTAACAGATAAAAAAGTGATGACTAACCACCAAAATATAAAGCAGACTGATATACAAGGTCGAAAACCCTGGCTTTTAGTAACATTGATATCTCCACAAATTGTTATCTACATCAGGGATAATTTACTGAAGCTCAGACAATCATGAATGTATTGGAGGTGACCACTTGCGATGTATTTGGGATGGAAATTGCGGAAAGTAGCTTGCGGGTTAACCACTTTCCCGTGACCCCACTCAAATGCTGTGAAGCAAAACTGACATTTTTTCATGGAAGTTAAGCTGGTGACTTTTCCTTCATCATGTATTTCAGTTGGCAGCCTTTAAGAACCAATTTTATGTCTCAAAATTCTCTGTAATTCAGAGAATTAGACGCTACCGGTTCCTCCCACGTTCATCCAACCAAGGGCTTCTTTGTTTCCCTATTTTCAAAATCATTGTGCGATTACATAGAAAACCTCCCGCGTCAGGCTCTGGAGAAGCCTAGAGGAGATGTTAATAATATTTAGCTTCAGTGTCACTTAAACTTGTAAAGGGGGTTGTCATTAGCATTTGAAATCTGAAATGATCTGTCACAACTTGTTAGGAAAATGTCACTCTAAAACTTCAGTACAAAGTGAGTGACTGGATAAACAGAATCTCTTGGAATGATTTTGTAGGATCTGAGTGATGAAGGCAGCAGCAAGATGTGTGTCAAAATTGGCCGACGAGTGCGGCAGGATACATTTCAACATTGGGAGCAACTTGTGCCATTTTCTATGCTTCTTGACAAGGGGTGTAGTGAGATTTTTGCTAGAAAGTGACAAAACGGGGATTATTGCTTCACTTAATACCTTGTTGATAGTCCAAAGCAGCTCACTAATTTTCAACTTACTTTTTCTTACCAAACTCATCAAACAAGCTAGACATTAAGAAAACTCAACACAGATCTTAAGGAAAGATAAGAAATAGAGTCTTATTTCTAGTATAGAATCTAATTTTTAAAACCATATATTGATACAACAAAATATGTTAGTATGACATCAGTAATTATACAAGCATAATTTACATTAAATCTCTGAGAAATAAGAACAATTACAAAGTCATTTTGTAGTACAGGACTTGCATATTGATGAAAAATGACACATTTTGGTGGGGCTTTTTCATTTTGCAATTTTTCACAAGAATATAAATACAAGGAAAAAACCAACATTTGTACTGCATGAGAGGAGAGTGCTGCTTGGTTGACAAGTGAATGCATTGGTAGGGATGTTGTCATGGAGAATGTACCCATTAATGCCGTTTGACAGTAAGCAGTCGGGCTTTGCTGAATTTTAAACCAGAGGAGTTGACTCTAATTGGTAAGGGCTGGGTAGACAGTCAACATACAGTAATGTCTAATTGCTCTGAGAAATTAACCAGAGAATGGCTGCCGCACACTTTGATGAATTGAAACAAGTGCAGTATGCATGTTTTTTTCTGTCTGCAAAGAACAGTGTTCTATGTATTAATATATGTAGCTTCCAGTACACACACGTGCGCAACACTGTCAGCCTGACTGTGTTAAATCGGTTGTCAGCATAATTCCTTGTACATTCCAGATTAGCCAGCAAATATTGTCAAATTGTAGAATCACAGTCACAATGTTGTAAGTTTTGCAAGTGCAGGCTGGTTGGATACAGATTCTAACTTGCTTGATGCAGGCAACTGAAAGGACATTCTGTTTGATATAATCTCCCGCTCTTTGGACATATGGTCCATATTTGTGGGGGCACACTGACGCTGACATTTATATACCCCATTACTCATTTATAAAATCGTCATAATGTATTTTTGGCTTGATGGCAGCCTCCTTTTAATGGCAAATACCACTAGCGTTGTTACTCAAATCTTTGAGATATCTTACAGTTCCACTTTTTAAACAGTGAGTTACAATCTGGAACACTCTGCATGAAGAGGCAATGGATGGTTTATCAGGTGTAACTTGCAAAGGAAAATGTGATACGTATTTGAAAAGGGAAAATCAGTTGCAGGACTATCAGGAATGATCAAGGGGAAAGGGATGATTAGATAGCTAATCAAAGAACCATTCTAGAATGAGAATGAAGTATTTACATGGAAAGCTGGATGGTAAGAGCCCTATACTACTTCATGGATCTTAACAAGGAGTTATTGAAGCAGTTCAACATAATGAGGATAACTCAAACATGAGTTGCCAGCAGCCTGTTCTTTTATCTTGGCAGAACTTTTCTGGCACTGAGTTGGGAAGCATTGGGTTGTCACTGTCTGATTTGGGCACATCCTACCACTTGCTGTCCCATTTTCCTTGTAGGATGGTTTTTGAGGATTCCAAATTTCCTTCTTATGTGCTATTGACATGAGGAGTGTAGAAGCGAAACCGCAGCCCCCCCCCCCCCCCCCCCCACCACCGACTCAGAAGGCAGGCAGGATTCAGGCACATGGCAGTCTTTATTCTTATTCAAGCAATCATCTATTCGTGCAGGGAGAGGGGCGAACATCTCCCTGTGAATCTAAGATAACAAAGTGTGGAGCTGGATGAACACAGCAGGCCAAGCAGCATCTCAGGAGCACAAAAGCTGACGTTTCGGGCCTAGACCCTTCATCAACTTTGTTATCTTGGATTCTCCAGCATCTGCAGTTCCCATTATCCCTGTGAATCTAGCCTTGACGTAAGTACGTAGTTGTTCCCTTAATCTTCAGCTCAGATCTGAAGAGAGATCAATGACACTGTGATTTTCACAGTGAGATACATTTTTATACATTTTGTGTTACAATGATCCCATACAACGTGGTCAATGTGTCCTTCCCCTTATTCTCTACATCCAACATTGTGAAATACCTAATCAATGATGGGCACTCCTATGGACAGTCCCAGATTCCCATGATCTTATGGTGTTTAACAGACATTGTACTCTTCAGGCTTTGGGATCGTTCTATGAATCCTATTATTTTGCATTCCAAAGTTACTGGTTATGTGCCTTCTGACCTATTCCAGACTTGTTTATCTCTAAGGACTGCTTAAATTCGGTTTTGCTATTCCTTTGCTATCTCTATCAAATTCTGGTACTCCTCTTATATTTTCCCACTGTCCTAATTATATGTAAAAAGTACAAAAGACAGTTGGTTCTAACTGCTATAAGATTTGTAATATTAATTTCCATAGCAAAGTTAGCTATATGTAAAGTTTTGTAGCTACTTCTGCTGTTAACGCTGTTTTTGCTAATGAATTGTGAGGAATTTGCTTTTTACAGGATATGCCAGGCACCCTGTTAGTGACAAAGAAAATACGTCTTGAGACTAATTAACTTTCACATCGATGTTTGAACGTTTTCCCTTAATGCTTCAATAATATGTTGGTTATATTTCTGTATCTATAATTACATTGAAATCTATCTGTGATTATCTGGAGATTATCTTTATCTAGAAACTTTTTCTTAATATTAAATAGTTTTATAAGCGGCTAATGACTGCAAGATAAATTTAGCTGCTATTTTCACAGCTGCATGGTAAGTCAGGCTGTACCAGTTGGCTGCCTCCTGGAATGAAATTTACACCCCTTGTTCTAACTAACTCTGTTCACCTGATGGGGCAACATCATTTCACGAATGAGGCTGGAGTCAATCACTTGTCATAGTTTAATGAACTTGTGTCTATCCTTAGATATCCTCTTATCGAACTGTCTCTGATGGCAGTTTGCGCAGGGGTCCCCTTTGGCCGTAGGGTAACCCCTGTTCATCGTGTTTCACTTAAATCTAGGGCAGGCCTTTTAATTCTGTTTATCACTTGTCAGCCATTTTGCATCTAAACGCTGGAGAGGCTTCTTAATTCCGTTTATCCCACTGTTGGTCATTATATGCCTTTCAAAAATGGACAACTCTTACTGGGTGCATTTGCATCATTTCACATATGAAAGCTTTCATGAAGTGAATCTGATGTCAAACTTCCTGGAAATTACTGTGGTGTGTGTTGCCTCTTTAAGCTACTAAATAACTTTAAATTCCTGCAGTAACAACTTTTGCCCTTGAGTAGCAATACTCTAAATAGGAGTCCACAGCAGCGAGGGCTTGTTGCTGTTTTACAAATGGGGCTGATCATGGAAACCTGGCAAAATCAATCTGTCCCTTGGTGGTTGGATGTGGCTGCCATTTCTCTGCATGATTATTTGTCCATCATGGAAGGTCTTGGCTATTGGAATGTATGAGATGAGGGCGAGTATGAGGAACATATGTTGGCACTTAGGAGGACAGGAAGGCATCAATAATTTGCAAAAGGGGCATTTTCAGGGATTTTATCATTACTGTGGCTGAACTAAGAGTTTGATTTTATTTTTAAAAAGAAACAACAATCTATTTACATTGGATGTTCTGTTAAATATCATGCTTATTTCAGTGAATTCCCTTTGACGTTTGTACAACACCAAAGAAAGACACAGCTACACAATAGCTTCTGCCACAGAAGAAAGTACTTTATGCAAATATAAAGTCAGTCCAGTTAATGTGGGATGGTGGATAATTGTAACTTCGATGATCAGTCCTTCTGCCAACACATTTGTGTCATCAATACATTTATTATTGTTGCTGAACATGAAAGCTACAGCTTAGCCACTGTACGTAAATGGAGAATTGGTTCGTATAAGTAAGTGATGTGTTCCAGCCACTAGAGATTCTCATTTTACGGTATTTCAATTGTAGAATTACAAAAGACTACTTCTGGCACAGCTCAGTAATTTATTGAAATTTATGCATGTGTAAAATTTAGTAAACATTGTTCGATATCATGAGGTGCATATTTATACCAAATTGGATTTAGTTTGCTGAAGAGAGCCAACCTGGTTTATTAAACATTTCCCCTTTGCCTCCAGCTCAAAAACTATTTGTGACACAAGTTGACAACTTCAATTCATATTAATGGTCAGAATGCAAACTTTTTGTGAAATTCTTGGGAGGTTAAATTATTTTTGTTTGGCTAATCTCAGAACAACACAAATCATGATGCTTCATGACTTCACTGCAAGTTGACTTTTCTAGGCTGGGTTGTAATCCTAATATCTACCTCAATTCTGGATGGGAAGCCCAGGCTAATCTTCCTGTAGGGAGCAGGAGGCAGAAAACTAAAGAAAAGCATGAAGGCTCCTCAAATTGTATGCAATTCTGCAGTATGGTTAAAAATTAATGATCAGACACAGGTCATCATTGTGGAAGGGGTACCCCCTCCAGTGGATGTTTGTGGGTGTGTCAGTTGTATCCCCATGGGTGCTGGGAATGGAGGGCTATTTACTCTCCACCTCGTGCTTCTTGCAGGGTAGTTTAGTGCAACATTAACCCAACCTTCAGGAAAGCTGGAATATCTGGTCACCAAACTGTCCATCTATTTTCCAATTTAACTCTAGTTCCTGCCTCCTAATTCATAGAACATGGAACAGTACAGCTCAGTGCAAGCCCTTCGGCCCACAATGTTGTGCCAACCTATTATCCTACGAAGATCAATGTACCCTGCATAACCTACATTTTACTATCCTCTATGTGCCTATCCAAAAGTTGCTTAAGGGACCAAGGGGACTTATCCACCCTCAAGTTTTTCAAAGTTTCTAGCACATCCTCCTTCCTAACATTAACCTGTTCGAGCGTATCTGCCTGTTTCATGCTGTCCTCACAAACGTCAAGGTCCCTTTCACTGGTGAATACTGAAGCAAGGTATTCACTAAGGAACACCCCTACCTCCTCTGACTCCACGCACAAGTTCCCTCCACTATCCCTGATCGGCCCCACCCTCACTCTGGCCATCCACTTGTCCCTCACATAAGTATAGAAAGCCTTGTAGTTTCCCTTGATCCTACCTGCCAAGGTTTTCTCATACCCCCTTCTAGCTCTGTAAATCCATTCTTCAGTTCCTTCCTTCCTTTCCATTTATCACTGAGGGTTTGGAAAATTCAGGCTAGCGTTATTCTTCTTGATGACAAATTGCACAAATCCACAGATTTATGCCTTCCTACCACCTTACACAACAAATTAGCATTCTCCCCAGTGCATTCTGAACCATTGTGTTGGGATGTTGATACCTTATTTCTGGCAATGTCCATTTTGACTGAGTAATAAATGTACTGCAATTGGAACGGCTGTGTGGAAAAGTATCATAAGTTGTTTGTACTACCATGAACAGCATGGCTGCCTACTGTGCAACAAACCTGCATCAAAGTAGATGAAAAGCATTCCGCATCCCAATGTAGTGAGATAAAAGACTCCACGTGGGAATAAGGAATAGATGTGTCATGTCAAGTTGCATTGATTTTACAGCCAGGTGCAGGATGTCTACAAGCTTTCTTGAAAAAGATGGTTGTGAAGAAAGGCACCAGGGGCTAAAAAGCAAAAGAAAAAATAAACAGATACAACAATATGTTTAGAATGTGTATAGATCATAGCTTGAAAAATTGCATTGAACGACTCATGCTAAGGTTTTTGACAAGTTACATTTCAGCTCGGGTAAGTAACTTTTTTAGTTACCTCTCTATACAGTCTGTATCTGGTGGGAAGTTTAAAATTCTACCCAGAAGATGAATAAGATGCTTAAGATAAAATCCAATCTTTAAGTGGGTCACAAAAAAACTGATAAAAATGTGGGAAACTCTTATAGGCAGTTTACACATTTAGCATCCTTCAGTAAGTATTCCCAATCATGGTACTGTGGTGCCAGTGACTCATCTGAATAGTGTTTAATTGTGAGGTGTTCATGTACTGTCTAATATCTAATAATATATTATCTAGCAGAGTAACAAAAGCATCCTCATGTAATCTCATCTAGTCATAACCTTCACATCTTCTTCCATCCCTTTGAGGGTAGACTGAGAAAGCACGTGATCAAACAAGACATTAAATTGCTTTATTTCACAGTATGAACATGCAAGAACACCAGCATGGTTAGATTGACCAATTTCAGTCAACTAAACTTTTCTACTCTCTTACATTCTAACTGTCATAATAATGTTCCATTTTACAAACATGACTGGTTGGGTCTCTGTCCATAATGTCCATAGAGCCATAGAGACATGGAGTCATAGGGAACAGAAACAGTCCCTTTGGTCCAACTCATGCACGCTGTCCAGACATCCTAATCTGACCTAGCCCCATTTCCCGACAATTGGCCCATATCTCTCTAAATCCTTCCAATGCATATACCCATCCAGATGCCTTTTAAATTTCGTGATCCTACCAGTCTCCACCACTTCCTCATTCCATAAACATACTATCCTCTGCATGAAAAACTTACTTCTCAGATCCTTTTTAATCTTTTCCCTCTCACCTTAAACCTCTGCCCTTCCGTTTGGGATTCCCCCACGTTAGGAAAAAGGCCTTGACTTTTCATCCCATCCATGATTTTATAAACCTCTATATGGTTAACCTTCTGCCTCCACTGCTCCATGGAAAAAAGTTCTGGTCTATTCGGCTTCTCCTTATTCAAACCCTCCAGGCCTAGCAAAATCCTTGTGAATCTTTTCTGCACCCTCTCAAGTTTAACAACATCCTTCCTATAAAAAGGTGACCAGAAATGGATACAATATTCTAAAAGTGTCCTGGCCAAAATACTGTACAACCGCAACATGACATCTCAACTCCTATACTCAATGTTCTGGCCAATGAATGCAAGCATGATAAATGCCTTCTTCACCACCCAGTCTACCTGCGACTCCACTTTCATGGAACTATGCACCTATACCTTCAGTCTCTTTGTTCAGCACACTGAAATTCTGCAGAGGGATACAGATAGATTACCTGAGTGGGCAAGCATCTGGCAGATGGAATACAATGTTGGTAAATGTGAGGTCACCCATTTTGGAATAACAAGGTGAGCTATTATTTAAATGGTGAAAAATTCCAGTATACTGCTGTGCAGAGGGTCCAGGGTGTCCTAATGCATGAATCACAAGAGGTTGTTTTGCAGGTGCAGCAGGCAATTAATAAGGCAAATGGAATATTGTCCTTCATTGCTAGAGGGGTGGTGTTTAAAAACAGGGAGGTTATGTTGCAGCTGGATTACTGTATACAGGTTTGGCCTCCTAATTGAGGCAGAATGTGTTGCCACTGGAGGAGTGGTGGCAGAGAAGGTTCACTATGTTGATTCTGGCATTTGGACGGTTGACTTATGAGTAGACAAGGACTGTACTAATTGGAACTTAGAAAAATGAGGGAGGATTTTATAGAAACATGAAATTATGAAATGAATAGAGAAGATAGAACTGAGGAGGTTGTTTCCATTGGCGAAACCAGAACAATGGAGCAGAAGCCTCAAAACAAAGGGGAGCAGATTCAGGACTGAGATAGGAGGAACTTCTTCTCCCAAGGGATTGTGAAACAATGGAATTCCCTGCCCAGTGAAGCAGTAGAGGCTATCTTGTTGAATGTTTTCAAAGTAAAGATAGGTGGATTTTTGAACAGTAAAGGAATTAAGGGCTATGGTGAGTGTGTGGGTAAGTTGCACTGAGTCCACCAAAAGTCAGCTATGATCTTGTTGAATAGTGGGGCAGGCTCGATAAGCCAGATGGTCTACTCGTGCTCCTGTTTCTTCTGTTCTTAGCCACTCCTTGGCCTATTGACCCATCTGATCAAGGTCCCGTTATATTCTGAGATCATCTTCTTTACTGTCCACTACACCATTTATTATGGCCTCTCTCCACTTTCAATAGGAGTAAAGTTGTCTCAATCAAAAGGCTGTGAGATATTTATTGACGACTGAGAAAGACTAACAAATTGCTTATAGTTTACAGGTTATAGGTTAACAACATCATAGGGCACCGGCATTATAAGCATTTACCTTAGACACGACTTATCTTGTATGAATACTTGATATATTTAAATATTACACAAAGTTATATTCTTCCCCAAAATCTTTGTGTTAAAATAGCAATAAATCTAAAATGTTTGCTCAGCATAAACTGACATTTGACATTAAATCTTCAGGTAGTTTATAAAGTGGACCACAGGATGAGATCTCAAATGAGCTAATGATTCACAAATTTCAACATTTGCCGAGGAAAGACAAGAATAACCTTCCCATCCGGACTCACTTTCATTGTTGGGGAGGTGGTAGTCTAGTGGTATTATTGCTAGACTGTTATTCCAGAGACCCAGTTAATGTTCTGGGGACATGGGTTCAAATCCCCCCACAGCAGATGGTGGAATTTGAACTCAAAAATTCTGGAATTAAGAGTCTAATGATGACCATGAATCCATTGCCGATTGTCGGAAAGATCCATCTGGTTCACTAATGCCCTATACAGAAGGAAACTGCTTTCCTTACCTGCTCTGGGCTACATGTGACTCCAGACCCACAACAATATGGTTAACTCTTAACCATTGGGAATGGGCCAATAAATGGCCTAGCCAGCGATGCCTTCATTGCTGAATAAAAATAATTCTGTCTCATTAGGGAAAAAATGTGCATCACCCCCTGGAGCAAGAACCCTCCCAGGCAGGGGATCAGTTTTAACTAGTGTCAGACCAGCTGGTAGAAGCACAAAGTTGACTTATCAACCCTGAGGTTCGGTTTGCTTTCATTCCAGGGCCTTGTTTAAATAAAGCCTGTGCTGCCTCTCATTCAAAGCAGGCAGGAGCAGCTTTACCATGCTGATGGCATCATTGATCCCTGAATTTTCTATGGGAGGTAGCTCTCCACGGCTAAGTCTAAGACCCCGATAATAACAAGGGATCATAACTGAAATCATGTACAATCACTTTGTATCATCCTAACACCATCCATGCGCCAGTCCCTACTCTCATGTTTCCCCATGCAGAGTAGAAATGAACTCTTTGTCCTCTGTATCTTAGTGGGATCCCTGCAGGAAACATCCAGAAAAACATTGAAACTGACGTGGATTTGAACTTGATGTTGAGAGTATTAAAAAAAATAAAGAATTTGGCCTGTGGAAAATGCATCCTTGAAAGAACTGAGCCTGAAACTCCTGGCTATAATTATATTCACTTCATGATTTATTTTGCTGATAACAGCTATCACAACACTAACAGCCAATATCCTCTGTACCATAGTGCATGGCAACATTAGCATTGGACGATTTATGTTTGCAATGAAATTATTTCAATTTCCTAAACTACCAAGCTCATAAAATGACAGACAACCATTGATTACACCGCTTAACTATATGGAATTATTTTGCTATGCTGCCTTTGAATGATAAGTAACTAGCAGCTTGCATAATTACCTCCAGAATCTTTAGATTTTATTTGTCTCCTCAGCTCAAAGGAAATAAATATAATAAATTAGAGCAAGAGTCAAAACTATTTTAACATAAATTGTGTTTGTCAAATGGTGCAATAAAATTGTTGCCCCAAATTTAAAAGGAACAACCACATCTTCAAAAACTACATAATGTCTGCGGCAAGTATGAAAATAGTTGAAAATGCATGATTGTGTATTATAATGTCAGGCTACTTATGAGCCTTGAACATCTGCAGGCAATAACTGATGCTTAATATATATGTAGCTATCGTGGCAGCATCTCAAATTGTTGCCTGACATTTCTCTATTCTGACTTCATAGAGTCAAGTGAACGCTGCAATTACTGTCGCCATTCTTTGATAATTTCATGAAATATGTATTAGTCAGAAACATGAAATGTCCTGTGTAATTTATTAATGTAATTCAAATCAGTACATGAAATCCTTTCAATCTTTAAATGTTCTCTTCTGAATTCATCATAACACCCAGTTGGCATTAATACTGAATAAGAATCTATGCTTTTGTGGTGTACAGAACCAGATAGTAATTCTTATTAAGACCATAAGACTCCATAAGACATAGAAGCAGAAATAGGTCATTTGGCCCATCATGTCTGTTCTACCATTCAATGAGATCATGGTTGAAATGATCTCCCACCAGAATTGCTGGGGAACACAAGGATTAGTGAAAGGGAGGAGTTGTAGCATGTTATCTTCATAGAGAAATGGTGTTGGAGAAATTGATAGGATTGAAGGCTGATAATTCCCTAGGGCCTGATAATCTACACCCCAGAATGCTTAAGGAAGTGAGCCTAGAAATAGAATTGGTCATCTTCCAAGATTCTTTAGACTCTTGGAAAGCAGCAAATGTAACCTCCTATTTGAAAGGAGAGCTTGAAAGAAAACAGAATTATAGACCAGAGAATTTGATGTTGGTAATAGGGAAGATGCTGGAGTCCATTATCAGGATTTTATAGAGAAGCACTTAGAAAACAGTGGTAGAATCAGATATATTCAGCATGGATTTACAGAAGGGAAAACATGCTTGATAAATCTATTAGAATTCTTTGAGCCTGTAACTGGAAGTGTTGATCAGGAGGAGCCAGTGGATATAGATACCTGGACTTTCAGAAAGCTTTCTCCAACGTCCCACATATGAGACTAATGCATAAAAACTAAAACACGTAGGATTGGGGGTAGGTATGAGGTGGATAGAAAATTGGTTTGCAGACAAGAAACAAGGAGTAGGAATAAATGGGTCTTTTCCTGAATGGCAGTGACTAGTGGGGTATTGCAGGGATCGGTGGTAGAGCGCCAACTATTTGTAATTTATGTTAATAGTTTAAATAAGGGAACTAAATGTACTATGACAACATTTGTGAATGGCACAAAGTTGGTTGGAACAGTGAGCTCTGAGGAAGATGCAGAGATGTGCAGTGTCATTGGACGGGCTGAGTGGGTGGGCAAATGCGTGGCAGATGCAGTATAATGTGGATAAATGTGAGGTTACCACTTTAGGAGCAAAACTAGGAAGACAGATTATTATTTGAATGGCTGTAAATTGAGAGAGGGGAATGTTCAATACGACCTGGCTGTCCTCATTCACCAGTCACTAAAAGCAAACACAGAGGCACAACAGGCAGTAAAGCAGGCAAACTGTATGTTGGCTTTCATAGCAAGTGAATTTGAGTACAGGAACAAAGATATCTTGCTGCAATTATACGGGGCATTGGTGAGGCCACACCTGGAATATTGTGTGCAGTTTTGATCTGCTTGACTGAAGAAGGATGTTCTTGCTATAGAGGGAGTACAGTGAAGTTTTACCCTTTTAACTCCTGGGTTGGCAGGATTGACGTATGAGAAGAGATTGAGTTGGTTAGGATTGTACTCAATAGATAATGGTGGAAGGCAGGATTTCATAGAAACCTTTAAAATTCTAACAGGACTAGACAAGTAAGGATATTCCCATGGTGACAGATTCCAGGACCAGGGGTCATAGTTTGAGAATAAGGAGATAAATCTTTTAGGGCTGAGATGAGGAGAATTGTCTTCACCCAGACAGTGGTGAACCTATGGAACTTACCACCATAGAAAGTGCTGGAGGTCAAAACAAGAAGTACATTGCTATCGTTCTCCAGCTAAAGGGATTATAGGGAATGGGGAGAAAGTGGGAACAAAATACTCAGTTGGATGATCAGCCATAGTCACATCGAATGGAGGAATAAGCTCGAAGGGTTGAATGACCACTCCTGCTCCTATCTCCCATGTTTCTATGATCTGATAATCATCAGTTTCACTTTTCTGCCTTTTCCCCATAACTCTTGATTCCCTTACTGATTAAACACCTTGCTATCTCAGCCTTAAATATACTTAATGGGCCAGACTAAACAGTCTTCTATGATAAAGAATCTTGCAAATTGACTACCCTCCGAGAGAAGAAATTCCTCCTCATCTCTGTCTTAAATGGGCAACCTTTTAGCCTGAGGTCATGCACTGTGGTCCTAGAATGTCCAATAAGTAGAAGAAAATCTCATCTGTCATATCAAGCCCCCTAAGAATCTTGTATGTTTGAATAAGACTGCCTCCCATTCTTCCAAATCCAATGTGTACAAGACATTCCTACTCACAAATCTCTTCTCTGAAGACAGTCCATCCATATCAGAAACTGTCCATAGTGCTCTAGATTTTATCAGATTAGGGTCTTGTATCGGTGTTGCAGTACTTCCCTACGTTTGTTCTCTCTTCTCATTGTAATAAAGCCCATTTGCCTTCCCTATCATCTGTTGAACTTGGATGCTAGTTTTTGTGATTCATGCTTAAGAACCCCAAATTCTCCTGTGCTACAGCTTTCTGTAATCTTTTTTCATTTAAATAATATTTGGCTCTTCTCTTCTTCCTGCTAAAGTGCATCACCTCATAATTTTCACCATTATATTCCATCTGCCAAGTTTTAATCCATTCTCTTAATCTAGCCATAGGCTTTTATAGACTGTCTGTTCCATTCTGGATACTTGCCTTCATACTTACCTTTGTGTCATCCAGAAACTTGCTCAGAGTATCATCAACTTTATCATCCAAGTCATTACTGTATTTCATAAATAAGCATGGCTCCAGCACTGATCCCTTTGGCATTCCGTTAGTTAAGGTTGCCATTCTGAATATGTCCCCCTTTGCTCAAATTGCGATCTTCTATTAGTTAGCTTATCCTCTATCCATTCTAATATACTAACCCCAGCTCCATGGGCTCTTATCTAACTAAGTGGCTTTCTGTGAGAAAACTTTTCAAACGCCTTTGGAGATCCAACTACTGGTTCCCTTTATTTATTCCACTTGCACCTCCTGAAAAACTTCAAATAAATTTTTCAGACATGATGTCCCCTTTATGAAGCAATGCTGAATCTGCTTAATTATATTATGTACTTCTAAATGTTCTGCTATTATCCTATATAATAGACACTTACATTTTCCCAATGACAGATGTTAAGATAACCTTGCTTTGATGACTTGCTTTTTGACTACCTCCATTTTGGAATAAAGTTGTGACAGTGGCAGTTTTCTAAAGTTCTGGGATTTTTCCAGAATATGAGGATTCTTGGAAGATTATTATCAGTGTATCCATTCTGTCTGTAGCTACTTTGTTTAAAATTGTAGAATGCAATCTATCCCATCGGAGAACTTGTCAGTCTCATTAGTTTCCCTATTACTTCTTCTACCATGAGAGTAATTGCATACATCTTCCCACCCTAAGTTAGCCCCTTGGTAATTTAGTATTTTTGGAATACTACTAATTTCTTCCACACTGAAGATTGATGCAAAGCATTTGTTCAATTCTTCTGCCATTTCTGGGCCCCATTTATTATTTCCCCAGCAAAGTCCGCATTCTGGATACTTGTCTTTATACCTATTTTGTGTTATCCAGAAGCTTGCTATGAGTATCTTTATCAGCCAAGTCATTACTGTATATTGTAAATAATTGTGAACAGGAGGTTGGTACAGTTAACGTTCTCATTGGGCTGCCATGCTCTTCTGGAATCAAAACCAGAAGTGATCAGCCCATTGTTGCTCAGTCTGCCTCATCCACCCTCCCCCACCACCCCACTAGTTAACCCCCTCATCTCTGACAAGCCAGCACCAGCTGTCATATTGACTTCCCCTTCCCCTTGCCACTGGCACCCTCCTCACTTTTCCATTTGCTGCCTAGCTCACCACTTCACTCAGGGAGTGGGGCAATCAGTAAGACAGAAGTTAAGGTACTGAGGGCTCTTTCTGAGCGTTCTTTGGGGTCAAAGGTTCTGTCATTCATTTCAGGGGTGAAGACTGCCAAATGAAATAAATTTTAAGTGTGAAGTCCTGCAGATTCACTGTGATGTCGCAGGGTCTGTGACTGCATAGGCCCTGAGGGCACTCGTGCAGTTGTTCTGCCAACAAACACAGCCAAATTTACCAGCAAAAATAATTCCTGCAAATAGTAGAAAAAAATAATTTTCTTCGGCTTTATGCAATTTAAATCACTGATTATTCTGAACTGAATGGAGTGTTTGAGATGAGAGTTTTTAATTCAGTCAGTAAGAGGCTAATAAATGTGCCAGAAGGGGACATTTAGGTGAGGCTTTGATATTGTGTTTGAATATTTGAGTTGCAGTGATTCATCCAGGCAGCCACGACTCAGCATCAGGATCTGCTGCTGCACCAACTGAAGCTTCAACCAGAAATACAGATCCTCAAAAAGAAAGTTAAAATCCTGTTAGTAACTGAATAAAAGGTTTCTGGGTTGAGAGAAGATGAGAATAAACAAATAAATGGAAGCACTTTAATCCTCAACAAATGATGCAAATCCACTCTTGAATGTGAAGCACAATTACTGTACTGAGTGGAATAAAAGAGAAGGTATTTACAGCTTAAGCATGATTTTAAAAAATTGCTAAGTGAATAGAATTATCTGCTCATGAGACCCACATCTTTCAATATCAGTCAGGGAAGCAATATGCTTGCCTTTCATGAGATCACTTCTGAAGGCTAGCTGTATTACAATAGGGGTAAAATCATATTAAAGCTGCAGATTTTGCACCATCCATTAACACTGGAAGAATAAATTTATTTATACTCAAAACGGGGTGGGGGATGAAAAAATAACAAATGAAGAGTATTTAAACTGCCCATAAAATAAAAATAAAGAATGGTGGATGCTTGAAATCTGAAACACGATAGAAAGTATTGGAGAAATTCAGCAGCGTCAACATTTCAAGTCTAGTGACCCTTCATCAGAACTGAAGGTAGCTGGAGGGGGGTAGTGTTTATATTGATGATGGAGGAAAAGTTGTGGGGGAAAGAGAAAATACTCCTGTACCTCACCCTCTACAATCACCCCATCATCAACATAAAACCACCATTTCCCAGCTATTTTCTATTTTGACGAAGGGTCACTGGACTCAAAACTTTACTTTGCAGATGCTGCCGGAGCTGCTGAGTTTCTCTGTCACTTTCTGTTTGTATTTACACTGTCCAGACCATTATTTTATAAGCATGATACCTTAGACTAAATTATTAGTACATTTACAAAGGTCAACATTATTTGCATGCCACACAAATGCACATTGTGTGCAATTTAATTGAACATTACCAGTTAAGGGGATCTACACTTTTATCCCTATGAAAGAATTACAAAGAAACTTAGCTGAGATTCATGATACAGCTGTCAGATGGGGTAATACATTCCATCTCTTCAATATCACATGATAATGAAATGAGTAGATCACGCAGTACATTTTAAATATCCTATTTTTAAAAATGCAAATTTGCAGCTATTTTATATCCATCATCACTGTCTCTTTGGTTCTACTTATGTCATATATACATTAATTACTTGCCTTTTAGAAAAAATAATCATCTCCTTACTTAGAGGTTCAGGCCAAATAAACATGGATTATTTTAAAGAAAAGTTTCTTGTGAGGTTTTCCATAAAAGCCAGCATTTTCTTTGGCCCAGAATTAAGTTGAGACTTATCTGCAGGTGGCATTGTTTTAAAAAGATTATTTAATCCTTTGGCTGCTGAGAGCAGCAATGACTGAATCTCCATACTCATCAGCATTGTAATGCTTGAAAATGATCCACTTTCCTGTTGGAATACTGAAATCAGCACTCCTCTTTCTCCATCACCGAACTCAGCAATGAGTGCAAATAAATAGCTATTATCAGAATTTGATGCTTTCCCAATCTCTTCATGAGATGAAAAGTTTAAAAATGATTTCTGCTGACAGACCCCTATACATTTTCAGTAATGCTTTTTACATACTCATTGTTCATTTCAGCACTGGAGTGCAGGGTTCTTCATTATTGAGGGGAATTGATGTGTGAGCTACATATTCCACTTCAGCATTTGAAGGGGCCCAGTGCTACCCCACTGGAAATTGGAAGAAAATTGTTTCTGAACCTTTCTACCAACTCTACGTTGACTCCTGACACTTTCCAAGAGCAATTAGGGATGGGGCAATAAACGTTGACCATTGCTGCTAACACAAAAATTCAAAAAATATATTTCCAAAAATCTTTCAGGATAACATACAGGATAACATAAGAGTGGAGATATTCCCTCCAGTTGAGAATTGCTGTTGATAAATTAAGGAGGATTAGAAAATTCTGACAAGTCTGTGAATTCAAGCACAAGATTTGAAAATGTATGCTGTTATTGGTTTCTCAGGCATGCTGCAACCTATCTACAGCTTGCTCAGTCCTGTCCGACTTCTTCAGTGGTTCATTCTATTTGGAACCTTGGCCATCTTTTTTGGCAAACAGACACCCCAATATCAAAGAAAGGCCTACATTTTCAAAGTGCACTGCGCCAACCTGTGCTGTGCTCATGCCAACTTAAATTTAACTTTAGAATTCTATGAAATGGCAGATGACAGCTGATGGTTCATGTATCAGAGATAATGGAAACTGCAGATGCTGGAGAATTCCAAGATAATAAAATGTGAGGCTGGATGAACACAGCAGGCCAAGCAGCATCTCAGGAGCACAAAAGCTGACGTTTCGGGCCCGAAGCGTCAGCTTTTGTGCTCCTGAGATGCTGCTTGGCCTGCTGTGTTCATCCAGCCTCACATTTTATTATCTTATGATGGCTCATGTATGTTGTCTTATAAGTTCATAGTATTGAGATTTTGCCACTTTTCAGGTGAAACTGATAGCCTCTCTTTCTCTATCTTCTTTTTCCCATACGATTAAGGAAATTAGACAATATTGTTTGGGTTCCCACCAGGGAAATGCAATCTCCTCTTTCTATACCCATTTTGTTTGCTGATATTTCATGGGATTCATAATAACCTGCCAGATGTTTAAGAGCTTCCTCCAAAGTGATAGAAAAATTACAGCACAAGCTCATTGATGGTTGCCAATCTGCTTCTTTGGGCTAACCATGTTCAACCCTTTTCTCACATATTATGAAGGAATGCACTGAAAAGAATTTTTACAGTAGCACTGTAAATGGCCAAAAGAAAACCCAGTACTATAGTTGAGGGTAATAAAATGTGAGGCTGGATGAACACAGCAGGCCCAGCAGCATCTCAGGAGCACAAAAGCTGACGTTTCGGGCCCGAAACGTCAGCTTTTGTGCTCTTGAGATGCTGCTGGGCCTGCTGTGTTCATCCAGCCTCACATTTTATTATCTTGGATTCTCCAGCATCTGCAGTTCCCAGTATCACTATAGTTGCGGGTGTAGGGGAATGAAAAAGCAAGAAAACATTTTAAAGGTGTTGACTTTATATAAAAATTTTGTGAGTTTTCCAGACATTACAGTCAAGTTGTCAAAATTACCATCTAATGTTTTACATGATCTTAGCAAATGAAAAGTTATTTTCAGCTTTTTTTTTCCTGATTTTAAAACAATTGGATGGTGTGGAGCAAGAACCTGCCAACTGAGACAATATTTCAATGACATGTGACCTCTAATTTATCAGGAACATTTTTAGACCACATAAGGATCTTGGGGTATAGTGGTAGTGTCTCCACATTTGGATTGTCTGGAGGTGCATCATAACATGTAGCCACAGAGAGAGGGAAATACATATGCACCTCATTAACGGCAGGCTTCACAGGTGCTCCTAAGATGCTGCTTGGCCTGCTGTGTTCATCCAGCTCCACACTTTGTTATCTTCAGATCGTGTTGTCTTCACGTGCTTTTTGAAAGACAATTTTAAAGACTTTTTCAAATAATCCTACCTCAAAGGCAGTTCATTTCGTTTTAACCATGTCTAATCATTTAACTAGATCTAATGTCAAAGCTGTCAGGAAGAGAACACGTGCTTCAATGATTCAAGGATGGATTGAGGTCCATGCTTTTTAAGATTGTTGTCCCCTGAATTATGGACTTACTCCTGAAAGGAATTCAAATAAGAGAGGAAATTTTGATTTCTGGCAGGGTGATTGAAGAATAACCATGGAACTACCTGTGGCTCACATGGTTTTTTTTTGCTGCAGGTAATTTTGGTGGAACCTGGCAGGTAATGTATAAAAAAGGGTGAATCTGGATAGTAGACAATAGCCATTAAGGGAAAGAGAAAACACCACCATTTTTCAAAGGACGATTAGTTTCGGATTTGCCAAGCTGTTCAGCTGGGAAACACCATATAGTGGTGTTGGTCGCATTATCTGACAGTCGACAGATGATGCTTTCAGTCTCATCGCTGGTTCCAGAATTGGCGTTGACAAGTGTGAATGGAAGGACACGAGCAGTAGGATTGAGAGATTCAAAAACAGAAAAGTTGCTGGAAAAGCTTAGCAGGTTAACCCTGATTTCTCTCCACAGATGCTGCCAGACCTGCTGAGCTTTGCAAGAAATTTCTGCTTGTGTTTCTGATTTACATCTTCGGCCCTTCTTTGGTTTGTATTGGGATGAGAGATTGCACTGAGGTCCGTTCTCCGCCAGGAATGAATTCCGGTGGAAGGGACCGGCGGATGTTGGGCGCAGCCACAATTCTTGGGCATTGCTCCGAACGCCGCCCTTCGTGCGCTGGGAGTGGGGGCTACATACTGAAGTGGCTAGGGAATAGGAGGAGTTTGTGGTTCTCAGCGGTAAACCGCTGTGATAGTGTCCAGGCTGATCTCGGCCTCGCCGTCATAAGGCAGCCCCCCCGGCAGCAGCAGGTTCTGCTCCCTGGGGCCCCTGCAGCTGCTGCTGGCGCTGGGGACCGAGGAGATGCTGGAGACTTTGTCGAAGGGCTCGCTGAGGGAGGGCGGCAGCTGGTTGGGAAGGATGCCCGGGTTAGCCCCCGCTGAGCCGGCACGGGGCTCTTTCTGCAGCGTGGTGTCATCGTGGTGGTAAGAGACCAGCTCGTTGCTGAAGTTGACCGGCTCCACCGCGTTGCTGGGGCAGAGGCGAGCGCAGCCCAGGATGCTGGTGAAGGCCTTCCTGAAGTCTGCGTTGAAGGCGTAGATGACCGGGTTCAGAGACGAGTTGGCCCAGCCGAACCAGACAAAGATATTGAAGGTGGTGTCGCTGACACAGGAACCCTGCCCTGCTTGAGCCAGGGCTGGGGCACAGAAGGGGACTATGCAGTTCAGCACGAAGAAAGGCAGCCAGCAGAAGACGAAGACCCCCATGATGATAGATAGGGTCTTCAGCACCTTGGTCTCCTTCTTGAAGGAACTTTTCAGGGCAGCTTCGTGCGTGCAGTCTGCTGTCTGCTCTTGGCAGCTCTGGGCATGTTCCACTGCCCTCTCCAGGGACGAGATCCTGCGAATCTGGGTCTGGGCGATGCGGTAGATACGGGTATAAGTGCCCACCATGATGACCACCGGGATGTAGAAGCTGATCAGGGAGGATGAGATGGCGTAGGTCCTGTTGAGGCTGGAGTTACAGCCGGCCATGCTGTTGGCCCTGTCCTGCAGCAGTTCTGCTCCTGCCCTGTGCCAGTTCAGCTGCACTGGGATGAAGGAGATGAGGATGGATAGTGTCCATGCCACCCCAATCATCACCGAAGCCACCCTCTGGGTCATCTTGCGCTCATATCGGAATGGGCTGGCTATGGCCCAGTACCTGTCCAGGCTGATGATGCACAGATTAAGGATGGAGGCGGTCGAGCACATGATGTCAAAGGCTATCCAGGTGTTGCAGAAGGAGCCGAAGAGCCAGTGGCCAGCCACCTCGCTCAAGGCTTTCCAGGGCATCACCAGCACTGCCACAAACAGGTCAGACACCGCCAGCGAGATGACAAAGAAATTGGTGACTTTGGAGCGCAGGTGCCGGAACTTCATCACTGCCAGGCACACCAGGGTGTTCCCCAGCAGGGTGGAGAGAATGAGGAGGAAAAGCAAGCAGCCAGTCACTGCCCGCACTGCCAGCCCTTGCCCCACACCATTGCTGCTGCCCTGCTCTGTGAGGTTGCCCATGAAGATGTTGCCAGGCTCTCTCTCTCTGCTTTAGCACACCCACAGTTCTTCTGTTCCCTTCTCTGCCGAGTCACTGCATATGTTCTCTCACCTCCTTGCTCCAGGACCAGAGACTATAACCAGGAGTGAATTTGTGGCTGGTCCAGTAATGGATGGGAAGTCACCAGGAAGGTTGCCTGCTGCTGTATCGCTGAGTGGCTTCTGTTGATTGGAGTGTGTTTCTATAACACAAACATATTGAGGTGTGGATTAGGTTAGCTGGACAGGGGTCCTCACAGTAATCATGATGCAAGGTTGACTTGAACAGAAACACATCCTAGTTTTTAATGGGGAGGACACAATACATTAGCTGTGTGATATATTCCATATTCTATGTTAACTGAATAACATATTCCACACTCTAACTGTATAAAATATTCCACCCTCTACATTAACTGTGTAATATATTCTATACTGTATGATATATTCCATACTATATAGCAACATTATAACATATGCCATATTCTACATTAACTACATGATACATCCCATATTCTACAATAACTGTATGATTTATTCCATACTCTATATTAACTGTATAATATAGTCTATGTTCTACATTAACTGTATAATATGTACCATGCTTTATCCTAATTATATGATGTACTATATTCCATACTTTACACTAAATGTATAATATGTTCCATACTCTAAATTAACTGTATGATAGATATAGTTATATGTAACACTAACTACACGAATATTCATCAATTACAATATATTGGAGCTCAATATGACACTGTGCATTATGCAATAACAGCATTATATATGAATTAAGTATCAATTCCCTTATACAATTCCCATATATGCATTAACACTATATCAGTGGCACTGTAACTTATACGTGTACTTCAGTGAGTGCACAGTGTGTGTAGATTCTAAAATTAACTGCACTATTAATCCTTGGGAAACACACTTTTCTGTAATATTAAACCTGATTCCAATATACGATGAGCATTTGGTACCCTCTGCATCCAATATAAATGTACACGTACGTAAACCGAGAATTACACCGGGTATGTAGCGGTTAAAGTAAAACGACAGTGTCAGCGCTGGAACGAAAAGTTTTACCCTTTTAGACACTGTCACCCCTTACAGCTGTGCCTGCAGATGAAGGGCAGTGAAACCAGTAATTACTAAAAGTAAATAGCAGTGTTGCCGCGTGAAAGGAAGAAGCGGGCAGTTAGTTCACTGTATCATCGGATTTACCTGTTCACAGCAGCGGTTCTCTCCATGGCGCCCTGTTCCTGTATGGACACGCACTGTCTTCATTCTTACCAGTGGATAGACTGGCAGGCATGCATGAGTGGCAGGATTTCTGTAGATTCTTAGAATGAGTCAGCAACAGTGAACAGTAAGTTAAAAGTACACCTCTGAAACTTCCCCGCCGGATCGAACAGATTTGGAGTCATCAGAACTGGTGACGGCCAAGGGTAGTTTCGGTCCGTTTTCGGCCAAGCTGTGGGAAGTTTTTGGCTCAATCAAATGGCGTCAAATGGACAGTAAGAAAACCCAGAGTCAGGGGGAAGCTGAAGCTGCCAGTCACCGTGCGCACTCGGGGGCAGGTGCAAACTGAACAAGAACCCCACATGGATTAATGTGACCTGGTCTCATTGTCGAATCTTGGGAGAGCATTGAGCCGTCCTCCAGGCGAAAAGAAGGGGCGAACCGTGGTAGAGAGCCAGCAGCGGTGAGGAGAAAGAGCCGGTTTGCAGTGAGCTCTTCAGTTGCGAGCGAATAGAATCGCGGAGGAAAGTGACAGGTTAGTGTTCACTCCAGTAATCTGCTGGAGCAGGAGAGAGAGAGAGAGGACCGAGCAGCCCTCGATGTTAAGCTGGAGCACGTACCGTGGTGCTTTTATGATCTGAGCCCACAGGAGGATATTCCACAGGGAATGACATTCTCACCCTGCTCCTACCAATGCTTAGCCCAGTCTGGACCAACCGATACTGAAGTTGCTTCGGTGCTTGCAGTGGAATGGGAAGGAATTCTCAGACTGACTGTGGTTAAATAACAGTTTGCAGCTACACGACACTCAGGAGCTTGGAATAATCTGTGTTTTATCAGCAAAATGAGTACAATTTCAACCAAAGTGGGTCAACCCAATGAAACAAAGCGGCAGGAACAATGAGTTAGAGAGGACTGAATGCGTATGCTGTGATATTATGTATCCGTATAGGGAAATATTTGAGATGATTAAACAAAGTGCTCCTTTTTCTTTGAGGAGCAGATTCTGGTAGATCACTGGATCTTCAGTTCCCTTTCAGGGCGGAGGATGGGGTTAATGTTTGGTGTTGCATCTACTATAGCTATCTCCTCCACGCCCACTCAACCTCAGTTGGTGTCTCAGACTTATTTCACATTTATACTATGTCTTAAGGCAGAATAGTGTGTCACGGTGATTCAGAGCTGCAATGGACCAGAAATAAACAGGAGTAGCAAAACTAAAAGAACATTGAGTTAGCAGGTGGATTTAAAAATGATTTTAAAGGTTGTAAAACAGGAAATGTTACAGAAATAGATGCAGCGAGTGAGTGCATAATGACAGAAGGAATTCTCTCACATCACAAAGTGAAGGGAGTAGAAAGAGAAAAGGTCATGCAGGATAGAAAAAAAGCAAAATAATGCAAATGCTGGAAACTTGAAATAGAAACAGGAAGTACTGGAGAAACTCAGCAGGTCTGACAGCATCTGTGGAGAGAGAAACAGACTCAATATGTTGAGCCCAATATGCTCTTCTGTTGAGCAGACCAAATTCAGCAGAACCGTTCACAAGATGAGAGCAAAAGTTGGCTATTCAGCCCATTGAGTCTGTTCCACCATTCAATATGATGGCTGCCGACCCAATAATCGTTAACATCACTTTCATGCCTGATCTCCATAACCCTGATTCCCTTACTGATTAAAAACCTGCCTATCTCAGCCTTGAATACACTCAGTGGCACAGCCTTAGAGCCCTCTATGGTAAAGAATTTCACAGATTCACTACCCTCAGAGAGAAAAAAGTCTTCTTCACATCTGCCCTAACTGGGAGAGATAGTAGGAACTGCTGATGCTGGAGAATCTGAGATAACAAGGTGTGGAGCTGAATGAACACAGCAGGCCAAGCAGCATCAGAGGAGCAGGAAGGCTGACATTTCAGGCCTAGACTCTTCTTCAGAAAATGGAGGAAATTCTTCATTTTCTGAAGAAGGGTCTAGGCCCGAAATATCAGCCTTCCTGCTCCTCTGATGCTACTTGGCCTGCTGTGTTCATCCAGCTTTGCCCTAACTGGGAGATCCCTAACTCTGAGATTATGCCCTCTGACCAAGACACTGCAATGTTTAATGTCTATCCTGTCAAGGTCCCAAAGAATCCTGTGTTTCACTGAGTCTGATTCTCATTCTTCTAAGCTCCAATGAGTACAGGCCTAACTTACTCAAACCCCCCTCATAAAACAGCCTATTAATACCCAGGATCAACCTAGTGAACACCTTCTGGATTCCCCCCAGTGCTTCCTTCCTTAGTTAAGGAGACCAAAACTGTTCACAGCATTCTAGGTGTGATCTACCTTGTGCCTTGTATAGTTTAGCTGGACATCCCAATTTGTGTACTGTATTCCCTTTGAAATAAGGGCTAACATTCCATTTCTCATTGCTATTACCTGCTGAACCTATATGCTAGCTTTTGAAATTTATGTACAAGGACTCCCAAATCCCTCTGTTAATTAGCTTCTGCAGTCTTTCTCCACTTAAGTAATATTCAGCTCTTCTACTCTTCTTTCCAAAGTGCATACCCTCACACTTTTATTTCCACATTATATTCTATCTGCTAAGTTTTTGCTCATTTACTTAACCAGTCTATATCCCTTGCAGATGCTTTATGTCATGTGCCTTTCCACCTGTTCTTGCGCCATCTGCAAACTTGTTGATACAATATTCTCTAACCACATCCAACTCATTAATGTATATTGTAACTAATTGTGATGGCAGTCCTGATCCCTGTGGCCATCCCAAAAATGCTTCCCTCATCATAACTCTGTCTTTTATTAGTTAGCCAATCCTCTAGCTATGCGAATTTGCAACTGTCAAGTAAATAAAAGCCGAAAAAACTGCAGATGCTGTAAATCAGGAACAAAAACAAAGTTGCTGGAAAAGCCCAGCAGGTCAGGCAGCATCTGAAAAGGAATAAACAGAATTAACAGTTCGGGTCCAGGACACAACTCTGTAGTGTTGGGCTTAAAAATGATATCTTCAAACCAGACCATTCAGGGTTAATTGGACATGACAATGGGCAAATTAACTAAATAGAAAAGTACATGAAAAACAGGTTTAATGCAAAACAACCTGTTTTGACTGGGGGGACCTGCCTGACCTTGAGTGTCAGTGGAAACAGTCTACTCATGCAGTCCACATGAGACCACCCAGATTTGTTTTCCACCTATTTTTGAGGGTTGGAAGAGTATTGAAATTATGACAAGATGGGGATTCAACATGTCACCTTGGATTCAGAACAGTATTAATATCAGGGACATTGCCCCACTCATTGGATGCTATACTGTCAGCCTGGGGTTTGTGTGATTGGTGCCATGGAATCTGAGACACAGCTCTAAGTGGCACCATTGTGATAGTCCCCGATGGATAGAAAGGCATGTGAGACTCACTGGTTTATCTCTGTTGTTTAACCTAATTACATAACTTTAATACATATTTATCAGTAGTATAAACTGACAATTATTAATTCATTTGTGTATAATGTATTTAACCCAATAAATTAGCTATATATTGAAGAAGGATCAAGGCCTGAAATGTTAGCTTTCCTGCTCCACTGATGCTGCTTGGCCTGCTGTGTTCATCCAGCTCTACATCTTGTTATCCCCTATATATTGAAGTGCCTGTGTCTTCTTGAAATCATTTTGATAAGAGCCTAAAGAACCCATTAGATACTTGCAGCCTAACAATACAAAGCTCCAACACCACAAAGCTCTTATCTCGTTAAGAAGTCTAAAGTCTGCAGCACCTTAATATATATCTTTGGGAAATCCAAATATATCACATCCGTGATCCAGGCACCTTGAATGTTGATTGTTAGTTGTGCTTACAGAATCATAACTAAGGCTGGGTGTTGCTTTAATAGTCTGTTTTTCACCTCTCCATAATTCAGCCTACATCCAAAAAATGTTGTTAGCCTGACTTTGTACAACAAGACAGGATGAGTGTGCTTTTATCATCTCTACATCTGATGTTTAAAAAGATCTTGTATTTTTCTGTAGGAGCGTGGTATAATTGCATTGTTTGCTGGACCACTTCAGAGGGTAGTTAAGAGTGAACTATCTTGCAGTCATTGCTGAATCACATGTAGGAAGACCTTAGAAGTTCTGATTTAAGTCCCAAACTTGAAATATTAACTCTGTATCTCTCTCACAGATGTTACCAGCCTGCTGACTATTCCCAGCATTTCCTGTTTTTATATTAAATTGCCAGGATTCACAGCCTTTTGATTGTACTTACACATTTCTTATCTTCATTAAATCTTGGCATGTGCTTTATATTCCATGTTTAGCATCAGTCTGAGGCCAAAATTAGTTGACTGAATCATTAAAAGGTTCAGACTTAGAAAATGTCCCGCATCCAGGGACACATGCTTATGTCTGTTTTAACTTAATGTCCCTGGGACCTGTCACTAGCCTGAAACCAGAGTCCATAACTTGAGAAAAGCCACTACATGTCAAACATAATGACAAGGAGACTGTCCCACCCTTAACACCTGTCATGGCTGCGTTTGAAGCATTTACAGATGAAAAACCAACCTCTTTGGCCTTCTGAAAAATCATTAAAATATGTGACTACAAGAGCTAGTCGGAGGCTTGGAGTTCCACAGTGAGTAACTCACCACTTGACTCCCCAGTGTCTGTGTACTATCTACAAGGCACAAGACAGGGGTATGAATTGATATTCTCCACTTGCCTGGGTGAGTACAGCTCCAAGAGGAGCTCGGTGAGCATTCCAGAAGTTTGACACCATCCAAAACGCAACAGCTTACTTGTTAAGCATTGCCTCTAAAACATTTATTCCTTCTGCTACTAACGAACACTGGTAGCAGCGTGTGCCATCCACTAACTGCACAACAGTAAGTGGCCGAGGCTTCCTCAATGGCATCTTCTAAACCCTTGACCTCTGCTACCTGGAAGGACGAGGGTAGCAGTTCAATGGGAACATCACCACTTGAAAGCTTCCCTCCAAAGCATGCACCATCCTGATTTGGAAATACATCGCTATTCTTTCAGTGTCGCTGGGTCAACACCCGGAATCCCCTCCCTAAAACCACTGTGAGTGTAATCACACCGCATGGACAACTGCAGTTCAAGAAGGCAATTTACCATCATCCTGTCAAGGACAATTAGGAATGAGCAGCAAAAACTAGCATCGCCAGTGATGCCCATATCCTTTGAAAGAATTAAAAAGAAAATAAAGTAGCCATCAATCAATGCTTGTGAGAAAGTAAACAGAATTAATGCCTCAAGTTGAGGGCTCTTGATCAGACAGAAGTACTTAAAGATTTTAAGCAAGATGGGAAAGGAAAAAGAAAGGAACAATTAAGGGAATGTCTGGGATATGGTGGATGGCAGCAAAAATTGGGTGAGAAAGGGAATAACTTATATAATATAAAAGGGATATTAATGAGAAAAGCTGTATCACCACCAACAGTTGATATTCAGGATAAAAGAAAGAAAAGGAGAAATATATTATGATTTGAAATCGATTAAGCCATTGCTAAGACCAGGAGTTTGGAAGTTGCTTAGCCAAAAGATTACGTTTTATTCCTTAGGCTTACATTTAGCTTCAATAGTACAATGTGGGAGGATAAGGACAGAAAGGTCAGAGTGGGAGTGGGGCGGAGAATTAAAATGACATGTGAGTCATTAAATTGCCTCCAAACAGTTTGATGTTTCACAGAAAAATCAGACAATCACCATTCCCTGTTCACCAATTAAATCTCAGCAGAAAATTGAAATGGACATTTTTGCATTAACAGAATGTGTTTACCTTCTAGAGAAAGGGCTGAATTTTATTTTCTGTGTCAGGAGAAAGAACGGGAGAATGAGGGAAGAGAGAGAGAGAAATATTTCATCATCTGTATTTGCATAGAATTAAGAAGTGTTGTATTTGCCTCTTATAATGACTGGAGGTTTTGGTTGTGGAGAAGCAAAACTGCTTGCTGATGATCTCACCTAAGTCGTGCAGGGAGCTCAAACAATCTCACGGACAAGAATTGACCTCTATTGCTGTGCAGTGGTTCAGCAACTGATGACAGCATTTGACACTAGAGATTCCCAGCGAGGAACTCGCTGTTCGAGCTGAAAATCAATCCAAACACCAAAGAGGAAATGCAACGCAGTGAAATAAAATCACTTAAAAATCTGGAAGTGAGTTAAAGATAGGAACTTAAGTACAGGAAATATTCTTTTAGGATGTTTTGAACGTCGATTCATTCATCATGTAAAATGTGTTCATTCATCATGTAGCTGTCCTCCATGAGTATAAAATTATTTTTTGTGGGCCAAATGTTATTCATAACATTTAATAAATGCGTCACCATTTAAAAATTCAGGCTGTAATTTTACATGGGATTTTAAATGGAAATATGGGAGTGAGAAAGTTGAAATTCTCGTTGATAACAGCGATTGCCAGTTTTTGGGAATAGCCAAAGAGCAGCCTGTGTCAGAAGCTTTGAGTGAATGATCATGCTCCAGTTTTCCATACTAATCTGTTTATGCTGATTATCTTGAAGTTGCAGGCAGTTTCAGAAGCAGAATGTCAGTGACTGCTGACACTTTGTAAAAGACAGTCCGTTGTGTTAAATGTGTTGTTATTATATCCCATACTAATTCAAAATGTGGTTTTCCCATGTGTTCCACATTGAAGTTATGCCCAGACATTTAACTGGATCAAACATGTAAATACAAGTGTAGGTCAGAGGCTGGGAATTCTGGAGCAAGTCTCTAACCTCCTCACTCCCCAAACCTCTACCAGATGTAAGTCAGGAGTTTAATGAAATCCTCTCAAATTGCCTGGATAAGTCCAACTCCAATATCACCCAAGAAACTACACACCATTCAGAGCAAAGCAGCTTAATAAAGGCAATGCATTGTGGATGTTGGACATCTAAATTAAGTACAGAGAGTGCTCAAGAAGCTTAGCAGATCCGGCAGCATCTGTGGAGAAAGAAACAGAATTAACATTTCAAGTCCACTAAAACTCTTCAGAACTTCGGCAACCAAAGCAGCTTGTTTAATTGGCACCTCTTTCACCACTTTAAACATTCATCCCTTCCAGTGCATTATTGCAACAGAATGCTGTAACCATACCGTATGCAGTACAGCTACTTACCAAATCTCCTTTAAGAGCACCTTTACCACCTGGAAGTTGAAAGGCAACAGACTTTAAGGTACACCACCATCTGCAAACTCTCCTCCAAGTCACTATCCAAACGTGAATGTGTATTCCCGTTTCCTCATTGTTGCTGCATAATCAGCTGTCACATCTTCCTGTCAAAAGCCGTTTAATTTGTTTATAAAACATGTATTCACTTGGCAGCTAAGAAAGTCCTCAAGATGTTCCAAATCACATTACAGCTAATGGATCAATTCTGAAGTGTTGCTGTCAAGAATATCAAGCAATACATTTACATGTGGAATGAATGACCTGACAGTTTGTTATTGATATCTGCAAAATTACTGTCTCTTTGAATGAATGCCATGATATCTTTCACATCAATCTAAGCTGACAAACAGGACCTTTGCTTAATGTTGCATTCAAAAGAACATCATATCATTAAGTCTCAATAGTACACTGGAGTATTAGGCTTGATTATCTGTTAAAGTCATAGTGGAGATTAAACTCATTATTCTGTAACAAAGCGTCAAGAGCGCTACCAGAAAGTGCTACACATGGGGCAGGATTTTCTCTTCCCGTTGTGACGTATATAATGGCAAAAAAGGTGGGAAAATAATCTGGGAGTGAAAAAAATCAGATTATTAATGCTGCAAAAATATTTCCCCATTTTCCTCTCTAACCTAGAATGGCAAGTTCAGAACCTCACCATTGAGCCTTACTTCCATGTATTTGTATCACATTATAGGCCCACTTTGCCTTATTGATGCACTACTTCTAACTTTCCTATCCTTCCCCAAGAAACAAAATGGCACAAATGCCCAGCTTGTAATAGCCAGCATTAGGGGGATGGGTTGGCTGAATACCAAGGTCTTTTTTCCCAGGGTGGTGGAGTCCAAAACCAGAGGGCATAGGTTTAAGGTGAGAAGGGAAAAATATAAAAGAGACCAAAGGAGCAACTTTTTCATGCAGAGGGTGGTGCGTGTATGGAATGAGTTGCCAGAGAAAGTGGTGGAAGCGGATACAACATTTAAGAGGCATCTGGATGGGTACATGAATAGGAAGGGCTTTGAAGGAAAGGGGCTAAATTCTGGCAAACGGGAGTTGATTAATTTAGGATTGCTGGTTGGCGTGGAGTTGGATCAAAGGGCTGTGCTGTACAATTCTTTGACTCTTGTATAAATTGCAACGAGTACTTGGTGGCTGCAGCTGACTGAATGCCTGTGCCAGTCACCATACCATCTAACCTCTTCTTTACAACAATACCCCGGCATGTTCCAAGGCTACTACCCTCCTTAGCCCTTCATCCACGAAAACAACACTTCAGCCTTTCAATACTTCAGAGCTTAGGGACATTTCTAAGTTTTTCAGGTTTCTGTCAGCTCTCATTATGCAAGACATACACATCACATGCAACTAAACAGGAGGCTCTTAGCTTTTTTTTTGATGCTCAGTAACTTTACATTTATTTCAAGGCTGACAGCCTCTGCGTAGTTCACATTATTTCCCTAATGTGTGCATCCTGACTTCAGCACTCCCTTAGAAGCTGCCAGACTCTGTATCCGGGTCACATTGCATTCTTTGCACACAAGGTCTTCAATGCTCAATTACAAATTGACAGCCTCTGTGTCTTGCATTGCTTTTCTTTGTACAGTTGTCCTAAGGGGAGCACTGAACTGGCGAAGTATGGAGGTGTCATTGTGTGGCACCATGCTACAACAACATCTACCTGGATAACGTGCCATCAGTTTACAAGGTACATCACTCCATGTGCTTCAAGCAAATGGCCATGACTGAAAGTCAAAAGGGAGCAGTCCTCAGTGGGGGGTAGGGGGACTATGGGCAGTAAAAGTGCTGGTGCCCCAGTCAGTCAAGAACTCTTCCAATTCCGGTCCAGGAGGTTGGTCATCATCAGTCAAGTGTTTAGTCCTCCCTGGGATCAGGGATCTTTGCTGTCCAAAAACTGGGCCACAATCAGTGCTGCTAGTCAAGTGCAAGCAATCCAAGTATTACAGGTCATCCAGTCAGATGTTGTGGAGACATCAGTCCAGTGTGGGGTTGGGGTGTGGAGGCAGGATTTCCTGCAATGAGACAAAGGGTTTGATGGAAGGGAGTAATGCAGGAGAGATGGTGAGGTATCCGCAGTGAATGAATATGAAACATAAAGTGCACAAACAATTTGTCATTTCAGAGGATGAAGTGGGTGAGAGCCGTTAAGTGGGCATGATGCAGGCAATACTGAATGTTGTAGTCCATGAGTCTTGATGAGCGGCACAAGCAGTGGTGGAGTTAGAGCTGGTGGGATAATTCATACTCAGGGATAGTGATGATGGTCTTCAGGACTTTGTCTGCCAGGTATGAGTCTGTGAGTATGGTTATGTCACGCTGTTACCTGACTAAATTATGGAATTGCTGTCACAATTTTGATACACCCGCTTCGGACATTGATCGGGAGACTTTGCAAGGTCACAATGCTACAGTAGACATTGTTGTTTCTGTTACTAAGTCTCCCCTTTTTATCCATAAAATAAATTCATTCTGGAACAGTTTGTGTGTATATCCTATTGTTAGTTCTTGAGTTTCTTCATAATTAACTGCCTTGATGAATGGTGTTATTTGTAAGGACATCTGGGTGCTTTTAGATGCCAAATGCAACAACGTGCATTCTGATGCTAAATTCACTTCTACATTGGGCTGAAGAATATGGTGGGCATGTCCCATGGTATCTAGTGATTTTTCATGATGAAGGAATAATTGTTAGTCCCATGGTCCATGAAACCCTTTAAAACACTTAAAATGACATAGTTTTCAGTTAATTGAAGATTTCCAGTTAAAATTTCCCTGAGGAGGTGGTAATTTCAATGTGTCAGGAGAAATTTGAATGCAACATCTATGTATTAATTTCTTACTAAAACATAAAACAGTAGCAATCAACTTACATTTTCTGTAATGTCCTTAGCAATAAATTGCATCTGGCTGCTACTGAAATTATGTTTTGACACAAGGAACATTTATTATCTCAAAAGTCCAATTAACCAAGAAATTACTAAAGCAAGCATGTGAATTGCTTAAATAGCTAATTCATTGAAAGATGACACTTGTGTGAAGGATGGCATGATGCTCAGTGGTTGTCACTGTTGCTCACAGCACCAGGGACCAGAGTTCAGTTTCACCCTCAGACGACTGTGCGTGGAGTCTGCACATTCTCCCAGTGTCTGCGCAGGTTTCCTCCGGGCGCTCTGGTTTCCTCCCACGGTCCAAAGATGTGCAGTTTGGGTGGATTGGCCATGCTAAATTGCCCATAGTGTCCAGGGATGTGTAGGCTAGGCAGATTAGCAATGGGAACTGCAAGGTTGCAAGGATGAGGTGATTCTGGATGGGATGCTTTCCAGAGGGATGGGTGTGGACTTGACGGACCAAATGGCCTGCTTCTATACTGTAGTGATTCTATTTTTCTGCCACAAATTCATAATGCATTGATAGTACATCTGGACAAAATACACCTTGTCACGTATCTATTTGTTATGTTTCACATTACAACATTTCACTTCCAAAGAAATATTTTCTCACACTTAACTGGAAGGTAGATAAAACCTCTCCACCTTCTTTTGTAAGGTTTCCGTTGTATATAATTTATATGCATATCTTGGTAATCTAAATATCAGTTACAAGTAAATAAAGAGGCTCAAAGTTTGGTCATTGCAATTATAGTAGGTATGGTCAGTAGTACCATTAAATAATATTATTTTGGACCATTATTGGGTGTGTACGGCCATTAGAAGTTCACAGTTAGTTAGTAATTAATAGTTATATATGTAAAATATAATGGAATTTCCTGGGTGTCTGAAATCAAAATGCTTGTTTCTAAAACTTAAATTGAGTCTCCATATCCATGCCAAGCCAATTCACTCATGTTCTCAAGTTGTGGTTTTGAAATGCTCTTGTGGAGTTTTAATACATGATTATGATATTTTATATTTTAAACTAATTGCATTGCAAATTTGGAAAATGTGCTCCAACTAATTTGTCAAAAAAATGAAAATGTTAATCACTGAGACAAATTTAAGGCAACATACTAGCTAATTTATGATAACAAAGGTGTGGAGCTGGATGAACACAGCTTGCCAGGCAGCATCAGAAGAGCAGGAAAGCTGATGTTTCTGTTCTGGACCCTTCTTCAGAAATTTTCTGAAGAAGGGTCCAGAACCGAAACATCAGCTTTCCTGCTCCTCTGATGTTGCGTGGCCTGTTGTGTTTATCCAGCTCTACACCTTGCTATCTCAGACTCCAGCATCGGCAGTTCATACTATCTCATACTAGCTAATTTAAGACTTTTTCTTTACTTAAGTATTTATTTCCACCACTGGCCATTTTCAATATTTACACAATTTTCTTACAGTCTGTCATTCTTCTATTAAGGTAGTCGCCAGTGATCTGTTTCTCAGCATTTTCTCCACCTTCAAAGATGCTACAGGTGGAGTATTTCACTGCAAACTCACAGCTTAAATTATTCCTTTTAGTTCTACAATTCAGGAAGATTTCCTATGCTTTGCTCAAACCTCTGTAGGTGATCATGGTTTAAGACATATGCAAAAATGCAGTTGTAACAGTTTTTGGAATGTGGATTAATATATCGTCACTCACATGATGCATCTAAAAGATGTGCCTGAAGACATTGGCCTGTACTTCCCGCTGTCCAGACAGGTGTTATTCCATCATAGATGGAATTGCACATGGAGACCCTGCGGAATTGCTGTTGCAGTTCACTCCACATGAATTACCTAGGAAATTAGATTTTCTGCTGAGGGATACCTCTATGCCTGGAACTTTCTGAAATTCTCCATTTAAATCAGAGTCTTTTGGAGGGTTCAATGGCATTAATTCAAATAGGAAGTGTTAGGATTATTAAATAGATAGTATAACTTCTAAGTAACTATTACACTGACTCCATACTTACCTCACATGCACCCCACTATAATTCTCCAGGCGACCTACATCTCCAGATGCTGAGCCAACTCACCCCAGATCTGACCTGACACCCCCACTGCCTGGAGTCAGACAACACCTTCCAATCCTTGCCTGGTTCAAACCAACACCCCACCTCACAGGAAACCGCCACCCCACCACCAGGCTTCACCTGAAATTGCTGGATCCAATGCAACCAGACAACCCCACACTTTAACTCTGGAATCAGTCTCAAATCCTTCCAGACCCTCTACCCAGCCTCCTCATTCCCCCTAATCGATCTGTGTCATCCCACTCACCCTGACCTACCCTAAACACTGAGTCACTTATGTGGCTATCCTACGCCCTAACTACTTGGCACAAAATCCACTTCCCACTTGGCATGCTACCCATCTGGCAACCTCAAACAGGTGGCCTCTATTTATTTGGCACCTTTCTCCCAACTTATCTGGTATCCAACCAATCTCCCCAGTTGGCATCTTACACAGTTGGCATCCTGGTACCCTACTTACCAGGCCATCCCACCCCAATCTAGCTGGCTCCCAACCCCTGGCAACTTACCACCCCATTTACTGGTACCCTACTCAGCTGGTCCTTTATTTATCTAGCATTTTGAAGCCATACTAACGTGACACCTTACTTTGTTTGATCCTACCTCCTACCAATCTCGCACCTTACCCTCCCTTCACCATATCTACTTATAGCTTAACTGCAGTTGTCAAAGTGTCTGTCTGGAGCATTGCATTTTAGAATTTGGCAATTGACTGCTTAAAAGAGGGTGTTGTTTGTCCTCCTTGGACAGTTCTATGATAGAAAAGAATGGTCAGAGTGAAAGAATGGCACTGCATTTCTGACGGAGACCTGAGCAGAATCTCCTGTCAGGTGTATGACGCTTTCCAGTGGTTCCATGGGATTGCCACTCCTCGAAAAAGTGTGTTTATTATCATGTAAAAGGGATGGGGCAGGCCAATTGGCCCCTCACACCTGCTTCATTATTTGATAAAATCATTGGCAGATCTGATTGTTACCTCAAATCTACTCTCCTGCCTACCCAAAGCTGAATGGAACCATCTCTGAGTCCAATTTTGGGCCCCACACAGCAGGAAGGACATACTAGCCCTGGAGCATGTCCAGCGGAGATTCACACTGATGATCCCTGGAATGGTAGGTTTAACGTATGATGAATGGCTAAGGATCCTGGGATTGTACTCATTAGAGTTTAGAAGGTTGAGGGGAGATCTAATAGAAACTTACAAGATAATGTATGGTTTAGAAGGGGTGGACACTAGAAAGTTGTTTCTGTTAGGCGGGGAGACTAGGACCCGTGGGCACAGCCTTAAAATTAGAGGGGGTAAATTTAAAACTGAAATGAGGAGACATTTCTTCAGCCAGAGAGTGGTGGGCTTGTGGAATTCATTGCCACGGAGTGCAGTGTAGGCCGGGACGTTGGATGCTTTCAAGACAGAGATCAACAAATTTTTGATCTCAGAAGGAATCAAGGGCTACGGGGAGAGTGCAGGGAAGTGGTGTTGAAATGCCCATCAGCCATGATTTAAATGGCGGAGTGGACTTGATGGGCCAAATGGCCTGACTTCCACTCCTATGTCTTATGGTCTTATCTCTGTCCTAAAAATATTCAAAGCCTCTGCTTCCACTACCTTTACACCAAAACCTGATAACACTTACATCGACTACATTTTGCCTTATCTTTGTTTTAAATGAGCAACCCATGACTTTTAGACAGTGAGTGCCTCCCCCCCCACCATTCTAGAATCTTCTATAAATGTAAGCGTTGTCTCAACAATAACCCTATCACAGGCCCCCAGGAACTTACACATTTCAAACAAGTCACCTCGCTTTTCTGAACTCCAACAGATATAAGCCTAGTCTGTCCAACCTATCATCTTAAGCCAACATTTGCAGGTATTGATATGGTAAACATTCTCTGCATTGCTTCTTATGCACTTATATCCTTCCTTAAATAAAGTGACTGAAAGTATACCAGATGTGGTCTCACAAGTGTGCTGAGGCATAACCTCCTCCTTTTATATTCATTACCCCTCACAATAAATAACACTCCATTAACTTTCCTGATTTCTTATTGTACCTGCAAACTAATCTTTCATGATTCATGCACTAGCTCCCTCTCACGCCTTAAGAATTTTTGGTGATTTTTCTGTAGAGGTTTCTCAAGTTCAGTTTAAAGACAATTACTTAAACAGTTCATAGTTCATTTGATTTGAAGACTTGTTTTAAAAACCATTGTTATAATATTTGGATTATTTTAATTATGCCTACTCAGGAAACCAGGATTAAATTCAAGCTTTATTATACAATTGTTTATCAATGATTTATGATTCATTTATCAAAATGATTAGTAGACAGTTATTGCTTAGAATAAGCTGAAGTGACCAGTCAAAATTATTACTTTCCAGCAGCCTTTTGCTCAGTAACAAGTATTGTTGCAGCTACTATCAAGGAAATCAAAGAATTAGTCACAAAAGAGATCCTAATAGTTTCAGTTTTTAGTAATGCATATCCAGTATACTAGTTAAAATAATTACTAAACAAGATGCTAAGTGAAGACGCTTGTTTTGGACAATTAAGGGGAAACTGCATTGAATGACAGGGAGAAAGGGATCAAAGATGATGCTTAAAGGTTTCGACAAGAAGAGGTCAAGGAGTGACGCATAACATGTGACATGAGCTGAATAATCTTTTTGTCTGCTTTAAATTCTATGTAATTTAGAATGAGCAAAGTTTTCATTTAAATGTGAATCAATTCTCACATTTGTACACTTAAAGGAGATCACATCATTCTGGAAAGATAAAAGATTTTCCTTTGAAACAGCTTTTGATGTTCGCAAAAGAACTGAAGTTTGTCAATGATAGAAGCTATTCAGAAGCTGGATTTCACCTTAACCCAGCAATATTAACCTCCAAATAAACCCCAAATTTTAAAACGGAAATGTACAACTACTGCAGGTGAACTTTTCTGCAGCACATCTCAATATTAAAATTCATGTTTGACTGGATACAGAAATAATAGTTTTTATTCCTAAGAATTCCATGAAAAAATGAAAGAATCAGTTCTCCTTCAAACAGACTACATCAAAATATTGTTTCAAATAATGCGAATAAACTAAGGGCAAGTTTCAGTGTCACTGTCGAATATGAGTAACTGATTAAGTGAGAAATAAGCAATGATAACTTCAGGGCCTATCATACTAAGGGAGATTGTTCCAGAATCAAGACAAAAAAAAATTATACAATCTATAGATGACGCAATTTCCAATGAGCTAAGCAGTTTGCACCTCCGTCTGGGTGTAGGTATGGGATAAATGTCCACATATAAACCAAAACATTCAACTGTACATGTCCTCCAACCTCCCGTGACCCCTCAGCTGTAATCAGTTAGACAACTGGCCTGACACCCAGTCTTGGATTAGATGCAATGACTGCACCCTCACCCTAATTAGTGTTGGGAAGATCAACTTATGCCCCTGCCACAAACAATATAGTTTCTCCACCACTTCCCTCACATTCCTTAGATACTGTTGCAGACGGAGTCAGATTGTTTATAATTTAATATCTTATTTAAACCTAAGCTGAGTGTCAGCCCCACATCCTGTCCATCACAAATACTGCCTACGCCCAGCCCCCAAACTTCACCTGCCTCCATCACACCTCAATTTGGAGGAGCGTTTCTTACGGCAAGGTCTAATGAGATCTCTCATCGTATCTCACCAGGCTTGTTTCATTGACTATTGACCCTGCAACCATGGTGTTCCTTTCACCCAATTATGGCCCAACTAACCACTCATCAATCCAAAACAACTTGTCACTGCTGGGATATCCTGGCATCCCTACCGCCGCCTCTAAGAAACCATTGTACAGCTGGACATGCAATGTCAGATTGGAGTTGCCCTGCATAGTTAATGAAAGTGCTCTTCACATGGAAGGCTAGGGGAAATTGGTGCTTGTTTTGTTGGCATTGACCTAGAAGTGGTGCAGACCCTGGAAGTCATTTTCACCCAGGACCCAGCAGAGGAGGCCACAGCACCAGACCTGAGGCTGCCAACTGTATCAGTGTGGTCTCAGCAAACTGGGGGAATCCATAGCAATGTAGGAAGAAAGTCATTGGCAAAGTATTGGTATTGGGAGGTGGCATTTGCCCTACATGCTAATTGCACATACTACAGCTAAACCTTCGTGTGCAGCACAAGATTTCATATTGTGATTTGCCAGCATTTCTAGAGATTTTGAGAATAGGTTACTTTTTAAATGGCCCTTAGTTTTGCCATAGTGACAAGTTTTATGGGTGGTCATGATTCAATCAAATGTCAACTGGCTGTAAAATTCAGTTGCTACTTGAGACAGGGCTTACTTACTTGTACTCCAGAGATTTGAGATCTCAGATTCCAATGAGTAAATTAGATCCTGGCTTTACACCATTCGACATGCCTTTCTTACAACAAGAAGCACAAACTAACTTTTATTTTCAAAGACATTTGGATAATTACACAAATAAGAAATGTTTGGAGGGGTATGAGCCAAATGCAGGCAGGTGGGACTAGTTTAATTTAGAATTGTGGTCAGCATGGACAAGTTGGACCAAAGGGTCTGTTTCCATGTAGTATGATTCCTTGCAGTTTGGGAATAAGATGACTCATAATGCCCTTGAATGGTTGTGGACTGATAGTATTGAAGCATTTTATGAAGGAGATGTGTGAACGGAAAGAAAAGGCCATGCAACAGCCGAACTACATGACCAATTCAATGGCTGGGTCCCGAGCTGAGGGAAGCTAATGCCGTGCTCTTGCTTAGCTGGATATTTGTTCACCATAGATGGGAGAGGAAGAATGCAGTGACACATTATAAGCTTCAATGGAGTCACAGATAAAGATGCTTCATTATTGCGTAGTTTTCCATTCATCTTTCCGGATGTTCACAGCTGTCTGAGGAGGCACAGTCCATGAAATGGGACAACAGGTGACCGTACATTAGGAGGAACGGGGTCTAGGACATAGGTATTCACCTGGTGAAGGAAGGGCTGCTGCATTGTCAGCGGGATGTCACTAGTCACAGTTTTATCTTGTAGGGCTTTTCAGTGAAGAGCCTAGCCTTGTTGCAATGGAGGAATTCTGTAAGCTTGAGTGCTAAAGGTTAAAGGCATTGTGAGCACTTGAAAATCACAAATGAACATCATGTTAATAATATTTTCTGTTGATGTATGTCACAAGAGTATATCCAATGGATTCTGTCGCACTCTGAGAAATCCTGGGACTTCTCCCTTTGCCAAGCTAGAGAAATATCAAAGTTAATGAATTTAGAGCTCCAATGAAATAGCCCTCTGTGTCTTCTCTCAGTGGTGGTGCCTATGTCATCAGTGCCAGACTAAAATGATCAGAAGCCATACAACTTGAGGGATGTATTTTGTTTTTTGGCCCAATCTCCATGACTCAATCTTGTCTGTCCTTGTGCACTTTCCCAGGAGGAGAGAGGGAGTTGACATTTTGCCGCTGTCCAAGTAGGAAAACTGCTAGCTGCTCCCTAGCTGCTGTTGCAGCCACAGCCACAATTACTTATAGCCTGCCTGAAGATCCACTTCACATTTGACAGAATATCTGATTGCTGCCTTTACTCAGCTGTAAACTCCTAACTCTCACATCTCCTTTGATATCTCCCCGAGTAACCTTTCATGGGTTAAGCAAGAATTCTAAGAATAAGAGTCTATTTGTTATTCTCTGCATTGATCCTGCCTTCTGCATGGTACATACAGAAACAATGGAATCCCAATTGGAAAATAAATTCTTTCCTCTGTTTTCCACAATCTTCTTTCAACTGTCAGATTTTTTTTTGTAAGTCTGACAGCTTAAAAAACACTGAATTCAGGCTTAATTAAATCTGCACACACATCAATTGCCAGCCAAGCTCCTCAGGGTCAAATCAAACATTCACGTATGCTTTATGGTGTTTGTCAATACCTGTGACATCAATGCAGTATCTTGGGGGTCCAGATATGCCTTGGTGCACAGTGTTTTTCAATAAAAGCTTTTGGGTTTTTGTATTTAATTGCACGGGTGTGCTCCCTGGAAGTTATTGCTTGATTTCCACATAGATTTGATGAGCACTGTAAGCTTCAGTATGAATTTCACATTAAAGTTTGACCTATTCTCATGGTTACCTGGGACAACTTTCAATTCTGTTCTTTATATGACAGAGAAGATTGCTTGCTGAGCTTCAACAGGCTGAAAATAGCAATCAGTTGTTTTTTTGCTCATCAGTTTTACCTGTTTACAATAAATTTTGAAGTATTGCCTTTTATGGTCAGAATGAGGATTCCTGACAGGACTGTTGAATGAAACACGAGAACTGCAGGCCTTTAGCATTGTTGGCGCTATCAATTTAGTCAGGAGTACAGTAATTATTGAATTGCAGTTGAGACTGAGAATCCCAACCACCTTGTCTTTCCCAGCTGCACGGCAGGACATTTTAGAAAAAAAACTAGAAAGGTTTATGAAAAAGGCAGGAGAAAAGGCAATCATTTTTGCTGTTAGAGGAGCCAACAAGGTATGAACAGAGGAGCCTGCAATAGGAATTTAGGAGGGTAGAATGCAGATTTGAGGACAGAATCAAGGGTAATAATATATTGATTACTTTCAACCCAGTTCCAACCGTGCGCTAAAATAGAGAAGGATGAGAAGATTGGAGCAATTTTAATGAATATAATTTATATTCAGGGGGTTAGATATGATCCATGCGATATAATTTACATGCATAGTAGTGAGAGCTGATCTGTGGGAACTGATGTATACTCATGGGGAAGAGAAATGATCTATTGGATGTGATTTAAATCCTCAGGAGGTATCAATGTTGTTCAGGAACAGATTTTCCTCCATATCAGGTGAAGATATACTCATAATAAATATGTCCCAAGCGGTGTATAAATCCTATAAACTGATATAAAAAGACCTCAAGTTGTTTAGTTCACTTCTCCAACACCATTCGTCTGAATTGACTCATATTGGATTTTGAAACTGGCTTATGCACGTGTGGCAAACCACAACACTGCCACCCAGTGGTATGAACCTAACAACACGTCTGTGGAACTGCAACGGAGGAAAGCATGTACCAAAAATTTCATGTTCAAAGGATGAACCAATGTGTTTCACAGGAAATCTAGTACATTTGAAAAGTAATCACTTGCAATGTAGACAAACATGATAGCCACTTTGCATACAACAAGGTCTGACATACAGTAGGAATTAATGATCAAGTATCCATTTGATGATGTTGTAGGATAAATGTTATGCAGGAAATTTTCTTCAAATACAGCCCTGGGTTGTCTCACACAATCTATGAGCGCTGATTCCTTTTGACTTAACGGCTTATCTATGAAGTGTTACCTTTGCTAGTGCAGTGTTTCCTCAATACTGCATTGAAATGCCAGTGAGAGCATGGCCTCCATGTGGGAGTTGGGAAAGCTTTTTGCTGCAGTGGGTGGTTTGGGAGACAGTGCTATAATTCCGGTTGATGTTATTACTGGACAAGTCAGATCTCAGACTGAAATCTGGCTTGATAGATCATATGTGATTCTTTTGGTTTTAACAATGTTGCAGATTTGATTTCAACAACAGAGGTTTATCATAAAAAAGAAATAATGATAAAATAGAGCAAATGAAACTATTTACATATAACATATCTTTAAAGGTTTCAAAACAGATGGGAAAAATATAATCGCATTGATCCCAAAAGTACCCCTTTACAGTAGCCAGCCCAGAAAGAAATACCTTCTCTTTCATCCCATAGGTTCGGTTTAATTGTGGTTTCAACTCCCAGCTTTAAGAATCTGACAGCCTCTTCCAGGAGCCTTCATACAACTGAACTTAATTTTTCTTAGTTTCAAATAACCCCTTCAGTATTTTAACCAAACATTCTGGTCTGAAACTTTTACTAAACTCCTTACAATGAGATTATCTATTTTTAGCAATCTTCTCTCTTTACCAAGGCCAAATACTTTACACATCCAGTTGCTGCCATGACTCCTGCAGAACTGTCTAACCTGAAACTGAAAGAAACATTTTGTTTTTCCCGAGTTATTGACATCCCCCAGCCCTCAATCAAAAGAAAGAAATATCAGTGCCTGGCCTTCTAGATTGTTTGACACAACAAGGTGTAGATCTTGATGAACACAGCAGGCCAAGCAGCATCAGTGGAGCAGGAAGGCTGATGTTTTGGGCCTGGACCCTTCTAGACCCTTCTGAAAAAGGGTCTAGGCCCGAAACGTCAGCCTTCCTGCTCCTCTGATGCTGCTTGGCCTGCTGTGTTCATCCAGCTCTACACTTTGTTATCTCAGATTCTTCAGCATCTGCAGTTCCTACTATGTCTTCTAGATTGTTTCCTGTGTTGAGTTGCAGTATTCTCCCAACTGTAAACAAATACTCAGTGCTGTCTAGATGGACTTTATCTCACACTGTTTTGAAAGAAATTACCACATCTACAGAAATACGTACAATAATTGAACCTCGTCAGACAGACAGAAAATTCATATGTCACTAGTTCAAATTCAAAATCCTAAAATCAAAATTAATTAATTGTAAACACATAAAAATCAACCAACTTGCATCATAAGGGACAAAAGCATTAAGCTAGCGGGGCAAGATGATTTTTGACATGGGTTGAAGAAGCACTTTACCACTGGGGTGCCCCTGCTGCTGGGGGTGTTGGGGGGAAACTTGGCGATTCTGTCTTGTGGAAGTGAGAATGAAACTGGAGGAATGCACTGTGTGGAAAGAGACTTTAGTGTGGGATATGGAGGGTGTGGGATATGGAGGCTGTGGGTGGGAAAGAGTGGAAGGTTGAGGGATGGATGGAAGAAGGCTGGCTACAAGAGGAAAGGGGGGACTACAGGGGGGAGTGACAAACTACAAGGTAGAGAGGAGATCACATAACATTAAAACTGTTAACAAAGAATGACTCGGCTAGCTAAGAGCTAGAAAGACGTGAAATCACTGAGGGAATTAATTGCATGCAACTGAATGTGGCATCAGTAGCTTAACAGCGCATTTAATTACGAGCTACCATTTGGGGAAATGTATGTGTCATTGTAATGAATATTGTGCCAATTGTTAAATTTAGATCTTTAATTGTGATTTGACATACAGCAAAAATGGTCGTAACTACTTGGTTAAACATTTTAATTTTATGCAATGGGAATGCATTAGCTATGACCTCAACAGTCTATGAAAAGTATGTTGAGGGTAATGCCTGTTTATGTATAGAAGCATGTTAATTATTTTAAAATCCTTCATTTAATATAAAACTTTTGTTACTTAGCTATCCATGTTGTCTCATGTCATCTCAAATACTGTGATGTCTGAGAAATTAGTGATTTCCTTGTTTTTACGGGTCTAAGTTCAATGACTAACCTGTTTTAAAAATATCTTATGCCAATTGACTAAAGATTCTTCATTCCAGCTCCCAGTTGATCCTTTAATCTCACCCAAAAACATTATCTCTTTATAATTAACATTTTCAATTTCTTGGACTTTGCTATCCTTCATGTGTGCACATGGCAGCAGGGGTCGGGGGAGGGGGAATGGTGTTTTAGAAGCATAAGCTTCTTGCTGCAACTTCCTACTTTGAAATATCTGTTTTGTTTTACAAAAACAGCACCCCGCATTTTTGGTGGCACAGTCCTCACATCAACGGTGTGTTTCCCACCACACTGATGACAAACTTACGATGGCTTTCACATCCTTTTCACGCTTACCCAGTTTCTGTGCAGTCACATTTTTGACTCTGAGGCTTAAATTCCATGGAGCTGCACTTTTGTTTTAATTTAAAAAAACCACTGAGTTTCCCAAAAGAGATTAGCAATGATTTGTTCTCATATTAATTCTTACTTTAAATTCTCATAGTTTTCTTTCAGTTAGTATAAACCTTTAATAAATAAATTAACACTGTCTTCCATTTGATGGGGAAACTTAATAATCCACCCACTCAAAATTATGTTTTCTTTTCCTGATACTGAATTCAGCATCAAACACTTTACATACTTTGTAATGTACAGCTGTTTTATTGTCAATCTCTTGGGAGGACATTGCACAATTTCCCAATGCACACAAGACATGACTGACACCTGTTGCTTTCTGAGCTTTGCAGCTAGCCCCAGTGTGGTGTGGGGCCTTGGCAATGTCCACTGCTTGTTCTGATACTGTTCAGCCTGCAATTTGCTCAAGACACTCTGGCAAAGGCCAAAACTCGTCCATTTGTTTCTCTTGTTTTTGCTGCTTTTCATATGCTGTTCAATCACCGACTGTTTATTTGTCCTGTTACCTGTTCACCTGCTGCCACTGTACACTATGCTTGGATCCAGGAGGGAAGTTGGCAAATATTGCACAAGGTTTTTGATGAAGGGTCAAATATTATCTATTGAATTAAACATAGCAAGAGCCAACTTTATAGCAGGTCACGACCTGACTTCTTCCATGAAAGCCACACCTTCTCAAGCTTACCTGAGGCATCGTGACCGTTGGATTAAACTCACCATCAGTCGTCCCTCTCTAAAGAGAGATGATCCTCTAGGACCATGTTGACTTTCGTTTGAAGTTGTACCTTGTCAATAGTGCATGATAATTTCAGCTGATGCAGTGTTGGCAGAGCTGCACCTGCTTTGGAGCTTTTGAAACCACTTGTTGTCATGATGGTGAACTTCGACCACAGCTGGTGTGACCATTCACATCGATAATCAGCTAAGGCTCTTCATTTGTCATGATTGATTTTAAAGACGTTCAAGTCTCTGTTGACAACATCTTTGAAAATGAGCTTTGAGGTCCACGCTGGCCTTTTGACATAGCTACCTCCCCATGTGGGATACTCCTAGAGATGTGACCATTTTCCTTCTTGTGCACATACCTAAAACAGTGAAGATTTTCCTGCTTGTTTAGCAGTAGAATGTTCAGCACGTTTGCCCTTGGTAGAATTGTTTTGTTGGTGACTATGTCAGTCTTTCAGATGCTAAAGATGTGTCATTGACATCAGAGATGGAAGATATTGATCTTTTTTCTTGGTAGCGTGAAGTATTTTTGATTTAGTTTTATTATCATGTACTCACATGAATACAGTGAAAAGTTTACAAGTCATCACTTATTGCATCATCTTAGGTACAAAGGTATCCAGGTACAGATTCTTGAGCACAAATTATTGTGAATGAAAAGAAAATTAAAAAGTCCAGTATTACAGACCTTCACAAGTACAAAATCACTGCAATAAATTAGAAAAAAATTAAGCAATAAATTGTTCAGAATAACAGTCCTTCCATGATAGTATAATTTATAAAAATAAATTTTAGAAATGAGAGAAATTAGTCCACTTCACACCTCTGGGCTTAAGGATCTGATGCTTTTGTAGCATATTGTTATTATTTCAGAACTTGGCTTTGAAAATCAAGGAAAGTAGATTTTAGTTTCCAGTTCTGTGAAGGTTACTTTTTATTAAACAAAAATCAGAAAGTCATTGAGAGCAGTAAACTAAAGGTAGCTTTTTCAATAAGCATGTGACTGAAATGAAATGACTAGATCAGCTACCTGGGGAGTTCATTGCTGAGTGTTTCTATATTTGAGCTTTATAATGCAGGAACTTTTGGTCAGGGCCCACTGGTAGGTGAAGTTCAGAAGACAGAAATCATTTTAAACGTGTGGGAGTTTGGGGGATGGTGGGGTGGGGAAGAATGGGGGTCATCATTTAGTTAGTAGAAGTTTCCAGCCTGTGAGAGTTGATATAAATCTCCAGGCTGTCAGGAGGGGCAGGTGAGGTGAGCAGCTGTGACAGGCAGTCAGCATCACCAAGAAAGGGGAAAATTCCGAGAGACTGAAAACAGCACAAGAGGAGAGATGCACTGGGGCTTCTTAAAGGACTTGGCTCTTCTTTCCGTACTGGGGAACAACTGGATTACTGAGTACTCGTACATTTTTCTACAAATACTGATTGTACTAATTAACTTTTAAAGTTACAGGATAGAAAGTTAGCTCAACTAAACGGAGTGTACTTCCTGCGTTAAGCTTGAAGTCAAGGACACAGCATGTGTTGCAGACGAATACATCTGCAGGAAATATTAACAGCTGCACAGGCTTGAACTCTGGCTTTCAGAGCTTGAGCAGTCGCTCGAGTCATTGTTGTGTATCTGCGAGGCAGAGAATGCATCACACATTTAGGGAGGGTCACACTACAGATGAGAACAGAAACAGGAGACTGGCAAGTAGCCCAAGAGAGCCAGGCAGGCGGTGTAGGACTCGCGGGGTCTGTTGTGCTTGCTAATCAATATTTAGATACTGGTGAGGGGGTGATCCCTCAGGTAATTGCTGCCAGAGACAAGTCGGTGGCAGCATGAGCAGCTCACCTGTAAGAGAGGGAAGAAGGAATGAGCAATGATGATAAGCCATTCCATAGAAAGGGGGTCAGACAAGTGTTTGTGCCACAATCATTGTGCCTCCAGGAAGGTACAGTGCCTCTCACGCTATCCCGCCCATCTCTAATTAATTTAAAGCCTTCTCTACAGACCCATTTATTCAATTTTTCAGGACACTAGTCCCAGCATAGTTCAAGTGAAGCCCATCTCATCAAAACAGCTCACTTGTATACCAGTACTGCCAGTGCCTCATGAACTGAAAGCCATTCCACCCACACCTAATCTTTCAGCCATGCTTTTAACTGCTTGACTTTATTGATCCGTTGCCAGTTTGCCAGTGGCTCAAGTAGTAATCCAAAGATTACTGACTTGGAGGTTTTGCTTTTTAATATAGCTTCTCACTGTTCAACGTCTTTCAGCAAAACCTGTTTCCTTGTCCTATCTATGTTGTTGGCATCAACACTGATGATGACTATGGGATCCCTTACCCTCCTTTTCCAAGTTCTTCTTTAGCCTCAAGGAAGTGTCCTTGACCCTGACACCAGGCAGGCAACACAGCCTTTGGGACTTCAGCCTAGGATGCAGAGAACAATATTTATTCGCCTAAATATACTGACCCCTATCATTACTATGTTCCTGTAGGTCCTCATGCCTGCTGCATCAGCAGTCACAGTCTCCTGTCTTCAATCACGGATCAATATTGAATTAGCTACCTAAAGGGTGTGATCACCCTCTGGGGCAAAGTGTTCAGGTCACTTTCTCCTTCCTTGATATGGTACAGTATCTGTGCCTCAAGTTCCTCAACTTGGTTTTGGAGTTGTTTGAGTTCAAACATGAAATTATGAAAATATGAATCACAAAAAGATAGCACCCAAGTTCGGCAGGTAATAGGGAATGCAAATTGATGTTGGCCTTCATTTCAAAGGGAATGGAGTCGAAGGGTAGGGAGGTTTTCCTAAAACTATTCTAGGCACCTATTGGAGCACAGCTTGAATATTGCAAAGGGTTTTGGGGGTCCCTTACCTAAAGGAGGTATATTGGCATTGGAAGAAGTCCAGAGAAGATTCACTTGACTGATACCAGATAGCGAGAGGTTGAGTAGGTTGGCCTTGTACCCTTTGGAAAATAGAAGAATGAGAGGTGATCTTACTGAAACATACAAGATTCTTAAAGGACTTGACAATGTAGATTCAGAAATGTCATTTCTCCTTGTAGGAGAGTCTAGGATCAGAGGTATAATCTCAGAATAAGTAGTCACCAATTTAAGACAGCTGTGGAGGAATTTGTTTTCTTAGAGGGGAGTGAATCTATAGAATTTTTACCTCAGACGGTTATTGAGCATGGTCAACAAGTATATTGAAGGCTGAGATACACAGACTTTTTATTAGTAAGGAAATTAAGGGCTATGGAGAAAAGGCAGGAAAGTAAACTTAAGGATTATCAAATTAACATGGTCTTGTGGAAGGACAGACTCTATGAGCTAAATGGCCAACTTCATATGTCTGTTATGTCCTATACAGTTACTTCAATGTGTGCTATCAATTGATTTCAATTTATTGTGAATGTTACATTCAATGCAGGCTGTCCCGAGGTTATGAATAGGTTACATTCCTGAGTACGTTTCTAAGTTGACGTGTGCATAAGTCAGAAAACACTCAACACAACATAAAATAATCGTTTGAAAGTACAAGAACATGTTCTCATGTCAGAACTCTAAAATTAATATTAATATTGGATCTTATTTGAAAGTACAACAGCTCATAAGTCAGAATTGGAACCATTTATTGGAAGTAGACAAACTTGTTCTACACTCCCAAGGAAGTTAAAGTTGTGTGTGCAGTCTCAAAAATTAAGATTGCTGATTGAGAACAATATACACATTTTCAACTCACTTATGTATATTGTTCTGTTGTGTAAATTGTAGGATTTCTATGCTCTTCCTGGTGTCTCACCTACGCCATGACATCTCACGTTTGTGGGCTGCAGCTTCTATTCCTTGAGCCAAAGTAACTGTTCTGATAGGCTAATGACCTCAGAACTTGTATCACGCTAAACTTTAACAGTATGTTCATTGAAATAAGTAAGTTTGTGAAACCTGGATTGTTGGGATCGCCTCAATTATCTTTTTGAAAGGCAGTACAATATCCAGCTCTTGGCTTGTGTAACCTCCTCCTTTCCTGCAACTTTGCAACAGTATGCTGCTTCTGCACTCAATGTTTGATTTTGCAGGCAATGCTGTGTCTTAAAAACTTCTGTCTTCATGAAATTCAATTTTGTGTGTGTACAGTCCATCTCTGACATTGAATCTGCAAGGAGATATTATATATTTTACAGTTCTTTTCAATGTACAAATTAATCTTATTACTGTAAAGGTATTTTAAAATTGTATCATTTAAGTATTGGTAACAGTCTGCTGTTCCGTACACGAGGACCCCTAAATCCCTCTGCGTTGTGGCTTTCAGGTTTCTCTATTCACATTATATTCTGCTCCACTATTCTTCCTGCCAAAATGCATAAACTCACATTTTCTCACATTATATTCCATTTGCCAACTTTTTCCCCACTCACTTAAACTGTCCATTTCCTTTTATCGAATCTTTGTGTCACCAGTTGCCCCGCCACCTATTGCATCATCTGTAAACATGGCAATAATGCAGTCACTTCCCTTATCTAAATCAGTAAATTATATTGTAAATAATTGTGACCTCAACAATGATCACTGAGGCATTCCACTGGTTACAGGTTAACATTCCTGAAAATGCCCCCCACTTATCTCAATTCACTGCCTTCCATGAGTTAGCCAGTTCTGCGTTCATGCAATAATACTGCTCCCAATGCTATAGACTCATCTTATTAACTAGCCTTCTGTGTGGTACCTTATCAAATCTCTTCCTGAAATCTAAATATTTTACATATTGTGTTTTCCCTTTATCTACCCTACAGGTTCCATATTCAACAAAGTCTAATAATTTTTTTTACTGTGATTTCTCCTTCATAAATCTATGCTGACTTTGTTCGATTTTACCACATACTTCCAAATGGTCAGATATTACATATTACATAATTTATAATGGATTCTAACATTTTTTCCAATGATAGAAGTTAGGCTTGCTGGTATTTAGCTAAATAAAAACTGAAAGAACCTCCGATCCCGTAAATCAGAGACAAAAATGGAAATTGCTGGAAAAGCTCAGCAGATGTGGCATCACCTGTGGTGAGAATCAGAGTTAACATTTCAGGTCGAGTGACTCTTCCACAGAACTGTTTCCCAATCCTCTGATACTTTTCCAAAGAATATTTTGGGATTTTCTCCAGTGATAGCTGTTGTACTTATTTCCTCTCACTTTACTCCATAATTATTTTGTATTTTTGGGATGCTATTGTGTCTTGTAACGTGAAGGTTGCTGCAAAGCATTTATTCAACTCTTCTTACCTGTTAGTTTATCATAACTGGACTCAAAACATTAACTCTGTTTCACCTTCACAGATGCTGCCAGTCCTGCTGAGTTTCTCCAGCAATTTATGCTTTTGGTTTGCTAAGTCACTATGATGTCTACTTATATATGTTCCTAAAACTAGAGGCCTAGCTGAGTCACTTAATGAGGATTTTGTTTCATGTAGTTCTTAATTAAACTGCTCTTTCTGGAACCCTTGAAAACATCTGCTTAAGGTTGGCAACTGCACAATTTTGTCTGCAGCTTTTAATTCAACGCCAACTGCAAACAAAATTAGGTTTGTCTAAAGTGAAATTATAAAGCTGGCTTTCTTGCTCAATAACACATGCACTCAACCATAGCCAATATCTTTTTCTGTGGGGCTGTTTAGTCTCTCCTATTTTCACACAAATGTTTTTCCCTCTGCCTTTTACCAGCTCCATGACGATGCTGTGTCTTTGAATTGTTGAGCTTGCCCTTCTGCTGCTTATATTAAACATTCTCAAACAAACTAAAATGTTATAAAGACGTTTGTTAATACAACTCAATGTTGTATTAAGGCTGTATTTTGTTGAATCTTCTTGTCATTCACTGACTTGGATATTTGCATGAATACCAATTTAAAGGAAAACAACAATTTTATACCATACGAGAAGACAGTGTTGATTGTTTGGGAAGTAGAGTCTGATTGGTAGAGATGTTTCCATAGAGAATACACCAGTTAGATAAAGACTGACCATTAACTGCCAAACTTTGTTTAAATTTAAATCAACCAAGTTGTTCTGATTGGTCAAGACACTGTCCAGAGCACAAGTGGAAATAAGGGAAATGCACCTCTACTTCTGAGTACAGAAACTAATTGGTTAACAACAGTATCATCAGATACTGCATACTGGTGAAAATAAAAGCACACATCCATATTTGAAAAGTAAAATGGATCAGATTGGATAGAAATAATTGTACAAAATATCAACTGCCTTTTAAGTGCATTGATGAGTTTGATAAGGCATCGAAATTTATACTTAACTGTAAAGAGCAACAAGCTTGTAGGGAGTTGCCTAGGTATAAGGTTGTGGTTATTTTTGTCATTGTGCAAAGTACAACCTTTACTCCCCACCTTTGATAACTGCTCATGGTTGTGTAATGAAGGTATTCAAGTCTAACATACATGCCAGTTCCTATTACAATTGAAATTTTGGCAACAGCATTTACTGTGCGGGCTAAATCTGGATCAAAACAAGATCACTGCTGCTTTGTTGCTGCTTACGTCTGAATCTAACAGAGAACAAGCAGTCTTGTATGTCCTTTAAAAATAAAAGCAATAAAAATAAGTCTGTGTCTGCTGACTCAGTGCTATGTGACCAGTGCAGGCCTGAACTGGAAGGCATGAGGATTGTCAAGAATTGAACGTCTGCCTTACCTACATATTCACGAGGAGCTTCCAGCTCTAGGTGTGTCACCATAGGCATGTCAGCTTACAACAGAAGTCAGTTTCGATTGCTTACTTGCTGCCAATAGCCCTCAGGTAAGTTTTGGAAGGAAAACTGTTGTCCACAACTAGGTGAGTTTTGTTGTGGGGTTGCGTTAAATTGAGATCTGTCGCTACATCTTTAATGTTCCTAGCTCAGCAGAAAGGATAAAAAAGACCTTTAGTTGGTGGCAGTTAAGAATCTTCAGAAAGACATGACTGACCTACTACAATCATCATTAAGTAATCTTGGACAGGGATTCTTCAACAGACATCTTATCCCCTTTGATATGATAATATGTGAAAGATAGGTATCTAAAAAGTAGGGCCCCAACAAGTTAGTAGTAACAGATACAATGCTGAGCTGGTGTGTTTTATACTGCAATTGATATATCTCTTTCTTTATTTTTTTTTCTGCCTCAGTGTACTGAAATGATGGCATTACTCAAATAATGGAAAATAGCAATAAATCAGACTGGGATTTTTATGAGAAGGCTCTGAGTGCACATACTTCAAGTGGTGACACGTATATTAAGCTTTCAATACTACCAGTTTAAAATCAGTGCAATACCAAATAAATTTACAATCATGTCATCATCTTTTGATTATTTCCACCTGATTTTGAAGGTTTTTCTTTAAAAGTAAGAAAGCATATTGACAGAATAATGGGAACTTGACCTTTGAATTAAATCAGTCATTTGTATTTTCCTCAGCATATCTTCACCCTTTTGTAAAGTAATGGAAGGATAACTATCAGCCTGTTGAACTGTATCATGGATGCTTGTTCTATGGTTAACATGTCCTGGAATGGGACTTGAAAGCTCCTAGCCCAGAAATATGGACACTATCACTGAATTATAAGACTCCTGAATCAAGAGTGATAATCATTAAATAATGAAGTATCTGCAGGAACTTCTATGTTGTACAGATTTTGATATTTTAATACATAAGTAATTCTGGTAATGCTGCATTTATCGGCTATCCTTAATTACCCAGTGGAAATATTGATGGGCTTTGTTCTTGAACTTCCATGAATGTAGGGTATTTCAACATTTTGCATTTAGTGATAATAAAGAAATAATATTATGGAACCAAAGCTAATGATGTATGATTTGGAATGGAACTTAGGATCTTATTTCTTTTATTATTTGCGTGTGGCAGAGATCATGGAATTGTGTGATGCTCTTGAACTAATCTTGTGAGCTACTATGATGCCTGCAGCAGATGATACTTATCCAACCACAGTGCGGGGATGGTGAAAAGTTGGCTATTTAGTCAGATATAGTGAGGCAAAAGAGTGCTGTTTCCGATTTGGGTAAGTGTACCTCTTGATAAACTACTATCCTCTGACACAGTATGGGAGGAACTTAACAAAACAAACATCTTACAGTTGTACACAATTGAAAGCATCACTAAAGTGAAAAGTTCCTGCATGATAGCAATGGTCTAATCCTAAAATCAGTAACACTCAGGCCACACAGCTGCCAGCCAATGACCATCTTCAACAAGAGAGAATCTAATCATCTTTGATATTAAGCTTAATATTAAAATCATGACTGAATCCATCACCATCAACATCCTGGGAGTTACCATTGACCAGAACCTCAACCAGACCAGTCATATGCTGTAAGAACAGGTCATAGGCATCTCTGCAGTGAATAACACCTCCTGACTCCCCAAGGTCTGTCCAACATCTACAAGGCACAAACCAGTCTGAGGGAACATTTTCCTTATTCCAGAAAAAAACAGCCTCCTTGATTGGCATCCCATCCATCACTGTTAACTTTCTCTCACTACCATTGTTCAACAGTGGTAACAGTATTTATTATTTGCAAGATGCATTGCAACGACATATAAGGCTTATTTAGAGGCACCTTTCAGATCTGCTACTTATACTACCTGAGCAAAGTAACACCAGTATTTGCCTCGGAATACCAACACCAGAAAATTCCCCACTCTAATCACACACGACCCTGACTTCCCTGCCTTTTCTCCCTTGTACTGCGGGCTCAAGGAGCTCCCTTCCTTACCAGCATTGGGGTGTACCTACAGCTGGTGAAATGCAGAGGTCCAAGAAGGGGGGTCACCATCACTCTCGCAAGGATGGTTCGGGATGGGCAAATAAACGCTGGCACTGTCATTGATGCTTACAGACGACGGAGGGGATTTTGAAGAAGACGCTGCAGAGGGTGGGACCGAGAAGCAGCGGGAGAGCGGAGATCGAGGTGAACGCAAAACACAAGCATGATCCGCCAGCCGGGCTGCTCTGGAGCCAGAGAGACGGGAGGGGGCGGGGCGGTGTGGTTTGCAGTCACGTGGAGTGTAGCGGGGCACGCCCCCGCTGGCGGCGTCACGCTCAGGTTTCCGGCAGGAGGGAGGCGCTAGGACCTGGCTGTGGCCGAGTCCGGGGCGGTCGGTGCCTCTGGTCCGGCTCGGTCAGTCAGTCGCTTCATGTCGGGAATGATTTATCTCCACAGTAACCATGAGAGCTGCCTGCGGTCTCCTCCGGACACGGCCACGGCGCGTTTCCACAGCCGCCCCGAGCCCGCCTTAGGAGATCTTTTCAACGGCTGCTGCTCCATGGGGGAGGCGGCGGGGGCCAAGCGGCGGGAGGCAGGCTCTCCGCCGGGGGCTGCTCGGAACGGGGACACGGCCTGCAGCTCGCTGGCTCCCCCGGCCGCCTTCTCCTCCTCCTCCTTCTCCACCGGATCCCCGTCCCCGTGCCAACCCAACACTAACACTTCTACCTCGGCGCCCGGCCTCGGTCACCGGGACGGCGCCTCTAACCCGGGGCTCGGCCAGGACGGGGACGCCGCCGGCTCAGATCCCGAGGTGGCCGAGAGCCCGGGGCCGCTGCCGTCGCCCCCCACCACCGCTCCCACCAGCACGGAGCCCCGGGCACTGGAGGAGTTCACCGACGTCAGTCTGAAAGCGAAGAATTCGTTCGAAGGGAACCGGAGGCAGAGCGCACCCGAGCAGTTGGCGGCTGGGCTCGAGTGTCCGGGCACGGCCCTTGGCAATGAGCAGGGGGCCAAGCCCAAGAAGCTGGGCATCGCCGACTACATCAGCAGGTAAATGCCGCAGCCTCTAACCCTCTCACTGACCCCATTGCCCTCACTGATCGTGCACAGGGTGAACCCTTCACCTTTCCTCACAGCCTGGGCCACACCATCATCTCCACGCCCTGTCAGTGTTCATTCTCGAGTAATTGCCCACCACCACTTCCTTCACCAGTCTCTGTGGTAGTCTGCCCTTGGAGCTGCAGTCAGTTATCTCAATGACAGTAAGTTATTAAAATGTCAATCAGGCAAGTGTCAGAAGGTTTAAGGGCAGCCTGGCCGGTATTTACCTTGTGGGAATGCTGAATGCTTGTTTCGAATGTATAGTGTTTTCCTTTTACCTTTTTCTGTTAATAAGTCACAGGTTGTAGTTCCGTGTTTGGCTAACTTTCATTGTAGATTAAGGTGAGATGCAGGGGAATTTGAAACACAAGGTCGTTGTTTTCAAGATTGCGTATTTAGTCTTCTCAAATTACGGAACACCTAACAAGCATTTCGGTCCCATATTTCCACGATGATGTAAACTTTGCACTTTGGCAAGGCTTTGTGAGGGATATTGTCTTCTCTTTTTCCCCTGTGTATCAAGCTTGTTTTTGTTACACCCAGTACAAACGTATGATAAACACTTAACAAGTGTCTGTAGCTGTTCATAAGTAGGCGATTCCGTACAGCAATATTTTGAAAAATATTTTGAGAAATCTAAAGTAAGGAGAAGTTATTTGAATATTAGTGAATCAATTATGAGCATTTACCACGTGCTTAGCTTAACGTGATGTAGTTTGGACGTAAAGTTGCAAGCAATGTGAACTAAATAGTACAATTTGAAAGGAGATGTAGCTAAAGAGGCAAGGAGAAAGGGTTTTTTTCTGACTCTTCAAGTGCACTGTGTCTGTGTGCCACCCTAACATTTCATGCATACTGCCCATGGGAAAAATAGTGGCGCACACTGAAATTATCTTAGGCCATTCATTTCAGTCCTACAGCAGAGATCTTCATGTGAGGGGAAAAGGCTTGACAAACAAGAGAAGTTAAATTTTTTGTTTTGACTAAGTTTAGAAAACCCTTATGCAGACTAACCAATCTCCAAACTTGTCTCCTTCAAGCCTAGAACAACCAAAACAATTCCAGAAGTGGCCTGTTCCTTGCGAGGTTTGGGTTCTTGGTAGAGGTACTTGAATAATGACTCTTGTGTACAAGTATTGAACTTGTGGGTTACTTTTAATTAAAATTGTATCACAATTTAATATTATCCTTTTCTTATCCTGCTATTTGTCTATTTTTGCTCTGTATTTGTTACGTGTGTTTAAATCAATTTCATGGTCCAAATAGGGATTTTTATGTAAACTGGACTGCAATTTAAACTTTTGCATGTAAGCATCTTTTCTAATCCTGAAGAAATATAAAGGTCTCTGATAAAACATGGACTAAGATTTACTAACTGGTACCAGAGAGAGTGGTTTTGACTTATTGAAGAGACAAGAAATTTGGGACTGCTTTCTTTTTAAAGCAGATGATAAAGGAAAGACTGATAAAAGTTTTCAAAGTATTGATAGAGTAGATAGGAGGAAATATTTTCCACTGGCAGGCAGGTTAGTGACTAGATGATGCAGGTTTGAAATAATTCATAGGAATTCCAGAATGGATGAGAAATATTTACTTCCATTAATGATAATTTAGATTGCATTGCTTGAAAGAGTTGTAGAAGCAGATTCAATAGTAACTTTCAAATGGGAATTGGATTTATACTTAGAACATATATGAAAGGTTGTATGAAAGTTGGGGAATGGGACTAATAGTTCTGAGAGCTGGCACAGAGATAGATTAAATGGCCTCTTTCTCTACTGTTGAATTTTATAAAATGCTTGAGTGTTTTAATAAACTAATTATAAAGTAGTTTAAATGGCATTCTGACTACTTCTGCAAAGGACTTAATTTTTTTCACTCCAGTTTGCATAACCTACATCCCCTTGATGTTTACTTCCATCTAGAAGAATAAGGGCAGCAGATATATGGGAGCACCACCGCCACCTGCAAATTTACCTTCATGCCATTAACTAAGAAATCTATCATTGTTCCGTGACTGGGCTGGGTCAAAATCCTGGAAAACCCCCACCACCAGTTTTGCAACTACCTATTAGCAAATGGACTGTGATACCTCAAGAAGGCAGCTCACCATCTCCTCCTCAAGGGCACCTAGGACAAACAATAAATGCTAGCCTAACCAGTGATGTCCATCTCTCATGAGTGAATTTAAAAAGACTTATCATCACAGAATTTTCCCATTATCGACATTCTGGATGTTACCATAAACATGAAACTGAATTGGACCAGCCAAATAATTTACTGACTGCACGAACAGGCCAGAGTCTAAGATTTCTGCAGTGAATAGCTTGTCTCCTGCCTTCCCGATGCCTGTCTGCCATCTAAAGGCACGAGTCAGGAGTATGATTGAATACTTCCCAATGCACTCCAACAGCAGTCGAACTTCACCGTTCAAGAGAAAGCACTCGACTTGATTGACAAACCATCCATCACTCTTGACATCCACTCCCTTCACTGTTGACACGTTGTGGAAAAAGTGCATACCATCTGAGATGTGCTGCACACCCACCAAGCCTCCTTTAACAATACCTTTCAAACCCACAATCTGTGCCACCTAGAAAGACTAGGAAAACAAGTGAATGTGAATGCTGCTACCTGCACATTCTCTCCTAAACCCCACACTGTCCTGACTTGGAACTAATCACTGCTGGATCAGAATTCTGTAACTCCTTATGTAAGAGCATTGTGGGTGACCCTGCATCTAAGGATCGCTAGTTCAAGAAGGTAGCTCACCACTAACCTCTCCAGGACGATTTGGTACGTGGCTTGAAGGACATTAGATGCTAGTTAAAGACAGATTACCAGCTTACCATTTTCTTGAGACAAGTTGTATTATTCTAAAACACCAAGGAGAAAACGTTCGGTAAAAATCAGAAGGGTTAGAGGACTTATTCTACTGGAATTTTACTGGCTAATGATGTATGTTACATTTGTGTCTATTTTGTGCACATGTGGAGAAGGCTGGCCATTTTTAGTTGTCTGTTTCTTTGGGGTGTACTTTTTAACTATATTTTATTGGTCACTAACCAGAGTTAACATTTTTGTTAAGAATCCCTACAGCGTGTAAACAGGCCCTTCAGCCCAACAAGTCCACACTGACCCTCGGAACACCCACGCAAACCCATCCCCCTATAACCTGCATAATCCACACATCCCTGAACATCCTGGGCAATTTAGGATGGCCAACCCACCTAGCCCGCACATCTTTGGACTGTGGGAGGAAACCGGAGCACCCGGAGGAAAACCCACACAGACACGGGGAGAATGTGCAAACTCCACACAGACAGTTGCCTAAGGGTGAAATCGAACCCGGTTCCCTGGTGTTGTGAGGCAGCAGTGCTAGCCACTGTGCCACCCTGCAAGTAATTAAGCCACTGGTGTTTTTATATGGGGCAATTTCTTTCAGTGAAGCAGGTTTCAGAAAAATAAGTATATTTGCCAAAGCAAAATCTTACGATTTTAAAACATCAGTTCTTGCCTGTTCTGTAAGGTCTGTTTTCCAATTGAAAATTCCAGCAATTGAGATTTGAGCAATAATGCATAGTTTTTGCTGCCATGCAGAAATAATAATCTTTTATTTATAGTTTTATGACCACACATACCAACAGCCACCCACTCAATTGTTAACCTACTGTTGTCAAAATACTACTTTTACCAACTATGACGATGTGAAATAGTTATGTTCTACATCACTTTTCTACAGCCGCTGAGATGCAACTAACTGCAGGATGTTGGTTTTGTTTTTGTTAAACGTGAAAGTGCCTGTGCCCGAAAAATTATCTCACTTTAAGAACTGTTCAAACATGTCAGAATATCTCATTAGAAGATTAATAGCTTATGGAAAATAAATACAAATGAGTTCTTCGAGTGCAGTTTAAAATAAGTGTGTTACGTGGAGCTTATGTTTTTGACTACGTTCCAAAAGTTATTTTTTTCAATCGGTTAATTGAGCTTGGCAGTGGTGTAACAGTAGATGCAAACCAGTGAACAATCTGGCCTTGCTGAGCATCTGAACAGAAGTGAAGCATGATGTTACGGCTTGCAATCCTATATTGATTATCAAACATTTAGAAGGCCAGAAACTATAGCACCAAATTATTTATAAATTACAGTAACCAGCATTTGAAAAACAAAGTATTTTAAATATTAAAACTTTTATCTTTTGAAAACTGGACACTGGTTTGCCTCTGCACTGTGTAAGCAAGTATTATGGTATGATTTTTTTGAAAGACCAATTCACTCAGTTTTCAATTAGGGATATTTTAGCTACTTTGAATATCAGTAATTCTCAAAATATATGTAAGCATGTATTGTATGGGGTGAGAGTAGTAAAGATCTCTTTGCTCTGGAATCTCCTCCACTCAAAGCTTAGATCTTGAAGACAGCATATTGTATTTGATGTTAATCTTAAAATAGCCAGACATGCATGTCTGTGCTAACTTTATTTTGTTGGGTTATATTAGAAATTAGAGGAGAGTATTCTGCTTCATATAACTTGACCTTGTGATAAACTGTTGGGTTATTGAATATGTTTCAAAGTATGTTGAGTGCACTGCACAGTGGCTTTTTTCCTTTTTTCCTCGCAATGATGTTTGCAGTGAGAGCAACTTGGAGATGGACGGTGAGGTAATTGCTGGGGATTTTCCTTTTGCATTTCCACACAGATGGGAGAGAAAGAGATGGATGCTTTTACTTTGCAGGCAAATGTTGTTTGTGCACTAGGCTATAGCCACTTATCTAGTAGCCAACCAATAGATTGTAACTATTTTGAGCACTTGTGAAAGCACAGCAACTGGTGCCAATTGAAAAACCAGTGTAAAGACTGTTTCTGCTCAGAATTGCTCTGAACACACGCAGGTGCTGCTTATTTATCCAGTATTCTCCCTCTCTGCTAGAATAAGACAATGTTTTATGTAAAACTGTGGTCCAGTAACTTTATTTTTAAAACTGCAAACACCTTGTGGAGCTGCTTTGGTTTAAAATTGTAATTTTTCCCTGTTTGCACTCCAAAAGAATGGTCTTTGTCACAAGTAATAAATGCTAGCCTAGCTAGCAACATCCACGTCTGAAAGGACTGTAAAAGAATCTGGTGCCATTGGTATGCTCCCTTAGTTGATATTAAGACAAGACTTTTTTTTTGTGGATCTGTTGTGCTCAAAAAGTGGAAGTTTCTTCTAACTTGATTTTTTTTTTTGAAGTATTTATACACAAGTTTTCTATTTAAAAATTCAAAATATTACCTTTTTTCTGACCAAAAATGTTTCCTTTAATCCAGTCACCTAATTTGTGGCGAAATATTCGCAAAAGTGGCAATAGTTCATTTTTCCATTTGTGAAATCCTTTGTTCATTATGTCCAATCACACTTTCCTCTTTATTGCTGTACGCCTCAATTCAATGCTGCAGCTGTCTGAACAAAATCTGATTTGTTATGATCTTTATTACAATGTGTGAAGTCTAATAATCTATTAAAGCATAACAATGTGAAATCGCAGTAATTATACCGCAGTACGCTAAGATAGGCAGTAGCTGCCTCCACTATTCCATTTTCTGTAACTGGAATCCATTTTGTTTCTTTCCACTTTTTAGAAAATATGCTAATGTCTTAACATTTCTCTTGATTTAACCACTTTTAAATGTCAACCTGTAGTTTAAACAATGATGTCATACTAAAACTCATATGTTTTAGTTTTAGATTTATTCAAGTTTTGTACAAGTTCTAGATTTTAATGTAGGTAGTAGCATTATAAAAACTTTGTAGATAACAAGAAACTCGGCAAAATACATAATGTTGAGGAGACTTCAGCATTTCATGATGCTGAAGTGTGCAGAAGCATGGCAGATGGAGTTCTCTGCAGAGAAATATGAAGTGATGCACTTCATTGCATCACAATGCTGCATTAAATTTCCCACAAACTTCTGAAGAAAAATGGAAAGACATACTGTCTGTGAAATGATTTGAAAATGTGGGTGAGTAGAGAAGCATTAGTGTAAATTTGAACCAATCCTTAAAGATAGCAAGGCAATTGATAATATGGTTAAACAGTATGTGGATTACTATGGTTTACAATTATGGCAGGAAGGTTATGCCTTCTGGTTTTCACCTACTCCTATGTTGAAATCCTCTGATGTACAGATGTTCTGTCGGAGAGATTTTCTTGATATTGTCAGACTCCTTTTTATAGAACTGGGCTTTCTTCTTTGTAGAAGAGCAAAAATTTGAAACGTAGATCCTCATTAGTCCATCTACGGTTTGTATTGAGACATCCTGAGATGCTGTTGGGCCTGCTGTGTTCATCCAGCCTCCCATTTTATTATCATGGAAAGAAAGGATGTGTTTTGAACCATGTGTGCATGTGGCTTTGGGGGGGCTTCTGTCATTGAGTAGTGAGTTCTTTTCAGTGAAGCCCGCATCTTGCTCATTAAATTTTCCTGAAGTCTTCCCGTGCCAGATGAATGTATGATACTTTTCTTTCAGGATAATCTGCTCTTGGTGATTTTGGTGTCTTGTAGAAAGGCTGCGTCAACATTCTGTATCAAATTCCTCAATCACAGCTGTTTTATGCATGTTATCCACCAGTTGCAGATTGTCTGAGCCATGGTCTGCTGAGCAGAGACTCTAAGCATCAATTGAACTAGATAAATTAGCATTTTACTTGTTAGGGTCAGCCCAGTGGTGATATGATCCATTATCCCATCAGGGATGTCTTGAAGTGGCTGTATTTTATTGGCAGCTGTGTTTTATTACTCATCACTGCTACCTCCAATATTGTGTTAACAATGCAGTGAAAATGAAGTGTCCTCTCCTGGGCATAAACATAAGCAACATTTCTGGAGATCATGGGCTGTCTAAGCATCAGACCAAAGGAATGTATGTGATCCTGATTTTTTTGTTGGAAAGACAGCGTATTTAAATATCAGTCTACCTTTGAGCCTCTCTTCAATTTTTCTGTTAGGTTTTACCAGCTTAGCCTTGCGCACTCCTGCTTTATCCACCAAGGCAGTGGAGCCATTCTCTCTCAGCCCGTAGTTTGGTATACGACTGACAGGACTTCTCCATGTGCTGTTGGGTTTGCACATTACCGGTCTGAGGGCCAAACCACCTCGCAGTTTGTGTGTTTGTGTGAGAAAGTTCAACTGGGAACTTGCCTGTCGAGGCTGTGTACTGATAGGGAGAGACTTGCGTATTTGGCTTTTTACTTGCATTGGTGCAAGTCAGTGGTGTAGGCTGAAAATGAGAAGCAAGTTAGCATGCAAATGGAAAGTTTCACCTATACACTAATGTATGACACGTGTTGGACACAACATTCTATTTTGAGGAAGTTCTTCTGAAAATCGACAAGATCCTTTTATGCATGTGAAATATTTGGTTTGGCCATCAGAATCAAGAAGGCATGCAATGGTCTAGAACATTGCTGTATCACCACGTATCAGCATTGGCAATGTGATGAATGTTGTTGATAATTCTATAATACGTGAAACTATCTAATACAGAAGAGGCCCTTTGCCCCATCAAGTCAATACTGCCTCTACCTACACTTGTCCCACTTTCCCACACTAGGCCCATAGCCTTGATTGTTATGACCCTTCAAGAGCTCATCGAGTACTTATTAAAGGTCATGAGGTTTACCATCTCAACTACCCTCCCAGGTAGTGCATTCCAGACCCCATCACCCTCTGGGTGAAAACGTTTTTCTTCCACTCCCCTCTGAACCACCTACCCTTTACTCTAAAATTATGTTCCCTGGCTATTAACTCATCAAAGCGAAACAACTGCTTGCTTTGCATCCTGTCTGTGCCTCCCATAGTCTTATTTGCCTCTAAAAGGGCCCCCCTCCACCCCCAATCTACACAACAATCCAAGTTTATCCAGTCGCTCTTCATCGCTGAAACTCCCATCTAGGCAACATGCAGGTGAGTATCCTTTGCACTCCCTCCAATGCAGTCACAACTTTTGTTGAGTACTGCAGCTTTGGCCTAGGCAGAAGTCTGTACAGCTGTAACATAGCTTCTGTGCTCTTTTAATCAGTCATGGCATAGATTATGGCAAGTTTATCAATGTCACCTTCACTCACCTGTTAAGCTGTCCTGCCACCTTCTGTGGACAAAGCACCCTTGTGTTTGTTCATTCTTCTATGGTGCTACACCACATTTAACAAGGTTAAGTTCCAGCTGCCACTAATCTGCCCTTCTGATCAGTCTGTTTACGTCCACCTGTGACCTAATACCTTCCTATTGCTGTCAACCAGCCCGATAATATTTGTCAGTCAAAAACTTATCATCCCATGCACATTCTCATCAAATCATTTATGAATATCACAAACAATTTAGGGACCCAGCATTGATCCCTGTGGTATGCCACTGCACATTAGGCTACTGTCACACAAACATTATTCTTATCACCATCCTTTGTCTCCTGTTACGAAGTCAGTTTTGGATCCAACTTGCCACATTATCCTGGATCCCATGAGCTTTTACTTTTATCAGTTTCCCACATGGGAAGAGTCAATACAACCGCCCTGTCCTCATCCAAACACTTGGTTACCAACTCAAAATTACAACAAATCTTTTAGGCATGACCTCCCTCTGGCAGTGTTTGTTTTCCAGTATCTGCTGTAGTTTCTGTTGAGGGAAACAGCAGCAAACTGACTGAGAGCACCATACGCCGTGGCCACCAAATCAGCATCCCCACTTCAGGGGTGCAATGTGGCCAACATTCACAGGGCAGGAGAAAAGGCTGAAAAATTTCTAACTTCGCTTTCTCTGACACAAATTCTGCATTTCTTGGCCAGGCAAGGTCACCAATGCAGAGGTCCTATAATATATTCATTTCATCAGTCATGGCTTAACAATCAATTTACAGTTTTTTTTAAAATGCTGGCTAAGATACAGTCATTGCATGGATGATGGCTGTCTACCTGAGGGCCTTCTGAACAGAGAATTTCCACTGGAGGACAACATCCTGAGTATTTTTGACACTAATACCTACATGTGAGATATGAAGGTTATAGACGCTGATAACTGAGAATCTGGTGACGCAGTAGTTGTGCCTCCCTCAGGGCAACTTCAAGTCCCAGCTGCCCCAGAGCTGTGTCATAATATCACTTGGTTTGGTTAAAAATAATTTGACACTGACAACTGAGAGTCGGTCATGGACAGCAATGAATGACTTTTGGAAAGTTGTTTTTGGAAGAGTATTGCAAATGGGTGAACAGAAATGGAAAACTCAACTGGCCAAGCAGGCAGGCTCTGAGAAAAATGGGTTTCACAAACAATGCACCTCCTTTGCAGCAAATGCAGCAGAAGCCCCTATGTCGGAGTGGGGATCCTGAGCCACACCAGGCAATGTTCAATACAATTGACCAGCGTGGCATAAAGTGTCCTCTTCAGAGTCGAAGCTCAAGAAAAATAATTAGAATATAAAAACAAAGTGGAGGTGGTGGAATTCTTTATCATCTAGGCCTTAGCTGGGCTATTTCTGATGTGTCTTCTGGAGAGTTATGAAGCCACTTAGTGTACTGCAGAAGTTTAACAGGTGTTAATCATGAGAATTTGGATACAGTCAAGATACAATCTCCTTGGAACAACAAAGGTTGAAACCTGACCTAATAATTCTCAAGATGGCTTTTTAAAATCAACAATTCCAAAATCTATTTTCTCTGGATCAATAACCAGAGATCATACTTTTAAATCTTAATAAAAAGCCTCTGGGGGTTGATGAGGATTTTTTTACTTCTTAGGATCTGGAATTCTGTAATTGAGTTGCCTAGTGAAGGTAATTTCATAAATAAATTGAAAGGGAGTTGGCAGGTATTTGAGGGTGAGGAATTTGCAGGGTAATAGAGGAAAAGTGCTAATGGGCGTCAAAGCATAATTGCACTAGCACAGACATAACAGGCTGAATGATGCTGTGCACTTAAGGATTTTATTGATATTCTGTTTTAATTCACTCATACTATGGCAACACGTTGCTGTTCCTGCAGCGAGAATGGTTTTATGGTCATAAGGTAGAATAATTTCCTGTGTTTAATCCAATTACAGCATCCAACATTTGTATTTGTGGTCATGGAGGACAAATGTCTTTGTGTAATATTGTGACTTAATTGAAATACAATTTGAGAAAGTATTGCGGTTAGATGCACAGTTTTTCTTTTCTAATGTCATACTTTTGAATTGATCGCTTTTTAAAAAATTCTCCCTTGGGATTCAGCTTCGGTCATTTCAGAATAAACTATATTGTGGATCTGGAGTCGCAAGTAGCCCACCAGGTAAGCATAACCCGGTGTGAAGTTGGATGAACACGGCCCACCAAGCAGCATCAGAGGACCAGGAAAGTTTGACATTTTGGGTCGAGACCCTTCTTCAGAAAATTTTCGAAAGAAGGGTCTCAACCCGAAACATCAAACTTTCCTGCTCCTCTGATGCTGCTTGGCCTGCTGTGTTCACCCAGCTTCACAGCATGTTTTCTCAGGTTCTCCATCATTGGCAGTCCCTACTATCTGTCACCAGGTAAGGATGACAGAAATCCTTCCCGAAAGAATGTTAATGAAACAGATGTGGTTTTGTGACCACTGACAGTTGTTACATAATCGATACTCGACTAGTATGTAATTCCAGGTTGGTCTATTGAATTTACATTTCACCATTTGTCTTGGATCACAAAAATCTGGGCCTCGGGATTACTGGTCCAACGACATGACCACAATACCACCACCTTCCCAAGCTAGTGCTCAAGTTGTTTGCTATTGACAATTGCTAACTATGAAGATGACAGTCAAGATGCTGTTAATTATTGCCATTATCTCACATTCAAAATCTTTCTCTGACCCAGTCCCGTCTTGGGTCGCAGGCTGGTGTCTTGTTTTATTTCTGTTGTGACACTTGTATCTTACTATGTAAATGCAAGTTACTGTGTAATCTCAATGTGTAAAGGAGGTGTACTTTAACTTTGTCTATGGTCCTGTCTTCAGTAGAAAGATTGGGACTATAATCATTTCAGTGTTGTCAACATCTGCTTTTAATCTACCCAAAATTGTCTCTTGGCAGCTGCTTAATTGAAAAGGATTTACAAGCGCAAACTGGTAATTTCAAGTAAAGCATTGAATCGTAAACTGTCTCTTGATTCAAGAGGCAGCTTAATTAACTGATCTTATTAATAGATTCACAAACCCAAATTGTAGAAGTTGGATTACATAGAACATTACAGCGCAGTATAGGATCTTCAGCCCTCAATGTTGTGCCGACCTGTGAAACCCGTCTGAATCCCATCTAACCTACACTATTCCATTATCATCCATATGTTTATCCAACGACCATTTAAATGCCCTTAAAGTTGGCAAGTCTGCTGCTGTTGCAGGCAGGGCATTCCACGCCCTTAGTACTGAGTAAAGAATCTACCTCTGACATCGGTCCTATATCTATCACCCCTCAATTTAAACCTATGTCCCATCGTGCTAGCCATCACCATCTAAGGAAAAAGGCTCTCTGTCCACCCTATCTAATCCTCTGATCATCTTGTATGTCTCGATTAAGTCACCTCTTAACCACCTTCTCTCTAACAAAAACAGCTTCAAGTCCCTCAGCCTTTCCTCATTAGTCCTTCCCTCCATACCAGGCAACATCTTGGTAAATCTCCTCTGCACCCTTTTTAATGCTTCCACATCCTTCCTATAATGTGGTGACCAGAAGTGTGCGCAATACGCCAAGTGTGGCCGCACCAGAGGTCTGCGCAGCTGCAACATGAGCTCGTGGCTCCGAAACTCAATCCCACTACCAATAATCCCACTACCAATAAAACCTAACACACCGTACACTTCCTTAACAACCCTATCAATCTGGGTGGCAACTTTCAGGGAACTATGCACATGGACACAGAGATCCCTCTTCTCGTCCACACTACCAAGAATCTTATCCTTAGCCCAGTGCTCTGTATTCCTGTTACTCCTTCCAAAGTGAATCACCTCACGTTTTTCCACATTCAGCTCCATTTGCCTCCTCTCAGCCCAGCTCTGCAGCTTATCTATGTCCCTCTGTAACCTGCAACATTCTTCTGCTCTATCTACAACTCTACTGACTTTAGGGTCATCCGCAAACTTATTAACCCATCCTTCTAAGCCCTCATCCAGGTCATTTATAAAAATGACAAACAGCAGTGGCTCCAAAACACATCCTTGCGGGTACACCACTAGTAACTGAACTCCAAGGTGAACATTTCCCATCAACTACCACACTGTCTTCTTCCAGCAAGTCAATTTCTGATCAAACCGCTAAATCACCTTAATCCCATGCCTCCGAATTTTTTGCAATAGCTTACAGTGGGGAACTTTATCAAACGCTTTACTGAAATCCATGTACACTACATCAACCGCCTTACCCTCATCCACCTGTTTAGTCACTTCTCAAAGAACTCAATAAGGTTTGTGAGGCACAACCTACCCTTTACAAAAGCATGTTGACTATCCGTAATCAAGTTATTCCTTTCTAGATGATTATAAATCCAATTTCTTATCTTTTCCAATGCTTTACCCACAGCCGAAATAAGGCTTGTGGTCTATAATTACCAGGGTTGTCTCTACTCCCCTTCTTGACCAAGGGGACAAGATTTGCTATCCTTCAGTCTTTCGGCACTATTCCTGTAGACAATGACGATGTAAAGATCAAAGCCAAAGTCTCTGCAATCTCCTCCCTGGCTTCCCAGAGAATCCTAGGATAGATCCCATCCAGCCCAAGGGAATTTATCTATTTTCACATTTTCCAGAATTGCTAACATGACCACCTTGTGAACCTCACTCCCGTCTAGTCTAATAGCCTGTATCTCAGTATTCTCCTCGACAACATTGTCTTTTTCCTTTGTGAATATTGACAAAAAATATTCATTTAGCACCTCTCCTATCTCTTCGGATTCCACGCACAACTTCCCACTTCTGTCTTGACTGGCCCTCATCTTACTCTCGTCATTCTTTTATTCTTGACATACCTATAGAAAGCTTTAGGGTTTTCTTTGATTACTTTTTCTGTTTAAAATATGAAGAGCTATATGCTATGAAATGCCTGGAGTTAACTCGTCATTTGTTTTTACAGTCAGAGATAATGCAAACTGCAGATGCTGGAGAATCTGAGATAACAAAGTGTGGAGCTGGATGAGCACAGCAGGCCAAGCAGCATCTTGGGAGCACAAAAACTGACATTTCGGGCCTAGACCATTCATCAGAAAAGGGGGATGGTGAGAGGGTTCTGAAATAAATAAGGAGAGAGGGGGAGACGGATCGAGGTGGAGAGGAGAGTATAAGTGGGGAGGTAGGGAGGGGATAGGTCAGTCCGGAGAGGACAGACAGGTCAAGGGGTGCAGGATAAGGTTGGTTAGGTAGGAAATGGATGTGCGACTTGAGGTGGGAGGAGGGGAATAAGTGAGAGGAAGAACAGGTTAGGGAGGCGGGGAATAGCTGAGATGGTTTTGGGATGCAGTGGGGGGAGGGGAGATTTTGAAGCGTGTGAAATTCACATTGATGCCATTGGGCTGCAGGGTTCCCAAGTGGAATATGAGCTGTTGTCCCTGCAACCTTCAGGTGGCGTCATTGTGGCACTGCCGGAGGCCCAGAATGGACATGTCGTCGAAGGAATGCGAGGGGGAGTTGAAATGGTTTGTGACTAGGTGTATTTTATTGTGAACCGAGCATAGGTGTTCTGCAAAGCGGTCCCCAAGCCTCCACTTGGTTTCCCCAATGTAGAGGAAGCCACACCGGGTACAGAGGATGCAGTATACCACATTGGCGGATGTGCAGGTAAACATCTGCTTGATGTGGAAAGTCATCTTGGGGCCTAGAATGTGGGTGAGGGAGCAGCTGTGGGGGCAAGTGTAGCACTTCCTGCAGTTGCAGGGGAAAGTGCCGAGTGTGGTGGGGTTGGAAGGGAGTGTGGAGCGGACAAGTGGGTCTCGGAAAGAGTGGTCTGTCCGAAAGGCAGACAAGTGTGGGGTTGGAAAAAAAGTCTTTCATGGTGGGGTCGGATTGTAGATGGCAGAAGTGTCGGAGGATGATGCGTTGTATCCGGATGTTGGTGTTGTGGTATGTGAGGACTGGGGGATTCTCTTTTGGCGCTTATGGCAGGGTCGGGGTGTGAGGGATAAGATGCGGGAGACATGGTCGAGGGCGTTCTCGACCACTGCGGCGAGCGGGGGGGTGCAGTTGCGATCCTTGAAGAATAAGGACATCTGGGATGTACGAGAGTGGAATGTCTCATCCAGGGAGCAGATGTGGCAGAGGCAATGGAATTGGGATTAGGGGATGGAATTTTTGCAGGAAGGTGGGTGGGAGGAGGTGTATTTTAGGTAGCTGTGGGAGTCGATGAAATGGATATTGGTGGGCTTTTTACTGTCACCATTTTCAATCTGGGGACGTGGATTTTTCTCAAAATAACTTTGCTCATGATGAAATGGCAGATTTGTACAATGTAACCTTATTTCAATCAATCATTGATGTTATAAGTCATTAGTAAACCATGCGTCTTGTTTCAATGTATTTTGGTACTATATTTGAAATTAGGTATGCTTAATTATGATTAATGGTGCAGCTGCCTCTCTTGATATTCGTGTAGTGCATTTTATGCTATGCTGAATGCTTATTAAGTTGAATCGGTTGGGTAAAGAATATTTGCTTTCTCTTGGAGTGATTAAAGCGTGGCTGGTTCATCTTTGAGAACAACTTGTCTCCCTCTTTTTTTTTTCCCCCAGAAGAAGCTTTCTTGGGAGAAGGTATGTACTACTTTCTTTAGATCCAAAGTTAGATCAAATTTCGTGATCTTGAGCATCACTGACAGTTCGTACCTATCTGTCTGCCGCTGAAATCATTACTATACTTAATACATTTGGATGTTTTAACAACGTATGTGCAGAAGCTGCGGAATGACTTAACTAATGACCACTTTTTTTTAACAAGCATTTAGATACTGTACTTGACTCCTAGAGCAAGGGTGTAAGTCTTGGCTTTACTTAGCAGAAACCATCCACAGAGGAACTTACTGCAGTATTTAAAGACTGTGCCATGTTTAGAGGACAGGTACCTTTTTTAAGATTGTAGGCCTTGTTTCTCTTTAAAATTACAATGAGTGCTCTGTAAATTAATGTCTTTTGTAAAAAAAATGCTTATTGTTCTTTCTTGAAGTACTGTTTATTTGCACATACTAATTCAATCCCACTGTTCAAAAAAAGAAAAATATTTCTGAAATCAAGTTTAGCAGCCGTAAGTAACTTAAGTTCTGTATATAATTATTAACAGTTAGTAAGCTGACTCAGCATTCCTAAACTTGTTGAGGTTGGTTGGCTTGCTGAGCTGTTTTGTTCTGCAGACATTTCGTTACTGTGCTGGGTAACATCCTCCGTGCAGCCTCTGAAGTGTCGGTGTGTTTTTTACCACCTGGTTTTCAACTCTGGAGTCTGTTGCGATGCGTCCTTCTCTTAAGGCCAATGTGTAGGTTCGGTTGGCAGTCTGAAATAATAAAAATGCTTTATTGTCTTTTCAAGAGACTATAATAAGAGAGCAGGGATGTACTGCTGAGGCTCTGTCACTAGAGTCAGATTGAGAGCAGTTTGGGCCCTGTATCTAAGGATGGATGTGCTGGCATTGAAGATGGTCCAGGGGAGGTTTACAAAAAGGATTCCAGGGATTAAGGTCGTGTCATATAAGAAATGTTGTGGACTCTTAGTCTATATTCAATGGAATTTAGAAGGATGAAGGGGCATCTTGTTGAAACTTACAGAATACTGAGCAACCTGGATAGAGTAGTGGTGGAGAAGCTGTCTCCACTAGTAGGAGAGGCTAGGACTTGTGGGCACAGCCTCAGAGTGAAGACTCAATGCTTCAGAACTGAGTTGAGTAATTTCTTCAGCCGGAGGGTGGTTAATCTGTGGAAGTCGTTCCCACAAAAGGCTGTGGATGCCAGGCCGTTGAGTATATTTAAGATAGAGAAATGCCTTTGTTAGTAAGGGGATCAAATATTACAAGGAGAAAGCAGGACAAAAGGTTGAGAAACATGTCATGATTGAATGGTGGAGCAGACCTGAGTCAGATGGAATTATTTTGCTGCTGTATCTTATGGTGTAATGTTCTTTTGGAAAAATATACTGGTATTTGAGGCAGCCTAGAGAGGTTTCTAGGCTGATCCCAGGTATAGAGATTTATTATGAGGATGGAGTAGTTGGGCCTGTACTCATTGGAGTTTGGAAGAACGACGGGAAACCTCACTGAAACATTCAAGTTCTTTAAGAGATTTGACAGGTACGGAAAGGTTTTTTTCGTTTGTGGGAGAGTTGAGAACCAGAGAGTAAATGTTCAGAAAGTAAGCACTGTTCATTCAACACAGAAACAAGGAATTTCTTTGAGGGTTGGGAATCAGTGGAATCCTTTAGAACGGAGTGATGGTAGTAGCTGGGTAGTTTAAAAAAAATTGTCTCAGCCTTGAATATTCTTAAGTTAGGGCATCATCGGTCATAGAGAAAAGACAGGAAAAAGCAGATGATTCACATCAGCCATAATCTTATTGAATGATGGACCAGATTTGATAGACTAAATGGTGTACTGCTGTTGCATCCTATGGATTTACTTCAAGGTGATAATATCATTAGATTTGTACTGTATCAAGTACAATAAACTACTTGGACCATAAGAGGGGAAAAACATTAGTTTGGAATATAGCAACCATGTTTTGTGGATACCTTTTGTTTTTAACTTTGTTACAGTAGCAACAGCTTTATTCTTCAAATTGCTCAGTTCTTCATTTGTTTTTCTCTGATTCAGCCCTTGGAGCTTGTTTAATGATGCAAAACTTGCCTGTATGCACATAAGATGTGAACAGATGAATATGTTATCCTGATTGAAAATCCATGAGACACAGACAACTTTCTAGTTTAAGTATGCAGTTTCACTAGTTGAATTTACAAAAAAAGGTAAATGTTGGAATTGCACCAAATTTGAAAGTACTTGTAGAGACAAGCGTCAGTCAGTAATTTCTTTGGTGTGAGCCGATATTGGAGTTTCACCACTTTGTTTTGTAGTTTCCAGTTTGTTTTATTTTTTCCCCTCACTTCCATTGATTTTATTTGTATATGTTATTAATCTAAATCAGTCCAGATTGTTGTTCTTGTAGGACGATTCACATGGATTTCATTAATAATTGAGTTCAAGGCAGTCATTGTTGGAAAGTTTACAAATGTCAATTTTTGTCTGTATTCTCAGTAAAATCAAAAGAGAATGTTTTGCTTCTCCCACAGGTTATTTTTGACGATGCTGTACTTTTTTTCCTGCTGTCTGCATCAGCATAATTGAAATGACTGACTTTAAACAGAGGTCAATTATATTGTTGAGATAGTATTCAGCATCTTGTTTTCTTTCTAAATTTAATTTATTCTCCAGTTATTTCTTAGTCTTTTCTTACGTAAAAGGGTGTAACTGGTGATAACTGTACAATGATAATGTCAGCAGCTGCTGAAAGTACAGTCTTAGACTAAGCATATTAGTCACAGTTTCCCAAAACTCTTCTGTGTTACAGTACTAGATAGCCAAGTGTCAAACTTTGCTTTAAAATTTCTATGTACATTCACAGACCCAGCTTGTTTTAGACCATAACTCTGCAGGGCATAAGAGCTTTTGAAAAGATCTAAAATGTTGTTCTGCAGCTGCAACAATATTTGTATACTCTACTTTGTATAAATGTGGGAAGTCTGTCTTAAATTCTTAATTTGTGTATCAAGCTCAGGTTATAACATTTATGTTTGGTTTCAAAGTCAAACGACTGAATATTGGTGATTGAAGCAAGTTGGTAAATTTGATTTTGGTAATATAATTTCTTGAGTCACTGATTTGGAATATAATTGTCAGTGGGGGCTGGCTTTAAAAAAGTACTTTGATCAATGTTTTGAGGTTTAGTACTTCCAGTTTTGTTGCCAACATGCAACATTTCCTGGGCGATAGCTAGTCTGTCTAAGCACAACTGGGCAGTTCTAGTTGGGCATGTTAAATATAGTGCTGCCAACTAGCTTGGGAGATAACTATGTAGCCTGTTACAGGATTTTATTTTTGAGTTGCTTTGGTAACAACATTCGTTGCTGTAACCACTTTGCCTCCAGCCCCCCTTCAGCAGTACCTAACTTATGAATTGCATCAATCCACCTTGCTTCATAGCTTTATCTATTGCCGCATCCTAACTAAAGGCTGCACTGCTTGATCTCTTTAATCTTCGAAGTAAATTTATAGGCTTTTTGGTTCTTGGTTCTTGTCCTGCCTTTACTTCAATGTTAAGGTGTTATGAGCAAGATAAAGTCAAGCCTAGGTTGAAGCTCTTAGAAAGTCCCATTTCACCAATCGGATGATCCCCTTTTTTAGGTTCAGTTCTCCTGCTTATTTTGTCAATACTCCAGGGTTGGTTGCAAGTTTCTGTGCTGCTTTATATCTTGCATCACCTTGTTATTTTGTGCAAGTCACAGCCTCTCCCCAATTTGGCCCAAGGTAAATGAGTTTTCAACCTGCTAATTTAGTCACTTCAGTTTTGTCCTCAAACATGTCTGTCACCGTGTGTTTGAACTCAATTTTGTTTAAGTCGACTTTGTCCATCCCAAATCTCAACGGTATTGCCATCCTGTTTTACTTTTTTCTCAGTTTGATGTTTTAATATCGTGCCATACCAGTTACTCACTTGGAATGGAATCAAGCTCCTCTTTGTCCACAGTCTTGTTGGTTATTACGGCTAATCGGTCTTACCTTCCTGAAATCGTTTGCTGCCCTTGTTAATGTTTGCCAAACTCAAGAACAATCCACAATAAACTAGTTGGGGAGTGCTTAGAAATTCACTGGTCAATCAAGGACAAGCCAGCATAGATTTTGAGATTCTTCTTTCTGTACCCAAGTTCAAATAAATAAATGTAGATGCAGAAGTGGCTCAAGTTCTGACTCCTGGGAAACAGCATTTCCAATCCTTTGCCACTTCTAGTTAGTGCACATTTGCTATTACTTTTTCTGTCCATCAAACAACCTTCTGGCCATTCTGCAGCCTTTTCCCTTAAAGATGTTTTGAACAATTCTGTTGATCTATCGATCAAGTTCTGAAGAACCATGCACAGTACAACTGCACTCACTTTATGTAGCTGTTCAGTCATTTGCCAAATATGGGTTACCTTCGGATTTGTGTTGGCTGTTCTTGATTAATCCACAAATCTAAATGCTCACTAAATTTTATACACTTAATCTTCTGTGACATAGCTTATGAGAGATTACTGAAAGCATAATTATTTGCAATCTCTATAATATAAAACTATATAACTGCATTTTCATTTCATTACTTAAAATGTTGAATTCCGTTAATTCTCTGCAATGTTTGCACTTTAATCTAGGCATTTGAGTTTTTAGCCTGTTCCTATGAATTTACACCTTCCATGATATGTCTTTCATAGATGGAAAATTATTGAATAGCAGCTGAAAATCACAGCTCATAGAAACTTTTACTGTGGATTGGAGTTTGAGGGGCAACTTAGAGGAACATTGGCCATTTATCTCATTCATGTTTGTGGGAATGCTATGTGCAAATAGATTGCAAGAGGGACTGAACTTGGTTGTGAAACACTTGGGGCATCCTGAGGATATGAAAGTCAGTATAAAAATACTGCTTCCTTTGTCTTATTTTTCCCACAAATGGATGGACAATATCTCTTTGCCCACCAAAATAGCACAGCTGTCTGAAGTACATGTGGTCCAAGCTCTCTCAATATCCAATAAATACCTACAGGATCTGACAATTGCAGATGTATCCTGCCCATTCAGAATAAAAATAGCAATTGTGGAAATCTTAATTTATCTGAGCTGTCTTTGCTACTTGGGTTGACAATAGAATGAATGCTAGTTTGCATTCCTAGAAATATTTAACAGTTCATAACTGAGCATCTCAATCTTGATGTTTGGTTGAATGAGACTTGAGTGGTAACAAACTTACTTGTAAAACTTGAGTCATCCAATTGAAGTAAAAAGAATAAAAGACACGTAGTTCAGCTCCCTGCCATATTTGTGATTTACAAAACTGCTTATTTGACTGAATTGGTTTATATCTTACTTGTAAAATAATTGAACTTTTGAAATAAATTTGGGTGTGTAACTTGAATTTGATTTGTTTGTTTAATCTATCCACAACAGCAATGCAGCTGTCTCAAAACTGCTGTACAGTCTACAATGTGTGTACTTATTTTTCTTGGCATTGTTCGCAGATGTTTGTATTTCTTTTGATGTATTACAGCAATTATTTCCCGTGACTGCTTCAGGGCCCCAGGTCAGTGTTCCAACATTCCAAAGCTTTGTTTTTACGTCTCACAGTCCAGTTTCTTGACTTTATTTCTTCAGAATGATCTTTTTCACTTGGTGATGTCTACCTACTGTGGAATGCTTTGCACCATTTCTTGATAGGCTTTTACAGATATTGCCATAAGAGTCCAGTGGCTGCCTACTTTGTCTGATTCATATTTGAGTAGATGCTATTGTTTCTACATCCTATTGAATGTGTTTTCAGTGTGGTAGATATCTGTATTATCATAAAATCATGTAAGGAATCTGGCACTTGAATGAAGCCGTAACACAGACAAATAGTTCTACGCCTCAAAATTGAAATTTGAAGTAAGAGTTCCATCCTCTGTGCAAAATGGCTTTGTTCAAAGTCAAGATTTCAATTTTTGAGTATTGTGTAAGTAAAGACAATATAAATCATTACTCGTTGGTGTGACAAATATATATAGCATTGGCATAGTGCTGTATTCACTTTCTTTATTGAATGATTGAACAGATGAGCAGAGTTGATTGACTTATTTTCAGAAGTATTTTGTTTTCAGTCTTCAGTTATAACTGGCTAAAGTAGAGTTGGCTCAAGTCATGTTTTTTCTTTGAACAGGAAATAATTTTTATCTAGTCAACTGTAACTAATATGAACAAATATATTGTAAGGAAACATGCAGATTTTGAATGCAGAGCAGTGCATTAAAAAAAATTACAAATGCATTTTATAAGTGCAAATGCTATGCTGTCATAGAAAGCAATAGTCTCTTGGAACCAAGTAAAAGAAGCAAATCACGACCTTCAGGAAGCTTTGCAACATGTTTGTTTTGATTACGTAGTTTAAAGTCAACTTGAACATCAAACTTCTCTTCAAATCTGTCATGCTTCATTGGCTCAGTTTTCATATTTATAAGACAAACAGGTCCCAGCCACAACTTAACAATCAAAATGGAATAAGTGAGATCAAATCAGTAGGTTAAAATGCTTATAGATATTGATTTTATTTTGAGTGTTAAACTATACCAGTGACTGGAAGAATAATGAAATAATCACTTTTTAATTTTTTATTTCTTTAAGCTGGGTTTATGTTTGAAATAAACTGCAAAACCTTCAAAAATGGCAACATTTACTATCACAGGTGATTAAAACAATATTGCAATTTTTGCAGAAAAATCTAGTGCAAACTTCAAGTATGTCAGAAGTTTATGTTCGCGTTCTTGAGATTTTTCTGATTTATAAGCTATCAATGTAAAAAGATCCAGTGTATCTGTACTTAAACATCTAAACTTTATTGATCAAAAGACATGAGTTCGTTCTTATTGACATAAATACTCCATCATGAACTGCGATATTTTCCGTTGAATTGAGGTCATTAATGTTAGAAGAATAATTTGCATGCTAAATGTTGCTGATGATTCATGAGCCGGGAGTGTGTGTTTACTGTAGAGAGGGTTATCCACCCCAGCTTAGACTCCCTGTTCTCTTGAGAATGCTTGGGATAGTCGGTTGCACTTTTTTATTCCTAATAAGTGCAGACCTTGATTCACGTATTTCGTGTCCCTAGGTCATCTTGATTTTTATTTTTCCATTTGATTATTTATTATTATATATCACACTCCAGTGATTGAAACAATGACCATAGCTGCAAGATTTTGAGCAACCCTTCTCCATATCACTTATCTCAATGATTGTTCTTTTTTGTGCTCATTCACCCTCCGCTACCTTTAATGCTTCTCCATCTTGCACAATTATTGACAAATACATTGTCTTGTAATAATTCTTTATATTGTGGAGAAAATAAATATATAGATGGAGGAAGATTCATTGTGAAAGAAAATGCATATTTTTGTCTATAGCATACAATCTGTTCACAATAGTATTTAATTTATCTTTCATAAGAGACTGCAATAATAGGGTGTATAACTGTCAAATTGTTTGGCTAGAATGGGCTTGACAGGCTTTTGCCTTCGTAACTACTGTATCATTAGACCAGAGATGATAGGAACTGCAGATGCTGGAAAATCTGAGATAACAAGGTATTGAACTGGATGAATACGAGGTGTAGAGGATCTCCTAAGATGCTGCTTGGCCTGCTATCTTCATCCGCCTCTACACCTTGTTGTATCATTAGACCACAAGTTTTACAGCATTACTCAGTGATGCAGTGCCTCTGCAAGCTTATCCTACCATAAGTATTGCATTTTCTGAATTAATGTCAGACTTCTCGAACAATTCAGTATTTTAGTGCTTCTAATGATTATTACTAGCTCATAAAGTTAGTTTATTGCTGGGTTTAATTTTACTGGTGTATTAAATGTAATAGAGTTTTTGGAGAATATTCCTTCTTTAAATTGTTGGAAAAATTAGGTGAAAGCCTAAGGCTTAAGCTTTAAGTATTATCGATTAGATGTGGCTCAAGTTTTAAAAGCTACTGACTTTTGCTAGAAGACCAATTTAAGAGAACTAAGGAGCTGGATGGATTTAAGACCATGGGAACAGACAGAAAATGGCAATTTTTTTTGGGCTAAGGAAGAAAAGCTCAAGAATATTGAGCATTACAGTTTTGACTAAAACAGCTCAGCTTGAAAGTTAGTGATTGTTGTAAACTTTTGTTTTCCCACCAAAAGCCTTGCCATTCATTTGAGGCACTTTGAGCTATCTTTGATGTCCCAAGATGCGTAAATTGTTTTAATAAGTACACTTTTTGGTCAGACATTTAGGAAGTCTGTGAATATTTTGAAATGTTCACCACGTTTTTCCATTTATGCCAGGACCAATCTACAATGGTCAGAGTTGAAAATACTTGTGCATGATTGTCATGTTGACAATGTAGTTATCCTTCCCAGATGAAATAGGTAAATATTTTTAAGAGTAGGCATCAAAAATATTATGCATCATTGTACTTGATGTGATAAATAATTTAAATAACTAAATTTTTTTTGTTACACTTGTATCATTCTTTTGGTGAATCTGCATTTTGTTTCTAAAGAGCTCTCCAAAGAAAAGTATGGAAAATTCAAGCATCCGTAATATGTCAGGAAATTTATTGATTTCTGAACAATGCAGTTTCCTGTGAATTTTCATGGGATAACCCTACCTCCTTGCAGCCACCCACTGTTCCTGCACTGTGTAGATGCTGAGGACTTAAGATTGTTAATTCTTGAATTTGGCTTCACGGCATTGTTGCTTTTTGACTGAATCAGGTCTGCATTTTCATTAGAGAACAAGTAAGAACTGGTATAAGGTTGCAGTTATCATTACCTTCCATTTTTCAGAGGCTTTGAGAGACGTTCTTGAGGGTTACTTTTTGATTCCGAGGGCTCTGTTTTCATTCTGACAAACAACTGAGATAATAGATTTGCATATCAACGTTGCCTTCTGTACATGTTGAATCTTTTACTTGGTTTTCTTTAGGCAGGATAGCACAAACACCAAAGATTGTAAGCATATTAGTTAAAACATTGACTTTTTAAATTTATAAGTGAGATGTTTATTATTCATTATAAACTTCTTATTTAAGCAAGATGCTATTTACTTTAGAGTCACCGGGAGAGTCTGATAACTAAACAGTCCTTTGTACTTATGCAGAAACACCATAGAGAGTGGTCTTTCCCCACCACACCTTGGCGGCAGCTGCCCCAAACTTGTATGTCCCACAGCACGTAGTCCTGGACCTTGGAACGTGGTGTATCTGCAACACTCGGTCGAGGTCAACTCGTGACATTGGACGGTAGCTGCGTCAGTCGGTACGTGATTGAGAATGGGAATTTTGTTTCTAGGCTGGTGACTGGGGATGCAGAATTCAGACCACTGAGTAATGAGGCCATTGTCCATTGCAAGTTAGTTACCTTGTCGTCTTCAAGTTAATTTCTCAATTCCTTAGAACAACCTTAAACAGGTATCGTGACAACAGTTTTATTACTGGACTAGTAATCCAAAACTCCAAATTTGAAATCATTTGAATCCTCTTATGGCAGTTGACAAATTTAAATTCAGTCAGTTAAACAAATCGGCTAGTCTAGGTAATGTTGACCCTGAAGTGACCAGATTGTTATAAAAACCCACTTGCTTCAGATAGGGAGAGGCTGCATAGGCTGAGGCTATTTTCCCTGGAGTGTCAGAGGCTGAGGGGTGACCTTAGGTTTATAAAAGCATGAGGGGAATGGGTAAGGTAAATAGGCAAGGTCTCTTTGCCAGGATGGGCGTGGTCCAAAACTAGAGGGCTTAGGTTTAAGGTAAGAGGGGAAAGATATAAAAGGGACCTAAGGGGCAACTTTTTCACAGATGGTGTGTCTATGGAATGAGCTGCCAGAGGAAGTGGTGGAGGCAGGTACGGTTACAACATTTAAAAGGCATCTGGATGGGTATATGTATAGGAAGAGCTTCGAGGCATATGGGCCAAATGCTGGCAAATGGGACTAGCTTTATATTGGACATCTGGTTGGCATGGACCGAGGGATCTGTTTCTGTGCCGTATATCTGTGTAACTCTAACTTGTCTACACACTGTTTTCAAAGTGAGATCACACACATGTATTTGGCCCCTTACCTCTGGCTGACCCTGACCATGCAGGTACCCCTTCTCCCACTGCCGTACAAAACATCCACATCTTTGTTGCAGGACAGCCAGTGGATTTTACAATCGAGGCCGCCAATAAGCAGAAGCTCCTTTAATTTGGTGTCGACAATATTTATCTTGAATTGTGTAATATCATTGAGGTTTGTTCAGCCATATCCCTTGACGAATCAATAACCAATGCCTTTGGACTATTTGGTAAGCTTTTAGCTTGAACCATCTGTATGGTACCAACATGTCATGACTTTACAATGTGGCTATCATTTGCCTGTCTGGAGCTGTAAAGCCATCTTTTGGAGAGACCATGAAATCTTCATTGGAGTTAAGTTGTGATATAAATGTGGCCTGTAAAGCTTTTTCAGTTTGACACAACAGTAATTGCAACTCTCTTTTCCCCCTCCCCACAATCCTAAAGTATAAAGTGGTATTGAAATTGTTTACTAGTCAACTAACAAACTGTTGCAAGAAGATAGTTTAGCAATCAGTGGTAACTCAATCTTTAGGCAACAACTAATTGAAACCTCTAACGCCTTTGGAATTTGCACACAATTTATATGCAGTTTGACACTATGGGATTCTGCTGCATAGTGAAGTAATCAGGAAAACTATTAATTACAATATTAGAATTATCTACATTGTGTTGATTCTGAAAGACGCCATCTACTCCACTATGTAACAGTTGCATATTTGTACTTTTGGACGAGCATACACATTGTTTCCCTGAGGGGAGCTGAGATTGGGCCTACTGATCAACTGGATCTAGTAATCAAAATAGTTCCAATGTTTGATATAAATACTGCAGATTTAGAAATTTATTTTCTAGTTCCCATTTTATGAAACACCATACAGTTGTACTTTGAAAGGCATGCCCCGTCCTTTGATTTTACTTGTGTTGCGTTTCTTTGGAAGACTAACAGGCAGAGAACAAACTAAAGTGACAGCCTATAGCTTGAGGTTATGCTTGCTGACTGGAGGTGCTGTGCAGAGCAGTTGCCCAGTCTGCATTTGGTCTCTCTCAAGTAGTGAGCATCGCATCCTGGGAAGCTAATACTGTCTACTAAATTAAATATCCAAATTAATCAGTGTTTTACCTGGAAGGAGTACTAGGATGTTTGAATAGTAGGAAGGAAAGAGGTAGAAGGCAGATTATAACTTTTACATTAGGTGAAAAGGTGGAGTGAAAAGTAAAGGGGGTGTTGTGTGTGATTCAGAAGGGAAAACGGGGTTTGTTGAAAGAACATTGAGCTGGAGGATTTGAAGGAAGAGGGAAAATGTTTGGTGTCAGCACTTCGTGGGTGGGGGTCTAGCGAGCAGGAAGGTAAGCACAAAGGGAATAATCAGATTGTGATTTTATGATGGAAGGTTCTTAGACTTGATTATCACCCTAGGCTGGCAGGTGTCTGCAAGACAGGATGAATTATGAAAAATACTTATTGCGTTGTCACAACAATGCATTTTCCATGGTTCTCCTCAATAGCATCACTTCCCTTAAGTCATCTGAAGTTCCTTTGCATGCTCTAACAAATTGTGCAGCGTTGCAACCCCACAGTTTTGTCCTACACGATATAGGTAACTGTGACTTTTTTCATGTGTTTGCATGCGATTTTCCAATTCTTTCAAATGTGGTCAGTGAAAATATTGGTTAATGTGATGTCAAGTACGAATTAAGTGACTTTATTTCAGTAAGTGTTCAGATATCTGTGAAGAATCAGATTCACTTAAATCAATCTGTACAGGTTTGAGTAATGCAGATGGCTGAACATGCTGTGACTTTGGTCATTTAATGGATTGTCTTGCTTGACTTAAATGAACTTGATTTTCTACAGTCAGCTTTCTGTGCCAAGTGATAGATTAGCTTCAGTGTTTTCTGGGTAAACACCTGTGTTTCGCTGTTTTTAAAACACAGCACTCAATTTCTTCATAACTGGAGGAAGTTATTTGATTCTTCAGTAGATTTGTAGCCTGGCTGTGGATGCTGTGAGTGGTTCACTCGCCGAGCTGGTTTGTTAGTTCGCAGACGTTTCGTTCGCCTGCTGGATAACATTATTAGTGCAGCCTTTGATGAAACGCTGTTGTGTTTTCCTGCCTGGTATTTAAACTCTGGGATCTGTTGGAATTGGTTACCTCATTTCCAGTTTTTCTTCGCAGTGGTGTGTATAAATAAGGTCTAATTTTACATGTTTGGTCTTCTTGGTGGAGAACCAAGCCTGTACAAATCCTCGTGCTTGTCTCTGTTTGGACTGTCCTGTGACCCTTGTGTTGTCCCAATTGAACCGGTGATTCTCCTTATCTGTGTGAATGGAGACGAGTAAGTAATCGTGTCTTTTTGTTGCTAGTTGGTGTTGATGTATTGTTCTGGCCAGTTTCATTCCTGTCTGTCCAATGTAGTGTTTGTCGCAGTCTTTGCACGGGATCTTGCATATGACATTGGTTCTGTCCATATTGGGTAAGGGGTCTTTAGTTCCGGTTAGCAGTGGAAAAAGCTATTCTCAGCAATCCACGGCATACGCAGAGAACTCCCAAGGCCAGGTGTGTCAAGTAGTTGATAATACCCTTGAAAAATAATTTTCAAACCTAATTTAACTACTTTTGCCTTTTCTCTAAAGACCTGTTGCAGTTCATTAAAGGATAGTTCTAAATATAAATATTTCCCAGTCAGTAGCTTCTCTGGAATGGTAGCCAATAGTATTCCAATGCTGCCATTTTAGGCAGAAGTGCTTTGAATGTATTCTAATGCATTTCTTTAGTACTGATTAATATTTTAGCTGGCTTAGTTTCTATGCTTATTATTTTACTTATTACATGCTGCGGGGAAAATTGAACAAAATTTTATGGTCTTCATTCAAATTAGTTTGTAAATTATTTTAATGCAGATATATCACTATGAAATATGAAAATGACTGACTATAAATTTGGATTACACCAGTTACCATCAGCAAAAGAAGACTAAGATGTCTGCACATCAAAAACATACGAACAACAAAACTACATTTTTTGTCCAGTTTGTAATGGTGCCTTTTACTATTTACTTCACCTTACAAAGTTAGAAACTAAGATGTTTCAAACAGCTAGTGCCCCTGGCTAAATGGTATTCCTGTAGCCATATCTGTAGCTATTCAGAGATAAGACGATTCAGTTTTTCTTTAAGTCTAAAAGTCAGCATATTCCTCAAGTATATGATGAGCATTTTTTCATCAAATAAAACGGTATTACTGTTGCTGTCTGTATGAATGTCTGTATGAATGTCTGTATGAATGTCTGTATGAATGTCTGTATGAATGTCTGTATGAATGTCTGTATGAATGTCTGTATGAATGTCTGTATGAATGTCTGTATGACAAAAGGGCACGTGACTACAAGCTCTTGGAGTACTTCACAAAGTTTGTGATCTTTTAAAGGTCTTGTGCACTGGCAGTTGCATGGTCTTTGGAATACTGGTGATGCTTTACTAGCAGCAAGTAATTTTAGACACAGTTGCACATTCCCAAAAATAAAATACTCCAGATGCTGGAAATTTGAAATAAGACTAAGAATTGCTGGAGTAGTGAGGAACAGCTGATATCAAGATGCAGACAAGAAGCCATACTTGTGGGACAAAATAGGATGTGGCAGGAGTACATAATGGAATGATGAGAGCGGTGTGGGATCAGGACAATGGAGTTGTTCAAGGCTATCCAAGCACTGAAGAGCCTACTACTCATTTGCAATTTTGTGCTTCCAGCATTGCAACCAAATGAATAATTATTTTGATTTTGTATTGCTATGACTTTGCTCCTCCAAATGTGAGTACCTAAATTTTGGGTGAATTGACAGCAGCCCTTTTAAATTTCTTTATTTTCTAGCTTTGCTTAGCATCACCGTAGTGCCATCACTTCTTTCCAGTCAAAATAACAATCATCTCTAAGATCATATTGCCATTATGTAACTGATTACTCGGGATGTCAAGCAGATTTAGTTGAATAATTTGGTTTTCTTTCGCTTAGTCTTCAGTTCTAGATATATTTGTTATAAACTTTATTGAATGATCGTAGTATAGTGTCACTGTTTTTGTACTGAGCTAAGTGCGTGGTGACAATTCTGTTTCAAGCCAGTAACCAGAATGTGATCATTGACTACTGATAAAATAATTTAAAATTCTGGCCCTATTTGTGAACTTAATTTTACATTTTTTTATTAATAACTGCATATGAATCTCCAAGAAATGCAGGACACAACTTTTTTTTTCCTTACAAACAGTATAAATTCCTTCTGTTAAACTAGTTGACATGTAACATTATAGTAATCAAATTAAGTGAAGTAGAAGAGCTGGCTTCAATATGGTGATATTATTCAGTTTTGGGTCAATCAGGTTCAAATATTCTTATGTTCTTGAATTCAATATTACTACATTTTAAACCAAAATAAAATCAAATGGACATTGTAAACTCTCTTAACCGTGTTCACAGGCCCCTGTAGTGTCTCTCTTGATTAACTCCAAGGAGAGATAGTGGGAACTGCAGATGCTGGAGAATCTAAGATAACAAAGTGTGAAGCTGCATGAACACAGTAGGCCAAGCAGCATCTCAGGAGCACAAAAGCTGATGTTTCGGGCCTAGACCCTTCATCAGAAAACGGGGATGGGGAGAGGGTTCTGAAATAAATAGGGAGAGAGGGGGAGGCGAACCGAAGATGGAGAGAAAAGAAGATAGGTGGAGAGGAGAGTATGGGTGGGGAGGTAGGGAGGGGATAGGTCAGTCCAGGGAGGACGGACAAGGAGGAGGGATGAGGTTAGTAGGTCGGAAATGGAGGTGCGGCTTGAGGTGGGAAGAGGGGATAGGTGAGAGGAAGAACAGGTTAGGGAGGCAGGGACAAGCTTTGGAACCCTGCAGCCCAATGATATCAATGTGGACTTCACAAGCTTCAAAATCTCCCCATCTTCCTCCCCCCCCCCCCCCCACTGCACCCCAAAACCAGCCCCGCTCGTGCCCTCCTCCCTAACCTGTTCTTCCTCTCACCTACCTCCTCCTCCCACCTCAAGCCGCACCTCCATTTCCTACCTACCAACCTCATCCCGCCTCCTTGATCTGTCCGTCCTGCCCGGACTGACCTATTCCCTCCCTACCTCCCCACCTATACTCTCCCCTCCACCTATCATCTTTTCTCTCCACCTTCGGTCCGCCTCCCCCCTCTCCCTATTTATTTCAGAACCCTCTCCCCATCCCCCTCTCTGAAGGGTCTAGGCCCGAAACGTCAGCTTTTGTGCTCCTGAGATGCTGCTTGGCCTGCTGTGTTCATCCAGCTTCACACTTTGTTATCTTAACTCCAAGGAGACCCCACTCTACTCCCCAAACTCTAGCCCGAATTGCCCAGTCACTTAGGTGTCTTTGACTTCCTAATGATGCCTAACCCCTAAGGTTTCGTTGGTTCAAAATCCAGGACCGTATGGACTGCAGCAGTTCAACCTTCAAGGGTGATTGATTGCGGACAAGCAAAACATGTTGACCTTGTCAATAACCTTCAACTCACATGAATGAATAGAAAAATGGAGAGACCATGAGAAAATGTGTGCCTGTAAGGTTAGAAGGCATTGCAAGTATTAGAGAGAAGCCAACAAAAGAGGCATCTTTTTGTCTATGGGCAGAATGCATCAAACAACATCCAATATTTCAAATATATTTTGTTTACAATGTGCAATTTATCACCTTAAGTTTGGAAGTAGTATTACTTAGTGTGACTGGCCCTGCTAGTAAATGCAATACCAGCACTGAATGCAAAATATTAGTCCCATTGTTTCCAAGCGGCAATGCAGGAAATCGATGTGGGAACAAATGAATGATAATTATTTCCATGAATGAAGTAAGCACTATTTGGCATCAATGATTTATGCATTTTTCTTGGGTGGAAATTATTCATCAGACAAAAAAAATTGGCATGTCTATTGCATTTTTTTCAAAAAGGAATGTTGAAAACGAAGAGCACTCTTGACTGCCCGATTGCATGGACAAGTGCTATCCAAATTTAATTTTTTTTAAGACTGTCCAGTGATTAAGAAGTAAGCACTTTTGTCCTTCAACTTGAAGTTTTGGCATCTTGCTTCACTAGTTGTACAAAATTACAGACCTCTTGTTGAGAGATAGTAGGCACTGCAGATGCTGGAGAATCTGAGGTAACATGGTGTAGAGCTGTATGAATGCAGCAGGCGAAGCAGCATCACAGGAGCACGAAAGCTGACACTTCGGGTCTAGGACCAAAGCATCAGCTTTCCTCCTCGGCCTGCTGTGTTCATACAGCTTGACACCATGTTATCTCTTGTTGAGATGTAGTTTGACTTTGAAGAAATTTAGCTTTAAAAAAACCATGAGTTAATTTCACTAGTAGGAATTTTCCCCATTGCCAGTGCAGCAGTCCTTGTGGCAACTAATTTCGACAGCAGTTTTATAGTTTTGCGCTGCCAAATCTTATTCCTCTCATGACACATACAATAGAGGAAACTGCAACTGTTTGTGGCATGCAGCTGGTTTTATCATGTGTAAAGAGAAGAATAGGTTAACATTCTGTAGTGGTCAAAGCCTTGCATCAAAAATTTACTTGATTTCAATAGGGCTGTTATGCATTTGTGTAAAATCAACCACAGATTTTCAGGGATCAGTGTGATTATTAATCATGAGCCAGTAATTACTGCAGTTTTATTTAAACACATGGCAACCTTTAGGTTTTCACTTTGTTAACTCTCTGCAACAATCTCCCAGCCAAATGACAAGACTAATGTGCATCATGTGATCCAGCAATATATCATAAAGAATAATGAATACAGCTCAATATAATTTGGAGAAAAAAAGTTGTTTTGGCAAAATGGTCAAATGCAGCCATCTGATGCTATCCTGTTAGAGAAGTGAATAAAGATAGTATTTTGGATTCAAGGCCAGGCCAGGTGGTGTGCGAAGTGGAACATTTAGCACCCTGTCAGGAAATAAAATTACCGACTGAACTCCTGATAAAGTTGTCAAATACCACCGTATTGTCATCCAGCATTGAGAGCAATTTACATTGAAAACACTAATGAAACACAGGGCATTTTCTGTTTCGCAAAATTAATGGAGGGAAAAATGCCCTTTTTCAAGAGGGGGGGGTGCCATCTTAGAACTTTAAGACCATAAGATGTAAGAGCAGAATTAGGCCATTCAGCCCATCAAGTCTGCTCCATCATTCAGCCATGACTAAGATGTTTCTGAGCTCCATTTTGCCTTTTCTCCGTAACCTTGATCCCTTGTCCAATTAACAACGTGTTTCTGTCTTAAAGGCACTCAATGACTTGGCCTCCATACCTTTCTGTGGCAATGACTTTTGCATAGATTCATTGCCCTTTGGCTGAAGAAATTCCTCCCTATCTCAGTTCTAAAGGATGAGCCCTTCACTGAGGTTGTGCCCTCTGGTCTTAGTCACTCCTCTTAGTGGAAACATCTTCTCCATGTCCACTCTGTCCTGGCCTCAGAATTCTGTAAGCTCCAATGAGATATCTTCCTCCCTGACCCTTTTAACTCCATTGAGCACTAGCCCAGAGTCCTCAACTGCTCCTCGTGACAAGATATTCATTCCAGGATCATTCTTGTAAGTCACGTCTTGACCACCTCCAATGCCAATTACATTCATCCTCAGGGCCAAAAACTGCTCTCAATCTCTGTTTCAAATTCGGTCTGGCCAGAACTTTATACAACCTAATCAGTGTGTCGCTTCTTTGACCTCTTCTTTTCCACCTGCCATCACAATATTGATTGCCTCATCCTATCTACCCCTCTCACTCATTCCATTCTCTCCACCACAGAACATGCAGCACTCAGCTCCCTTTGCTGCAACCCTAACCACCTCATCACACCTGCAGATGAGGGGGGCGCAGTAGTGGAATGGTGGGTGCATGGACCTTTACGTAGCTGAAGCCAGGTGCCAACTCTGCTGCCTCCTACTGCCCCCTCTATCAAGACCCCATCCCTGACCACCAAAACATGATCTCTCAAGCCATTCACAATTTTATCACCTCAGGTGACCCGCAACTGCATCACTTGCATTTCCTGCGTCTCTGCCCTCACATTGCCTCTTCCCCAACAAAATAGAGATTCAATCCCCTAGTCCTCGCACATCACCCCACCAACCTCCACATCTTGAGTATCATTCTCCGCCACTACTTCCTCCTATAATTCAACCCCACAACCAAAGAGATATTGCCTCCCCACCCCTATCTGTCTTTCGTAGGGACTACTTACTCTGAATCCACCACCCCCAGCATCTTTCCCTGCAACAGCAAGAAGTGCTACACCTGCCCTGACACCTCATTCTCACCTCTGTTCAAAGCACAAAACGAACCTTTCACATGAGACTGGGGTTCACCTGCACATCGATCAGCTTGATCTACTGTGTCCACTACCCCGCTTGTAACCTCCTCTACGTCTGAGACCAAGTGAAAACTCACTGTTTTGTAGAGCATCTACGCTCTGGACGCGAAAAACGAGAGGACCTTCCTGTTGCGCAATATTTTACCCCCCCCCGGGGTGACATGTCTATCCTGGGTCACCTCCAGTGTCACGATGACGCCACCTGCAAATTGGAGGAGCAGCACCTTATGTTCTGCCTTGGGAGCCTACAGGCTGTTGGCCTAGACATTCGCCACCTTTAAAATCCACACCTGGCCTCCTCCCATGTCCAACCCTCCCTCTCATCCCCCACCTCCTTGACCTGTCTGTCTTCTCTCCCACCTATCCACCACTCCCACCTCACTGACCAATCCCCACCACTCCCTATATGCACTTACCTATCACCATCCCATCTACTTTCTCCAGCCCCACCCCTCTGTTTATTTCTGAACTCCCTTCCCCCTCCCCATTTCTGAAGAGGGATCCTGACCCGAAACGTCAACTTTCCCACTCCTCTGCTGCCTGGCCTGCTGTGTTCCTCCAGCTCCACACTTCAGTATCTCATCAGCGTGTCCCTGCTTTCCTAACTTCACTAACCTATGTGTTAAAAATCAACCTTTTGTTTTTCAGGAATCAATGTGATTATTAATCATGAACCAGTTAATTACTACAGTTCATTTAGTTAACGGAATCCTGAACTAGGATGCCTAAATCCTTTTGTGCTTGAGATGCCCAAAGTCTTTCCTCCTTTAGAAAATAGTCTACATCTCTATTATTCCCTCTAAAATGCATAACCTTGCACTTTCTCACATTGTGTTCCACTTCTGTGCCCACTTTCCTGTACTGTTGAAGTCCTTCTGCAGCCTTTGTGCTACCTCAACACTACCTGTCCCTCAACCTGCATTTAGCAAAAATTCCATTGTGTTTCTTGGTTGCACAAATTTAAAGTTGATTGTGGTATTCAAAAACACACCTCTACCAAAGAGGAATTTCAGAAAAGTGTTGTGATTCATGTCATGAAGTGTGAAATATAAAACCATGTGTTGTTCCACATGGAAAAAATTTGCTCGTTGAGGATATGTTTGAATCCCAACTTGTTAACGATGTAGTTTGTGATGTGAAATCAACCAACACTGATTTTGGCATTTCTTTCTGGTGATTTTATGAGTGTTCAGCCCTTGGGTGTGTATGTGTGAACTTCTCAGCACAATACATGGAAAATGTGGAACAGCTGAGCATTGAAGGATGAGAAAGAAATCATTCAAGGCAAAAATATAAACATCCCCACAAGCAACTTTGCTGATGAGTCATAGAAACAGGAAATGAACATGATCCTGATATTACCAAAACATTTCTAAAATGTGGCATATCAGATGCACTCTTCAGAACTAATGCTTATTCTTTGTGGAATGATTATGTAGCTCCTAGTAAAACCAACATGAAGATTGAAAAAATGAAGATCGCAACAATGACATTCAACGAGACTATATGGCAAATTTTTCAGTGGTGTTTAGAGTAATACCACAGGATTTCAATTGAAGTCTTGTAGTGATTTCATACATTTTACCTGAAAAAAAACCAAGTATCACAATTGGTAATATTAAAATAAATGTTAGAGTGTGAGCTTTTTTAGGTGTTGATACTGCAGTGGAATAGAGTAGAAATAATTTGGGGCCAAATCAAGCACTATTATTAGTGCCTCAAAAACATTATCCATTAATCAGTTAATTCCTGGCTTTTGGCTTGGGTTGGGGGAGCGGGTGGGAAATGACCTTAACGTTTAAATTTTCCATGTATGAGGCTTCTATCAGAGAACTCGAACCCATTTGATTGAGATGATCTAGACAAGATTCTAAAGCTGAAAAGTTGGGCAAATATGCTATCCTGATTGTTTGTTTAAAAGTGACCGAGAACAAGTAAGTTGCAATTATATCAGAGATAATGGGAACTGCAGATGCTGGAGAATCCAAGGTAACAAAGTGTGGAGCTGGATGAACACAGCAGGCCAAGCAGCATCTCAGAGCACAAAAGCTGACATTTCGGGCCTAGACCCTTCAGAGAGGAGGATGGGGAGAGGGCTCTGAAATAAATAGGGAGAGGGGTGTAGGCGGACCGAAGATGGATAGAGGAGAAGATAGATGGAGAGGAGAGTATGGGTGGGAAGGTGGAGAGGGGATAGGTCAGTCCAAGGAGGACAGACAGGTAAGGGGTCAGTGGAGGGAGAGTTAGGCTCCCTGTTAAAGAAGCAGGTGTGGAGGCAAAGGCGGTGGAAAAACTGCTCCATGTCCAAACGTGACTGGTATTCGTTGATGTGTGGTTGTAGGGGGACAAACGTGAGCCCCTTGCCTAGGACTGACCGTTCGTCCTGAGTCAGTGGGAGGTCTGGGGGGATGGTGAAGATGCGGCAGGGCTCAGTGTGGCTGTCTTCTCTGGGTTTGCTGGCGGCTGTGGGCGGGGTTCCCCTGGCGCTGGCTATTTGTTGACATGTGGGTGGAGGGGGACAAACGAACCAACCGGTGCTGCAGTCACCGCCTCCACATCCAGAACTAACACCACAAACATCACCCTCACCGCTGCTGCTACCGCCCACCCCGCTCCTCCCACCGCCGACGCCATACTGCCCACTGCTGATGGAGCACCACCCACCGCTGGTGCCGACGCAGCTCCGCCCACCGCTGACGCAACTCTGCCCACCCCCGAAGACAGCGGCACTCTGCCCACCACCGACAGAATTCCGCCCACTGCCATAGACAGCGGCAGTCCGCCCACAGCCGCCAGCAACCCCAGAGAAGATGGCCACACTGAGCCCTGCCGCATCTTCACCATCCCCCCCAGACCTCCCACTGACTCAGGACGAACGGTCAGTCCTGAGCAAGGGGCTCACGTTTTTCCCCCATCACCCACACATAACGAATACCAGTCACGTTTGGACATTGAGCAGTTTTTTCCGCCGCCTTCGCCTCCACGCTTACTACTTTGACCGGGACCCTGTCCCTCCCTCCCCTGACCCCTTACCTGTCTGTCCTCCCTGGACTGACCTATCCCCTCCCCTCCTCTCCACCTATCTTCGCTTCTATCCATCTTTGATCCGCCTCCCCCTCTCTCCCTTTTTATTTCAGAACCCTCTCCCCATCCCCCTTTCCGATGAAGGGTCTAGGCCCGAAACGTCAGCTTATGTGCTCCTGAGATGCTGCTTGGCCTGCTGTGTTCATCCAGCTTCACACTTTGTTATCTTAGTTGCAATTATATGCTCACCTTGACTGTCAAGTACTATTTATTTACTTCCACCTAAATTTAATGTGAATGTTCATTGTTGTAAATTAACAAGGGCAAAATGGGAGCATGAAAGCCTTGTCCAGAAGGTGTAAGGAGAATCCAAAGAGATCCTACAAATTTTAAGGGCAGCAGAGTAACTAGGAAGGGAATAGGCCCACTTAAAGATCAATAAGGCTATCGTGTGGAACTGCAGGAGATGGGTGAGATACTAAATGAGTATTTTGCGTCTGTATTTACTTTGGAGAAGGAAATGGAAGCTTGAGAACTTGGAGAAATAGTGGTGCCTTAGTGTCCACATTGGAGGAGGTGGCGCTGAATGTCTTAGAATACAAAAAGGTGAATAAATCCCCATGATGTTATCAGGTATATCCCAAATTTTATGGGAAGCTAGAAAGGTGGTGAGAAAAAAAAAACAGGGATGTATAAATCGGTGAGCCTGATGCCAATAGTGGGTTAGTTGTTGAAGGGGATTCTGAAGGAGAGGATCTGCATGTATTTGGAAAGGCAAAACTGATTAAGGATAGGCAACATAGCTTTGTGTATGGGAAATCATGTCTCATTAACATGATTTAGTTCTTTGAAGAAGTGACAAAGTTGAAGGCAAAGGAGCGATGTTGTCTGAATGGAATTCAAGGCATTTGACAAGGTTCAGCATGGTAGACTGATTAACCAGGGTAAATCACGTGGAATCAAAAATAACCGAGCCATTTGGATGCAAAATTGGCATAAAGGTAGGAGACCGAGGGTGATGGAGTGTTGTTTTTTGGCTTGGATGCCTGTGACCAGTGGTGTGCCACAAGGTTCGGTGCTGGGTCCACTGCTTTTTGTCATGTTATATAAATGATTGGATGTGAGTATAAGAGGAATGTTTAGTAAGTTGGCCGATGACACCAAAATTTGAGAATCTTCACTATCCACTATACCACCGAGTGCAAAGAGACAAGTTGGACCAAAGGGTCTGTTTCCATGCTTTACATCTCTGATTCTATAACGTGGAATTTGCATAGCTCATTCAATGTAATAAAACATCCTTAAGTGCTTCAAAAATATTACAGAAAGATTAATACCGAGCTATGAGAAGATAATAGTGCAGAGATAATCAAAAACTTGTTTGAGGAAGGAGACTTTCAGATCATCTTATCTGAGATGGGAGAGGTTCAGGAAGATTCACCTGGAGCTTTGATGTGTTAACAGCTGAAAACGTGGCCATGAATAGTGGAGCAAATAAAATCAAATTATGTATTGCACGGGAATAAAACCGAATATACAACTTGAATTCTCTGCGAAAATCTGCGTCCCAGGCTCACATTGTAACACATTGTTCTCTAATTTGTGAATAGAAAGGTAGTGTTTAGAACTAAACAGGAGTAGAAAAGAAAAGCTGATGTGATTTTAACATCATCTCTACATTCCTGCATATTCCCAAAAATTTTTAATCCTCTTGGTTATCAAGGATCTATCTGTCTCTGCCTTAAAAGTATTTTTAAGATTCTGCATATCCTGCCCTTTGAGAAAGGCAATTCCAAAGATTCACTCAGAATTTTGTTTTAACCTTGTCTCCATCTTAAATTGATGACCTCTTAGTTTAAACTATGACCCCCTAATTCTCAATTCTCCCATAAGACGAAACCTCGTTTCCACATTTATCTGGTCAAGTCCTCAGTTTTATGTTTCAGTTGAGTCATTTCAGACTCTTCTGAACTCTGAGGATACAGGCCTAGCCTGACAAGCCTTTCTTCAAAGGCAATCTGCTCCTTTCGGGTGTTAGTCGAGTAAACCTTGAACTTCTTACAGCATATTAACACCCTTCCAAAGGTACAGTGACCAGTAAGTACTTGACAGTACACCAGATATGGTCTTACCAATGCCCTGTTTAAGAGAAGGAAAATCTCCCTGCACTTGAATTCAATTGCTCTGCAATAAATTATAGTATACTGTTACCTTTCTTGATCATTTACTGTACCTGCATACTAACTGATTCAAACGCTCAAACCCCCAGGTCTGACTTCATCTCCAAGCTTTGCAACCCCTCACCATTTAGATAATATGCTAGTATTTAGTCTCATCTGACATGCATTGAATTCAAACAGTGATTGTGACATGTATTCATGTTGTGTCCTTAACGTAAAACATTACAATGTGATGTTGTTAAGCAAGACTATATTAAGAGAAAGATATTGGATGAAAAGCCTACTCAAAAAAAACTAAAGTTTAAGACAGAAAGCTGTAGAAAGCCAGATGGTATAGATTTGCATAGCTGAGGGCTGTGACATCTGCAGCATAGAATTAAAACTGGACATGCTTAAGATCAGAATTCAATACGCAAAGGAAGCTCAAGGGCTGCGGAACTGGAGGACATTAGAGTAGGGTGAGGATAAGGCAGTGGAGATAATTATTTCAGATTTTTAACATTGCAGAGTTGTCTGATTGGGAGTTCGTGTAGGCCATTGAGCATGAAGGTGATGGATGATCAACTTGGCATGAGCCAGGTTTTGGATAGCGTCAAGTTTATGGAAGAGAGAAAGTGGTTCGAAAAGTCAAGTCTAAAGCTAACAAAGATTTGGATGTGAGCTGAGAAAGGGAAGACTGTGATCTTAGAGATAGAAGCATGAATGAGTAATATTGATGGTGTGAATCCAGTCATGGTTAGAAACTCATTTTGTTATGACTATAAGGTTACAAGAATTTTGGTTTAGCCTTCAACTGTTGCCAGGGAGTATAATGGTGTTAATAGTTGAATGATATTTGTGGGTGAGTAATTGGAGGAAATTTCTGTACATGCAGTTTTCAATATTGGGTAACCGGTCCTGACAAGAGTGGTGCAATCATGAGTAGAACTGGTTGTTATAGCATTAGTATTCATGTATCTCATGTTTTTGGATGATGTCACCTGGGACAATATAGAAATTAATAGGATGCCAACAAGGTTTGCAGCTAAGGGGGAGGAGAAACAGCATTGTATTTGATCATCTTGCTATGATTTATAAAAGAATGATTTAAGGATCGAACCAAACAAGTTCTGTTCTTCCAAGTTCTGGTACAAATATGCTGAGGCCTTGGAGGAAGGTGTGGTCAACTGCATTAAAATCTTCAAACTGAAGCGGCATGAGGAGGGCTGCAATAACTTCTTTGGAGTTAGAGAATAAAGTTTTATCAAAAATTTTAGTTTTTGGAACTAGAGTAGTGTAATGGACTTGTTTGAAAGGATTTGAACTTGGAATTTGAGGAATGATTGAGACAGCATTCAAGAACTTTGGTGTGAAAGGGAGTTGGAGATTTGTATATGTGCAAACTCTGTTCTGAAAGTGATCATTTAAATATTGGGTGAGGTTCTGGAGAGTAATTGGTGGTTTCTCTATTTTTGAGATTATGGTGAATGTGAAGAAGTGTTTTAAATGGAACTAAAGAATGGATTTGCTATTGCTAAATGAAGACACTATTCTCTGCGTCAGTTATTACATAAATGTTGTGTTATAGGCTAAATTGTTTTGGTTACAGTTTGCAATTAATAGCTATTGATGTGTTGGTTACTATTTGTTAATTTCCACTCAGTGCAGTGAGGGAGGGCTCTATAATAGGAATATTTGATCCAACCACTGCCTAGTCTGTAACAGACTATCCTGGGGACAGTACAATAGAAATAACCAAGAAGAGAGCAGAGAAAGGCATTGAGCATTACCCCATTTTACTCGTCCTAATGTATCGGAAATGTTTCTGGATTAAAATCCTGAAACAGTTCCTTGCAGAATTGGCCTACCTATGTTACATGGACATCACTGGTTCAAAATGTGGCTGACCACCACCATCTCAAGTACATTTGAGAGATGTGAACATTATATGTAGCACCACTCAATGAATAATAAATGAATCAACAATAGGACATTTTGCCTCATCATAGTTTTGAGAATCTTGTTGAAAAACTGGAAGGGTCTGCATTCAAATGTCAAGTTAGGAAAATTAACCAGATTTGATTACTGCAGTTTTTGTCACTATTTTTGGAGCTTACAATTGCTTGGCTAATCTTGCACACCAGTTTTATTCTTGTTTTCTGTTTTTGTAAAGACAATAACTTGTTTCTAGTATGACTCCATGTATAATGGAAACTTATTCAGTTGAAGTTGGGTTTGTGTTTAGAGCATGCTGAAGGCATTATTTAGTGAAGAAAATGGGGAGGTGCACTTAAGCTGAATCCTTATTCTGTCAATACTTAGGCAGGCATAATTTGAACTAGTGACATTCGTGAAGTGTTTAGGAATGAAAGCTTCCAGCTATTTTTCACACCCACCCTCCCTCCAGATCAAGTCCGTGAATATCTATGGTTGATGTGTTGCAATCTCACCACCTGAGTAAGATAGTGATGGGTTCAAACTTTCTTCAAGACGTTGAGTCTAGACTCGCACAATCTGATTTAGTACTGGGAGCTGTGAACCACTACATGCAGAATTCTTAATGAATTATGACCTTATTCCTAGGATTATGCTGTGTGCAAATTGGCTGCAACATTTTGTTGGTACAGTGACGACACTTCAAAATAATTCTGACTTTGAGGAAATGTAAAACAACATGTAATTTCAAGTTCACTCCTTCTGTAATAGTCACATTGCTGTAGCTGAATTCGGCCAGTGCAGTTTCTAAAGTGAAACTTTGATTTACATATATCTGCCTTGTGCTCTACAGTTTTGTAATGTGATTTTCTTTTGGTTAAGGATCTTCAAGTGAATATCAACTGAATGAAAAATATAAATTGTCTCAGCGACTCTGACAATCCTGTAGAAGGAGGATGTGTGATTGTGATCTCATTTGGCATTAGCTATTTAAGGGCTGTAGTAGAATTTTCGAATGGTGCTGTTTAACATTTGTAGAGAATATTGAGGTTAACACTTCAACTCACTCCTTTTGGTTTTCCTTGCGTTCCTGTACTGTAGTAATTTACAATATGAATATACTAATGAAACATCCTGTGGTTGATTTGACTGCCTGGTACTTTACTTGACTGAATATATAACAATGAATTGTTGATGCACATGCATAAGACAAAATCATAAAGTGAAGTGATAAACACTAAAAGCAAGAATGTTTGTTTTGCTTTGTGTAAGAGGGTTTGCATGCCTCTGCTTAAATGAAGGCAGAGTATACTATAATTGAATACAATCACAACATTATTAACATTGTTGCCGATCTAGTAATTTTTATACAGTGTATTCCAAACATGTTTTGTTAGTGTAAGTACGTTGAAAAATATTAGAACTTCTTGTGAACTCTGCAGGTCTCCATCCAGGTAGGGTCTGTAGTTGCTAGGATAATGTTTTGTTCTTTTTCTGTGGAATTTTTCTTGATCTATTTTTTCAATTTAAAGTCCAAATCCTGATCAGAAGTACAATGATGTGCTTTCACATTCATGTGCCAATACATTTGAATTTGCACTTCATTGACACCGGCTGTTCCAAGTACTGCCGTTTGGATGAGAGCCTTATCAGCGTTAAATTGATCCAAATCCTAGTGGCACTTTATCTTTGATTTAAACTATTAGTTTACTTTGTTTATGTGACCACTATCATAGTTGAAAGATTTAGTACTGGGTTTTCATATATTAAATTAACTTAACTGTATAGTCTAAGCCATTAAATGACAATACATGTCGTTATATACCGTCAATGATGTTGAACAGCATGAACAGAAGTCCATTATTCACAAGACTGAGGACACAAACTCTGAAGTTGTGTTGAAGCAACTTGATTTTTGTTTTTGTTAATATTGAAAAAAAAACTGAAATAATTTCCAATAACGTTGCAAAGTAAATGTAGTCCCTGATCAGTGTTTCATTTCTCTTGTTTCTTAGGAATTTTTTTACTAAGAAGACAAAGGAGCCCATTCCTTCTGCTTTTAGTGCTCCTGGCTGGAAGCTATTTGGGAAAGTTCCACCAAGGGAAAATTCGCAGAAAGATTCCAAAACAATACAGCAGGTATATTTTAAAAGAAAATTGTGTACCAAATTCATTTTGTACCTGTTTAAATTGAAAATGGTGTTCTAATTGCTCTACATTAAGTGTTTGTTAGATTTTTAGTAATCAGGAGGTAACCTGGCTTCATTACAAAATCTGTCTGCTACTGCTATTACAAATGTAATTGAAAAATATTGTTTGAGACTAACATCTAACATTTTAAAACTTTGGTAATTGCGGGTTAAAAACAAAGCTGGACAAGTTTTTAAATTGCTAATTTGATTTCTGCAGGAAAGTCCATTATTGATGGGGCAAATGGAAACAAATTGCAGAATTTGACATGCATTTGAAAAGAGAATTGCTGGAGAAATGATAGAAATTGAATTCCCTTAATTCCAATTGCACTTTTTGTTTTGTTATCCCATGTTGCCCTTGTCTATTGGAGTTCTTTCACATTGCTGCATGGGCTATCAGTCACCAAAGAAAGTGGTGTAAAATGTTACTGCTGATCTCCTTCACAATCATGATGATTCTTGTGTTGTGTGCTTAATTCCAGTGCTGTGAGGAATGCCGAAGTTGTTTCTGGATCTTGTAGTTCAAAGGTTTTTAAGTGAGATACCTACATCTGTTTTTGTTTGCCAATAGCACAAAAAATTGGGATGGAGTTTCCACTTTGGATGCAGCCAATGATCTAGCTGCAAGGTTTGCCTGTATTGAGAAGATTTTTAATGTTTCCACTTGAACATGTCACCAAATCCGCTCAAACAAAAATCCCTTGATTATTTTTAATGGTAGTAACTTGATGCTTTGATATATCCTGAAATCATGGCTGGTTTTGTATATAAGGCTGGCTTCTAACAAAATATTTTAAGTTAACTCAAATGTTGCAGAAACTCACTTTGCTTTTGAAATTAATTTGTACCAAAAATCTGACAACCTTTATCCCTATTCAACCTCATAACTAAAGCCCCCTACACTTCTGGGGACCATATCTCTCTATTCCCATTCTATTGATGTATTTGTCAAGACTCTCAATAAAAGTCACTATAGTATTTGCTTCCACTACCTCCCCTGGCAGTGAGTTTCAGGCACCCACCATCCTGTGTTTTAAAAAAAAAACTTGCCTCGTACATCACCTTTTAAACCTTGCCCCTCACACCTTAAACCTATGGCCGTTCCAGTGAGATCAACCCAAGTTTCACCAACTTCTCATAGCTAATGCCCTCCATACCAGGCAACATCCTGGTAAATCTTTTCTATAGCCTCTCCAAGGCCGCACCATCCTTTTGGTAGCGTGGCGACCAGAATTAAACACAATATTAAACACAACAGTGTAGGTTAGATGGGCTTGAGATCGGTATGACAGGTTGGCACAACATTGAGGGCCGAAGGGCCTGTACTGTGCTGTTATGTTCTAACTTCAGGAAAACTGGTATATTGACAGGAAAAAAATGCAGATGAAACTACTCTGCAGTCAATATCCTGAAATTATATTTCTTTTACCTGACTTCTGTAGAGATTTAATGAATTTTATTAAGGAAGCTGAGAATATTAACGTTTCTTTTTATTCATAATTGAGCATTGAGTGTTATTAGCAAAACACATTTTCGCATTCTGAATTATCCTTGAGGTGGTGGTCCATGTGCAATGTAGGTGCACCCACAGTGCTGTAAGGAAGTGAGTTCCAGATTTTTGATCCAGTGTTAGTGCGGGAGCAGTTGTATAATTCCAAGGCAGTAGTTATGTGTTGTTTGGAGACGAACTTGCAGTTAATGGTATTCCCATTGTCTGTTGCTCTCTGGGTGCTGCAAGTTATGGGTTTGGAAGGTTCTATTAGCAGAACTTCGAGAGACGTAGGCTTTGAGAGTGTTGAATGCTGTTCAACTTTACAAAACCTGATTTTAATCTTTTTGTTAGTAGAATGATAGAATAACGCACGATTGCCAGTAAATGTGGGTTTACTGTATGCAGCAGTTTATAATCAGTGGTAACTTACAAACATATGAATGAACATACTACGTTAGGAATGGGTGTAGATCCTTTGAGTCCACCTTGTCAGCAAATTAGATCATGTTTGAGTGATAATGGGAACTGCAGATGCTGGAGAATCCAAGATAATAAAATGTGAGGCTGGATGAACACAGCAGGCCCAGCAGCATCCCAGGAGCACAAAAGCTGATGTTTCTGGCCGAGACCCTTCTTCAGAGAGGGGGATGGGGTGAGGGTTCTGGAATAAATAGGGAGAGAGGGGTAGGGGGACTGAAGATGGAGAGAAAAGAAGATAGGTGGAGAGGAGAGTATAGTTAGGGAGGGGATAGGTCAGTCCAGGGAAGGCGGACAGGTCAAGGAGGTGGGATGAGGTTAGTAGGTAGGAGATGGAGGTGCGGCTTGGGGTGGGAAGAAGGGATGGGTGAGAGGAAGAACAGGTTAGGGAAGCAGAGACAAGTTGGACTGATTTTGGGATGCAGTGGGTGGAGGGAAAGATCTGGGCTGGTTGTGTGGTGCAGTGGCGGGAGGGGACGAACTGGGCTGGTTTTGGGATGCGGTGGGGGAAGGGGAGATTTTGAAGCTGGGAGGGGGAGTGGAAATGGTTTGTGACTGGAAGGTGTTCTGCAAAGCGGTTCACCTGCACATCTGCCAATGTGGTATACTGCATCCACTGTACCCGGTGTTGCATCCTCTACATTGGGGAAACCAAGCGGAGGCTTGGGGACCGCTTTGCGGAACACCTCTGCTCGGTTCGCAATAAACAACTGCACCTCCCAGTCGCCAACCATTTCCACTCCCCCTCCCATTCTTTAGATGACATGTCCTTCATGGGCCTCCTGCAGTGCCACAATGATGCCACCCGAAGGTTGCAGGAACAGCAACTCATATATTCAGCTTGGGAACCCTGCAGCCCAATGGTATCAATGTGGACTTCACCAGCTTCAAAATCTCCCCTTCCCCCACCGCATCCCAACACCAGCCCAGTTCGTCCCCACCCCTTCCCCCCACTGCACCACACAACCAGCCCAGCTCTTCCCCTCCACCCGCTGCATCCCAAAACCAGTCCAACCTGTCTCTGCCTCCCTAACCTGTTCTTCCTCTCACCCATCCCTTCCTCCCACCCCAAGCCGCACCCCCATCTCCTACCCACTAACCTCATCCCACCTCCTTGACCTGTCCGTCTTCCCTGGACTGACCTATCCCCTCCCTACCTCCCCACCTATACTCTCCTCTCCAGCTATCTTCTCTCCATCTTCGGTGCGCCTCCCCCTCTCTCCCTATTTATTCCAGAACCCTCACCCCATCCCCCTCTGATGAAGGGTCTAGGCCCGAAACGTCAGCTTTTGTGCTCCTGAGATGCTGCTTGGCCTGCTGTGTTCATCCAGCCTCACATTTTATTATCTATGATACAGATTTAGTGTTTTCATGGTGGTTTTTTTCTCAACAGTTTGGAACGTAATGTCTAAAGGAATCAATATTTGATTTATAAAATTTAGCAAATCGATTTTTAAACAAGGTTAGAGTATTATCATTCCTCTTTATACACAGTCACATCTTTGCAAGAATTTCCAATAAGCTAATCGAGCAGTTATTGGCTGGGTTGGATTTGCCCTTTTTGGCATTAATGGCCAAGAGATTTTCCAAACTCTCCAATAAACGATATCGTAGCCATGTTGGAATGGTCCATCTCTGCCGCCTTGAGATCCACAACATCACTGAGGCCAGTATTAACCAATTCAAGCCACTCCAAGCGGAACATGGTGATGCAGGGGTAATATCATTTGTCTATAGACCAAAGATGCGGGTCATATTCTGGGAACAGTAGTTGAAATCCAGAACAGCTTGTGTTGAGGTGTGACTAGTTCTGGAGTCTTCAGGTAAGGCACAAATGAGGATTGTGATGGAATACTTCCCATTTTCCTGGACAAATATAGTTCTAACATACTCAAGCTTGACATCATCCAGTGCAAAGGAGCCTACTTGATTAGCAACATTTCTACAAACATTGGCTTGCTGCACCATTAATGCTTAGTAGCAGCAGTGCGTATCATTCATAAATTCTGGTTCGCCGAAGCTCCTTAACACCTTTTTTGAAGTGCATGACCACTCTCCCATCCAGAAGAACAATGCCAACAGATACTTGAGACTGCCGCCACCTGCAAGTTTTGTTTTCCAAGCTGCTCACCATCCTGAATTGGAAAAATATTACTGTTCCTTTAGTGTCATAAGGTTAAAGTCATGGAACTGTGTGTCTCAGTGGTATTGTTGTTAATTTATACCAAATGGACTGCAGCAGTTCAAGCTGCTATCTTGCCACTGCCTCAGGGTATCTGGGGATGGGCAATAAATTACACCTAAGTCAGAGTCATTACACAGAAATTACACAATTTATTGAACGTTATCAAAGAATTCCTAAAGGTACACCTTGCACATAAACAACCTATTAATATACTGCCTCCATTCTTCCTCTTCAAGAGTTAGTGGACCTAGCCATACCTGGGAAAGATTTACAGTAGCAAGTTTAAAAACTATCGGCTTGCTTGTTTTTCAAATTTCACTGACCTTGACTGTAAATAGTGGGAAGGGGTTCTGATGGGAAAACCATTCTGAAGTGATTTTTCTATGCTGTATTAGTAATTAGCTATGATTCATTTCTGAATTCCCTTTGGTGTTATAGTATACCTTGAAATGTAATAAAGGAACCATGGAAGAAACCACAATAATTGATTGCAGATTTAGATTACGGCAGTATTGATAGAATTGCTCAGGAACGAGGGCCCCACAGGTTTGTATTCATTTTACGTACAGCTGCCTCATTTGCCCAACACTAGAAACGCTGGTACTGTGTTGCATAAACTTAGACCTTTTGACCTTTAGTTGCAGATCTCGAGATACTATCCGAACATGAATTTTAACGTCAACAAAACATTCTCAACTCTTAGAATTGTTATTCAGTGAAGGCAAATTACAGCTTTCTGGTTTCCTCCCACAATCCAAAGATGTACAAGTTAGGTAGATTGGCCATGCTAAATTACCCATAATGTCCAGAGATGTGTGGTTTAGATGCGTTAGACATGGGAAATGTAGGGTGACAGGGATGGTTCCGGGTGGGGTGCCCTTCAGAGTGTTGTGTGGACTCATTGGGCCAAATGGCCTGTTTCCACACTGTAAAGATTCTGTCCTATAAATTTTAGATTTTGTCCCTTTCAGTTCCCACCAATGGCTGGTGCTGCCTACTTCTCATGGCTCCATCATTAATGCCAGTTTAAAAAAGCACCAGCTGACCACCAAGCTTAAAACTGTACAGTTGCCTTGACTATTACATATACAGCAATTGTATATGTAACAATGCAGATGAAAACTCTTAATTGCTCTACAGTTAGACATTTCCAAACTGTGCCTCATTCCATAACACATTTAGGGCTTCTTTTGATGAAAAACTGGAGGAATTTTTTATTCACTTTTGGGACATAGCCAGTATTTATTACCTGCCCCTAGTTGCCCTTGAGAAGATAGTGGTGAGCTGCTGCCTTGAACCGCTGCAGTCCATCTGCTGATGGTTGACCCACAATGCCATTAGGGAGGAAATTCAGGATTTTGACCTCGTGACAGTGAAGGAATGGTGATATATTCCCAAGTCAGGATGGTGAGTGACTTGGAGGAGAACTTAAAGATAGTAGTGTTCCCATATATCTGCTGCCCTTTTCATTCAAGATGGGAGCGGGCGTGGGTTTGGAAGGTGCTGTCTGAGAATATTTGGTGAATTTATTTGTTTTCTGAGTGAGTCCTAGTTTCTATTAGCAGATTTTGTGAACTTGTTACACTTCATAGCACTGACAAGTTTGTTTTTAATTTGGCAATGCTTCTCACCTGCAATCTAAATATATTTCCTTGTGTTTGCATTGCAGAAAATGCTCATTTGACCTTTAAATCAGACCCCTGGATCAACTTTTCAATGTAAAACCTGTTATTTTGCAAATGTTTTAAAATATAAACTTTGGTACTCAGTTGTTTCCAAATTCCACTTGCAGTTCTTTAGTTGGGTTTCTTTTTGCTTCATTTCAGCAATAAATTATTTGGATCCTTCCCACTGAAAATGCAGTAGATTGACAACTTTTTGGAATGACAGCAGGATAGAAAATTCCCAGCAGTGAATTGATGCATTTTTCTAATTCCTTTGTGAAAGTTGAATTTAATTGGTGTCCTTTTTTTTGCATAGTGCTCTCCCACACTTATTCTACAGTGGTCTGTTAGCTGATTTTACATAACGGTGTGAGCTCATATCGATGTATTAGGGCCTGGGTTCAAGTACCACCTGCTTCAGAGGTCTGTAATAACTTTTCTGAACAGATTCTTCTGGTTGCCTTAGCAAAGTTATTTTCACTCTGAAACAGATAAATAACACCACCAATGTATTTGCATATGCAGCATTTCAATTACTTGTGTGAGCTACAGAAAAGTGTATTGAAGTAAAACTGGGGAAAGGTGAATAAATTATTTTGTGCACCCTTTTTAAAATATCTGAGCTCCTTGCCTGAAATATTCAAATTGAATCTTGAGAGAGGTCTTGTTTCTAAATATTTTTAGAAACTCCTTGGAGAAGAGATATTAAGAGGAAATTAGATATTTTCAAGATCATAATGGATCTAGACAGTAGACAAACTTCCATTGGCAGGAGGGCGAGGAATCATAACACAGATTATGATTGACAGAAGAGCCACTGACAAGGTAGTAATGGTTTCACGGTGAGTAGTAACAATGCAGTAAGCACTACATAAAAAGGTGGAGGGGAGGCAAGTTCAATTATTGTTGTAAAAAGAAAATTAGAAAAGCACCTGAAGAAACATTTGCAAAGTTATGGGTAAGAATGTGGGAGTGGGACTAGCTAAATTTTTCTTTACAAGGATCAATGGGCCGAAAAGCCATTTCTGACCTATAATCATTCTACCATTACAACATCTCATTTAGCCTGGCAGGGATATTCTGAGAATAATAACATTGGACTGTTTGTCTTACGGCCCAATTGATGCATAACTTTCCCAGTGTCCACAGAAAATATAGCACTGCAAAGAGCAACAAGCGCATACCAGGCGTTTCCACAGTCATCTGATCTAAGAATTTGGGTAAAGTTGTTTGCATTACTCTTCTAAATTGAATGTTTCAATTTAAAATAATAGCATTTTATTAGAGATGTGGAAATTATCTTCTCTACTCAAATAGATTGAGATCAATAAGCTAATTAAATTACTAAGATTAGACAGACATTAAGGAGATGTCTGTGGAAAATTGAAAGTAGTTATTACACATTTGCATCAAAAAGCATTGATGAAATCAAGACCAAGTGGTTCAGCCACTGTTGAGAGGGAACTGTTGCATTATGTGCCAAATAGTTGATAGGTTGGTATTTTTGTTAGAGCAGATAATTACATTAAGGAACTGAGTGGAGAGAATAATGTTCAATGGAAGTAATTGAACAAGACCCAGAGCACAAGGTATCAATGGACAAAACAATTTGGCTAATTAAATAGTATTAAATATAATTGTGACCTTATTATTTGTGTATAATAATGGGTAGACTGTGAAGATAGTGAGTTTTGAGAAGATTTGTAGCTCAGGTTGAGGTTCTGGATGTGAGTTTGCTCGCTGAGCTGTAAGGTTAGTTTTCAGACGTTTCGTCACCATTCTAGGTAACATCATCAGTGAGCCTCCGAAGCGCTGGTGTCATGTCCCGCTTTCTATTTATCTGTTTAGGTTTCCTTGGGTTGGTGATGTCATTTCCTGTTCTTTTTCTCAGGGGATGGTAGATTGACTCCAGATCAATGTGTTTGTTGATGGAGTTCCGGTTAGAATGCCATGCTTCCACGAATTCTCGCGCGTGTCTCTGTTTGGCTTGTCCTAGGATGGACGTGTGTCCTTACGCTTCTACGGACTACCAAAAATTCACAAACCAGGAGCCCCCCTCAGACCCATAGTGTTGCTACCTGGAACACCAACCTACAGATTAGCCAAGGAACTACACCAAAGACTAAAACACCTAGTAGAAGATTCCTGCCACTCCATTCACTCCACCCTACAATTCCTGAACACCAAAGACACCAAGATAGAAGAGGATGAAATAATGGTCTCCTTTGACGTAACAGCCCTGTTCACATCCAGCAACATCAACCTGGCCAAAGAAACACTGACTACACTATTAGAAGAACCGAAGACACACACACCAGTCACCACCAACCTCATCAGCAAGGACATCATCAAGCTAGTGGACTTATGCCTCACCACCCACTTCACTTTCAATAACAAAACCGACAGACAAACCAGCGGTACACCTATGGGATCTCCGATATCAGGGTTCTTAGCAGAGGCAGTAATGCAGAGACTCGAACAAACAGCTCTGCCAATCATCCAACCCAAACTTTGGGTCCGTTACATGGATGACACCTTTGTCATCACTAAACAAAGCAAATTAGAGGAAACCTTCAAGACCATCAATAATACCCTTTACTGGCATAACATTCACAAAAGAGGAGGAAAACAACAACAAACTGCCATTCCTAGATGTCACAGTAGAGCGAACAGTCAACGGGAAACTTCAAACCAGCGTCTACAGGAAAACAACACATACGGACCAAATACTGAACTACAGGAGCAACCATCCCAACACCCACATACGAAGCTGCATTGGAACATTATTCTAACGAGCCACCACACACTGCAGCACAGAGGAACTATGCAGAGCAGAAGAAAATCACCTATACAGCGTATTCAAAAAGAATGGGTACCCTATGAACACAGTCCGCCGATTTCTCAGCAACAAACCCAAACAGACAAAACGGGCCCAGAAACCATAACCACTCTGTCCTACATCAAAGACATTTCCGAAATGACTGCCAGACTACTCGGACCTCTTGGCATCACACCAACACACTAAAACAGCAGCTAATGAACTTAAAAGACCCTATACAGACAACAAGCAAAACGAACGTCATCTACAAAATACCTTGCAAGAACTGTGACAAACACTACTTTGGACAAACAGGCAGAAAGCTAGCCACCAGGATACATGAACATCAACTGGCCACAAAACAACATGACCCACTATCACTCGTATCCTTACATACAGATGAGGAAGGACACCACTTTGATTGGGACAACACATCCATCCTAGGACAAGCCAAACAGACACGCACGAGAATTCCTAGAAGCATGGCATTCCAACCGGAACTCCATCAACAAACACATTGATTTGGAGCCAATCTACCATCCCCTGAGAAAAAGAACAGGAAATGACATCACCAACCCAAGGAAACCTAAACAAATAAATAGAAAGCGGGACATAACACCAGCACTTCGTCAGAGGCTCACTGATGTTACCTAGAATGGTGACGAAACGTCTGAAAACTAACCTTACAGCTCAGCGAGCAAACTCACATCCAGAATGTGAAGATGTCCATCACCTTGATGAGAAGGTACCTCTTGTGTGAACAGCAGAATCACCAATGAAATAGCCATACCATCAAAATGGAAATTAATGCTGCACTAGATGGTACTGTTCTTGTTTGGGTCTAGGCCTGAAACGTCAGCTTTCCTTCTCCTGTGATGCTGCTTGGCCTGAAGTGTATATCCAGCTCCATACCTTGTTACCTCAGATTCTCCAGTCATCTGCAGTTCCTACTATCTCTGAACCAAAGAAAAGCAGCCTGGTTAGAGGAGCAGCAAGGAGTGCAATGTGATTGGTTTCACTTAGCATGAGGTTTGTGTTGCAACAACTGGTCTGGGGATGGAGACAAGGAAGGTTTTAAGCTGTCCCCCTCATGAGGGAAATGAGAGGCTGGTGCATTTTTTTTCTTTTGGCCCAAACACCCTTTAGCATTGAACAACTTCTCATTGCTTGGTTAATTAGCTTTGCAAGTCCCTGATTTGGCTATTCAAGGATTCCAGAGGCACACTATAGTTGAAGGCATGACTCCTCAATGACATTAGTCAGCAAACATCCTGAACTTTAGTGGATGACTAACGATAAGGGCTGGGTGACTGGATGTGGCCTGGTCATTTGTGTTCTCATGTTCATGCTCTTGTTTGAGTTGTCTCACACTTACTCATTTGCTCGTGTGCTCACTCTTGTTTGCGCTTGCTGTCTTCACCGTCAACCCCACGTTCGTGTATGTGCACAACACTGAGCAAAAACATCATTTGGTGTGACGTTTTAAACCTGTCATGGCACCCTGCAAATAATCAAATAATTCTGCAAATCTTTTATCCCAATTTCCCAAGATAGTATTAGGTGCCCATGGTGAACATTGTTACCTTTGTGCTTTGTAAAACACAAATTTGGTGATTGTACAGGTAGCTGAAGCAGGCAATAAAGCCCTGCACATTATTAAACATAAAATTCTCAAGATATGCTGGTTCGTTTAGACACCGTATTGTTACTGTTGGTGAAATGTACTTAAATCATCTTGTCAGGCAAATGATTTATGGGCAGAAAAAACAGTAATTGCTGGAAAAGCTCTCAGATCTGGCAGTATCTATGATCTGTGGAGAGAAAAGAGTTAACATTTCTGGTCTTGTGACCTTTCCACAGAACTGATGAGGAAAGGTCACTGGACTAGAAATGTTAACTCCGCTTTCTCTCCACAGATACTGCCAGACCTGCTGAGCCTTTCCAGGAATTTCTGCTTTTGTTTTGAATTTACAGCATCCATAGTCCCTTTTTTGTTTTATTTTCCCAATGATTTATGGGGCAGTGGCTAACTACAATAGCAATTTAGAGTTGGTGTTTTTCGGTATTGTTAGTTAGGTTCATAATGATCATGTTGGCTGTAAGCAGATAGCAGTCTGAGGCAAAGATAACAAAGTGTGAAGCTGGATGAACACAGCAGGCCAAGCAGCATCTCAGGAGCACAAAAGCTGACGTTTTGGGCCGAGACCCGAAACATCAGCTTTGTGCTCCTGAGATGCTGCTTGGCCTGCTGTGTTCATCCAGCTTCACACTTTGTTATCTTAGATTCTCCAGGATCTGCAGTTCCTGTTATCTCTGATCTCGGTCTGAGGCACGTGGCCCTATTATCGATCATACCTCTCACCCCAGGTCTGACTTTTACCCATGGTTTACTACTTCATGAACCCATTCCAAAGCATTTTGTTAATGTACATACAAACATAATTAACACTCTTCTATCAGCACAGCGCAATAATAAACAACATTATCACTAGAAACTGTAGAAAATTCATTGTCTTTGTGTATTGCACATTGATATACTTAATTTTGCTTCTGGTATTGCACCAAGCTGAGAATGAATCCAAGAAAAGAACAAAAGGAATTATTTTTAAAATTGCAGAAATAATCCATTTCATAGCCCAGAAGTCGTCATGGAATCATAGAATTCCTAGTGTGGATGTAAATTATTATTCATACAGCAAGTGAGCACAGATCTGGAACTGTTGACTCGTATTGAGTCTTTACTTTTATATGAAATGCACGCTTACTGTAGTGATTGTCTGTTGGTTTTATCTCACTTGATTTAGAAACTCTGACCAAGCTTTTGTTTGGAGGCACTGATTTGTCCTCTCATGCAAAGTTAACGCAAAGTAGTTGTTGGCCTGAAGTAGTCAGTGGCAATGTTAACAAATCTCGTGTTTTTTTCCTCCCTCATGCGCACTCTCCCTCCCTCCCTCCCTCCCTCCCTCCCTTCCTCCCTCTCCACCCCATATCAGTTTGATGGATTATTTCAGATACATCAAGGAGTCTAATTTAAAAATTCATTTCTGATGAGTTAGTATTTATTTGTTTATGCCTATTTTGTGCTGCTTTTTTTTACAAAAAAAAGTAGAAATGTTTTTTTCCCCATTCTGTGATAGAGGCATTGGTGGCAAAGCAGAAGGCAGTAAGTATCTTTAATTAAGCAGGGTGTTGGTATACCTGGTGTCCATTACCTTCCAAGCTCTACTGGAATAAGTTTGGCGAGTGAGGGTCCATTATCTTCCTACCCACTACTGACTTTAGGCTGTAAATGGCCTGTGTAGATGCACTTAGGGCCTCAGTGCAGCCACTGTGATTTAGCCGACTTTAAATGGATATGTGGGCACGCAGCATTCCTGGAATAATTGGGAACACAGTGTCTGCTTACTGAAACCACCACCCACCCCCTAGCAAACATGTGATGCGCACAGCTCATCTTGGATCCTTAAACACGCAACCTGATCATCTGGTAACGTACTGCTGAGTGCAGGAGCAATGAGCCTTTGATTGCAGAGTGTTGACCACTGTAGACCTACTTCTAGAGAAATGCCTAGTGGTATTCTTGGACTTGTCTGATTGGTAGAATATCCTTCCGTAGAGCAATCCAGGGTCCCGCTGGCTGTCTGGGTGGCGGACGAGACCCACATTACAAAAACAAGATTCCAGCCCTTGTGGACTTCCAGGAAGAGATGCTTGACTCTGTGATTCAAAATTGTTTTTTTGATTGGGCAGCTTCAGATGGGATTAAAATCGTAATAAAAACAAAATAAAATTGCACAGGTGTTTTAATTATGTATTTACGTCTGTTTCATGAATTATTTTTAATGGGCTTGGCCATTCATTTTGTAATGAGTCATCCTGTTGTAAAATTGCCTTTCGGTTTTTTATGTACTTTAAAGAATAGTTGCAGCTTTACATTTTTTTTTGTCTACCTCTACTTTTGTTGTCAATGACTAAAGTTGGACTCTTTCTTTCATCAGGACAGCTATGGTTGCAGTCTTGCGTCAGTGTCTGCATCTAACTTGTTCAGTACAGGGGTATGAAATTATTGCATTACATGCATGACACTACTGTGGACCTGTGTTTGTCATTCACTTGCATATCTTTATTTTGAGCATGATGAGCACAATTCATATTATTTACCAGCTTTGAAATATGAAAGCACACATTTGAATGCAATGAGGGAATGCATTTGAACTCACTTGTCTGTAATCCTTAAGGTGTCCTTTAATCATTTAAGCACTTCACATTCATAGCACGATACCAGACAAGATATTCCAAAGAAACTTTAATTAAAATAAGTTTGTAATTTACCTCAATGATTGCAATTTAGTCAGTGTTTTGAAAGAAACGTAAACTCAGATGATTTGTCCTGTTATCCATAACAATTGTGAACTATATTGAGATAATCCAAACTCATTGACTGGGTTTATTTGGAGTATTGGTAGAAATGTGCTGTAGGAACTTCGAAATTTAAATCAGTGCATTTGAAATATCTCAATCTCGTGTGATACTTTTGATTTACAAACAGCAAATTTTGGTGGATAATATCTCTACTTTAATCAGACTAGATTTTTCTTAGTTTTCTGTGAAAATATCTTAATATCGTGCAGGATTAAAATTTTCTAATATCCTAACAAGAATATTGTGCAGATTCATCTCCCCATCAGACTGTGTAAAGAGACTTCCAAAGTGCAGAAAAAAGCCATTCGGCTCACCAAATCCATGATGACCCTCCGAAGGGCATTCCATCCAAACCCAGTCCCTTATCCTATCCCTGTCACCCTGCATTTCCCATGGCCAATTCACCTAACCTGCACATCTCTGGACTGTAGGAGGAAACTGGAACACTGAGAAAACCCACAGAAACACTGAATGCGCTAACTCCAGACAGTCACCCAAGGCTGGAATGGAATGTGTCCCTGGTTCTGTGAGGCAGGTGTGCTAACTGAGTAAGCATGCCATCCCTCATCTCATTAGTTGTTATTTAAACCCAGGTTTAAGAATTGACAGTCCACCATCTAACCTAAGAGATATTTCCTGGATGATAGATGAAGGTTTGAGGTCGTGTTTCAACCTGACTGCATTACCCTTAAGTTAGTTCAGTTGGCTGGATGGCTGGTTTGTGATGCAGAGTGACTCCAACAGTGTGGTTTCAGTCCCTGCACTGGCTGAGGTTATGATGAAGGACTGGTAGCCCTCAGGTTAAAACACCACCAGTCATTTCTCTGTAATAAGAGAGTAGCCTAACGGTCCAGGAAGATTTTGACTTTACCCTTTACCTAAGTCTAGTTGTACTTTGCAACTATACCACTGTAAAGGGCTTGCATGCTTCCTCTGTTCTGTGATGGCTTAACTTTAGAAAATAAGGTTCAGTTTTACTTCTTAAAAACTCTGATAAAGCTGTTTATGCTATAGTGTTAGATGTCCTATCCAAGCAATTTTATGACAGAACATTAAATATAGCTATTAACAGGGCAGGTAGAACATTTTAATATTTATGGCAGGCATATTTTCCTTGTGGAATACAAGGGAATGTGTTTGTGGTGTTTAAAATAAATCTTGTTTACTGATTATGGTTCTTTGCTAGGGATTAATTATCTTCGGCCACTCATTGACTTTAGTCTTAATTTTATTGTATAGTAATATACATTAACAACCTGTACTTGGAGGCCATCAAGTTTATTTTGGTTTTAAATTGTTCCCAATTTGAATGTTGAAGCACTATATTAAAACTGCATTTTGTAATAGTATTTCAAGGTGTAAGCCCACATTTAAAATAGAACCTACACTGAAGATTCAGTGGCATCCTTGTGAAAGTTCTGGCAAGTAATTATACTTGCTGATATGTTTATCATAAATATTATCTTGTTTAGATTATAATTTTGGAATTTCTCATATTGGGAAAACACTAGCATGCAATGCTAGAATTGATACACTGTTGGAAAGATTCCTGGCACACAACAGGTTTAGCCAACCACTGCTGAAGGTTATTGGTCTACGCATCAGTTCAGGATCATCCCAGAAAGTGAAGGTGCCTTCTTTGATCATCACCGCCACCACCTCTCCCTGCCTGCACCCCCTCCCCCACTCCCACCAAAGAATAGCTTCCTTAGTCCCTAGCTACAACTCTATAATCTTTAAATGCCCCTACTCCTTTCATGCTGTCTTCCAACATGAGCTCCAGGATTTATTTGTCACTAATTGACACCATTCCTTGAGCCAATCATTCTCTTCTGCAGCAAGCCACATGGTGAGTTTAGATTCAATTAAGTATCATTAAACCTGCAAGTTGTTATTTTCCTCCCTCATCTCTATTCATGCCTTCACCATGTCCCTGGCTTCCACTTCTGCTCTCATTCCCTCAATTGACTCTATAGCATTTATATTTCAACTGTTGCACTTCCCTTTTTTTTCAAACAGATATTACAAAGCTTCTCTTTCCGGGCTTGACCCCTATCTTTTAGAAAATATAATCTTCACAGTCTCCTCAAAAACCCCTTTGACACCACTGCGCCCATCTAAAATCTCCCTGTCCTGCCAAACCTTTGAATATGTTGTCATCTTCCATCTTTTGTGCCTTTCCCTTGTATGAACCTCTCCCACCAAGTTTTCATCCATATCTTGGGCTATGATGTGTTAATTTGCAAAACCATTTTCTATACCATATCTTTCCTCTCTTGGTCTGCTCAGTTGACTGCCTTTGCTTGATTGTACTCTAAGTTATTCCCACCCTTGCACCATTATTTCTGGATCCAAGGATATCTTGATCTTTAGATCTGTCTCTCCAACCAACCTTTTATTCACCCTTCTTAATATCTCCTCCTTTGTCTCTGTCTTTTCTTTTGGACTAGTTACACTTGTGCAGTGCTATGGAATGTAGTTCTACATTAAAGTTTCCTAAAATGTATGTTGTTGCTTTCTGTCATCTTCACAGACCAAATTTAGAACTTTCATCATATGGTCATGCATTACTTCTAAACTTCTCAGCCAAATAAATTCTAAAGTAAGTAGCTTGCTAAATGATGTACTAATTTCCTCTGCAGAACAGTCCTATTACATATTAAATTGTAATGGAGAATTGATTGTTTAGCATTAGTCTGAGCAATTCAACTTTTTAGTTCTGGCACACCATCTCAATGCTACTGAAGTTATGCCGTTAGGTAAATAAGTGTCCTTAATTTCATTTCTTTAGAGATGGTTTTTGTATTAAGTAAGCAGCTTCAAATGGATAATAGAAGTTTGTTGAAATGCTGCACTGCCAGCTGTCCATTTTGTTGCATTTAGTGGTTTCTGTCCCCTAAATGGTGGTATAACATTCAATAGGCTTCAGATCAAGGACTACTTTTTTTAAAAAAAGTTCAACTTTAAAAGCTTTGGTGTTATAAATTGAATGGAAATGATTAATAAGCGCCAGCTGTTTATTAACTGACACTCTACATAATAATGTGACTAAATTATTGTGCCTTTCTTAAAAGGCTAGTGAAACCATAAACATCATGCTGTTATTAATTACTTAATTGTACTTTAATTATTCACCTAGAATAACTTAATGGCTTTTTTAATGTACATCAGAATAGAGACTATTCTACTCCTACTCTTCCAGTATCTTGACTTTGTTCTTTGAAGATCTTATCATTTATGTTAATTGTTTAACACTGATACTTATAATTGACATGCCTAATTTATAACTACTTTGGGCATATTGTGTAAAATAATCCAAAACCACTTTTGTATGTGATACTTCATTGAACAATTCAGTTTTAAACTTTCTCTGTAGCTCCAAATTGTGTAAAATCAAACCAACCAGAATCAGTGAGCTCTTTTGTGATGTATTATAAGTTGTTAATAGTTGCTGCATTTCTTGGGTTGTTTTTATTTCAGATTTCCAAAGTGAACAGGAATTTTGTAGATGCACGTTTAGTGTGACAAACTCTGGGAAGTGCTATATTGTTCAGGCTCAGACGTTTTAATGTTTAATTCAGAATATTTAAATAGGCCTTCCCAGTAAGACCAAATTTTGAAGTAATGACTTCTAGAGAAAACCATTCTTTATAGACAATTCTTTGCCTTCACACTAAAAATTACAACCCAACAAGTAAATAGTACAGAGTTGCAACTTCCATTTAAGACTGAGGTGAGAAATTTCTTAATGTGAAATATTAGGAATCTGTGGAATTTTCTACCCCTGAACACTGTGGATTCTCAGGTAAAGAATACATTCCTGACAGAGACTTGGATGTTGAGGAACCTGGAAAAATGTCCAAAGATGGAGTGGAGTTAGATCATCATTAGGGTATTGAATGACAAAGCAGGCTTGACTGACTGTTTGATATACCTCTCCTAAAACATGTGTTTTTAAACTTATTAGAGTGTAGTGGTACAATTGTGTGAATATGGTTTGGTGCTCTCATTAATCCAACCTTTGAGCACAGGTATTCTAATACTTAGAATCAATATTAATTTGCTATCAGTGCTTCATAAAGGTAGGAGTGACTGGTGTAGTGGAATGATGAATAGATGCCATCTAGTTGAGATGAAGCATAAAAAGCTTGTTACAGTTGCTACAGACACTACTTTTTAATCAACTAAGCATGTCTCATTTGAATCAGTGTAAACTTATGTCGCTGCTTGTGGTGATAGAGAAGGTTTACAATTGTAGCCATCATGAGAACAGTGCAATGTGCTTGATTGACTAACGTCAGGACAAATATTTGGAAATATTATTCTTTTAGTTGGCTGTTCTTTGTTTAACTTGATAGTTATACATTGATTTGGTGTTACCTTAAATTGTTTTCTGAATACCTTGCAGTCATCTACCGATTTACCCAGTTTATTGTGGGGATTCTTTCATTGTATTGAAGTCAACCTTATATATACCTAAAACTTCAGTAATTCTGCATTTCTCCCTTTGAATCGCTACGTTTTCCTTGATCATATGACTGTTGTTGATAAGAGCTCAAATATCAATTGGTAGTTAATAAATCTGCCTCATTGTTCAGTTCTCAGGTAAGCATGCCCTGTGCCTTCTCTGATCTTTGCAGAAAGTTATCCAGACTAACTCCAGAAACATGCCATCTTTCTGACATAGGCTAGTCTGATTTCCTTAATCTTTTTGAAAGTTAGAATCCTCATGCCACATGCTTGTTTAATCTTTATGCATTATATTGTTTCTCAGCTGCTTGCAGAGGGCCCTGTAAACAATTCTCACTGTAGTGTAAGATATTCTTCAGATTCTGTTTCTTAATTCTACCTGTAAAGTTTGAAGCTACTTCTAAAGCAGTAAACATGGAGTCGAGCTTCTTTTACTTCAGTCGTGGACCTTGTCACAGCTTGTGTTGCAGTCTTTCTGTGAGAGTAGTCTGCAATCCTGGCAAGCGATGGCTCTAACATTTTTCAGCTGATACAGGTTTATTGGATTCCATATGTATTACTGTTAAGACCACAGGAATTGAGTGATGGTTGTGGTTGATCTGATGTAGTGTTTTACGTTAGAATTTTTACACTTTTAACAAATACAGCAGTATCATTTTTGCCGTTTCATGTTTGAAAATCCTTCGTGCGCCTTTCTTTTGGTATGCGACCGTTTTAAAAAGTAGAAATAAACTGCTTTAACTCTATAACATGTCTATGCAACTTATTCTGTTTTTACTAATCTCCAATGTTCTGATCACCTCTCCTCCACAGGAAGAATGCTTGTTGTCATCAAATGAATGCTTGCATGTTTTCCCCCATTGCTCTGCTTGTGTTTTCAGTTTATTTCCATTTTGCCTGTTGATGTAATTCACTAAAAATATTAGGTAGTCAAGTATTGTATAGATTTAAACTGCTAAGCAAAGTAACATTATGTATTAAGTATTTTATAGGTAACTTAATGTGGCTTCGTGCATAAGGATTGGAAAATAAACACCCAAATCTGTAAAAACTGCATAAATGTATGCACACATCAACATATGTGCTCTAGATTTGAAAATGTGTGCCTAAAAAAAGTAGTAATTTTCATGTAACTAACCTTTCTTAAAAAAAAAGTAAGTGTTAAAAAGTACTTGATTCAAGCCTACTTAATTCTAACAAGATGGACCATGGTGCATGTTTGCTATATAACAGAAACTTGAGTAAGAGCAAAATATTTTACAAAGCATGCTGAATAGATCAGATTATTTTCTGTTTTTTACTTACTCCCAAGAAGACTAACAATAAAATTTCCCTGTGTTTTAAAGCTTCAGCACCATTTTACTCTGTGATCTTGTAACAATTCAAAACACCATTGTGCAGTAGATAATCAGGGAATTAAGCCTGACATTGGGATTTGGGAAGGTGATGGCCAAGTGATATTATTACTGGACTGTTAATCCAGAGACCCAGGTAATGTTCTGAGGACTTGAGTTCAAATCCAACCATGGTGGGTAATGGAATTTCAATTCAGTAAAAATCTGGAATTAAAAGACTTATGGCTGTGAAATCATTGTTAATTGTCAGAAAAACCCATCTGGTTCACTTGTCATTTATGGAGTGTAAACTGCCATTCTTACCTGGTCTGGCCTACATGTGATTCCAGATGTAATTGACTCTTAACTGCCCAGATGCTAGCCTAGCTAATGACATCCTCGTCCTAAGAATGAATCAAACAGAACCATACAGTTGTGTTTAACTAAGAAAACAGTGCGTGCCACAGTTACTGCAGAAAATTTGGAGAAGGGGATTTGGTGGGATGCTGCTGGTGACTTGGATTAGTTTATAATCTAGAGTAGTAAGGAGATCGTTGCTGTGCTAACTTGAACTAGATATTTTATATTTTACAATAAATCTGTATTAATGCATTTTAACCATTGATTTGAAATATCTGATTTATCAATAGGACCTTTTGAAAGAATGGTGTCTTTCGACAAAACTGTGGAAATAATTAGTTCCTTTGATAATGATCATATATATATATTACTGGTCAGACTTTTGGCCAATTTTCCAAGCCCTTTATATTATTTCCTTTGATATAAAAGGGAAACAAAATCTTTGATTAATTTACATCAAAATGCTAAGAACATGTTTACAATGCGTTGATTTGTTCTTTCTGCTGAAAACAGGAATATGAAGCCCGCACTGGCCGAGCAACCAAAACTCCCCTCCAATCTGTACGGCGACGAAACATTGAGTTTGAGCCCCTGTCTACAACAGCCCTGATCCTAGAAGATCGACCAGCGTATGTAAAATTTGTTACATAATCTACAAAGAATATTAGTACAAATCATTGCTTGTTTTTCATTCCTTTCATCATTGTATCTATTTTCACAAGACTTTTTCTCAGAGTATCCACTGTTGTAAATCCCAAACTCAACATTGCTTTGAAAAGCTGGCTGTTTTTGTGGTATTTAAGATTCTATTTCACAATTAAATTTAAAGAGGCAGGCTTCGTTTAATTAGTTGGCTCGTAGAAAACACAATTTTAATATCTAGCCCCCTGTAGATTTTTTTTGAACACAATGTACTTACCCTAACCATCATGTGAACTGATTCACAGCCTTGCTGTGCTCTGGCCAGGAACCTTCTGGCAAAACTGCACAATGTTCCCCAAACTTTGACTTTCCAGAGATTTTTCCCACATGTTCTTTCATTTTGTCTTTGCGCAGTGCTCAATCTAAAATGCCTACTGCAATGAACATCATGTCTAATCATCTTAGCAGTCATTTCTGACATTGTTTACATAAGTCATATCAAAGCACATTTCTAGTACAAGATACCTCTGTAATTGGACCCGATCAATATTGAAATTTGCTTCTATTTTGATTGGCTATAATTTAAAAATACAAGATGGATCCAATTTGCTTTTAATTTCTGCATTTTGATTAATGAAGTAGAATAAACAATTATAATGGGTTAGTTAAAATGCACATATTGTACGTTTACCAACAGTCTGCAAATGCTTTGACATCATAACTTGTACAGTTTTGTTAGCATTCTCCCAACTGTTTCTTGGGTCACTCCTATAATGACTGAATGTTGAACTTGGAAATGTGATGGATATGTAATAGGCCATACAGTTTTGCAGCTTTATCTGTTCGCAGGTTGGTTTTGAGCATCTTTGTTTGCTACAGTGCATAGTTGCTGGCATGTCAGGAAATTTGGAAGCTATTCTTCAGCTACTGAATTTCTGAGAATATTTAGTTTTAGTTAAATCTATCAGTTTGCTTTCTCCAAGAGAATAATCCCATGATTTTAGGAATAGATGAGCCATGGTCAGTAGCTTAAAATTATTGGTGTACAAGTTTTATTTCTAACAAATTGTTCCATTGTTTTAAGAAATTAGTCAATGAAACTTTAAACCTATTTCCATTTACCACACATGCTCATCGGATATGAATTGTCTAGTTGAGTTCCCATTAACAATGGTTGCCAACATTTTTAATTGTTTCCAGTTAATTGTGTTTCTTCCGAAGAAGAGCATTGAATGTTGCAAATTATCCTGTTAATTTGCAACTATTTTTAAAGCATGAATTTACCTTGTCTTCCGTTGAACCTTCTCCAGCTCTTCTTTGTTGTGACAATAGGGAGCTGAAAATTACAATGTATGTAGTACGTGGCCTCAAATATTTGTTGCAAGATTAGCTAATGTTGAGACATACTTCATTAACAGCGCTCGTAGGTTTACACAGGCAAGTTTCTCTCAGTTGATCATCACCAGTGGTGCGTAGATCATTTGGTTTCAACAATATGCATCTCAAATAATCCTGTGTTCTGTTTTGGGGTGAATTTCTTCATACTTATAATTCATATACAAAAGTTAATAAATCTACTTAATTGGTCCAGATCTTTACTTTCTGAAGTAATGATACAGGGTTAGGGATAGAGGGTTGTAGATGTATTGTTCTTAAAGAAAATCTATAGTTGGTGCAATTATATGTAGGCGGGTCCGATGCTGTTTTTGTTTCTTTTGTACATCCCTGTCATGACTGCCACCACCAACTGAGGGTCATTTGACGTTGAAGTAGAGCACAGGCTTTCAATCTTTTCAGGAAATTCATTACCAAAAACAAAACTTATTTCTCCGTTTTGAATGAAGTCTACTACTTCAGAAATGATTGTAGAAAATGTACTGCTTGTTTGAAAACTCATTTCATACTGTAAAGCTCCCACATTTGAGTGCTAAACCAGAGATGTTAAATTGAAGATGTTGAATGGTAGAGTGTACGTCATTTAGAAAAGTTGTGCTTTGCATTTTTTTAACTTCAGCTAATAAAATTGAGGCAGAGCAACACTAGACACAGGAAATTAGTGAATAAGTTTCGTATGAATTTAACTCAATTATATGGAAAACAATGCAACATTATCTATTGTAGAATTCTAAGATATTTCACATGCTGTTTCCACTTGTGGAGAGTCTGAATTTAGTTGTCATAAAGATATTGTCCCCCAGAAATCTATCAAGGAACCCGTGGCAACAACTTTAATCAGTGCTAAGAATTTGAAACATTCTATAAGGGTTGTTGGAATGAATGGTATAGATATATTGAGGGAAGTAGTTAATACATGAGGGATTTGAAGGATATAGAGATGCACTGAGATAAAACAGGATGCGAGGATCATGTGAAACATTAGTACAGATCAGCTAGGCTAAATAGTTTATTTTGTGCTGCAAATTCCATTTTAATGAAGGGAAAATTGACAGGGGATTTGGACTTTCAGTGTGGACTTTCTATATCCAACAAGACTAAAACCAAGCTGATGGTCAAAGGAGAAACATAGCTATGAAGACTCAGCCAGCAGGAATTTGGTAACTCATCCCTCCCCCTTCACCTGTCCCCTCCCTACCTCCCCACCTACACTCTCCTCTACAGGCTCCATCCCCACCCCTTTAACTTGCCTGTCTCCTCTCCACATACCTTCTCCTCTATCCACCTTCAATCCACCTCCCCCTCTCTCCCTATTTATTTCACAACCCTCTCCCCATCCCTGTTTTCTGTTGAAGGGTCTAGGCCTGAAATGTCAGCTTTTGTTGCTGCTTGGCCTGCTGTGTTCATCCAGCTCCACACTTTATCAGGAATTTGGGTATTACTGTTTATTACAGTTCTCCCTAGGCAGTTTGTGGTTCACCTGTAGGTGCTGCCTGACAGCAACTGGTATAATAGACATAGTATCTGATGAATGTCTAGTCAGCTGTCCAGTCATTAATTGAAGGCCACAGCAGCTTCAATACTGTGATCCAGTGCCAAAAGTTGTAAAGGCTGCAAGCATATGGGAATGCTATTTGCTTTAAGTTCTTCTCCAAGTTGACAACCATGCTGATGAGATTTCGTATTGTTATTCTTCCATGGTTTCTGCCTCAAGATTCTGGAACTCCACCTAATACCACTGTGGGAGCATGTTTACCCCACAGACTCAGCAGTTCAAGAAGGCACACCGCCACTTAGAGCCATTCAGGGTGAGCAGTAAATTCTGGCTTTGCCTTTCTTATCCAAATCCCAGCAATGCACCATTTTTTAAAAAAAATCTGCCAGTGGCTGACTTCATTAATTAAGGAGTTGGGCGGGGGGGGGGGGGGGGGGGGGGGGGGGGGGGGGGGGGCAATATAAATGTACTTGAGATAACAACAGTGGTAATGGGAACTGCAGATGCTGGAGAATCCAAGATAACAAAGTGTGAAGCTGGATGAACACAGCAGGCCAAGCAGCATCTCAGGAGCACCTGAGATGCTGCTTGGCCTGATGTGTTCATCCAGCTTCACACTTTGTTATCTGAGATAACAATAGCCCTGTTCAAATGACAGTGGAATCTATACTAAAAGTGTGTGGCAAGGATCAGATAGTTGAACCAATCTTAATCTGCTGTTTCTGCCCGATGCCAGTTTTAAGAATGTGGCCTTACTGGGAGATTGCCATTTCATTGTCCCTAAGCTCTATTGTGAAGTTGCATTGAGCAAAATTATGTTCTTTTTGAGGAGTTATTTAATTTAATGAAATGGTGCCGGAATGTGATTGGGAAGCCAAATGATGCGTGCAATTTTATGCTGAGGCTGTGTGAAATATGCTCCAATAGTGGCTAACCATTGGTCAAAAGCAGAAGCAGTTTTTAGGTTGACTTAAGAGGCAAGGAGATCAAAGGTTATGGGGAATAAGTGGGAGAATGGTCTTGAAAAACTTAGCAACCATGATTGAATGGTAGAGCAGGCTGAATGACTTAATTTCTTTTCTTGTATCTTATGGTCTTACATGTGACGTATGTGAATACATCCTTATGTGATTGACATGGAGTCTGGCATCTTCAGCTGCACCAGAAAACTCAGATATGAAAGAAAAATAAGTGTACACTTCAATCATGTGCCAAGCACCGGTATATCTAGTCTGAAGGTTGAAAGTGGATGCTGATTTATCTGATAACCAAATTAATTCTTGATTGTTCATGTTTTAATGACATTTGGCTAATAGCCACATCATAGTAATGAAGAGATTGTTGAGAGTGACTTGCATCATTTCGAGAAATCTGTTTCTGTTAGCATTTGAATAGTGGATTAAAATAGTGATGTTGTAAAATAACAAACATTTTGGTTTCAAAATAGCCATTTATTAAGTTATGTTCTTAGCCATTAAATTCTAGGGTTCATTTTTAGAAAAAAAATCAACAACATAGTATTAGCACTTGCAGCACTGCATGTGGATTTGAAATTAAAGCCAATTTTATTAGTTGACATTGTCTTAAAGCTAGCCGTAACCACTGCTATTAATGTAATATTGATTATAAATTCTAGAAATTTAGGATCATAATTTTGACTAAGAATAAAAGCAGCAGACATTGCGTACTAAAAATAAATTTAATTAATTCAAGCATGTTTATCTCAGCCATTGACAAATTTATTCTCAGGTTTGCTCATGTTTCACGTTTGAGATGAAATTCATACACCGTAGGATGTCCTTGTGTCATTAAGTCCCTACCCAAGTTCATCTCCCAGGTGAGAAGAGATGGTGTTTGAAGGATTGTGCCACCTTTAAAATGTTTCTTTGGAAAACAGTTTGAACCACCACCACCAACAACAATAAAAATATGTCAATATCATTAGGTGCGCACATCATTTTACAATGATCTTGTCTCCCATATAAAGTTCTGAGTTTTGAACAGGTACTGTCCCAGTAAGTGCTTTTGTAACTTCTAACATGTAGAGACAAAGCAAGATTTTGGATGCCAAGGCCAGTGTTGAATTTAAAAAAAACATATCCTGAGCAAGTTTTAAATAGCAGGGTAATGGAACTCTGTTTTTGAAGGGGTTTTCACTCTGCGAATGGAGGAAATGATTCTGCGTCTGGTCAAGTTTTTATCCTAATGTTTGATGTTAAAATGGTCCTCCAATATTTACCAGAAAAAATTATTTTGCAGTAATCTACCTGCTAAGTCGGCAGAGGAGGCTCAACGGCACAGACAAGAATACGATGAGATGGTGGCAGAGGCAAAGAAGCGAGGTACTGAGCATGATACAGTGAGATATGTGAAATAGTCTCAGCTTCGTTGCCTACAATGAAACACGAGATCATGCACAAGATGATCATGCAAAAGAAATTTTGATTCCGTCATTTACAAAGTTAACTTATTTACACTTTTTAACACTGTAGAGTGCTACTAATCATTGACTTGGAAGAATAAAATGCAAATTCAGTTCCTGAACCTAACCACATTATGTCTCATGGCAATAACAATATTTCTGTGGTTGTTGTGAGGGGGAGAAACAAAGTGGGTGGGGTCTTGGGTAGGACGATAGAGATGGTGATTGTAGAAGGCAATCATACAAAGCTGGCTTTTCAGGATAGCTTCAAGTTTCCTCTCATATGGTCAATGATCTAATTGTTAGAGTTCTGAAAACAAATTGTAATTCTGCAATGGAGGCAATCTGTCTAGAATTGTTCACTAACAATTTGTCACTCATGAACAGTAATTAGAATGTTGTTGGGAACTTTAATTTGATTCAGAAATTAAAGAAGCACAACGAAGAAAAAGAATTATGAAGGAACGATTCAGACAAGAAGAGAGCATTGCTCATGCTATGATTATTTGGAACACAGATATTCTTCCCAACTGGGAGACCATGTAAGTAGGTCATTATTGAAAAACAGTACCTTTTTTAAAATTATGACAGTTGTGTAAGTCTAGTAATATCCTTTTTCTCATACTTAGTCGCAATACACGGAAGGTGCGTGAATTGTGGTGGCAAGGTATTCCACCAAGTGTCCGCGGGAAAGTGTGGAGTTTGGCTGTTGGTAATGAACTGAATATCACTCATGGTATGTACACGCTGAATCTTTACTTAATTACTTTTCTTTCTCAACAAGTAATATATTGTGCTTCCAAAACAGTGTAGCAAATACGTTATTTTGTCAGCCTTCCTGTATCAGTTTAGACGCATTTTCTGCTTATTATGCTCTGGTTGGTGTATTTAGAAGACAGATGATTGACTTTGATCTTTCATGCAAAAGAAATCTGAGGTTAGACCGGGAAAAGGAGCTTGTGTTGATGGTGTTCCTGATTAGTTTCAGGGAGCTGACTTCAGTTATGATATTCCTCCTGCTATCCCGACTGAGTTCCTCTACCTCTGCAGATCAAGGTTGATTTGCATCCTAATGTAAAGTTCAGTCATAGATGCAAGCTTATGAGTCCATTGAACTCATTTAGTTTATTATGTGAAATGTCAGTGTCGTGATGTTGCAGGTGTCATTATACCTGCAGATAATTATGTGTAAGAAAAGGGAGTAAACATGCTATCAGCCATGCCACAGTGTTTCAGTATATAGTTGTACAGCATATTATATAATCCCTACAGTGCAGTCCATCGAGTCTGCTCCGACCCTCTGAAGAGCATCCCACCCAAACCAGCCCCCCTACCCTATCCCTGTAACCCTGCATTTCCCATGGCTAATCCATCTAGCCTGGACATTACAGGCAATTTTGCATGGCCAATCCACCTAACCTGCACATTTTTGGACTGTGGGAGGAAACTGGAGCATTTGGAGGAAACCCTTGCAGACACAAGGAGAATATGCAAACTCCACATAGTCATCAGAGGGTCGAATTTAACCCTGTTCCCTGGTGGCGTGTGGGAACAGTGCTAACCACTGAACTGCTGTGCTGCTGTATAACAATCCAGAAATTATTCCAGCTATACTTGATCTAATTTAAGCTTATTTCTAAGTACCACTGAGCTGTGTTGAAGGAATGATGTTCTTTTAAACTGAACCAGATTTAGAAGTAAGTTAATGTTTCCTTTGCAATATTCAGAATTTTCACTGAAATAGCAAATAGGAAAACACAAGTTTCATATTTTGTGTCCATGTTCCCTCGTGTGACTAGCTTTTGATTTCAGATATTCTGCTGAGAATGTAGTAAATGGAACACCATGTCTTCCAGAAGAGACCAGCACTGAACCACCGTGTCTCACCCTGCCTGTAGGGATGTTTTTAGGGTGGTTTTGTCTGGTGTCCAGGATCTGTTTGACTCAGTCCAAAGGGGTAGAAATTAACTTTATAAAAATTGGCCTTAATTGTTTATAGTGTCTTTCCATTTCATAGAGCTTTATGAAATCTTCCTGTCTAGAGCGAAGGAGCGTTGGAAAAACTTCAATGACATTGGATCAGAGAATGAAACTGAAGGTAAATTGGCTTGTGAAGTATCTGTAAGGAAATTAATTATCAAATTGTCAATGCAGAAAAGCAAAATAGTCCTCTTTGCAGTTGTCTCCTTCCATTATTGTAGGCCTGTCTTATGCCCATGCTACATGCAGAAACAGTGACATTTAGCATTTGTGGTTTGCTCATTCGGCACTTTGTTCTCTAGCTTTATTAGACCTTTGAATCTGCTAATGTCAATCTTTTATTTCTGCTCTGGTGGCCTAGTCAGCCTAATCCACTTGTATTCCATTAAAAATGGTTATGTTGTAGATGTTTGACTCATCTTTGAGCTATGTGCTTTCACTGAAATATTTTTCAACACACAATAAGTATGAGAAGTCACCAATATGATTAAAACAGTGGAAAATACATTTAAAAGGTGTTTCATTTAGCTTTAACTATTAACATTGGTATTTCTTATATATTGATTACATAAAAGAAATTAAGGTTCAAGATGAAAAGCTTGAGCAATATTTAGACAATGAATGAACTTTGAGCACTTGAAAAGTAACAGCTGAAATCTCTACATGACCAGTTACAGTTAATAGTAGCACAGTACAGCATAGTCAGGAATTGCACACAAATCCTGCTGACATGTAACTCAACACTAGGAGATTCCTTGCCAGTTGTACTGAAATCAACACTGACAGTATGGCTCCCCACCCTTGCACATCTCTTATCGTAGGCCATGGCAAGAGAAGCAGCAATACTCAGAATATTACCAAGCCCTAGCAATTTAGATTTGAGTATCAATGATGCTCCTGATATTCCAAAACTTACCTCAACTCCTGATAGAACAGAGGCCCTCATGATTTTACTTGCAACTTCCAGGTTGTGTTGGAGGATCTGGGAAATCACTGGAGTGAAGACTCAAGATCTGATTGTGAAAGTTGCAGATTAACCACTTGGCCTCACGGTGCAGTATAAAACAGGGGACCCAGAACTCCACAATTTCAAATGGGTGTTACAACCACCAGCTGTCTAAAGGGGAAAATGAAATGACATTGGCTGGAGAATTTATCCAAACCCTGGAGTCACTTAGGCACCATTGATAGCTATAATATTTACCTACAAGAATAGCTGCATCTCATTCCTTGACACCAGAGACTTGAGTGAATGATCAACTTGAATGTCAGCATTGAGCTTGCTTTTCAGTCTGCAAAACAGAACGTACGACATTTGGGCCTTTATACTTGAAGCATGTTATCAACTTTGGCTGGAACTTGAGCAATTTTTTTTCTTTCTGCTGTTTGAGAATTGTTAATGTTGCAGTGCAAGCATTTGTTTCCAAGTGGCAGATGCTGGCACTATGACAAAGTAAATAAATTCTACTAAGTCAATATAAAGCTTTATACTTTAGTAAACATTTTCTTTCGCTTTATTGCCATAAGTGTTTAAGGAGATAATTCATAGTCCTGGGAAAATGTATATTCTACAATTAGGAAATCAAGGCATTTTCAACAAAGTTTTTATTTTGAAAATAACTGTCTCAAAAAATCAATCCTATTGTCAGTTAAGACAATGTAAATTTCAGTTGACTTTGCACCTTTCGGAAATGATTTGTTATTGTTTGTTTCCAGAATCTGGGACATCAACGGCTGATCGAGAGGCCAGTCTTGAACTGATAAAGCTGGACATATCCCGTACGTTCCCTTCACTCTACATTTTCCAGAAGGTTTGTAATTTTACTGGATATACACAAATCAAAGTTTCAATCATGGTTATTGCAACACAGAAAAAGACCATTTGGCCCTTCAAATTTTTGCTAGCATTTTTCTGAAAATAACCAACTAGTCCAAGCCAATTTTTCTGCTTGATTCCTAAGCTATGCAGTATTCTTAGTTAATTATTTTAAACTAAGATTTAAAACTTCTGGCTTCCATAAGACCAAGTTGACTGGATTTTCTTTTAGCAGTTACAACATTATACCACACTGTTTCTTGTAGATCTGTATAGATAATCAATGTCAACTTAAATTATTTTTCAGGTCAAGCAGAGAAGTGAGGGATTGAAGTAGGTATAGAGGAGAGGAGGAAGAATTGAAGAGCAGGACATGAGTTGTTCAATATGCAGTCTCTGGCAATGAAATTATTGCAATTAATTTGGTGTCAATGCCTGCAGATGATTAGGACGTTGAGGTGTGGTTACTGTGCAAAATTCAAGTCAGTGATCACAGGGTGAGCCAACCAGTAGGGAGGGCAATTGGGGAAATGTTACAATGAAAAAAATGGTTTGTGTGTGTTGTATTTTTTTTTAATGTTGTTAAGACTTGAACATCATCTTGTGTTGTATTTGAAGGGTGGACCATATCACGATCTTTTGCATAGCGTCCTTGGGGCATATACCTGCTACAGGCCTGATGTGGGATACGTAAGTACTTGACCTTTTGTGACTAATGTATTTGTAAAATTTGGTTTACAAGCAAGAGCTACTTGCAAATCATGTTTCTGTTTGCTAATTGCAGTTTTAGTGAACCACTCACTGGTATGCATATATTTCATATTTTGAGGGTAAATGCAGGCACAAAGATGACACTTGTAAAACATCTTTTGCCGTATTGAAACTCTGATATATTGCAAAGACTTTGATATTTCTGGTCTGTCAGTTTTTTTAAACCTTCCATGATAATATTTAAGTTTAGAATCCTGCCAGTACACCCGTGAGATTGCTTGTTAGAGATCGATTGCTTATCCTGCCTTGCATTCAGGGGCACTAGCCACCTGCTGTAAGTGGTCCTAGTCTGCTGCTTCATAAACGAACCCATGAGTCTTGTATCCTGGAGTTAACTAGCATCTGCTGGTATAATATCATTGCAAAGGGGCTGAGACAATATTTTCAGCTTGACATGGAAAGTAGATATTGTCAAGTTGTATGAATTCTTTTAATCTTTTGAGAGGCCGAACTTTTTTTGAGGGGGCGTTGGTAAATGTCTGACAGTTGTTACTTTTTAACCCTGAGAGGCAGCTTTTTGGAGGAGCACAGGACTGAAATTGCATGTGGGCTGATCCTGGAAATGCAGCTACCTTCTCTGAAGGGCATTACATTATCTGGCTGTTAATATTGTGATTTGTTTGTGGGTGCTAACCCACAAATCACCATAATTATTGTTTGATCATTTCCAGTGTTTGGACTCACTGGGTTGCCAATGCAGTACCATAACAGTATAGTTGTCATATTGCCATACCTTGAACATTATTATGAAACCAACCTGTTAAGTCAAAAAATTTTAATAAATGACTGAAAATAAGTAGCATTTCCCCAATCACCAAGTCTGATTACAAAATAACGAAAGTAGTCAATACTATCCTTAAGAGCAGGTGCAGTATTCAGCTTTAAATTTTATTTTTTCAGGTCGTTTGTGTCCGAATTTCCAAATAGAGATCTGCCATTTAAGGCATTTGTCAGACCTATCTGACGCTGGACGTTGCTCTGTAATTGTTAGTATTGCTGGTGGTATTCTTGAGGGAGCAAGAATACTCTGTGATCGTGAAAAGTAATTGCCTCCCTCCAATCTGTTACTCCAGTTACGTTCGCCGAGATTAAAGAAAACGGATTCTCTGCTCCCTGTTGCTGGAGCAGATTATATTTCTGCTTTCAAAAAAAAACTACAGGTTTTGCCACCTGCTTTTCCCCCCTTTAAGAGAAGGTGGTGACTGCAGTTGAAATTCTGCACACTGATTCAGCACTATTGGAAGCCAGATCGTAATTTTATTTCAATAAATCCATTCATTACCGTGTCATTTCCTGCAGGTCCAAGGAATGTCTTTTGTTGCTGCAGTGCTCATCCTTAATTTGGAAGAAGCAGATGCTTTCATCGCCTTTGCCAACTTATTGAACAAACCCTGTCAGCTGGCATTTTTCCGTGTGGATCATAGCATGGTAAGGTCATTGTACTGTACAAATATCTGGAACATATAGTATGTTTCTGTTGTGTATGAAAGTGCTCTGCAACCTAAAATCGTCTGTGGAGCTACTGAAAACTGGACTATGACAGCAGAATTGGGTCTGTTTTAGGATGTGCTATAGGAAAAATGACTGTTTAAATCAAAGGAACTTAACAGTTAGATGTACAGATGGATCGGTTTAAGTGGCAAATTAAGCATTAGCGCCTATTCCTTCTGTGGAAAAAAAATTACACCACTGTTCACTTCCACAATACAGCAAATTTATTAGAATAGTCATGAGAGTCCAGCAGAAGACTCTTTTGTAACTCAAGAATTTAGTGCATAAAGTGCTACTAAAAGAATTGTCTTTGGAAAACAAGCTCTCACTTCTCTGCTAAGGAGTTGAAAATTTGTGCATTTATTATATGTTTCTGCTTATGCACCTTCCATGTGGAGGAAGGTATGCGAATCGCTAACTTAATATTCCGACTGACATAATTGAGATGCATGGTCTTGGAAAACCCACATAGCAAAGCATGTGTTGAAGATCACTTTCATCATCTTTCAAAAAAGTCATTCTAGTTATTATGTGGAGGATAGGTTGAATTTGATTGCAACAACCACAGTGATGTTAATAAAAATACACGAGGAAACAATCCTTGAAACATGAAGGACCGTGATCTCAAGGGCTGGTAAGCAACCATTACACATTGTAGAGATGACGCATTAGAATCAGTAAGTTCTCACCAAATTCTTTGGTTCATCTTAGTTAGCTGGTAAACCACTACAAAATTGAGGACTCTGTTATGACTCTCAACCCCAGGCAAGTGGGACTCGATTTTTTCTTTCTCTTGCAATTTTATGGCCTCTCCTCAGAATTTGTCTTTGTGCTTGAAGTGAGATTATGTTGGATTTGACTGTAATCCTACACATCAAATAGCATGACAACATACTCGTGTATGTTCCACTAAAAATTGGGTCAGGCAGCATTCTCCTACAGATACTTCAGGTGTGCATTTCATGGGCACAGGTAGAAAAACTGAAGGGGGAAAAAAAAATCCAAGTAATATAAAAGGGAACATTTTTAACAGATTCAAAAATGCCGTTGGTTGTCATTTGCAATGTGAAATCTATTCACTTGATGAAATAGACTGCCCACTGGGAATGCTTTTTGTCATGTTGTAACTGCTGAGATCAGTTCCTCTTAACAATGAACCTGGTCTCCAGTGTTCTTATCGTATGTTTTCTAATATTGATCTTGTTGGAATCAGCCCAGTCTTAATATAGTTGCAACCAAAAGCCTAGAGAAATATTCAGAGCTTCCTTAGTACAAGCTAATGCTGAGAGTTCTGAGAAATCATCTTTAAAAACTTGTTTATTGTGAAAATTATGAAATTGGTTGACAGATCTCTTCAAAAAATTGTTTCAGCAACTTTAATTTTAAAAAACTCTTCTCCTCAGATGCTGAAATATTTTGCATCATTTGAAGTGTTTTTTGAAGAAAATCTTCCAAAACTATTCTCACACTTCATGAAAAATAATTTGACGCCAGATATCTACCTTATAGACTGGTAAGTTCACTGAACGTGTTTGTATTTTAAATTTCCAGTAATAATAATGCCATTAAGAGTCAGTGTAGTGTATATGTTGACAGATCAGTTTCTACGTTATGGATTTAACCCTTTAGAGTAGCTGAGTGAATCTGACAGGTTAGATTTCATTTCTCACATGAACATGTACACAATTTGAAAGGCATAAAGCGAGTTCGTATAATAAATTTAAGAATTGTCACTACAGTGGCCACTGTGTATTCATTTTAATTGTTGTGCTCTTCAAACTGTAGGATATTTACACTATATAGTAAGTCACTGCCTCTGGATTTAGCTTGTCGAGTTTGGGATGTCTTTTGCCGCGATGGAGAAGAGTTCCTGTTTAGGACAGCATTAGGCATCCTCAAGTTGTACGAGGACATTTTAGTGCAAATGGACTTTATTCATATAGCTCAATTCCTTACCAAACTGCCTGAAGACATCACATCAGAAAAACTTTTTGCTTGCATCACTACTGTTCAAATGCACAGCAGCAACAAAAAATGGACACAGGTGAGGAAACACGTTTAAGCAATAGAATGTTTAAGTTTAAAACTATTAGTAGCACAGAATGCATAATTAATGTGGAAAATGTTTGAAATGTGAAAGCCTATAATTAGCAACAGAGGCTTTGCTTTTCAGTAATCAACAGTCACTTGAACAACAAGAGCAAAACTCCTTTGAAATATAAACTAGTGTTCTCTAAGTTATGGGTTAAGCTCTGAACCATAGAATCCCTAGTGTGGAAGCAGGCCATTCAGCCTATCTCGTCCAAACTGACCCTCCAAAGAACATCTCACCAAGGCCAACCCCATGCCTGTAATCCTGCATTTGCCACGCCTGATCCATCTAGCCTGCACATCTTTGGAAACTATGGACAATTTAGCATGGCAAATTTACCTAACCTGCACATCTTTGGACTGTGGGAGTAAAGCAGAGCAGCTAGAAGAAACCTATGCAGACACGGGGAGAATGTACAAACTCCACACAGATAGTTGCCCAAGGGTGAAATCAAACCTGGGTCCCTGGTGCTGTGAGGCAGTGGTGCTAACCACTGAGCCACCATGTAGTAACATCTAATGTTCATCACAAATGAAGCAAGAATATAATGAGACAAACAATTTTGATCATTTTATGCTCAAGGCTTTTTTATCTGTTCTTTATTTTTGATATTATTTTGACTCCTTTTTAATTTCTGTTCTGTTGATTCAAGGTGATGAAATTTAATTTGTTACATGATAAATTAATGGCACAAATGGAAATAAATAGCTATAATAGCATTAGAGATACTCAATTGCAAGGTGACCAAGGCTCAAAACTGAATATTTAATAAATGGCACTTCAAGAAGGCAGGAAAAAAACAGCATGGGCAAAAAATTAGGCCAGTCATTGGAGTTTCGAATAACAACAGGTAATCTTATTGAAATTTTGATTTTGAGGGAGCCTGGCAGGGTGGATGCAAAGAGGATGTTTCCCCTAATGGGGAATCTAGCATTGGGGACACAATTTCAAAAGGAGTTTCCCATTTACAACTGAGTTGGGACAGAATTTTGTCTCTGCAGGTTATTAGTATTTGGTGTGTTCTTCCTGCCCAATCCCCAGTGGAAGTTGCCTGATTGGATGTATTCCAGACATTTTGGTTGACAATAGAACATAAACAAAAATTGCTAATAAAGCTTAGCAGGTCTAGGAGCTTCTGTGGAGAGAAATCAGTTAACACTTCCTTCTTCAAAGTTATTATTTGGTTGACAATGGAGTTGAGGTCTCATCAGATCAGCTGGAATCTTTTTGATTGGAGGAAGAGGTTGAATGCCTACTCCTCCTATTTCTTAGGTTCTTGTGTTTCATAACAGTATGTTCAGTACTAATTTCAATCCAAAGAAATGAGATGTTAGGATAAATAGTCAAGAGCATATTCAAAGAAATGGTACCCAGGGGGTGTTGTCAAAGAGAGAGGAGCTTAGAATTTCACAGTTGAAATTCCAGATCTTAGCTGTGATGATGCTATGGCTTTAAGAGTTAGTCTGCTCCAAAACCAATAAAATAAACGGCTTGTCAGGTCTTGTTTTTTTTAAGTTGGAATGTAAAAAGCAACCTGATTGGGTGGTACCAAGCTTTCTCAGAACAGTTTTTTTAGTTTTAGCCTTCAGTTGGTGTGGAATCCTTTACTCCTCTGTTACAGCTATCAGCTGGGGTTCTCTTCCCGCTGCTAGAATTACATGTCACACTATCTATTTTACTGAATTTGCCTTTGCCAAGGATGTGTTTATGGGGTGTTATTCTATGGGAGCTGTTAACTAGTAGTTAATATATATGATGTGATGCATTTTGATAGTTAAGCCAATTCTTCTTTTGTCTATTTTAATTAGTGTGAGAAGTGTGTTTTGTTTAACACCTTGTAGTTTGACCGCCTTACAACACAAACACATTACTAATAAATTTCCACAGTTTCTGCATCAGAAAATCATCTTTATCCACAACCAGTACTTTTAAATAAAAAAAAACAATGTAAGAAAGTATACTTTGTAAGTTGCAAAAATTACTAAAGATAAAATAATAAAAGATAATACTAAAACTATGAAAAATATTAACAAAAAATACTAAAGATAATGGAATTCTGAAAGAGAGGTTAAAAAAAAATGCATGAAACACTGATCAAGCATCAGCAGTGAAGGGGGAAGCTGAATTAATGTCTCTGAACAATGACCTTTCACAGAACTGGATGATAGAAATGCATAGCTTCCAAGTCCATAACCTTTCCCATCACCAAGATTGTAGATTTAGACCACACTGTAACATCCTTTTTAGTCTCTGTTAGGCCATCTGAAACACTGTTGAAACTTTTGCTCATGCTGTTATTACTTCCAGATTCAGCAACAACATTGCACTCCTGACTATCAACCCACCTTTCACCCTCCGTAAAACTGGGCTTATCCAAAACTTTGGAACCCATATCCTCATCCATATTCAGCAATGACCTGCCAGTGCTTAATTTTAATATTATTGTTGGTTAGAACACTCTCTATTACCTTTTTAAATAAGAAAAAGATAGGTTCTAGGCTATCTTCTTAATATACATTGAAGAGCTTTGGTCTGGTCCATAACAGTGCCAGATAGCTGAAAGCACATTCGTCAGTAGTGGCTGAAAGAAGGGGGTATGGACAAGGGACCAGAGTTGAATAAATGTAGAGCTCTCTAAGAGTTGTAGATTGCATGAGGTTGGACAGCAGGTACAAGGTCATAGCAATCAGATGGCCGAATAGAGGCAAATAAGGATGTTAGTGTGGTCTAATTAAAGGTATGGACTTGGAAGCATTTCTAATATCATCCAGTTCTGTTAAACTGTCATTGTTAACAAATATTAATTCCGTTTACCCTCCGCTGTTAATGCCTTAAACTAACAAGGGGGAGGAATATGAAGTTCTGCTGGCCCTGAGGTTCGGAGTGATGCAAAATTTTGAAATGTAATCATTAGTAATGGATTAAGCAGTAACAACTCCTGTACTAATCTGGTGAAGGTGTTGTAGCTGTGTGCAATACATCTTTCTGATATTGTCTAGGGTAGGTTCTAACATGGATAGATGTTTTTCATTCAGTTCACAATATGTTTTAGTTTGCTGGATTTGGGTTGTAGACAAAGATTTACCTTCAATTTTGAGTCTTCACGTTTGTAATTATGAATCCTATTAATGCTGCAAGTGCACCTCCATCATCAAATAAATTTGAAAGTCTGGCTGAAGAGTTTTGGGTCATTTGTAAATATTCTTTCTTTCATCTTTATTATCCACAGGTGTTTGCTTCACTGATGAAGGAAAATAAGGAGGTTGAGAAAAATCACTGTCCTACCCTGAAGAGTTAATATTCCTGTGGGGACATTTGATGTTTGTGACAGTCAGTGAGCTGGAATTTGTTGGCATTAATGGTGTAGCAATACTTTATGTAAATTTCTTCAGTGCATCTCCTGAAAGTGGATGTCTGTTGGAATTGAAAGACTGAATACTGTTGGACTGTGAATGACCCAAAGATCTGTCTATCTTATCCCCACTGATGGGAAAAGTGTTATGGTGCAGTTGATCCTTTCGTGGCTTATATCCAACAAAATGAAATGTTTACACTAGTGTCAGTATTAAAGGAAAATTTGAATCCTGTGCAAAGTAGTTCATTTATTAGCAGACTGAAAACTGATATGTAAATTTATGAGCACTTAGAGACCAATCACCTTGCTGTACCTTGTTTCTGGTACACAAAGTACCTCTGAAGCTAGCTGGTTCCCAGAAACTACCTAATATGGACCAAATGGATTTTGAATGTTTTCTTCCATTGTGTGTAGCGTTTTAGTGATAGTCTTATTTGGGAAGTAGCTGGTTTTTACTTTTTAATGTGGTCATTTTACTTATGAAGATTTTGAAGTAAAAAGACAAAGCTGAGAGAACATCAAAAGCATTACTGTTCTAATTTACAGAATCACCACTTCTGTAAGCAGCCTGCAAGTGCTTGGTGTTGAAATATTCCACAGCATCCTCTAATATTTTCAAGCATTTCCTGTTTCTTGTAAAACTGAGATCTTTTATATTTCAATTACTGAACTGTGGCATTTTTTATTCAACTACTGAATTGTACTATGAATATTTTTATTGACCCTTGTTTCAGTAGTTAGCTGCTTTTCTGGTGCTTTCAACAACGGAACTAAGGATGTTGCATCATTTCCAGACCTGCAGGATAGTCTTCAAATAGAATGGTTGAATGTCAAAATTAAACTTACAAATATTGTACCACAACAGTTAAAAGTCAGTGTCTCTCAGCTGATGAAGGCTTTGTGATTGTCCTCAGACAGGTGCTGCGGGCTTGACTTTCATAACTGTGTATAATTTATGATGTGCAATATATTAAAAAAAAACTCCAAAATGGCATAGTGCTTTGCACAAGTCTCGGAATGTAACCGTGATAACATTCAGTAACTTTTATTTCAAATCAGGTGATGAAAACTGCTGACGGCTACAAACTGTAGCAATGTATACTAGATTGCATTGCTCAGTTCTGTTGTCTGCTCACAATGGAAAAGTGAGATTATTTGTCAGTAATTACAAAAGGGCAGAGGGCTAATTATCAGGCATTTTTCTAACCTGACTTGTAATTTCTGCAATGAATTTGGTGACCTTTGTGTAAATTTAAGATTTGTCTTGTGTGCAAATTACAGAGTATACTTTCTTACATTTTGTTTCTTTTTTATTTGAAAGACTTTGTACTTTATTTTCTTGTATCCTTAAACCAGTCCCTGTAGAATTCATCTTACTGGAGTATAAATATGAATTGTGTAGGAACTTTGTCCTTTGAATTTGTTTTAAAGTTTGTTAAAAGGAAGTGGCATGCTACATAAATAGTGTACTACAGATTGAGTGCAAAATACTTCGATTTATAAATTTTTATTTATATATCCTTTCAGTTAGTTAAATGAAGTTCTTAACTTGCTTTGTATTGTACAGATTTTCATACTGACTACAGATGTAATGTATATGAAAACTAATTGTAAATAGAAGGAAACAGTCCACAGCTAATACCACTAGATACCAGTTTCATATGTAAATAAAGTATGAAGTCAAGTGCCTACAAATGTGTGCTTTTTGTTTTACAATAACTTTCACATAACTAACATCGTGTTGACGGGTCATCAACCTGAAATGACAACTGTTTGTCTCCACAGATGCTGCCTGATATGAGTTTTTGAAGCATTTTTGTTCTTGTTTCAAATATCCAGCATTCGCAACATTTCACATTATTTTCAGTGTGGTTATCCTACTTGATCTCCAAAAAGAATGTTTAGTATCATGTGGCTAATTGTTCAATAGCTGTTCTTATGAAATAATTTTTTTTGAGGTTGCATGGAAATTTGGAATATTAGTTCACCATTGTCCCAAAGGAGCTTGGATCTGCACAGAAAGAGAGACAGACGCACAAGTGGTTTAACCTGAGGGTCAGTGCATCTCGGGCAACGTTGAGAAGCCCGGACTATCATAACCTCAGCCAGTGTGGAATTGCCCACATGCTGTTGTCCACTCTGCATTGCAAACCAACATCTAGCCAACTAAGCTTTGTGCCAAGCCTGTGTAGGCTTAGGACAAACCAGACTAAAATCAGACTAAAACTTTGCAGTGCGCAAAGAAACCTTTCGGTCCATTGAGTCTGCACCAACCCTCCGAACAGCATCCCCATAACTCTGTATTTACTATGGCTAATCAACCTAGCCTGCATATCGAGGTCACTACAGGACAATTTAACATGATCAATCCATCTAACCTGCACGTTTTTGGACTGTGGCTGGCAACTTATGTGGAGAACATGCAAACTCCATTCAGATATTAGACTATTAGTCCCAGATATGAATTATTACTGTAATCAGTGATTTTGTTTTTTTTTGACCACACTTCTTCCCCAGTGTGTCAGTTGCAACATACTATTTATGTTGACACTTATTCCTAGTCAAAGATAAAAATTAAAGTGAGGAAAATGGCACCTAAGGTAATTTCTACACTGTCAGCTGCATTTTTTGCCACATTCATGGGGATAAAAATTAGTTAGAACTGCATTTTCAAAACTACAACTGTCTAGTCTTGAATTCTCTATTCATTATTTCCTTTTTTAGTAATTTGCTGAACAACACTCACCCCCAACTTTGATATGTCAGTATTTCTTGAAATATTCCTTGACTCTTCAATACGCAAATGATTGTCCAGTTCCAACCTTGCTTTTCTTTCAACTCAAATGTGCTGCCTATTAAATCCATAGCTTTATCTGCATGTTAGATCGCCTCCTGTCTGGTTTCCAGCCATTTATGTTTTAACAGTTCTTATTGTTTGTGACTTTGATGTCCCCTGACTGCGGAGGGGGGGCAAAAATCTAAGACATCTCTCTTCCTTAAGTTGCCTGCAGCCTTTAACATGTTTGACAACACCTTCCTTCCCTCAATCTGTCTCCACTTTTGGGTGAGACTATACTCAACTTGTTCTATTCTTAACTATCCAGTCATAGTTAGGGAATCACCAGCAATGACTTTTCTTTCTCCTGCACCATTACCTCAGCTATCGCTGTAAGGATCTATCTATCATTTCCCATCTCTCATTTGTTCTTCAGCAACATCATCTGCAATCAAGTTAGTTTCCATATGTATGCTGACAACTCAAAGCTGTACCTCACCTCTGTATTCTCTCTCTTGCTTGTCAGAGTATTTGGCTGAAGAACAGAAATTTCCTCCAATTAAATATTGGCAAGACTGAAGCAATTAACTGCTCATTCAGAAGGTCAGGAGGAATGGGATACTGGGGAACTTAGCTGCTTGGATACAGAATTGGCTGGCCAACAGAAGACAGCGAGTGGTAGTAGAAGGAAAATATTCTGCCTGGAAGTCAGTGGTGAGTGGGGTTCCACAGGGCTCTGTCCTTGGGCCTCTACTGTTTGTAATTTTTATTAATGACTTGGATGAGGGGATTGAAGGATGGGTCAGCAAGTTTGCAGACGACACAAAGGTCGGAGGTGTCGTTGACAGTTAGAGGGCTGTTGTAGGCTGCAGCGGGACATTGACAGGATGCAGAGATGGGCTGAGAGGTGGCAGATGGAGTTCAACCTGGATAAATGCGAGGTGATGCATTTTGGAAGGTCGAATTTGAAAGCTGAGTACAGGATTAAGGATAGGATTCTTGGCAGCGTGGAGGAACAAAGGGATCTTGGTGTGCAGATACATAGATCCCTTAAAATGGCCACCCAAGTGGACAGGGTTGTTAAGAAAGCATATGGTGTTTTGGCTTTCATTAACAGGGGGATTGAGTTTAAGAGTCGTGAGATCTTGTTGCAGCTCTATAAAACTTTGGTTAGACCGCACTTGGAATACTGCGTCCAGTTCTGGGCGCCCTATTATAGGAAAGATGTGGATGCTTTGGAGAGGGTTCAGAGGAGGTTTACCAGGATGCTGCCTGGACTGGAGGGCTTATCTTATGAAGAGAGGTTGACTGAGCTCGGTCTCTTTTCATTGGAGAAAATGAGGAGGAGAGGGGACCTAATTGAGGTATACAAGATAATGAGAGGCATAGATAGAGTTGATAGCCAGAGACTATTTCCCAGGGCAGAAATGGCTAACACGAGGGGTCATAGTTTTAAGCTGGTTGGTAGAAAGTATAGAGGGGATGTCAGAGGCAGGTTCTTTACGCAGAGAGTTGTGAGAGCATGGAATGCGTTGCCAGCAGCAGTTGTGGAAGCAGGGTCATTGGGGTCATTTAAGAGACTGCTGGACATGTATATGGTCACAGAAATTTGAGGGTGCATACATGAGGATCAATGGTCGGCACAACATTGTGGGCTGAAGGGCCTGTTCTGTGCTGTACTGTTCTATGTTCTATGTTCTAATTGTCTTTAATTTCCACTGAGATCTTGTTCCCTAGTCATCAATTTCATTTCTGTCCCTCACAGCTATGTAAAGCTAAACACTGCTGTTTGCAGCTTTGATCTAATATTTGAGCCCAATTACATGTAATCCCTAATACCACCAAGTTCCAAATAGTTACATTTTCCAACTTTACACTTGCCTATACTCATCTGCTTTTATTACTGGCTCATCTGCTCTTCAGAGAAGTTCGACCCAAAATTCAAGGTGTTTCTTTAAACAGTATCTATTAACAATATCCAATATAGCAACAAGCCTATTTGCATAGAGCTGCTCAGCCTCCAGCCTTATTGTGCAGCCTCTGTCAAATGGTTAATATTAAAGTGTTCCTCTAGCTTTTCTGCACATTCGTTATACCCTATATCTACATGTCCCTGTAAATATGTTCAGTATCCAGCATTATTAACTTGAAAATGTTTTCTTAATATGTCATAACTGAAGTTATTCCCACTTAATTCTATATCAAATCTTAGCACCTCCACCAATTGAAAGTTTTCTTTTAGGACTGGAACTTTACCTGTAGTTACAATGAACTATTTTGCACAAGAAGGATAACATGGTATGAATTTTACCCTCAAGTTGCATCCCTAGAAAGCTAAACGAAGTCAGAATCCTCTAGGCTCCCAAATAAAAACAAAGTCCCCCAGCTACTGAATGATCTTCCAAAGCCCAGAGGCTGCTGTTTTTAATTGTCCATGATCCACAAGATTCTACTGGCATAAATCTGTTTGTTACCAATTGATATACTATCATGACCACTTTTGCAGTTGAAGACACTGGGATGCTGTTTTGCGTCAAACTGACTGTACAAGTAAGTGGAAAAACTCTTCATCTCTGGTCATCCTGGGGACAAAAAAAGTCAAACATCTTTGACATACTGCATCAATGACTGAAGAGTCAGGTACTGCAGAACTATCACCTTAATGCTAAAACTGAGCCTGACAGGGGCATGGTTGTCTGGTTCACGCACTTGGTGTGTCTTCGGGCTAAGAATGCCAAAAGAAATAGATTCATCACTTCAAGCAGTATTAGTGTACCAGTATCGTAAAATTAACCAAAGTCTTGGAAAACCTGAGGTACTACTTGACAGATACTTCAATTCCCTTGGTATGAAGGTCCAGATGTTTGGAAACGTTGGGATAAAACTTGGCAAATGGTATGATGTGTTTCTGGAGAGGCTGTGCGAATTCCTCCAGGTAATGCTGTCATTTTAGTCAGTTAGCTGTAGAAAAGAACTTCTATAAGAGTTGAACTGTTTGATTTTGTTTTTGAAGTGATTGTGCATTGCAGATGTACTGAAAATGGCTGATCAATTCTGTCAAAGTGAAAGCGTTGGGTCCCCTGCTGGACAGCCCTGTCATTTGTGTTGCCATCTTGCACCACCAAAGTGACCATTCCCATGCTTTCTCCAAAAAATGTTGAGGTGTGGACATCTTTGTGTTTAGGTGTTTAATGGGCTCAAACTGACACTTGGAGTTGCACCCAATCACAACCAAGTTTGTGCTTGACACTCAGCCTGTCCCATGTGCTGGACTGTCTGCTCTAACATTAATTTTATGCATCCTAAAAATAACTGTCATTTATAGCTATCCCTGAACATGTTTATTACTAGGTGAATTGGAATCTATATGTATTTATTAATAAAGAAGCCTGCCAGTTTCCCAAACAACTGGCTTAACTAGGTGCATTCAATAATGGGATCCTTGAGGCTAAAATAAGTATTGAATGCTGCTAGCAGTGACTTCAATTCAGCTTAGAGTTGGTCAACACTTTGCCTGATGAGGATGACATCAGTAATAGATCCTACTATCTCTAACAATTTTAACCCCACTGCGAAGGCATCCTTGAAAGAGGCTATCTTAAAGTTACTGTAGAAAGGTCTAGACCTGAAACGTCAGCTTTCAGCTCCTCTGCTGCTTGGACTGCTGTGTTCGTCCAGATCTACACCTTGTTGTGCAGTAGAACCCACTTCATTTAAGGAAATATAACTTGTTCCTGGTTTGGAGTCCTGAGCCTATTCTGTACCAATAACTCATCTGTATACCTACATTGGTCCTGTGATGGCATGGAAGGGATATAGAAGGTTTAGGTTCTTGGAAATGATGCTGCTCCAGAAACTCACTTTCCTCACTTCTATTAAGTCTCCAACTTGCTGCATTTAATAAGTATCTCCGGTTTTTGACTCATGGTTCCTCAACCTAGCCTTGTGGTTCTTTGGAGAGCTTTTGAAGAGATTGTCATCTGATATTTTCCACTGTTTTAGTAGATGTAAATACCTCTCATTTTCTTGCATGTTGACTGCGGATTAATATGGGGGGGGGGGAGAAAAAACTTGCTTTTAAAAAAAATGATGAACGAGGTTACTGCACATTTTTGAAGTCAAATTACCAATGCTTATTGTAAGTGCTGTTTGAATTGTTTGTTTAACCAGTTGAGCGAATTTAATTGCTAACTAACACCAGTAGGTGTGTACAAAATAAGATTTGTCTGGCAACAAGGAGTTCATTGGTCTGTAGAGTGATGACTGCTTGTTGAAGAGAAAAGTCTTCTGTCTGCCATCAATCATTCAATTGGCTTCCAGGTAGCTGACTGTCTTGACGGTGTGAATGATGTAACTAGAAACCTCCATAATTCTGAAGTGAGAGGTGGTGTCCTTCATACAAATGGCAAATCGATGAGCGACAAGCCAATAGGATCATCTCCAATAACCATCTCGACAGGAAATATAAACCTACTTCCCAGTTTTTCCTTTCACCCATTATATTAATTTGATTTGTTCTGTGTATGCATGTTGAGGGGTGGTCGGGAGGGTTTTGTTTGATAATCTTTAAAGTGCCTTTGGATGTTTTCAAATACTAAAGATGCTACACTGAAATGTTTGGGAATGTTTGTAAAATTCACCCAGAACTGGCTGAGCAAAACAAACTTGAGCCTTGTAGCGCCCCCATAAACCCGCTCTATGAATTGGAGATTAAAACCCTGAAAACTCGACAAATTGCAGCAGTCAATTCTTATTTGAAAGAAAACTATTTCAGTCTTTCTCCCCTACAACTACATAATTATGACTATAGGTATTGTCTTAGAGCTTTCAAAACACAGCAATTGAAAGATGGAGATAATGGGAACTGCAGATGCTGGAGAATTCCAAGATAATAAGATGAGGCTGGATGAACACAGCAGGCCAAGCAGCATCTCAGGAGCACAGAAGCTGACGTTTCGGGCCTGGACCCTTCATCTCTGATGAAGGGTCCAGGCCCGAAACGTCAGCTTCTGTGCTCCTGAGATGCTGCTTGGCCTGCTGTGTTCATCCAGCCTCACATCTTATTATCTTATAATTGAAAGATGGAGGTGTGATTGTCTTCATGGCTGGAATTTCAATGCTACCAATCAAATCTTTGAAGTGAATATTTTCGTACTTATTTTTACCATTTACTTTTATGCTCACGTAAAATATCATTGCTATTTTTATTCAACCAAATTCATTTGACAAAAACAGTTACTGTCGGCTTCAAAACTGCCACTCCAAAGAAAACGTGGCATTTTTTTCAGAAACAAAAATGGTTTTAAGTTTTGCCAATCACTTTCACTGTGACCTTTGAACTTACATTCTTGATCTGTACAGTTTACAACCCAGGTAACACTCTAGCAAGTAGGTAACACAGGGTAGCATGGTGGCTCAGTGGTTAGCGCTGCTGCCTCAGCACCAAGTTCAATTCCAGTCTTGGGTGTCTGTCCAAACTCCACATAGACATTCTTCCCCGTCCCGTCTACTTGGGTTTCCTCTGGATGCTACATTATCCTCCCACAGTCCAAAGATGTCCAGGTTTGGTGGATTGGCCATGCTAAATTGCCGATAGTGTCCAGCAATGTGTTGACTAGGTGGATTAGCCATGGGAAATGCAGGGTTACAGGGATACGGTCTGGGTGGGATGCTCTTTGGGCCAAATGGCCTGCTTCCACAGGGCAGGGATTCTATGAAATTATCAAATTGCTGTACTTCTTTTATGTTTGGTGGAAGACCCAGGTGAAAGACTAGTGTATGGAAAGATGCAAAGTAAAATGTGGTGAATGACACATTGCAAAGTTTTTTTTATAAAGATAAATTTTTGAGTTAGTGCCACAATTTGAAAAGTACCAATGCTTATGTTTGCCACACACGTGATGCTGCAGTGTCATGGGTTTGTGAGACAACTATTCTATAAACGTTTTGGTAGTGCACAGTTTGGTGTGGGAATATGATGTTTTGGTGACAATGAAGACTGGCTCAAAAAGGACAGGTATGAAATATGGCTGGATACATGTTGTTCAAAATAGGAATGAAAAGAAAGGAAATGGAGCAGCCGTGATAGTTATGGAGAATATGAGTACTGGAGAGACATGATGTCCTGAAGGAGTCGAGAACAGAACATTTAGATTAAAGTTAAACACGAGCTTGTGCAATTGATTGGGCGGACTTTTCGGCTATGTGCAAAAGAAAAGAAAGATGCTGCCAGACTTGTCGAGTTACTTCAGCAACTTCTGTTTTTGTTTGTTTCAGATTTGCAAAATCCACAATTTCTTACTTTACATTTATTTGGATTTCTTTTGACGGAAAAGGTTTCATGATTGTAAAATTAAATCTTAAAAGGAAGAGGCTATTGTGCGATATTCCTTATCACAGCATTAAGAATTCACTATTAACGTATTACCGTACCTCATTTTTAACCATCCTTAATGGGGATTCTAGCAGACAAACTGCTTAAGTTTATATCATGCTTATTCTAGAATAACAAAGTCTTAAGAGTCGCTGCACGTTGTGTAGACTATATGTGCGTACATCAGTCAGAGCCTGTTGTACCTATGATTACCAGGTGCTGTTAAAGTATCAGAGATAATGGGAACTGCAGATGCTGGAGAATCCAAGATAATAAAATGTGAGGCTGGATGAACACAGCAGGCCCAGCAGCATCTCAGGAGCACAAAAGCTGACGTTTCGGGCCTAGACCCTTCATCAGAGAGCTGTTAAAGTATGATAGGTTTAAGTCTTCATTTAACGGTAGTTCTTGACTGCGCCTTCTCCTCGACCAGTGTGTAGACTACTTTGGTATCGTACCATATGATTGAAAAAATGCTTTAGTTTGTATTTTTGTTTTTGTTTTCAGACAGTGTAAAACACCAAAATATCTTTGGAAATATCGTTCGCTCTGTCGATTTAAAAGCGTCTAACGTTCTTACAAGTTACGCGGGGACGCCATCAAAGTCAGTCCTCCAATGAGCGAGACATGAGTCTCCACTGAGACGTTCGGCTGTGCGCCGCTCTTGGACGTGCGTGACATCGTTGGCATCTCCATGGAGCGGGCGGCACGTGTGCTTCTGGTTCGGTAGCGTTGACAGTTTCCCTCCCTCCCAGCCCCGGCCTGGCCGAGAGGCTCCTGTTAGACCTCAGCGCTGGGCCGTAAGGAGCCGGAGGAAAGCCGCGGGCGAACTGACTGCCGTTGTTTGAGAGTTTGGAATCCGTTCGATCGAGGAGAGTCGGTAGATCATGGGGCCGGTAAGTGGGTGGAGGCCGGTGCCGGGGTCTGGGCCTGCAGCTCGGCCAGGGCCGCGAAAGGGGCGGAGTCCCCCATGCAAAACGACAGCGAGTTTGGGGAATGCGTGGCTGCTTATTGGGTTTAACGGGCTCCTGCTGAGACTTGACCCGCACATAGACGTTTGAAAGTTGCCGTGTCCCAGCCAACACTCCCGGCTAATTTTCTAAATTAATTGCACGTTAAGATTTGTCGAACTATATTCCCGGAGGTCCTCTCAATTTGCGAATACTTGATGAACAGGCTTGCACCAGAAAATGACCTTTATTCACTAGAGTTGATTTATTTTTTCATGTATCAATCCTTTCGCAAGTTTAACATAGATAACACAGCGTGCAGCTGGAGGAACACCACAGGCTCGGCAGCACGAGAGGAGCCGGAAAGCTGACGTTTCGGGTCGGGAAGGGCCACAGTTGGCCCTTGGGAAAAGGCCCGACCCGAAACGTCAGCTTTCCGGCTCCTCTCGTGCTGCCGAGCCTGTGGTGTTCCTCCAGCTGCACGCTGTTATTTCTGACTCCAACGTCGGCAGTTCTTACTATCTCTGTCACGTTTACCATACCTTGTGACAGAGTTATAGCATCAACTTGTTAGTATGTCATCGCATCGTAAACATCGCTTCTTCGAATTATCTATCTGATCATAATTGTATTTTTAAATATTGTTTTTCGTCATAAAAACAAATCAGATTTCATCGACAAATAATGATTAATATGTTATTGTGCTAATTTTTTTTCAGTAGTTGCTTTATGCAGTTTTTGCTGTGTAGTGATTGTAGGAGCTGCTGTTTCTGTACTCTCCATGTTGCTGCTTGGCCTATGCAGCTGAAACTGAGAGGAGTGCTTCTTTCAAAGCAGCAAAAAAACTCTACCTCATGAATCTCAGTGGATTCATGGAATCATGTGGAATGACTACAACACCAAATGGTGTTTTTTTTGGGCTGGTCATGTTCACTACGGCAATTCCCCAACTGCTATTCACCCATCTTCTCCAAGTGTCCCTGTAATTCTTCATTTTTAGTTAATAATCCAGTTTCCTTTTGAATGCCATGATTGAATCTCCACTTTCAAGTGAAGCATTCCAGATTCTAAACACTTGCAATCCAAAAACGATTTCTTCATGTCACCATTGCTTCTCTTCCTAAATGTATTACATCTGTATCCTGTTGTTCCTGAATCCTCTGTCAATGCATAGTTTCTCTCTATTTTCTTTGCCTACACCGTGCATGATTTCCAACACCTTTATCAAACTTCCTCTTGACCGTCTACTCCCACAGGAGAATGACTCCAACTTCCGTCACTTAAGAATTAAAGTTCCTTATATCTGGAACCATTCGGTGATTTTTTTTATTTCTTTGTCTACTCTCTCTAATGCCTTCACTTCCTTATTGAAGTATCGTGCCCAGAAATGGATGCAGTTAAGGCAAAATTTTTTTTATTCGTTTATCTTAATTTCCTAGCTCTTTTTTTTCCCCACTCATTCATGAGATGAGAGCCATCACTAGCTAGGCAGCATTTATTGCCCATCCCTAATTGCCCAGAGGACAGTTAAGAATCAACCGCATTGCTGTGGGACTGGAGTCGCATGTAGGCCAGACCAGGTAAGCATGACAGTTTCCTTCCTTAAAGGTCGTTAGTGAACCTGATGGGTTCTTCCAACAATGGATTCACTGATCATCATTAAATTCTTAATTCCAGATATTTATTGAATTCAAATTTCACCATCTGCTAAGGTGGGATTTGAACCTGGGTACCCAGAACATTACCCATACCCTCTCTGATGAAGGGTCTAGGCCCGAAACGTCAGCTTTTGTGCTCCTGAGATGCTGCTTGGCCTGCTGTGTTCATCCAGCCTCACATTTTGTGGACTTGGATTCTCCAGCATCTGCAGTTCCCATTATCTCTCTCTCTACCCAGAACATTATCTGGGTCTCTGGATTAACAGTGCAGCAATAATACCGTGAGGCCATTGACCCCACCCCCGCACCTTGTACTTTATGCTCCTATTAATAAAAGACAGGATGTCTAGCCCTGCCACCTTCACTGATTTACGCACATATACAACCAGGTCTCTCTGCTCGTGCGACTAGTTACCACCTCTGGTCACTAGGATTTGCATGTATTTGGAAAGGCAAGCACTGATGAGGGCAGAGCAGTGGATGTGATCTGTGTGGACTTCAGTGAGGCATTCGACAAGGTTTCTCATGGTAGACTGGTTAGCAAGGTTAGATCACAAAGAATACAGGGAGAACTAGCCATGTGGAGACAGAACTGGCTCGAAGGTAGGAGACAGAGGGTGCTAGTGGATGGTTTCCTTTCAGACTGGAGGCCTATGACCACTAGTGTGCCACAAGGATCGGTGTTGGGTTCACTGCTTTTTGTTATTTATATAAATAATTTGGATGTGAACATACGAGGTACAATTAGTAAGTGGGTAGTGAAGAAGGCACAACTGGACCTTGATCAGATTGTCCAGTGGGCCGAGGAGTGGCAAGTGGAGTTTAATTTAAATAAATGTAAGGTGCTGTATTTTGGAAAGGGAATTGAGGGCAGGATTTATACGCTTAATGGTAATGTCCTCGGGAGTGCTGTCAAACAAAGAGATCTCAGGGTGCAGGTTCATAGTTCCTTGACAGTGGAGTCGCAGGTAGATAGGATAGTGAAGAAGGCATGAGGTATGCTTGCCTTTAGTGGTCAGTGCATTGAGCATAGGAGTTCAGAGGTCATGTTATGGGGCAGTACAACATGTCGGTTAGGCCACTTTTGGAATACTGTGTGCACTTCTGGTCTCCTTGCTACAGAAAGGATGTTATGAAACTTGAAAGGGTTCAGAAAAGATTTACAAAGATGTAGCCAGGTTTGAAGGATTTGAGCTGTAGGAAAAGGCCGAATAGGCTGAGGTTATTTTCCCTCAAGTGTTAGAGGTTTATAGAATCATGAGGGGCATGGATAGGGTAAATAGACAAGATCTTTTCCCCAAGGTGGAGGGAAATCCAAAACTAGAGGGCATAGTTTTAAGATGAGAGGGATAAGATTTAAAAGGGGACCTAAGGGGAACCTTTTCCATGCAGAGGTTGGTGGAATGATCTGTAGAGGAGGCTGGTACAATTGCAACATTTAAAAGGCATCTGGATGATAATATGAATAGGAAGGGTTTAGAGGGATATGGGCCAAACGCCGGAATATGGGACTAGATTCATTTAGGAAACCAGTTGGACTGAAGGGTCTGTTTCCATGTGGTACATCTCTATGACTGTAAGTGCAGCCAAAAATCGCCAATTTTCTTCACTCTAGTTCACATAAATGTACTGTAATCTAGTTTAGACTTTTATTACTTACCCATTACATGAAACCACCTGCCACCTTAATGTTTTCTAAGATAACAAGGTGTAGAGCTGGATGAACACAGCAGGCAGCATCAGAGGAGCAGGAAAGCTGATGTCTCAGGTCTGGACCCTTCTTCAGAAATTGGGCAGGGGAAGGAGATTATGAAATAAATAGGGAGAGAGGGGGAGGCGGATAGAAGATGGATAAGGGAGAAGATAGGTGGAGAGGAGACAGACAGGTCAAAGAGGCAGGGATGGAGCCAGTAAAGCTGAATGTAGGTGGGGAGTTTGAGGGGGATAGGCTAGTCCAGGGAGGACAGACAGGTCAAGGAGGCGGGTTGAGGCTGGTAGGTAGGAGATGGGGGTGGGGCTTTACATGGGAGGAAGGACAGGTTAGGGAGGTGGGACAGGCTGGGCTGGTTTTGGGATGCACTCGGAGAATGGGAGATTTTGAAGCTTGTGAAGTCCACAATGATACCATTGGGCTGCAGGATTCCCAAGCGAAATATGAGTTTGCTGTTCCTGCAACCTTCGGATGGCATCATTGTGGCGCTGCAGGAGGCCCAGGATGGACATGTCATCTAAGGAGTAGGAATGGGTGTTGAAATGGTTTGCGACTGGGAGGTGCCGTTGTTTGTTGCGAACCGAGTGTCGGTGTTCCACAAAGGTGCTCCCTGTCTGTCCGTATTTGACTCTTGGTGTATCGTGGTATTCTGATTAACATTTCAACATATTGTCAAATGGATAATTAAAGCTGGAACAATGCTATTGTGTTGCATGCATTAATTTTAGTGTCTTTCTTTGTTAATTGCCTGAAGTTTGCTTGGGATGTTTCCACGTTGTTAATATACACAAATAAGAGTATTCGTGTGGAGTTGGCAGTTATTCGATCTCAGCAGGCATCAGTCAAACACAATGTAATGTCAGACAGCACCCAGCAGGAGTCTCTGAGCACTGATTATAAACATGAAATCTGGCTCATTTTCTCTGTGTGCATCAAGCACTGTAAAGCAGGTGTATCATTGCATTTCCTGCAATATGTCAACCGCACAAGACAGAATTTTTTCTGATCTGTTTGATAACTGACTGAGTAAGCTTGCTAAGACATTTAGAAGGTATGTCTCATTTATAGTCTTGGATGTTAACATCTGTCTTCTGTTTCAGAGAAAAAATACAAAGAGAGTTCCAAATTTCCGAAAGCTTTTGAAGACTAGCAATGTGAAGCTCGCAAATAAATTGAAGAATAAGCAATACAAACAGCAAAGTGTGGCAAAGAAATATAAGAAAGAGCAGAAGCAACTACGACAAGCTGCTCGAGATGTTTCAGCTAAAGTAGCAAAACCGTTGGATCAATTGAAAAGGAAAAGACCAGGCAAGTTTTATTGCCTCATGTCGACTTGAAGGCAGGGAAACATTCTACCTGCAGTTACTTTGTTTGTTTTGTAAGTTTCACAGAGATCACATCTCATTCTTCGAAGCTCTAGAAAATTCAGGAAATGATAGCCTAATTTCTTCACTAGATAGTCTCGAAAGTAACAAGTCCAGTGAATCTTCATTGTTCTCAATCTATGGCAATAATATCCTGAGATAAGGAGACCAAAACTGCACAAACTTCTGGAGGTTTAGTCAACTAAGCTGTTTTACGATTGAAGCTTGACTTTATTATTTACAGCTGAGTTAAAATCCTGTCTTAATTACTGATTAAACAGGGTTTTACTGCTTATTTGGCGATATTATTCCATGATTCTGTATACTTATTCATTTAAAAAAGCATACATAGAACAACTGTTATCTCTGTTCATTTGAATCAAATAGGCATGTTTGTTTAAACTTATTAGTTTATTTCAGTTGAGGATTAAATTCAATCAGATCATGTTATATATTAGGGACAGTAACATTTTGCCTTGTTGTGACAGCCCTGTTGTTAATTCTTTATCATAAAGTGATTGCTTTGCAAAGCAAATTGCCAAAAATTAACTTATACAAATCCATGCATAAGAGGAGTTATTAGAGGTTTATTTTTTAAATATTACATATTGACATTCTTTTAACAGATTTATAGCTCTGTGAAAGTTGAACTAATTTAACATGAGTTCAGTGAATAGAATTAAAATGAATTTTGTACTTTGATATAATCATCCTATCATACAGTAGGGAAGAGGCCTTTCAGCCCATGAGTCTGTATTGCCAAAAATATACTACAACCACATTAATCCCACTTTCCTGCACTGGGTCCATAGCCTCGAATGGGCTTCCATGTACTTTTTAAGGTTGTGAAGTTTCCTGCCTCAACCACCCTCCTGGGTAGTACATTCCAAACCTCCAGCACCCTCTGCGTGAAAATATTTTTCTTCAAATCCCCTCTGAACCTCCTGACAATTAAAATTATGCCTCCTTGTTATTGACCCTTTGCCTAAGGGAACAGTTGCTTTCTGTTCGCCCTGTCTGTGCCTGTTATAATCTTACACACCTCTGTTAGGTTCCCCCCACTTCAATCATCCCTGCTTCAAAGAAGTAGCCTGAGCTTATCCAATCTCTCTTAATGATGTGGTTGGTTGGCCTGCTGAGCTAGTTCGTTGTTCCTCAGACATTTCATTACCCTGGTGGGTAACATCATCAGTGCAGCCTCTGATGAAGCGTTGTTGTGTTTTCTCGCCTGTTATTTAATGGCCGCCAATAATCACATAGAGCTTGACCCCATATACACTCCATTGCCAAGGAAAACTGGAAGTGAGGTAATCCAGTTCAACAGACACCAGAGTTTAAATAACAGGCAGGAAGACACAACAGCACTTCATTGGAGGCTGCACTGATGGTGTAACCCAGCAGGGTAATGAAACATCTGAGGATCTACGAACCAGCTCAGCCAACTACGTCAACCAGAACTGCTCACAGTACTCCAGCTGTGGCCTCACTAAACTCCTGTACAGATTGAACACGACTCCTCTGCTCCTACAATCTATTCCACGATTGATAGAGCAAGCATCCATATGCCTTCTTAACCACCCTATAAACCTGTCTTGCCACTTTCAGGGATCTGTGTTTGGGGGCGGCACAGTGGCTCAGTGGTTAGCACTGCAGCCTCACAGTGCCAGGGACCCGGGTTCTATTCCCGCCTCGGGCGACTGTCTGTCTGTGTGGAGTTTGCACATTCTCCCCGTGTCTGCTTGGGTTTCCTCCGGGTGCTCCGGTTTCCTCCCACAATCCAAAGATGTGCAGGCTAGGTGGGTGGACCATGCTAAATTGCCTGTAGTGTTCGGGGGTGTGTGGGCTATAGGGGGATGGGTCTGGGTGGGATGCTTCAAGGGGCAGTGTGGACTTGTTGGGCCGAAAGGCCTGTTTACACACTGTAGGAAATCTAATCTAAACTCTCCACTACAAGCTGGTAAGGATGTGACCTCCCTCTGACAAAGCCATGCTGACTGACCCTGATCAAACCTTGCCTCTCTAAATGGAGACCAATTTTCTTCTTTACTATTTTCTCAAATTCCCTCTCCCAATAAAAACTGAAAGAACTGTGAATGCCGTAAATCAGAAAAAAATAACTCGTTGGAATAGCTGAGCAGGTTTGGCAGAGTCTGTGAAGAGAAATCAGAGTTCATGTTTTGAGTTGAGTGACCCTTCCTCAGAACTGATAGTGGTTAGGAAAATTTCGCTTTATATGCAGAAGATAGGGTGAGCCGAGGGGGTCAGGTGACCTCCGAGACCTCTGTTGTTCTGATTCCTTTGTCCCTATTATATGTATATCTTTTCCTTTTTATCCAATCATGACTATTCCTACATGCCCTTGGTTGTCTGGGCTTGTTGCTCCTACATTTCACCCTCTTCTACCTTTCTGAATGCCTCCTACTGCTCTGCTTTAGATTTTCCCTCCAGTAGCTGTTCTTAGTCTATGTTGGCCAGATCCTACTTTAATAAAATTTGCCTTTCCCCAGTCTAAAACACTTTTTGGCAGACAATCTTTCTCCTTTTTCCATGATAAATGCAAAAGATACAGTTGTGATTGCGATCACTGAAATGTTCCTCCACTATCAGCTCAAACACATGTTCAGCTTCATCCCCAACAATTAGATGCAGCACTGCACTGCCCCTGTGTGACCATATACATGTTGGTGTAGTAAGCTCTCCTGTACACATTTCAATAAATATGCTATCACTAAACCCTTTATACTGTGATTATCACAGTTAATATTGGGGTAGTTGAAATGCCCTAATATAATTTAAATAGGGAAATCCCCGGCAATTATAGACCGGTAAGTCTCACGTCTGTCGTCTGCAAGGTGTTAGAAAGGATTCTGAGGGATAAGATTTATGACCATCTGGAAGAGCATGGCTTGATCAAATACAGTCAACACGGCTTTGTGAGGGGTAGGTCATGCCTTACAAACCTTATCGAGTTTTTTTGAGGATGTGACTAGTAAGGTTGATGAGGGTCAAGCTGTGGATGTGGTGTATATGGACTTCAGTAAGGCATTTGATAAGGTTCCCCATGGAAGGCTCATTCAGAAGGTCAGGAGGAATGGGATACAGGGGAACTTAGCTGCTTGGATACAGAATTGGCTGGCCAACAGAAGACAGCGAGTGGTAGTAGAAGGAAAATATTCTGCCTGGAAGTCAGTGGTGAGTGGGGTTCCACAGGGCTCTGTCCTTGGGCCTCTACTGTTTGTAATTTTTATTAATGACTTGGACGAGGGAATTGAAGGATGGGTCAGCAAGTTTGCAGACGACACAAAGGTCGGAGGTGTCGTTGACAGTGTAGAGGGCTGTTGTAGGCTGCAGCGGGACATTGACAGGATGCAGAGATGGGCTGAGAGGTGGCAGATGGAGTTCAACCTGGATAAATGCGAGGTGATGCATTTTGGAAGGTCGAATTTGAAAGCTGAGTACAGGATTAAGGATAGGATTCTTGGCAGCGTGGAGGAACAGAGGGATCTTGGTGTGCAGATACATAGATCCCTTAAAATGGCCACCCAAGTGGACAGGGTTGTTAAGAAAGCATATGGTGTTTTGGCTTTCATTAACAGGGGGACTGAGTTTAAGAGTCGTGAGATCTTGTTGCAGCTCTATAAAACTTTGGTTAGACCGCACTTGGAATACTGCGTCCAGTTCTGGGCGCCCTATTATAGGAAAGATGTGGATGCTTTGGAGAGGGTTCAGAGGAGGTTTACCAGGATGCTGCCTGGACTGGAGGGCTTATCTTATGAAGAGAGGTTGACTGAGCTCGGTCTCTTTTCATTGGAGAAAAGGAGGAGGAGAGGGGACCTAATTGAGGTATACAAGATAATGAGAGGCATAGATAGAGTCGATAGCCAGAGACTATTTCCCAGGGCAGAAATGGCTAGCACGAGGGGTCATAGTTTTAAGCTGGTTGGTGGAAAGTATCGAGGGGATGTCAGAGGCAGGTTCTTTACGCAGAGAGTTGTGAGAGCATGGAATGCGTTGCCAGCAGCAGTTGTGGAAGCAAGGTCATTGGGGTCATTTAAGAGACTGCTGGACATGCATATGGTCACAGAAATTTGAGGGTGCATCCATGAGGATCAATGGTCGGCACAACATTGTGGGCTGAAGGGCCTGTTCTGTGCTGTACTGTTCTATGTTCTATGTTCTATAATTAACCTGTTATTGTCTTTACAAACCTTAGTGAATTGACTACATATTTGCTCCTCAATTGTCAGCTGACTGTTCGGGGGCCTATAACACACAACGCTGATACAGTTACTAATGTGTCTGGATTTTGAGAGCAGCATTGACGAAACATGACTTTTTGTTCAGTACGTTTACTGATGCCCAAAGACTTACAGTATTCTTCTGTGTGGCAACTTGCTGCATCAGGGAGCTGATCCAGTGTATTGCCTCTGCAGGAGATCTGTGGCATGTACAAACAAGACAAGCAGCAGCATGACTCTTTATACAATTACATTTTTTTTAAAAAGTGCTTCCTGAGCCACAGAATCTATGTTGAAAATAGAAATTAAAAGTTTTTGTTTCATTCAAAATAAGGTACAGCTGAAAGAAATAAAAATGGCATTAAGGGAGAGATGAAAGAAAAAAAAAATAACATTTCAAGAATACTCAACAGTTAAATTTTGACAGAATGATATGCCAAAGCTTGCTTAAAAATAAGGTTTAATTGCAAGAGAGTTGGTTTGGTAGTTATTAAGACCTATCGTGCTGTTTAAAAATTAATTTAACTGTTGAATCTGCAGCTCTAGCTTTTTTTAATCTCAGTGGATAAGTACAGTAACTTTGCTTAAATTTTAATGCCAAATTTATCAACAAGGTACTGATGGAGCAAAGTTTGTTGAAAAGATGGATAAATCGGACAGCAACTTCAGCATTGAACTATGTATGTATGGAGTCGGAAACTTGTCTGGAAGACTTGCACCATAACAACATTAGTTTCACCATTAGCTGTTAGCCTCACTATTACTACTGCATGATTTATACCACAGCCTTTTATGCATTGTTGCTGCAAAAAGTATGTTGTAGCTCTGCAAATTATTAACCTGTTTTGTTCACATATACAAATAGATGAAGAGGAGGAAGAAATAGAAGAAGATGTTCTTCCATTGGATATGCTGGATGATGATGACTTGGAATATATGCAAAGCATGGGACACAGGCCATTATTTCTCACCAGGGATCTTCATTCAAGGTAAGATTTGCTTAGTTTCCAAGTACTGCTGTATTGTAATGTCACGGTCCATTGGATGTTGATATGCACTAAACATCAAACCTCACTATTCCTGCAGTCACAACAGATGTCAAGATTTAATGAAAATTCTGTGAATTCCAGTTTGCCTCTGACTTATTGCCACTCTGGGTAAAAGCAAAGTACACCCGAGTTCATTCAGTAGCAATATAAATAAACAACTTTTTGTAACACACTTAATTTTAACAAGAACAGTAAAATAACAGGATTTCTAATTTATGCAACTTTACCCTTTTCAATATTTACACACACACACACACACACACACACACACACTACAAGAGGAGGGAAAAAAAAGTCAGAATACAGTTCTGAATCGCCATTCTAAACTCACAAAAGAGATGAGTTGGCTCTACAGTCTTTTGATTTTTCGATGACTTCTTGATGTTACTTGGACAGCAGTTGTCAGTTTTTAGTTCATTTGTTGCTTGGTTGAACCCAAGTTCTTTTCCTGTTGTGTTTAATATTCTTCATCTGAGTGACTCTGACTCTGACTCTGAAGGTAATTTTCCCTGTTCTTTTAACATAGAGTTGGAGAAGGCAGTTATTCAGATCCAGGAAACACAGATGTTGATGCTGCAAGCATCTGGACCTTATGTTTCACTCCCCTCAGAATGCGTGTTAAATTGCACTGTGGTCAATCAGAGGCCTGTTATCTATGCTGAGCTTTCCTGAGCCCAAAACAAATGGTACCAATTAAAAAGCCAATCAAAACACTGTATCTGGCATTGGTGCCCTGAATGGACATATGTGGCTTTTTATCCCCAAAAGTAGCATTATTGCATGTGCATTAGTTAGCTCCAGTTGTTTTTCCAAAGCTGCCAGTAGCAACCTATACATTGTCCCTTGAAAAGCAGTGACCTTTCTTCACATTTTCAGCCCTCATAGTCCAAAACACAAAAATGTGAAAATATTTTGTCTATTCTCCACAAATGCTGATGTCTTTTTGATGTAATTATTTGTCATATTTCAGTGAACCGATCCATGCGAAAAAACGAAAGAATGAAAATAAGGTGGAAAAATATGAGAAGGTGCCAAGACATTTACAGATGGAACCTGAAAAAGAGCTTATCCACCTATTGCCTATCAAAGACAAAAGGGGTATAATTCCTCAATCAGTAGAGAAGCCAAGTAAGAAAATACTATGTTTATTTCTGCTCCTAGATAGTGCAAAACAGGCTAAATAAAATTATCTCTGGTAGATATAATACCCATGTAACTCTTGATTCCTAAATGAGTTACCATAAGTAATCCTTTCCCAAAGGAATTAAATTCATGTTGTATTATGCAGTTTAGCTGAAACATTGCAGTAGACTTCAAATTAATGCAAATAAGTAGTCTCTCTTAAGATGTAACAGGACATTGTATTTTTTGATAATAAGCAACTTCTGGTAAACAGCCTTTAAGGGCTACAAGATGGGTTAGCAATTGAAGCATGCTTTATTAGTGATTTGGTTTTTATTTTAATTGGATTTGTGTTAATGAAGTGTTGCAGTTTACGGGCTCAACAAATATTTATCACAAGATAAAAGTTGCTGACTTTCCCAAATGCCTTTATAATTTCAGTACTTGTATTGCAATCATATCAGTACGTACTTTTTAATATACTCAACTGCTGTGCCTACTGCATCGTTGTTACTAACTGTTAATATACTTTCTCTAGTCCTAATGGATGAACAAGAAGAAGAAATGACTGAGGAAAATCTGCAGCCAGAAGAAAGTAAGGAAATAATTTTAGTACATATTAAAAAAGTTTGGTATATGTAAAATATCACATTTGAACTTCACACATGTGAAATGTGCATCACATTGGCAATTGTTTAACTTGTACCATATTCTTAAATAGCAAGAGATTACTGTGAAGATTTGTCACAATGCAAACATCAGCTCATTTTTATATTACATATATTAGTCAAGCGTTTCTACTTTGTGAGCAATTGGCAATCTGGGCCTAAATTATTGTCAAAAATATGATTGGTTATTAGTGTTCCCCTCAAACGAATGTGCAGATGAGCAAAATGTGCTCTTCCAAGTACCAGTGTATTAGGCAGCATTTTAGAACATGCTTTAATTGGGCACATTTTGTGTGAAAGAATATCCCCAGCCATATTTTGAATTGATTTTGATTTGATTTATTTTTGTCACATGTATCGAAATAGTGAAAAGTATTGTTTTGTGTGCTATCGAGACAAATCAAACCTCACATAATTACATCAAGGTAAAAGAACAGAATGCAGAATGTAGTGATACAGTTACAGAGAAGGTTTACAGAATGATCAACTTGAATATATGAGAGGTCTGTTCATAAATCTGATAACAGCAGGGAAGAAGCTGTTCATAAATCTGTTGGTAAATTTGTATTTAGGAGCTGCAGTATGATGCAGTTTTACTAATACAGATTTATGGGTTTATTTAAAAAAAAAACATTTTTAACCTGTGTGTACTCCACCATCTGAGTGACCATAGAGTTATACAGCAAAGAGTCCGACTCTTTCGCACTGACCAGATATCCTGAACAGATCTAGCCCACTTTGCCAGCATTTGGCCCAAATCCCTCTGAAACCCTTCTTATTCATGTACTCATCCAGATGCCTTTTAAATGTTGTAATTGTACCTGCCTGCTCCACCACCTTTGGCAGCTCATTCTTTACATGCAATACTCTCTACGTGAAAAGGTTGCCCCTCGGGTCCTTTTGAAATCTTTTCCCCTCTCAACTTAAATAAGCAAAGCCAGTCAGAACTGCTTGCTTACTAGTTATGCTTAAGTACAGTATTCTGTTTCTAAGTATTTTAAAAATAAAAGTTTAATTTTCAAGGTAGCTATTAGCGATCTTGTACCAAACATACTGCTTAATTTTAAGCAGTACTTCACGGGCCTGCAGACTTGTACAATTTTTGCTGAATTGCACTTGAAATAACAATGCAACCTAGTGACAATTCCAGATCCAAACACTGAAAGAGAGAAGATTACATCTTGTATATTATGAAATATTTCACATGTAATTAATTTTAAAATGTGTTATTTTGTTGGCAGGCGCAGCAACCTTTCTTGCAGACAGATCTATCCCCTAACAGTAACATGCGAAATGACTTGTTAAGCTTCTGTTTGGTAATATCAGTTGATAAATGGTGGCATGAGGCCTCCTAATTTTTAACAATATACAAAATCTTTGAACTTCATGAAACCAGCATTTCAAGCAGCTTTTCAGTTTGTTTTGTTGTATGAAGTTGCCAAAGTAGAGCTTCTTGAAAGGAGAAAGTGCCTACACAATTGTGGTTATTTTAAATGTTTGTAAGAAATGTACACAAATTTCCTTGTAATCAAGGTTGTGATTGTCAATAATATGCTTAGATTATGGATCCAAGTGGTTCTCTTTCATTTCCAAAAGGTAGGTTTGATTCCTGCTCAAGATTGACTATTGAAAATTATTTCTTGTTGCAAATCTTGAATAAAATAAAAGACAGTTCCAAAGAAAAATCTGAGCAAATTTAAATTCGTTATCTTAATATATTTTATGACAATATTAAAGAATTTGCTGATTACTTGCTTGGAAAGATTACCATAGATTTTTTTTAAATCATGCAGGAGAAGAAATGTTTTCTTTAAAGGAGCCTCATCAAAAGTTGACCATGGAAGAGTTGCTACTGATGAGGAGACAGACGTTACAAGAGAAGAAGATCCACATAGCTACTTTGGCATCATCCATCTTGACTGAACCAGACAACAATGTAAGAACTTAGATTGGTGTAGAAAAATATCTTAAACTGCACCAGATAAGATTTAAATTTAAAATTAGATTAATTGTCACATGTATGTAAAAACAGTGAAGTGTTTTTTCACGTGTTACATGCAATGTGTCGATATGCTCCGCCATCTTGAAACAATGAATATAATGCAAGATCTTACTAAAATAGAGTTTGTCTTCCTCTCTTCTTGTTCCTCCTCTGCTGCTTTTCTAGTTACTTTTTGACATCAGCCAGAGTCTCTGAAACAATCTTCTGGGACTCTGTAATGGACTATGCTGCTGCCACTCCTGCGACCTCTGCATCTAAGCTAGAGCTATGGGCCTGGGGTGCACGGGTTCCGTACCTCCTTTTCCCAAAATGATGCTGTTCCCGACGCTGCCACCGGTCCAATGTCCTTCCCTTCCACTGATATCTCTGCTCCTTCAGTTGCCGGGTCCTAGCAGCAGACTGGAACCTGAGCTCAACCTAGGGGAGTCACCCTGGGACATGCTGTTCACTTGCTGGGAGAGCCCACACAGGGTGGATCTGTATCCAGCTTGTCCTGGAGTTGCTGTAGTAATAATTGTGTCTGAGAAACTGAAGGACTGGAGTATTTTGGGTAGCCTCAGTGTAACTCAGTTTCTATAAATTTAAGTAATTATTGATTTGACTTTAGTACTTTTGATGGCTTTGTAAAGTGGATTGAATTTGCTCTGCCGTGATCCTCTGCAAGAATTTACTGGCATTTAGGACAATGAGCCCAATGGAAGTGGTGTTACAAAATTAGGTATTTTTTGTTATTCATGCAGAACACCTTAGCAGCAAGCCTCTCATTGCACAGGCTAACTAACTTGTATGTATAAATGTCACAATTTTCACTTTTTCTTTGAAACTGCATCAGTTATTTGAAAGCTAATCAAAAATGGAATTAATTAAATATATTTCAAAGATTTAAATACATTTTAGTACGTTTCAGTTCTTAGCCTCATGTAAAATTTGCTCTGTCAACTTGAAGACCTTCTAAGTAGAGGTTAAAGTTATACGTAGAGATCAGGGCCAGGCTCAAGAAAAAAGTTAATTGTTTGTATAGCAACACGTATAGAACCTTCTATTTATCACGTCTTTCTGTTCTCGACTGCAAATGGAAACATCAGAGTGCATTTAGTGCCTGCTCGCTTGGCATGTTTAATCATAATAGCTGTCGCTGTACCACACTTGCAACCTCATCTCACTTCCATCATTTCTGTGTGGTTTGTGACGATAGTAGGATTGGTGACATAGTGGCAACAGCCTTCATCATCTCAGTGGTGATCCTGTTCATTCAAGCTGCTGATCCTGATTATTTGGCAGTCCAGAGCAGGGCTTTCTTCCAGATGGCCTTAATCTTAAGGGAAGGCCCACTACAGCCCAGTTAAGGATGACATATGATATGGCAGGCCTTTGTTAAGAGGTGTCACCAAGCTCTTGCTAATTCCGCAACAACGTTCATCTTTTTCTTGTCGTCTTGCTTCTCCTCTGCTGCTCCTCCAGTCATTGCTTGACATCAGCCAGAGTCTCTGATTAGAAATCTGTCATCTCTATCAAATTCTTCTGTCCGCTCCTATAAAAACCCTTTATAATTTTAAAGACCTCTGTGAGGTTAGCCTTCAGCCTTCTCCTTTCTAGACCAGAAGAGCCCCAGCCTGGTCAAGCTTGGATTCTTTCCTGAAATGTATAATCTCTCAGTTCCAATATCGTTCCAAGAACTTTACTCTGACCTTTCTCCAGTTCCCCCATCTCATTTCTGTGATATGAATGTCAGAACTCTTCCTAGAGCTCAAAGTGGTAGTGCACCCAAGGCTGTTTACATGCTGAGGATAAATTCTTTGTTTTCATTCACGACTCGGCCACCATTTATTCCTCATCCCTCGTTGTCCTGTAGAAGATGGCATGTGAGCTGCATTGTTGGAACACTGGAGCCTTTGGGGTGTAGGGATGTACACAGTGCTTTTAGGAACAAATTCCTGCATTTTGATCAGTAACAGTGAAGGAATGATGTTATAGTTCCAAGCCAGGAGAGAGTGCACCTTGGAGGGTTACATGCAAGTGGTGGTGTTCCCATGCATGTACTACCTTCCGGATGGTGGACGGAATGAATTTGGAAGGTGCTATTAAAGGAGCCTCGGGGAGTTACTGTAGTACATCTTGTAGATGGTACACATTGCTGCCATTATATGTCAACAGCAAGGGGAAATTGTTAAAGATGGTGGGTGGGGTGCCATTTAAGTGGGCTGTTTTGTCTTGAATGATGCCAAGCTTTGAGTCTTGTTGGAGCTGTACCTATCCAGGCAATTGAAGACAATTCCATTATTCTCCTGACTTGTGCCTTACAGACGGTAGATATGTATGGGGTGTCAGAAAGTGAGTTATCTGTTGCGGAACAGGACGGCACAGTAGATCAGTGGTTAGCACTGCTGCCTCACAGTGCTAGGGATCTGGGTTCAATTCCGGCCCTGGGTGACTGCATGGAGTTTGCACATTCTCCTAGGGTCTGCGTGGGTTTCCTCTGGGTGCTCCAGTTTCCTCCCACAGTCCAAAGACATGCAAGTTGGGTGGATTAGCCATGGAAAATAAAGGGATAGGGTAGGGTGATGAGTCTGCGTGAGATGCTCTTTGGAGAGTCAGTGTGAACCTGTTGGGCCAAATGGTCTGTTTCCACACTGTAGGGATTCTATTTGGGGGCTTGTGTTTGGGGCGGCACGGTGGCTCAGTGGTTAGCACTGCAGTCTCACAGCACCAGGGACCCAGGTTCGATTCCAGCCTCAGGCAACTGTCTGTTTGGAGTTTGCACATTCTCCCCATGTCTGCATGGGTTTCCTCCGGGTGCTCCGGTTTCCTCCCCCAGCCCAAAGATGTGCAGGCTAGGTGGATTGGCCTTGCTAAATTGCCCGTAGTCTTCTGGGGGGTGTGGGTTATAGGGGGATGGGTCTGGGTGGGACGCTCCAAAGGGCAGTGTGGACTTGTTGGGCCAAAGGGCCTGTTTCCACACTTTAGGGAATCTGATCTAATCTAATCTAATTCCAGGCCTATAGTCTGCTTTTATCGCTTAGAATTTATATGTCTGGCCCAGTACAATTTCTGATCAGTGATTAGCAAGTATATTGATAATGAGGTTTCAGTGTTAGTCACGCCTTTGAACCTTAAAGAGCAGTGCATATGTTCTGTCTTGTTGGAAATGGTCATTGCCTGAGACAAATGTTATTCATGGCCATATCACTAAAAGTAGCAACTTGGATTAATGTATAAAATATTTATTTTTTAATGTATATTATATACATATTTTATATGTGTGGGTGTACCCTTAAATTTATTTGCACTTTTTAGGCATTTATTTTCAAATATTATTCTTTTTACTAAAACCTGCCAACTCTCAGTTAGCTATGCAAAAGGTAATTTGCTAATTATGCATGGATGTTAATATATGTATTTCTGCTTTTTGATGCAGTTCTTCTCTCTTCACTGCACTCATGAATTTGATGTCCTCCATTAATGTTCAAATTGTACCTCAGATTCCCTGGTCCAAATCCCCCCTGTAAGTACTGAGTATCAGTGGTCCCAACACTGATTCAGAACATCACTTCTCACCCATTGCCAATCTGAGTAACTACCATTTAACTCCTACTCTCTCTCGTCCTGTTTTGTAGCCAGATTGTTATGGCTTTAGCCCCCATCTCCTCGTGCTGTGACATTTAATCATGATTTCACTCTGCGGAACCATAATCATAAGCTTAGGGTATTTTAAATATCTTGTGTCTGCTACGTTGCCTTCAACAGTCCTTTCATTACTTAAAGAATTCAATAAGGTTGTTTAAGCTTGAGCTGATTATACTTGTTATAGTCCAAGTTTCTAACTATCTCTCTGTTATTTTCCTGAGTAAGAATTTCATTATTTTTCATACAACTGACATTGACCTAATTGATTTGTAGCTCTTCCCTTTTCATTTATAGTGTCACATTAACTGTGCAGGAAACTCGTATGATCATCAAAGTCTACAACACAGAGAAAGGTCCTTTTGCCCTTTGAATCATCACGGGTCAAAAATAACCACCTAACGTTCTAATCCCATTTACTAGCCTGTAGCCTTGCATGACTTGACCTTATAAATGTACATTTAAGTGCTGCTGAGTTGTTATAAAGATTTCTGCCTCTACCACCCTTATAGGCGGTGAGTTCCAGATTCCCATCACATTCTGGATGAAAAAAATCTTTATCCCCTCTAAACCTCTTGCCCTTTACCTTAAATCTGTGCCCCCGATCATTGACCCCTCCACCAAGGGGAAAATTTCCTTCCTGTTTATATCGCACTTTTGTTCATCTCAATTATGCCCCCCCCCCCCCCAATTCAGTCTCCTCTGCTCCAAGGAAAACAAGCCAGTCTATCCAGTATCTCTTCATAATCAAAACCCATTAGCCCAGGCAACATCCTCTTTAAACCCCATTGTACATCACTGTTGTAATGTAGATTATAGAACTGCGTACACAGCTGTAGCTGTGGCCTAAGCAACATTTTCTGCAGTTCTAACAGAACCTCTTTGCTGTTGACTATATTAGCCAAGGCATAGAGCTTAAATATCCCGTATGCCTGTTTGACGATTTTATCCACCTGCCCTGCTACCTTAAGGGATTGGTGGATGTGCACATCTAGATCCCTCTGCTCCTCAGTTCTTCCCGGGGTCCTACTGTTAATCATGTATTTGCGTGCTTTGTTTGGCCTGCCCAAGGGCATCACTTCTCACTTATCCGAAATGAATTCCATTGAATTGCATTTACCACTGATCAGCCTATCTGACCAGCCCATTTATATCCTCCTGTGACCTAAGGCTACCTTTGTCATAGTTTACCACCTCCCAAATTTTTGTATCATCTGTGAACTTCCTGATCAACCCTTGTACGTTTCAAATCTAAATCATTTATATATACCACAAATAGCAAGGGTCCCAACACTGATCCCTTAAAAAAAAACCCACTGGTTACAGGCCAGTTACAAAAACACACCTCAGCGGTTACTTTTGCAGGTTCCTGCCATTTGGACAATTCTGAATCCAAATAGCCAAATTTCCTTGGATCCCTTGGACTCATACCATTGCTATCGTTCTCCCATGTGGGACCTTATTAAAAGCCTTGCTGAAGTCAAGTAGATTGCATAAAAATGCATTGCCTTCATCTATGCACCTGTTCACCTCTTTGAAAAATTCATTCAAGTTGGTCAGGCTTCACCTATCCTTAATAAAGCCTTTTGACTGTTCTTCATTTATCTCTGCCTTTCCAAGTGCACATTAATTCTGTCCCTCAGAATTGCTTCGATTAGTTTTCTACCACTTTTACTAAACAGTTTCCTGGTTTATCCCCGTCTCCCTTCTTGAATAACAGCACCACGCTCTCTGTCCTCCAGTCCTCTGGCACCTACCTTGTGCCAGAGAGGAATTGAACGTTATTGCCACTGCCTGCCTATTTCCTCCTGTGACAATATTTTGGCTTTAATAGGTTTGTTTTGACCTCTTTCTTTTTGAAGAGAGGTTTTGAACTATTGTTGGTGAGCTGTCTGTTCAAAGCCAATAAAGTATATACCTTGAGGCCTAGGGTTTTTATAAAGTTAGAACAATATAAGCAGCATGAATGGAAGGAGTAAGGTTCCCACAGAACCAGGGTTTTTAGTTTAGCTTTCAGCAGTTGTTGGGGTTTTGAAGTTGGCTGTGGAAGTTTGCTCTCTTGCTCGCTCTCTCTCTCTCTTGCTCTCTTTCTATCTCTTTTTCTCTGTCTCTCACTCTCGCTCTCTCTACCAGAATTTTCTCTCTGTGGCAGCTAAAAGCTTGGGTTCCCTTGCTGCTGCTAGAATCACATGTAAGATGTTCTGTTGTACTGACTTGGACTTTGCCTTTGCCAAGGGTGTGTTTGTTACTATTTTGAACATATCTGTTTAGCTGTTAAATAATCTATTATTAATTTTTACTTTATTAGAAAACTTATACCAGTTCTTATTTCTTTTGTGTTTTAACTGCAGGTAAGAGTAAAGTGAGCTTTTTGCTAAAAGCTGTCAAGTGTGACTAGTTGATTCATATCTGGAACACTACCCTACACTTGCCTTTTAAATAAGATAGAAGTTAGGGTCTAAGCAATCTCCTTGATATATTTGCAGGGGCTTTGGTCTGGTCCATAACACTTTCTTCAAGTCTACTTGTACTATTCCTTCTTCTCATGATTATTATACATATTTGTAAGAATGCCTTTGCTAGTTCTCCTGTAACTGAAATATGTGCTTGTTGTCCGTTGTGATTTTATTAAATTCTGTACCTTTTCTGAGTTTTCTTTGTAACTTTTAAAAGTATGTGTATCTTGGAGCAATGTTTAATTTGAGAGATAAATCACAAATTAATCTAAAGACATTTTTCTATTCACAGATAAAAAAACTGAAGGAACTGCGTTCAATGCTCATGGAAAGAGATCCAAATGTTGCAGTAACAGTACAAAAACTGGTGATGGTATCTTTGTCGGAGGTCTTTAAAGACATCACGCCATGCTACAGAATACGGCCTCTCACCGAAGCAGAGAAAGCTACAAAGGTACTGCTAAATTTGGATTAAAAGTTCCAAATAGTGCAACATTATACAATTTACTTTGTTGTGATGGCTGCGCTGCTATAAATTAGCAGATATTGATTTATTCAATTAATTAATCGTGTATATAGAATTGTCATGTAGTTTGTATCATGTGTGTCTGAATATCAATGTATCATGCATGCTCGGTGTTGTGTTGTAATTGAATCTCATTTGCCAGAATTTCATTCCTGTTTAAAAAAAAGAACCAATTGGTGTAAACTAAACAAAGCTATGCCCCATAATATAACTTACACAAGTAGAACGTTCACTAATGGACAAACAGCAAGCAGAAAGAAACACTTTTTTTCCCAATGAAGATTAGCAAATCATTATCAATATAAAACTGAAAAGTTGGAGAGAGTAAACCACTGATGTGACTTAGGCATTTAAGAAGTTTTTTCAGCAACCATTTCGTTTTGTTACTTTTTAGCATTATTTTTTAAGTTAAGGCAGGTGTTGCAATGTGCAAAAATATTTCAGAAGTTTAAACATGTCACCCAAAAAACTTGATCTTTTTCAAAACCTGCCCAACATATTTGCTTCCTCAGAGGTTTTCTCTATCTCAGTTGATTTGTTTAAATTTTGCTCCTTTTTGGACATTTACTTCAGTCAGCCAGAGCCTTCCCTCCCAATGTTTTTAGGTCTATGCACATATGAAATTGTACATTTGAAATGCAGAATAGACTGAAAGGAAAAGCCGTTAATCATGGAAGCAGACCATTCGGCCCATAGAATTCACACTGACCCAAAGAGCACCCCACCCACACTCATCCTTGTAACTCTGCATTTCCCACAGCTAATCCACCTATCCTGCACCTCCCTAGATACTACGGGCAATTTAGCATGGCCAATCTCCTTACTTATGCATCCTTGGACTGTGGGAAGAAACTAGAGCACCTGGAGGAAACAAACGCAAGCATGGGGAAAATGTACAAACTCCACTCAGACAATAGCCAGAGACTGGAATTGAAGCCATGTTAACCACTGAGCACATTGCTGTCCTAATACCCAATTTAGCAAATTAAACAGAAAGTGATTAAGTTAAAATATAGCTAAAAGATGATTTGTGTGCTTCAGGTTAAATATGTGCTTTTTTTTCATAAATGACTGTAGTAGGTGTTCAGGCCTTTACTTCTGTCACTTGCTTGTACAGTTGTTTAAAATACCTGAAAAGAGCAGGAGTGGGCAATTCAGCCCCTCAAGCCTGCTCTGCTGTTTAATGCAATCATGATGATCTCATCTCAACCTCAACTCCACTTTGCCCGCTCCCATTGCCCTTTAATTTGTTGTTATTAAAAATCTATCTGTTCCTTAAACTTATTCCCTATCCCGGTGACCACAGATTCAACAGACTTTAATTCCTTTTAGAAAGGTAATTCTTCTTGCTGTCTGCTTTAAATTTGCCACCCTTAAGCCTAAAGCTGTTAGCTCTTGTTTAAAATGTATCCAGCTGACTTTAATGCTGGAGCTAGTGTGAGAGGGATAGGCATCTTTTCAAAGCAAATATGGAAAACCTGCCTGGCGTAAAATACAGTGTTAATGACTTAGGCCAGGAGACTTTAGGCTTCTCTTTGCCTGTGTTTGTGCAAATACACCCGTACTCCATGCTTGGGAATTTCAGGTTTGAAGTCAGACATAATCCTGCACCTGGGTTTCCCTGTTTATGTTATTAATATTTATAATTTGTTTTCTCATGCCCTAATTAATTCTTCTAGATACACTTCTGATCAGTATTCTATGAATAATGTTAATGGGGAGTTTATGCTTTATTCCATTTGGTGACATTCTTTTGTGAAGTTTTGCCGTATGTAAATTTAGAACCTAATTTTTTTTTATTTTCATGTCATAGCTCTAGCTGTAAAGTTCTTTAAACCCTTTGACTTCATGTTCATATTTGAGCAAATCATACTTGATACTTTGGCAAATGTACGAAATGATGCTTGTAACATCGATTTGATACTACATAAACTTTTACAAAGATTTAGAAATTTAATGAAATGCTATCAACAGCTTATTTAAGTATTTGGTTCCTAATTTAAGGGTTTCAAAATACTGCGCTGGTGGTGTTTGTGAAACAATGAATTTGCTCTTTCGCCATCTAGTGCTGCAATATTTGTAGTGAATGTAGACACTATGCAGCAATCACTAGAACCTTTTCTAGATTCGAATTGACTGTTTAGCATGTAGTTTTTTGTGAGACCAGCAAAAACTAATCTGGAGAAATGCTCTACAGTGTGAAATTGATTAACTGTATTGAAAGCTATGAATTAAATTTGCATAAATCTGATTGTAACTGCATGTATTCTACAGATATAAAATTCTTCCTGAACTCTAATTGAAATCTCTTCCAGGAAATTCAGGAACATTTCATAATACCTTGGTGTAGGCTTTTGATGGACTTTTTGTTTCAGTGGTATTTAAATTTGTAATGTCTGGGAAGCCACGTATATTAGTATAATATAATTAATATAATTGAATAAGAACAAAAAAAAGCTTGAAATATCAGCCGCATCATTAGCAGCTGTTTTTTTTCAGATGCTGATCAATGTGTTATTTATGTCTAGCATTTAGATATTTTATTATCAACATTCAGAGATGTTATAGACATCTCTGGAGCAGGTGGGACTTGAATTCTGCACTCCCAGTATAGAGGGCTACCACTGTACCTCTTTTATTCGTTTATGGTGTCAGGATGTCACTAGCTGGGCTAACATTATTGCCCATCCTTAATTGCCACTTGAACATGGTCAATTTAGAGGACAGCTGAGAATGACCCCCATTGCTGTGGGTCTGGAACCACACGCAGTCAGACCAGGAAAGGATTCCCTTCCCATTATTTCTCCAACAATGTCATATGACACTGACCTTAAAATTAAATACTTGAATTCAAAGTAGTCTGATTTTGTTATGTTGTTGCAGAGGCATTCATGTTCTTCAAGACACTAGAAAGAACTTACTGTTTGTTTTTCAAAACAGTGTCATAGGATCCTTTAGCTCTACCTGAGAGGGTAGACAGGATCTCCGTTCACTGCCCTTCCAAATGACAGTAACTGCACTCCTTTGGTATTGCAGTGGAATTCAGGCTTTGATTTTTGTACTCATTCATTTGGAAGCTTGAAAGGTAACTAGCAGGTGATCGTGTTCCAATATGCCTGCTGACTAAGTCCTTCTAGTAGAAGTAGGGGGTCAGAAAGCGCTCTCAAAGAGAAGCGACTACAAAGCAACCTCATTTGGTGAGCATAATCATGATGTCTTTGGCTTGATTAATTCTGGAATGAAACTTACAAACACTGTTTTGCTCAAATGATATTAGAAGCCTGAAACTCCTCCACCTTCTCTGAATGCTAGGTCAATTAAAATTGTGAAAATGGAGATCAATGCACCTTTTGTTAGGAAAAGGTGAAGGTACGGATCTATTTGAATGAAGTGTATTGTACAATATCAACAACCTGAATCGCATATTTTTGCTTACATTCCAATGTGAAGGATGTAGATTTTTACACTCTTGTTGGACTGTGATTTTCGGCTTTTTTATTATAGTAGCTGGGAGGCTCGTTTATTAATTTGAAACCAGTAGCTTGGGCGCAGTTACTGCCAATTTGAGTAAGCTTAATGCTGTAAGCACAAGAAAGGCTCAGAGAGTTCATGTATTACAGTCGGTTGAGAATTGGAAGATCTGACAAACTTGCAGTTGGCTGTTAAACTAATGGCAGTAGTAATTATGGAGGTTGTATTTCATCCTTTGATATTGAAGAGTTTGCTGTCCTTGTGTAGGGAAAGCATCCTAGAAAGGTATGTGGAGTTGAAGATCACTGCCAACTAAAACGTATTGCACCATGTGAGATTACCACCTACAGGGTCATGTTGTCACACAGGTCCCTTACATATGATTGTAAATGAGGAAGCTCACAGATATCAGTGGAAAAGTTCACTTGTTTGTTTCTTGTTAGATTGACGTCATGCTTAATGGCTCCTGAGTTGGGTTTCTAGTGTTATTGTTTCAAGCACAAAACTATGAACACTTTGTACGTTCCATTTTTTAGAACTAAATGCTGTTAAGTTGTGGTTGACATGAAACATTGAACAATTGTTCAGATCTTCACCTATGGTCCTATGTATGGATAACCTGCCTTTAGAACACGAGGTATAAACAAGAGCAGACCATATAGCACATGGAGCCTGTGCTGCCATTCAGTCTGACAATGGCTGACCTTGGGCTTCAACTCCAATCAAACATTTATTGGAACGGCATTGTGTTGCTCAGAGAAGATCGTAGACTAGATAGTGCTTGGAGTAGGTCTCAGTTGTGCAGTTGAGATGCTTCTAAGAACAGTATATAATATTCAGCAAATCACCTGTTAAGGAAAGACAATTTGAACAGTTTGCCAGAGTTGCACAATGTGATGCAGTGGCATTTCAACTGTGAATGAAGTGAGCTGACTGTCAAAACAGTTTGCATTAAGTGCACTAATCTTGATCCTAGCAAGTGATCTAATAAACAACATTGCCTAAAATACTCAAATAATTACACTACTGCATTGACAGCTCTGAAGAACATTCTAGTGAATTGGCATTACTATGCAAATTCTTTCAGAGAATATGTTTGACAACAGTTGAAGTTATGCATTTTGCCAAGGTCAAGATTAATAAACTGAAGTCTCAGTATCTTGGGTAATGCATTTGTTGGAGAAAAGAAAATTTGGCTGTTTTAAACAATGATATTGACGTTGCTGCAATCCTTCAATTTATTTAACTGCTATGTGATAATGCGGACAGCAGATTTCCGGAAGAGGAGTTGTTGAAATGGCATGCATTGATTAGGCTACAATTGATTATAAATTTGGAAAAGAAAGATTTGTATAACTGATATTGAAATATTTCATTTTTAGACCAAACTTTGAAAGAAATGTGACCCCAAAGATATTTGAACAATGTTCTGATTTCAAATATATAGTTGTGGAAGAAATCAGGATGAGTTCAATTCAGACATTCAGTGATTTGGTGGGCACTGTCCTATCGTATTTTCAGTGAATACCTATTCTTCTGGACATTTGTGTAACATTTCAGGCATCAAGTCCTGACAATCAGTGTAGATTTAGCCTAATGTACTCGATTAAGTCCAAATCTAGAAATAGATTGAAATAGATCACTTTAACGAGTAGTACGTTTCATCCGGTCTAAGTATCAAGTTGGATGTGGTCATCAATCATTTGCTGACAAATAAAAGTAGATGTAAAAAACCTGCCAACAAAGGAGTGCAGAAATTACTGTTGTCCTATTTTGGTTGTGTGATGTACATGGCATAAGCAGCATCACCTCTGAATGGGTCCCCAGACTTTGGAGCTGAACAGACAATTTTGTTTGCTTCTGCAGATTGAATACTTGGAACTGTAAACTAATGTAAATGCACACATGAATAAACAAATTGCCAAAATATTTCTGTATGACTTCTGTTCAGTGGATGCTCTGGTTTGAATGTACCTCCAGGAGGCACCACAAAAAATTAGAGGAAACATTGGGTGCAAAGTTCAGCCCTGATCAGGATTGCTCATATTCATGGCATCAACAACTATTAAGATGCAGTTTGATATCTCTATAACCAGTTAACAGCTGAATACTGATAAAGGTGTGTTTCAGAAAAGTTTTCTACCGGAATAAATGAAGGTCAGGCATTGCAAATATGCTATCCCTGACTTACTGAAGAGGGTGTCTGTTAGCTCAGTTGGCTGGGTGAGTTTGCAATGCAGAGTGGTGCCAACAAAGCGGGCTTAATTCCTGTGCTGGCTGAGGTTATTGTGAAGGACTCTCCTTCTCAAGCCCTCCCCTCACCTGAGGCATGGTGACCCTCCAATTAAGCCACCACTCGCGGTCTCTCTCGAATAAGAAAGCAGTCCTTTGATCTTTTGAGGACTGTGGCAGTTTTACCCATAGATTACACTTGTGACTGTCTAATGGGCCGTATGACCTTAAACTGGCTTGGAAGGATTCATCATGTTATCTTCATTTTGATACTTTGACAGTCATAGAGTGTTTGTTATAAATAATTTTGAATGTAACATTGTAAAGTGTCAAACTACAAGGAAAAAAATTAAATAATTTCCCCTCATTATTTGATTGCCAACCCTTCAGATACAGTCCTCAACAATTGTCCTTGAATTGATCTGGAGAGATTCTGTTGAGTTCCTTCTACCGTACCAGTGGAGATTATCTTGTTTCACTGCGTTTATCTGTGATTTCAGCAATATTGCAGCAGTTAAAATCAGTCGGATAGATGTAAATAACACTGGAGTGCAGGGGGAAAGAAATTGCAATTTATAAAAATGTATCTTTTATTTTTAGGTCAAAAAAGAAACTCAGCGTCTGAGAGAATTTGAAGAAGGATTAGTATGTCAGTACAAATTTTACCTGGGAAATCTTGAACAGACTGTTAAAGGTATTTAATGCTTACAACACCGCAATCTGTATTTCTTCAGGAAAGTGCCTAAATATTAATTATAGTTGTGGCAAGGAGCACCAGCCATGGCTCAGTTGATGACATACACAGCTCTGAAATTCAAAGTTCCTGTTTCAAGGCTCCGTCTGCCTGCTAAGCTGGATGGAAAAGAATCCCATGGCACTGTTTCAAAACAGCAGGGGAAAGTTTGCTGAGCATAAATTAGCTGCCATGTTTCCTAGATTACCACAGTATCTTCAGAAAGTACTTCGTCGTCACTGAAATGCTTTGCAGTGTCTGGTTGTCATTGAAAGTACTGTATAAGTGCAAATCTTTCTCTTCTTTCAGAGATAGCTGACAATGTTTTGTATATTGACAGAAAAATAACATGCCTAGCTGTACTTTCAGACTGACCAGACCAGAATCTTATATGGATCAAAAGGAATATGTACATCATGTTTAATCAAACTGAAACTGAATGAGTTGCCATACTTACAATTAGTCCGGTACATCATTAGTTAATTCTTTCTCAGCTGAAGGACCCCTTTTCAAATTGTAGAGCTCTATCTGTAGAGAGTGTTTTAAGAATGCTTTTAAGGTTCAAAGCAAGTTGCTATTCCATAAATAGATTGGTTTCCTTCCTTCCAGTTCTTCAAACTCTGTCAAGCACAGCTGAGTCTCAGGAATATTGTGGATATGTGCAAACTCAGCCCAGTTTCTCTGTTATTAGTTCGAGAAAGGTACATTATTGCAGCATAGGTCTGGCTTAAATCGATACTAATAGCTTAACAGCAAAGAGTTTTGCACCTTTACCCCTCCACCCAAAATATATTGAAGACTCTGTTGAAAAATACAACAGCTGAGATACTCCACACTACAAAGGAAAGTGTGTGTTCAGGATTAGGCAACCTATCAGCTACTCGTAGGGGACTGTCACAATCGTCAATATATACATAAATTAATATATATAAAATAGCCAGCTTGCTGCCTTTACCTCCATCCCCTTGTATTTTTCTCTCACTCACTCTCCACCAGAGAGACTATTTTGTGGAAACACTGTATAAATTTTCAGTCCATGGATTCCAGTTTGAGAATTACTCCATTACGTGACATGGAAAATTGAACTTGATAACAGTGATAGAGATGAGCCTGCATTTCTTGGTTTTCAAAGTTTGAGTACTGATTTTAAGGCAAAGGTTTTATGTATTATGCAATAAACATTCAATCAAGGATTTGAAAATAATTCTCATCAGCTATAGAACATCAGTTCTGAATTCTGCACTTCTCATTAACCCATAAGAAAGAGGGAAAAGATACTGTAACAATAACTTGTACCACTGCTACGTCTTTTATAGAAAACAACTCTTGACCCTTTATATAGGAAAAAATGAATGCTGAGCATCTATTGGAGTGTTATATGACATGACCAAAGTGGCTGTCAAAACAGCTTACAATGCCTATGGAAAGAGGAGAGAACTTCCATTTTAAGCTAGTTCTTTTCAAGTCCAAAAGCACTTCACAACTGAAAGTAAAGATGTTGTTTTTGAGCAAATGATCTAAATAACAAATAGACTAATGTCCAGTTAATCTGATTTAGGGGTGTTTAGTTGCGGAATGAATGTTGACTCGAACTGTGGGAGCACTGCTCTTCAAATAGTGGCCTGAAATTGCGATTGATTCTTTTACATCCACCAATACAAGCAAGCAGGGTCCCAATGTCATCCAAAAGACAGCATCTTATTTAAATGCCTATTTAGTAGCTTTGTTGGGTTTGAAGCTTAGTTCTGTATTAAACAGGACTTTGTGGTTATGTGAGAGATAATAGGAACTGCAGATGCTGGAGAATCCGAGATAACAAGGTGTGGAGCTGGATGAACACAGCAGGCCAAACAGCATCTTAGGAGCAGGAAAGCTGACGTTTCGGGCTTGGACCCTTTTTCTGATGAAGGGTCGAGGCCCGAAATGTCAGCTTACCTGCTCCTAAGATGCTGCTTGGCCTGCTGTGTTCATCAAGCTTCACACCTTGTTATTTGTGGTTATGTGCTTTTGATTCAGGCTGAATCAGGAATGGGAAAAAGGGCAGAGCTAGAAGTGAAGATTTGGACTTCTAGGTGGCAATTATGAGCTCTTTGGTCCTCCTAATAGTAATGGGAGGAAATTCTGGAAATGCTGCAAATTTGTGACTTGCAGGCATTCTAACAAAGATGCTGCAGTTGGTGACTTTACCTGATTGATCTTAGGTAAGTGGAATCCAGATGAGATTTGATCAGTGAGTTGTGTAAGATGAGTACACAACTTGGGTGGCAAGTGTCCACACTTTAAAACACTTTGTGTTAACACATTAAACCTGTTGATTGGATGCAGTGAGTTGTACTTGCTGTTTTGCTATTCCAAAGTTGCACGTGTTTGACCAGCCTTGATAATTTTCCAGTGGCTGAGGATATTCCCTACAAAAGTAACACTGAATATCCACAAGAAAAAGGAGTTCATGTAAGTGAAAGTTCCAGCTGACATTTGTTCATGGGATGTGGGCATCGCGGGTTATGCCAATGTCTATTGTCTCCGTGACACTTGAGAGTTTCATATTTTGCTGTAGGTCTGGAGTCACGGGATGGAAATATTTAATTCCTAAATGACACAAGGAACATGATGTGCTTTTATGATAATTGACAGTGGTTGTTACATGGTTGCCATTAGGCTAGTTTTTAATTCCAGAATTACATTTTATTGAATTTCACTTCCCCATCTTCCGTGGTGGGATTCAAACCCGTGTCCCACAAAACATTAGCCCGGGGCACTGGATTACTAGTCCATTGACATTACTGTTATAAGAACCAAAAGAACTGTGGATACTGCATATCAGGAACCAAAACAAAGTTGCTGGAAAAGCTCAGCAGATCTGGCACCATCTGTGGAGGAGAAAACAAAGTTAACGTTTCGGGTCCAGTGACCCTTCCTCAGAAGCTCTGCTGAGCTTTTACAGCTACTTTGTTTTCGTTCCTGACGTTACTGTTATGCTTTCTCCTCCCTGCTATAACTATAAAATCCAGATCTCTAGCATTCCGAACTTGATTCAGTAAAGGCCTCTCTTTAATTGGCATGAGTGAGTTGACGACTTAACTGTTCAGTTACTGTTGGTAAAATGTGCTGTTTTTAGATTATATCTGAGAATAAACTTTGTATTGTGTGATATTAGTCACTGTCGTAGAATTGGAATAGAGTGAAGGGTAGCATTAATAAAGGAAGCCAGCTGAATATAGCCTTTATTGGCATTTAGCCATTTCTGAATTTAAATGTATTTTCTTTTTTCTACACCCAGATTGGAAGCAGATGAAGAAAAAGAAGAGTGATGTTGTTTCATTAAAGGCATACAAAGGCCTTGCAGAAGTGGCTGTAAAATGCCTTTGTGAACTATTAGTGGCTTTGCCTCATTTTAACTTCCACAACAACATTGCTGCGATAGTTGTACCACTTATGAATGATGCATCAAGAAAGGTATATCTCTACTGTAATATTTGTTGAAGTCATTTGATGCATAATGGTTAAAGTTAAAAATGTAAGCTGACATTGTCGTGAAGGTGAGTTTTCAGTGGGATTCTCAGCTCATTTGTTAGACCTTTAACAGAGAAGCATGGAGATGTGAGGAAAATGTCTTCCTGTGTTTCCACAGCTCTTCTGTTGAAATTACATGGGTAAAGAACCCACTGGAAGTTCAGTCTTTTTCTTAATGGTATGATGGAATGAACATCCCATTTTGACTTGTAAAATTCTGGGATGGGTTGTTTCATGTTTCTTTGAAATGATGTTTGACAGTGATATCTCTTCAGATTTCAGAAATGTGTTGTGGTGCTGTGGAAAGACTTTTTAAGCAGGACAAGATTGGCCAGGCCTCCCTCACTGCGGTCAAAATAATTTCTGGTCTTGTTAAAAGTAGAAACTACGAGGTCAAACCAGGGGTAAGTTCTAATGGGGTTAAGTAATTAGAAGACTTTGGTATCATTTTGTGTGCTGCATTCGTAATGTGTTCTGGATTGAAAGGACACAAACAGAAACATAGGTTTGAATTTTCCCAATTCTTTGACAGGTTCGCAGATACAGAAATAAGAATCTCTGTGAGCAAATATCCTATATATTTCTGCCATGGAAACTTCCCAAGATAGGACGGGGAAGTGCACCAGCTGGTTTTTCAACAGACACAAGTAGCCAAGTTCCAGTGTTAAGGCCTGAATGAAGGGCAATTTTGCAGCCTCAGCTGTTTTCCCAGAAGTAATGTTTGGCCCACCACTGTGTGATTGCCAGCTCGAAAGGAGAGGACCTCTGCTGCTGCTAGCTGGGTGGGGACATATTGAAGTTTATGGTACTGTGCCTCACCTGTGTTTCATGTACAAGTACCCCCAAATGCATTTGCGTCGCAGTTTTTCTCATTTAAAAATGCTCTGTTCTTTTGTTTAGTCATCTAAGATGAACAACTTCATATTTTCACATTATACTCCATTTGCCAACATTTTGCTCACTAACTCAATCATCAGTATCTTTGTAAGCTGTTTATATCGTCCTCGCAACTTGCCTTTCCATTTACTTGTTTTTGTCATCTGTGAAGTTTGCTGCAATACATTGGTTTCCTTTCTCCAAATCATAAAAAAAATTCATCATGCTGGGATTTGAACTCTTGTCATCATTAGCTTGGGTTTCTGGATTTCAAATGCAATGATGATACCACAACACTGTAGCCTTCCCCGAAGAACAGAAAACGTTCAGGCTATAAACACAAATATAAAATTTACTTCAGTATAAACAAAACCATTTTAAATCTTCAGGTTATAATTTAAAAATAAAGGTGAACTTTTGATTTGTCAGATCAAACTCCAGTTCATCCAAATGTACAGAGTGAGATGGATATAAAAGAGGTGTACATATAACATTAAATTGACAAATGCTGAAATTGACTTGACTGAAATCTTAATAATAGTCTTGACATTACCACTTCATATTTGCTGTATAATTACTGCTAGATGCAGTCCAAAGATTTATACTTTTAATGAAGTTCTTCCTTATACAGGTACATTCTGTTCCAGTCACACAAATGGTTCATAACCCTATTGTTGATTTGTCCAACCTTAACAAAAATGTGTAAATCCAAATTATATTTTGTAAGTTACTGCAAGACACTTATTAGGGGCCCGCAATGAGAGAATATTGTGGCTGCAGTACAGAAGCGTGCTTAATTTACTTGTTACTTGTGCATTTCTTTCATCTCTTCAAAAACAGCTGAAAGATCCTTCATTCAGACCCGTAGGCAAATTGGGCAACATGTTAGTGTCAGTGAGTTTAGTTGTATGATGGACCCCAGACTGTACAATACGCACTGCTAATTTTCAGGATGTTTCTTTAATTTTAAGATTGCATTTTAAATGCTTGAATTGCGAACTTTCAGGCCTACGTTACTTTGAGAATGTCAAGGGTATCGTGTTATGCTGTGCAGTCATTGGATTAGAATTATGCGGAGTAAATTACAGAACCATAAAATGGTTATAGCACAAAAGAGGTCATTGTGTCTATGCTGGCTGTTTGTAAAAACAACTCACCCAGTCCTACTCCCCCGTCTTTCCCCTGTGGTCCTGCATTTTTTCTTCCGCTAATTAACCATTCTTTTCTGAAAGTTCTTGGATCTGCCTGCTCCATGCAGTAAGGCACTGCATTTCTGATCCTAACCACTCACTGTGTTTTAAAAAAAAAGTATTTTGCCATGTCACTTGATCATCTGCTTTAATTTATGCTGGGATAATCTGAATATATTGTCTAATAAGTATTATGGGGTTGTTGCAGGCAAATTGAATTTGAAAGAATAAAAGTGACAACATCCAAGTTCTAAAGAGCTTAATTTAACAAGATGTTTTAGAGTGCTGGTAATGAAATATGTATGTATGCATTTATATTCACTACTTTGTTCAAATAATATCTGCATGACAGCATTAGAAGTTGCTTCATCTTGTCAGCTCAAGATGGAAAATTACTCAGTTACCATGGTTGCTCTCACTTTCATTTAAAATATCTGGGAATACAGGTTTTATGTCCGCCTTCATAGCCTTAATGGACATGGGAGGTGCACAGAAACAAATTGACAGAAATAATGAAGTAAAGCTAAGCGTAGTGAAATTTGGCTGATTTGGCTGCTTTACTGTGTTGCACCATTTTTAATATGAGCCATGAGCCATGTTGATTTCATTAGCAAGTAACATTATGATCCTAAAGTGTACATACACGTCAGTTTGTGAAGTTTGTTGTATGTGAGTATAACTTCTGCTTTCTAATATCCAAGTAAGGTCTTGGGAACCAAAATCAGAAATTGCTAGAAAAACTCAGCAGATCTGGCAGGATCTGTGGAGAGAAAGCAGAGTTAACATTTCAGGTTCGGGGTTTTTGGGGAATCTGGGGCATTACGGGAAGGAGGAGACTTGTACTCTTTCTTAAGAGCTCGGAAAGAGGGAGGAACGAACGGTGGAGTAAACTCGGGGATCAGAAACAGTGGGTCTAAAAGGGGCATTCTCAGGAAAAGCCATAAATTCATTAGTTGTTAAGTAACTGTTAGTTTGAATATCTATTCTAAGTTGCTTGCAGATTAAAGATGTTAGAGAAGTATAGATAAAAAACAAAAGACCAGAAGGAAATTTAAAAGTATGAACTAAAATTAATTTAATAAATTTAGCAGTGCAGGGCCAAGCGATGTGTTGTATCTGCATAATGTGTAGAGGGGGTGGATTCCATTGTGGTTCATAGTGACCACATCAAATATTGGTTGTCTGAGGTTGCCAGCTCAGAGTGAATGAGCTGGAGTCAGAGCTTTGAACAGTGCAAACACATAAAGGAGAGGGAGAGTTACACGGGGGCTTAGTTTCCAGGGGCAGTCACACCAGGTAGGTAAAGTACTCCAAATTTGAACAGTAGTCAGGGACAGGAAGGTATGACGATAAGTGAGGCAGATAGAAGGATCCTGAACTTAGCACTAGCTGAGCCTCAGCTCTTGATCTCGTGTAACAACTGTCAGTAACTTGGTCCCTGAGTGGATGAAGGACAGGACTATAGGGATGTTGGGTAAACTGAACTATGGTCTAGGAGACCATTAAAGCAGAGAGTGCAAAAAGAGATCTGAAGGACGATTCTATAATTGGAGGTACAGATAGCATCGTTTATAAGCAGGATCAAGAGTCCTGCATGGTGTGTTGCCTGCCTGGTGCCTGCATAAAGGTCATCTCAAACCGGCTTGAAAGGATATTGGAGTGGGAGAGGGAGGATCCAATTGTTGTGGTTCATGTTGGGACCAGCAACATCACAAGGGTAGGCAAGAGGCCATGTTTGGGGAATATTGGGAATTAGGAACAAAATGTAATAAGTGGACCTCAAGTTCTAATATCTGGATTATACCTAAACCACATGCAAATTAGCGAAGAACTAAGAAAATTAGAGAAGTAAACACATGGCTAAAGGAGCTGTGCAGGAAAGAGGGGTTCCATTTCATGGGAAACTGGCATCAGTTTTGGGACAGGAATGAACTGGTTCATGTGGAGCTGGTCCGATGACCTAGTGAAAAGGCTAAATAAGGTCACAAGGAACTGGGAGGGCGTGTGGCTCAGGAGGAGTTAATACAGATTCAAAATCAGTTTACATGATAGAGAATAAAAAAATCAGGAATGCCACTTCAGATATGGCAGGAAATGTTAAAACTGTAAGTATGTTGATTAAACTGAAAGAGAGAAAATTAATAAATAGGTGAATAAAGCATTAGTGCTGAGGGTTACCGTGTGTGGTCCATATAAGAGTTCTGTATACAAATGTGTGGAATTTAAGGAATAAATTAAATGAGCTGTGGCACAAATTGAAATTGGAGATTATGTAGCCATTCATGGGTCTGAATTAGAAGCTAAATATACCAGGTTATAATGTTTGCGGGACAGACAGGAAAAATCGTAGAGAATGTGCAATAGCCTTACGCATTAGAAACAAAATTAGTTTAGTGGTGAGGGAGGATGTAATGAGGGAAAAGCATTCAGTAGAGACTGTACGGGGTTGGGGGGAACTGAGGAGCAGAAAAGACCCTAACACTATAACAGGTGTTGTGTACAGACTATGGTGGCAGTTTTGAAGTGCTAGATTGTATTAATGCAGAAATTAGGCAAGGTGTAGCAAAGCCAGAGTAGTATTAATGAGGGATTATAAATTTTAAGAGATTGGGAGAGACAGACAAGTATATGTCAGAAAGGTAATGAATTTCTGTGGTGTGTTTAGGATTGTTTCATACAGCAGAACAAAAAGTATGGAACAAGAGGGCAAGCAATATTGATTTAGTGATGAGTAATGAGCCAGATTTAATTAGTAACCTAATTATATGTGAACATTTATCAAATAATGATCGTAACGCGATTGAGTTCAATGTAGCATTTGAAAGTGAAAAGCATGGATCAGCTATTCGAGGTAAAGTTATAAGGAGTGGTGATAGAAACTCGGCCTGTTTTCTCTAGAAAATCGAAGCTTAGCGGGTATCTGATTAAAGTTTTCAAGATATTAACAGGAAAAGACAGGTTGGGTAAATATGAACTATTTCCACTGATTGGGGAGTCTAAAACTAGGGTGTGTAGTCTGAGAATTAGACACCAGACAGTTCAGGATAGATGTCAGGAAGTGCTTCTACACACAAAGGGTGACAGATGTTTGGATCTTCCTTCTGGATCTTTGGATGCAGGATCAGTTGCTAATTTCAAATCTGAGATAAATTTTTGTTAAGCAAAGTTGTTAAGGGTTATGTGCCAAAGGCAAGTGTGTGCAATTAGACCACAGCTCAACCGTAATACCATTGAATGGTGGAATAGGCTTGAGGGGATGAGTAGCCGACTCTTGTTCCTGTGTTCACATAGATCTGGATTTTTAGTGCTCCCTTTCCTCTTTATAGACGTGTGTGTACTTCCACCCTTTGCTGTACAGAAATCCATTTAATTTTGCTGAATCCATTTGTATTTTTATTTTCATGGGTTTTCCCTAGTAACCATGAGATACAAAATACCTGTCTGAATTTCCAATTCCAATCTGTTTTAAGTATAATTCTATTTTATCAATTAGGTGCTTAAGACATTTCTTGCCTTGCGAATTAAGGAAGTAGAAGTTAAAAAAGATTCAGAGGATATTGCCCCTAAAAAAAACTTCATGACGTACAAAGAGAAGAGGAAAAATCTTTCCAGGATGCAGAGAAAGGTAATGTTTCCACTGTCTGGTCTTCCTTGCAAAACCAAGCAACTGTGGGGAAGTTTTTTTTTTCTACTCTGTTAATATGACGATTCTCTGTGCTTTGACTCAAGTGGATCAATTTGTTTATAAAATATTTATTTTTCAGTGGAAAAAAGCAGAGGAGAAATTAGAGAAAGAACTTCTTGAAACTGAAGCTTCAGAAAGTAAAGCCAAAAAACTGAAACTGGTATGTGGTTTCTAGGTTTCAGCCCTTAATGTCTCTATATTTGACTTGCTCCTAAGTCGTAAAAGCACACTGTCAAAATTTCAATCCAGCCAAGTCAGAACCTAAATTCACAGTAGATTACTAAATTATTGAAATTTTTAAAAAATGACTGCAGCAGTTGGAGATGTGTAAACACTTTCTTGTTCATATTGGTGGTATGGCAAGGTTACCAAGATGATTTGCAATGTATGTCATGCCACGGTAAATACTGGAGTGTTTGCAGTTGGTCTGAAAGATGATGCAGATAAACATGACTTATAACATTAAAACTGAATAGAAGGTGTGAGATGTTTGTATTTGACAAACCAAAAATATAAATAATCACAAGGCTTCTGTAGGACTTTAAAATTCCTCTTTTAATTACTCAAAAGCAGTCTGTAAAACCCTTGTACGCAACATAGACATTCTTAATTTGTTATGTGTTTACAGCTATTGGTTGGTTGGTGCATCTGTCATAAAACCTTTGTAGTGTATTAAAAACGCTACAATTTGCCTGCAATGCTGTTCTGTGTCTTCCACTCCTGAAGCAAAAAACTAAAGCCAGCATTAGTCTATAGGACTGGTTTCCCTAGGGGATGTGCCTTTTCCCTGTTAAAAGTTTCTTTTTGTGTTTGCGACCACACGTTTGCAATATGCCATAGTGATTCATGATTGACTAAATCAGTTTCTGTTGTGGAAGTCCTCGTTTAATTTTGTAGCTGTGTTCCACAACTTAAATTACTGAATATAAAAGGAACACCGTACAGGTACTTCATGACCCTTCAGAACAAAAAAGAACTTCGAAGAAACTTAACAAATTTAAATTATGTACATTCTAAAATGCCCACATTCATAAATTTATGGTAAACTGATATTTTGTTATAAAATATACCTAAAATACTAAATATAGTGGGTCTTGGGGGACAGTAATAGATACAGGTTCAAGTCCCACCTGTCGTGGAGGCGCCCTACCTTCACAGAACACGAGTTGATTTAAAACAGATTTTACAATATAAATTTGGCTACTACAAATATTCAAAATAAATTCCTATGATAAAGCTTCAATCGACCAGGCTCCGTCTAGTGGCAGAAGTTGTGAATACAGCTCTCTGCGCTGGTCAATTTTGCCACTAGATGGAGGCCCTTGATGTGTGTTCAGAACCATAGCCAGGACAATGGCTTGGCTTCAATTACAAAGGGAGCAGCCTAAGGTAAGGTACTGATGAGGAGAGCGTGCAAAACTCACGGGATGGGGGTTGGGGGATGAAGCAAAGCTGCTCTGGGAGGCAAGTCCACGGTAATACCAGAGGGAAGCAACACCAAAGGGAAGAAGTAAGGGCAGTGGGGAGATGACTCCAAGAGTCAAGGGCAGGGATGGGGTAGCCATGTCAAACCAAGACTGAGTAGGAATATGCCTTAGAACTAAAACAATTTAAAGTGAAGTGGTATTTTGTAGCATAACTTAAAATGAGGATTTGTATTTTATTAATTACATAGTTGGAAAATGCTAAAGTTTAAATAGTCATGTGCATGAATTGTTTCTGCAAAAGTTGTTGAACTTTTGTCAATATATTTTTTATTTTTAATTATCCCAAATCAAGATTTTGCTAATGGGGCTTTCTGTCTTGCTGACAGCATACTGAAATCCTGAATGTTGTGTTTCTGACATACTTCAGAATCCTGAAGAAAGCACAAAAATCAGTACTTCTTCCTGGTGTTCTGGAAGGCCTTGCCAAGTAAGGGAATGCATTTAATTGATTTGTATATTTGACACTGATTTTAAGTTTTGTGATTTGACTCTTATAGTTATCCATCACACAACCCTGCCTATAATCGCCCATATTTTCAGTGTTCTTTCCACCTAGAAACTAACCTTACAAAATGTTCTCTCAGATTTGCTCACCTCATTAATGTGGAATTCTTTGATGATCTTCTGGTGGTTCTGTCTTCTCTAATTGACTCTGGGGTGAGTGCAGGTTCTTTCCATTACTGGAGAGATTTTATATTACAGTCAGTGGATAGACAGTTTGCTTTGTATTGATTGCTGTGTATGCTTCAGTCTGAATTTCACTCTCTCGTTACAGAGTCTTCATTACAGGGAGTGCCTTCACTGTATTCAGGCTGCCTTTCATGTACTTTCTGGACAAGGTAGGCTCCTGTGAGAAGATTTTCCGCTGTATTACCGAACTGAAGGTGGCAGTTGGTTTTGTATTTCACAATATATCTTGATAGGATTGTGATTTTCTAAAACTATTCATGTTGAAACTTAATTGTGGTCCGGGTCTAAAAATGAAAACCTTTAACTTTCTATTCTGTTCTTCAGGTGATGTGCTGAACATTGACCCAATGAAATTCTACACTCAACTTTATAAGATGTTGTTTGTGCTACATGCTGGTAATTTTAATTTTCTCTTTTTTCAATTAAGAATGGATTAACACACAGCAAGTCTGTGACAGGTCAAGTGCCACATGTGACATCCAATCAGCTTGAGTATTCACTCATTGCTCAATAAGGAAATTGTATTGATAGGAACAGTCTTACTGATTCCTTCAAATTATGCTGTGCCAAATGAAAGGCTGGTATGTAAATTTTTGAAGCCCATTAGTTCTGTCTGTTAGTATTAATCCTGTTACCTTGTTAACTGATTTAATTTTGCAGAGGAAAAGTGTGGCAAAATTGAGCATGTATGTAAATTGAAACAGTGTCATGATACGAGTTGGTCATTGTTTGTAAAGGAAGAAATAGGACAAAGATAAAATTTTGTTTTTTGGTTAGTGGTGTTCTCCAGGCATTTATAGTACGGCTGTAGCTTTTCACTATATATTAATGACTAGGATGAATGAAGAAAATAACGCTATATCCAAAATTGCAAATGATGCTGAAATTAGCAGTAAATTGCAAACGTATAGGCAAACTGAATGAATAAAACTATGGTAGATGCAATTCAGTGTAGAGAAATGAAGTGAGCCATTTTGGATATGAGATAGAGAAACAGCAACATTAATGGTAAAAGTTTAGAATCTGCAGAGGGATAAAAGAATGTTGTGGTATCTGTATACATAACTCCCTAAAAACACGTCAAAAAGTATCAAAAGCAGTGCCTAAGCCACGGCCGGATCCCATCGGAATGCTGCGTCATTTTTTGGTACTGAACCATAGGGAAGATGCTGCTTCAGGGTAGGGATCCTGTGGCCCAGTGCTAGTGTCCTTATTCCTGGACAAGAAGGTCTGGGTTCAATCCCACTTGTTCCGAAGTTATATCATAAGTCCCAACAGGTTGATTGAAATAGCTACTGCACAGATTCACCTGAATGATAACAGCAGTTAAAGAATTACAAGGACAGGTATAGTAACCATGAGTTTTGTACTCTTGAATTTAGACAATTGATGGATAATAATGGTTCATTTACCACAGAAATTGGTAAGCGTTTTGATTTTAACAGGAATGATAGTGGCAATCTCTCCCAAAGTGTACAGTCACTGGGCCAAATGAAAGTTTGAAAGACCAAAATTGATATTCTTACTAACCAAAAATTTATCTGAAAACATGGAATAAAAGTGTGGAAATGAAGTTGTTTACAGATTGGCCATGATGTAACTGAATGGTGCACCTGAAGTGCCTAATCCTATTTCTGTTCCTCTGTGGAGAATTAAAGTTCAGTGAATATTTTTATTTGCAGAAATTTGTTCCTTTCTTTACAGTTGGTTGAAGGTTAATTTCATGGTTTGACACCAGTCGGATTACAGAGCTCTTTCTTTGGTTCCAATTTTCAGTCTAATCTTTCTGAATTACCTATTTATCAATTTAGGTGATGTGTGCTATGAGCCTTTTCTAACATAAACAACCTTTGAGAATGTCTGTGTTCATTTTTTGATGGGTCCTTCAACCAGAGCAGCAGAGAAGAGACTTTAAGCCAATCTAGCAAGAACATGGAATGGTACAATACAGGAACAAGTCCTTTGGTCCACCATGTCTGTGCCGACCATGATGCTATTCTAAACTAATCCCATTTGCCTGCCCGTGGTCTATATTTCTCTACTTCCTGCCTTTTGATGTGTCTGTCTGAATGCCTGTTAAACTTTGCTTCAACCACGTCCCCTACAGCTTGATCCCGGCACCTACTGCCCTATGTGTAAAATAAAAAAAAACTTGCTTGCACTCCTCCTGTAAACTTACCCCCTCTCACCTTAACCCTATGCATCACAGAATTTGATACTTTCACACTGGGAGAAAGATTCTCGTGTGTCCAGCCTATACATGCCTCTCATAAAATTACATACTTTGATCAGATCACCCTCTGCCTCCAACACTGTAGTGAAATAATCTAAGTTTGTTCAACCTCATTTAATAATAGATTTCAATCCAGCTGACATCCAGGTAAACCTCTTTGCATCTTCTCTAAACCCTCCACATCGTTCCTACAGTGTAGCAAACAGAACTGTAAACAGTATTCCAAATGTGGCCTGACTAATCACGTAGTGTCAACAGGGCTTGCTAATTTTTGTACTTAGTGTCCCAGCTGATGAAGACAAGTATGCTGTATGCCTTCTTTACCACTTTCAGGGAGCTGTAGACTTGGACCCCAAGATCCCTCTGTATATCAATGCTGCTATGGGTCCATCTATTTTTCTTGTATTTGCCCTGTCAATGTATCACCTCACTCTTGTCTAGATTGAACTTCAACTTCCCAGCTGTTCGATATCCTGCTGTGTACTTAGATATCTTTTCTCATTAGCCAGAGTAAAAACAAATGATTTGGTAAGTCCCAGTGCCTCTTCCTTGATTGATCACTAACGTCTCTGCAGACATGATGTGGTGTGCATAAAAATCTTAGCAATAGCAATTCAAGTTGTTGGCCTTATTCTATTGTGAGATTATCGCAATCTTGAGATTGTTTGAACACAATTGTTTCTGTTTTTCAGGGGATACAAATGAAGATGTTTTGATTTTGCTGCAGTGTATAGATGTGATGCTGACAAAACGCAGAAAACAAGTTTCTTTGCAACGTGCTAATGCTTATTTGAAACGTCTGACTACCCTTGCACTTAATGTTCTACCCAATTCTACCATTGGTATCCTGGCAACTAATAGGGTGTTAATGAATGTAAGTGCTCTCATCCTAGGAAATGTTGACTATTTGTGATTAAGCTGCAGTGTGACCTTCCATCCATCTCTTGGCCAGTTTCTGCTCAACTCATCCATGACATGACTAAGCCATTGTGCCTAACTCATCTGAGAGGAAGTAAACTTCAGCCCAATTAAGAATTTTGGGTTCACATATCCCAACACACATGAAATCTTGCTTGCCACCATCCCTCAGTTTTTGCTGCCTTCTGACCCCCCTTTATTTATTTAAAATTTTTGTCCCTATGTTTAATTATTTTTATGGCCGAACTCCTTCCTATCCCTATAACCTCTATAGAGTTGCTTGTCGTCGGTTCATTCATGGAATACTGTAATTGTCTGGGACTTTATGCATCTCCTCTTCCATCTTAGAACTACTATAGCAACGTAGCCATCAACTGCTTGTCTCCACTTAATCCCCTTCCCCGCTTCATATTCCATCTCCTTAAATGTACTTTCTCATTGATGGTTTTTGTCACCACTTGTATTTCTGTCTTCATGTCAACATTTGATTTACTCTTTCACATCTATGAAGTGCCTAAGGGTGTCTAGTTGAAAGCACTATGTAAATAAATGTAATGAGTGTGGTATTAGGATGTCAATTCTTGAACACAGCAGAACACACTCCTTACCATTAACAATTTCATTTCCCCCAGTATGTCTTGCATAAAAGATTTTGTAGTTATTATTATAAAGTTAGCCTTGCCCTATGGTTACTATGTGTCCTTGATGAGTTAAATGCTACCATTGTCTGTAACAGATCAGTGGAATGCCAGGATTTACCTTTAAAACTTGCACTTACCTATGTTGAGAAGACCTCAATAATAGCAATCCAAGTACACAGAGTAGTAGTTAAAAGGATTATATTGTATGAAAGTGAAAAATGTGATTGTTGCTGAGGAACCGCATTACCATTTTAGTCAGTTTTGTACTTGATATTTATGTAACCACTTATAGTAGGAATGCTCTTCCTTATGAGAAGGCTAAAGTTGAATTGAATCTTATACCATGTGTATTTTTAAAATATTTCTTCCAGTCGTTTCCGAAGACAGATATTTTGCTCGATAATGAAGGCCATGGTAGTGGAATTTATCTGCCAGAGCTTAATGAACCTGAATACTGTAATGCACAGAATACTGCATTGTGGGAGTTACACTACCTCCAGGTAAACTTAGTTTTTCATTGTATAAAATTGCCTATTTAATCCTGTTGGTTCTGCACAAGTAAACAGGAAACGTTTTAATATGAAACTCGATCAACAAATAGAAATCTGAGTCAATAGAAAAATTAGATAAGGTCCTTTTCAAGTTCCTTCAAGAGGAGACTATTTTTTAATATTCATTTGTTAAAGCATTCATCTTGTTTAATCCCTCTAGTTTTTCTTTGTATGACAACATCTGGGATGTTCATCAATAACATTGTTGATTTAATTGTGCTAATGCCTGTTGTACTAGTACTGCAGTAAATACGCTGGAAAATTGTCTATTCTAAATCTGTTGGTCCCACTAGAATCCTGGATAACTGCACAATTTCCAACTTTTTATTTCAGAGACATTTTCATCCTGTGGTACGGAGTTTTGCAGCACATCTTAGTGTTGGTGCTCCATCAGAGGGCTCTGGAGCTCTGAGAATGGAATTAAGCAGAAAGTAAGGAATTTTACTGTTTTACATCAAAATAACTGCATTGTTATAAATTCTCGCCTCCACAATCACCACTTTCCATCTTCAATAATTCGTGCAGCAGCAAAAAGCATTTGAGAAACTGACTGTTCATGACAAACCACAATTTGCAAAGTCACATCCACTGTCGATAAACTGACTGCCACTTTTGCCCACAACTTCTGCATAAATCCATTGGATACAAAATGCCCTTAAGATTTGATAGGCATTAAATAAATTCTTTATTTGTTTATTGAGAATTAGGGAGTACTGTATTCTTAAATTTGACCACCATGAATGTATCTACTTGACCCAGGCATGCGACAGAGCTTTTTGAGGAGTTCAGCATGAAAGAGATGACCTTCAATCCTCCAATCACATCTTCTGGATCAAAAAATAAGGTAAAACAAACTGTAAATGCCCCCTTATTCTCCTCCATCCATTTTGTAGCAATACGTTTGTACTAATTGATGTAACAACAGTATTTGACTAGATTAATCACACCTATTTAGAGTAAGGCATTTCATAGTAGGGTGAAAAATTTTGTGCATTGTTTCTCCTGCCTGTGAAACTCTTTCCTCATGATCAAATGTGCTCTCAGTATCTCGAGACAAAATCTGTCAAATTTACCTAGTATTACTCCCGCTACTTTTTTTCTAATCAATGTGCTTAGAGATGATATGACACACCTACAGTGCAAGACCTCCCAGAGAGGTCCTGGTCCAGGGATAGGCACACTACCACTGTGCCACAAGAGGGTCCCAAATCTGCAGCTCATAAACAATCATTTCCGTATTAATGTGGAGTATTAAAGTTTGAGTACGTTCTTATAAAACTTGACTACCACTCCTTAAACTTGTGATTGATGCTATAATTTCAGAAGGCCACAACACAGACTGCAATCCTTGATTCAGAGCTACAAAAGCACATTAATCACCTCCTTGAGAAACCCTTCATCACAGCTGATCTCAAATTTGCTGAAAGTTTCCGAGCAGAATTACAAACGTGAGTGAAGAGAGTGTTGGATGTTCGTTACGTATGGCGGTTCACAAACAAAAAGGTTTATACAAGTTGCAGTATTTAAACAAATATTGGACTACCTGTGTTAAATTCATATTTTGTGATTTATTCATGGTATCCACTGTGATTATGTGTCGGCAAAAGTGAATCAATCATCCATAGCCTTGTTCTTTCCTTGGTGAACAATAATAACTAGTTATGACATTGATCTGTACAGATCACCATACAATCCTGTACAAAAAATTATTTTTCTTGGGCTAATTTAACATTTATGGCTTTTTTTAAACAAAGATATTTATACAAAACATGTTGTTGGGGAAAGCTCTCAGCCTGTAAGTTGTGGATTTATTACTTTTGAATAATAAATAGTTGACAAAACCTTATATAAATGTTTCTTAGGTATGAAATTGCTCAAGGGCTAGAAACTAGGAGCAGCAATAGGCCATTCAGGCCTGCTTTGCTTTTCAGTATGATCCTGGTTCATCTTTTATCTCTTTCTCCCAATCCTCTGTGATGCCTTTAAACTTTCACTCTCTTTCTGGAATATAGTGAACCACAGGTTCATTATCTTTGTGAGTGAAAACATTTTCTTCCTTAACCCAGTCTTAAATGATTCATAACAAAGTGAGACTGTCCCCTGGTTCTAAACTTCCCAACCAGGAGAATCCTCCTTCCTGAATCTAGTCTCTGTCCAGCCCTGTTAGAATTTTATACATTTCAATCAATCAGATCCCCTGTCATCCTTCTAAACTTTAGTGAACACAGGCTCAGTCAAACTGATCTTTCCCTCAGGACAGGCCTGCCATCCCCAGCTTCAGCCTAGTGAACCTATGCTGTATCCCATCTGTGGCAAGCATATCCTTTCTTTGGTAGGGAGACAAATACTACGTGCAGTACTCCAGCTATGTCCGCACCGAGGCTTTGTCTTATTGTTGTAAAACATCCCTACTTCTCAACTCCAATCCTTTTGCAATGAAGATCAAAACAACACTTACCTAGTTGCCTGTTTACTTCCATTGACTAGTGTACAAGGACACCATATCCCTTTGTATATACACAATTCACAACACATCAACATCTAAATAATAGATAATAATGCTTTTTGTTTTTTAACATTGAGGTGTACAACTTATTTATCCATGTTATACTGTATCTGTCTCATGTTTAACCACACTCAACCCTGGAGCATGTGTACAAGACCATGGATTACAACTCAATTCCATCTAGTTTTGAGTAAGACAGCAAATTTGGAAATTGGTTCCCCCATCCACGTTACTTTATATGTCATGAATAGTGGGAGCACTGATATTTGTGGTTAATGACTAGTCTGTTTCTGGTCTCTAAACAAATTCTCAATCCACACCAATATATTACTCCTTATTTCAAGGATTTTTATTTTTGCCCACTCACCTTTTTGAAAAACCTTTTCAAAATCTCCTGAAAATAAATTACATGTAAAAGCAGGCTAACGCAACTGACCAGAACTGCACACAGCATTCCATCTGTGGCCTAACCAACATTCTCTAAAGTTGCATCAAGACTTCCCTGTACCTGTATTCAATGCCTCAGCTAATGTAGGCAAGCATCCTGTATCAGAGATTGTAAGAACTGCCAATGCTGGAGGAGCACAGCAGGCCAGGCAACATCAGGATCAGGATCAGGAACAGGAAAGTTGACGTTTTGGGTCAGGACCCTCCTTCAGAAAAGCATCCTGTACGACGTCTTCACCACTCTGTTTACCTGTGCTGATACCTTTAGGGAATCTATGGTCTTGTACACAAAAGATCCCTTTGTTCTTCAGTACTCCCCAAAGAGCTACCATTCATTGTGTATATCCTTTCCTCATTAGGCCTCCGAAGGGCGGCACGGTGGCTCAGTGGTTAGCACTGCAGCCTCACAGCACCAAGGACCCAGGCTCAATTCCAGCCTCGAGTAACTGTTTGTGTGGAGTTTGCACGTTCTCCCTGGGTTTCCTCCAGGTGCTCCGGTTTCCTCCCACAGTCCAAAGATGTGCAGGCTAGGTGGATCGGCCATGCTAAATTGCCTGTAGTCTTCAGGGGTGTGTGGGTTATAGGGGGATGGGTCTGGTTGGGATGCTTCAAGGGGCCATGTGGACTTGTTGGGCTGAAGGGCCTGTTTCCATGCTGTAGGGAATCTAATCTAATCTAAAATTCATCGCCTCATACAACGATTACATTCTATCTGCCATTTGCTCTGCCCAATTTACCAGCTGATCAATATCAGACAGTAACTTGAGACCATTCTGAACAATGTCACCAATTTTCATGGCACCTGCACCTATATTTGCATGCAAATTGTTCATGCACATAACAAACAGCAGGGTCCCCAGAACCAATCCCTGTGGCACGCTGTTAAATCACAGGCTTCCACCTCCAGAATCAACCCTCCACCATTACTCTATGCCTCCTATTTGTGAGCCAATTTTGGATCCAGTTTGCCAACTGACCTTAGATTGCATGGATTCTTACCTTTTGGACTAGCCTCCCATGTAAGACCTTCTCAGAAGCCTAACTGAAGGCCACATTAAATATATTGATGAGGGTACTGAAGTTAGTCATCTTTTCAAAAAAAAACTCTTAAATTAGACTGTATTGACTATCCCTACTCAATCCCTGTCTTTCCAAGTGTTCTTGGTACCTACATATTTTCACTGACATGGGATAAGTCTTTGGCTTGCAAGCCCCACACCCTCCTCTCCCCCATCTTTGCAGAGCTTGGACTCTTTTATATGAGCACCTCCAGCAATTTCTGTGAACTCAAGCCAGCTTTTTTCCAGGTTTGTAGCCATAGGAATCTTGGACCACAGCCTGGAATTGGGAACTTTTGAAGGATAAGTTGGAAAACTGCTACCTATGTCCAATCATACTCTCAAGTCCCAACCTTTTTGTATCCACATGCCTATTCAATCTAGTATATGCTATATACAGAACTAATAAACCATGTAATATAACAGTGGCAAGTAGTGATTACAAGCCAACAACATCTGAAAGAAATGTGAAATGATTGTTTTATACACAACGTAAACTCAGCCTTACCAGCGTGCCACACAGAATGAAAACATTCTACTCACCCTGTCTTGAATCATTTCATTTTCCAAAATTTTTTTTTTTGCTTATGCACACACATTTTTGCACCTTTCTTCAGTACTGACTACTGCATAAAATGTTATTCAACAGCCAGTCATGTCTAGCATATGTCTCTTTGGCTCACCATTAGCTGATCCATGAGCAGTGGAAGAGACTAATCTGCCATTTTTCCTTTTGGTTTGCCTCTGATTTACATCCTCTATAAATTTGGACACAAAATAATAAGTATAATCAGTAACTTGCTATATCTTCAATCATTTCAGAAACCAACATTGCACAGAAGCAGCTCACATTTACATCAGAAAACATTACATATTTTGTGGTTTATCTTGAGTGGTTGAAATGCTGGTGGCAATATTATTAGGCAAACTTATGAAAAAAGATAACAACAAACTAAAAATGTTTGAGAAATCATTTTTGATATGCTGATACATTTCAGATACTTGTCTGTTTGTACAGACTTGATATTTATTCTGATCAACTCAACATTAACACTAATTGTCCAAGTCAGTTACAGATATAAATACATTAAACATTTAATTCGCAACACATATTCATATACAGTCCGAAAACATTATTTGTATAAAAAATGGACATTTGGCACAATTTTGCAACCTTTAAAAACATAACATTGCACTGTTGAAGTTCTCAGAATACCAACACCTTCAGAAATCTTGACATCTCCTTTGCCTATCGATAGAACTAAATACAGTAAAAAATTAATGACTTGTGGATTACACACATGCACAATTGCAAATAGTAATTTACTTTAGTATTTACCCAATAGTTAAATTTGATAAATAGGTGCAAGGAAAATGCATTATACAGTTCAACTGTAGTACTTACAAATTTAAGACCACAAATACCAGCCTTTGTTTAACCAAATGCCCAGTGAATGTACTGTGATATGTAGAATGAGCCTGCAATCATTTTATGGCATAAACCTTGTCAATGCAGCCTCCATTAAATGTATGTTCACAAGTACAAGTGGCAAGCATGTTCCATTGAAAACTGTTTCAACTGGCCCTCATTAACCTTATGAAAAGGTACGTTTAAAACAACAACAGACTCCAGGGAAAAAAAAATGAAAAGCAAAACTTGTGTAAAAAGAAACACTGATGTCAGGGCAAACTAATCGAAATGCAGAGGGGGACAAAGCTTCTGTTCGTACTGATCAGAGACTAGTTAGGAATAACAAAAAACAAATGCTCTAGCCAGAGAACATGTGTTGGTCAAATGAAACAAAGTGAATTTCGACTGTTCAATATCAATATGGAACATGCATTCAATGACACTGTTTATGATTCAAGAAGGGGTAATCTATTAATAGAAATTTCTATGATCATGATAATTCTTACAGTGAAATTTTAGCACGATAAAAAAGGGAAATAAATAAAGAAATAACGACTGACATTTATGAGAGGCTATGCAAAATTTGAACTAAAGAGGCTGCAGCAACTCATGCTTTTGTTTGTCAAATGTCACTTTGCTCAACATTTTAATAATAAAATACATTAACATCTAAGAAACCAATTTTCCTGTCTGGTAGCAGTTAAGAGAGTATGCTAAATGTTCAAGTTATATCACCTTTGCTACTAAAATGGTGCAAACAACTTTCATGTGGTGACTATGACATCATCTGACAACTATGTGGGTACATTTAAAGTTTCAACTAAAACTCATCTAATCAATATTTAATTGTGTAGATAAGAATGACCCACCTAATTTTTAACTGAATCTTCTAGCAGTTTCGGAGGTAACCTCAAGCAGAAATATTAATTTTATATTTAGTAAAGCAGGAACATCAGCTCTTCCTTTGTTTTCGCGTTGATTTTTTTGTAAGCAAGAAAATGTAGGGAGTAAACTATATATTTTAAGATGTTCTTATAATCTGTAATACATGGAGTAATGCAAAAAATGTTAAGTGCCTTTAAAGAAGCAAGGAATTAAATAATCTTGTGACAGCTAGTGGCTGTTTCCACAAGTTACTCTTAAGCATCTTAAAAATTAAATTTACTTAATGCAGGCCATTTAGTGTTTTTTTATTAGTTTTATAAGTTGCTGTCATATTCTTGAATGATAAAATTTCATTTTTGTTGTTCAAGCTATAGAGTTGTTGATAAGTTATAGCTCAGTCAGGCAGATGAGAAAATAACCCCTGCAGTTGAAGTTTCAGGAGCCTTTAAGGCTTTCTGTCAGCATTTGTCGCTGCTGTTACTGCAGTTTGGATAGGTTATGTGTTTTGCACATATGCCCTTGAGAGTCCTACGGTCAATGTTTTTATGTGTCACTACTATAACTATTTGAAACATCATTAAATGTCTGTGTTTCAAAATCATAACTTATTGAGCAAAGCGTTTACACATTACAGCTGCTTAGCCACTATATTAAGTAACTTAGGCACACAGAAGCTGCCAAAAACACTTGCATATTTTGCACAGTTCAATGGTATGTTTTTTAAAAAAAACAATTTTGGCCTAACAATACAACGTAACAAAAAACTTAAAATGCTCATCAGAAATTAAGGAAAAATGCTCAAATACTTAATGGAAATTTCTTTCCTGTTTGACTTCATTTTCCACAAGAAATTCAAGTACACATATGTACACACAGTTATAAGATGTGCGTGAAAGTGGGCACTTGTAAATAAAAATAATTAAAAGTTGTGTTCTGTAGTATCAAAATAAGCATACCACTTGGAACTTAAACATGAGAATATAGTAACTTTAACTGGAAAGTGTTCAATCTCTGCTTAAATAAATAATTCAGTCTAATAATTATAATCATTTCAATACAAATGGACAGTATTTTATATATCTCAATTTACATGATTTTCTACTACAGTAAAATTACATCATTATGAACACTTTTTTCATAGGATTAATGTATGGATTCAGCACATTGTCAGAAATTATTCTAATTTAAATATCTTGTAAACATCAAAAAATAGTAACTTTGTGTGACAATTCAGCTTAGTATTACTACTGAAGTTGGCATCTAGCAAGATTCTGGATTGTAAAGTAAATAGGTACCTTCAAACATACCAATCCTTCAAATAATCAAGGAAATAAGTGATTGGGAAAGTGCACAATGTTTTACAATTCGTAACTTGTAACGTTCTTAGGATTACACCTGCGTATCTCTATACCCAGTACTACTGAAGACATTGCTTGTCTCTTTGAACAGTATTGATGTCTGCTTGCAGATGTGCCGTCTTCCTTGTTCAAATCACGTACACATCAAAACAAGCTTGATTGGAACTTGTCGCTAACTCATTATCTTCTGTCACCTGTACCAAATGATGTATTTCATTCCAATGATTGGACTTTGTGCAATTTCCAGTTTTTAAGACAACTGAAAATACCAGGAGACGAAGGAAGGAGTGATGTTACATTTTTTCTGGTTTTCCCCAACATTAACTAAAAGTTTTGACACAGTAGTAGTGAAGAACTACGGAGGTCACTTTTACAACAACCTGTAGGAAAAGAGATTCCTTTTAATGTTTGGCTGTAAATGTTAACTGAAAAAAAAATTAGATATAAAGAACAAAGAATTGTTATTGAACTGAACTGTCATAATAAAAACTGAAAGAACTGTGAATGAGGGAAAAAACAGTTGCTGGAAAAGCTCAGCACGTCTGGCAGCATCTGTGAAGGAAAAAAACCAGAGTTAACGTTTTTGGGTCCAGTGACCCTTCCTCAGAACTGATGATGGCTGGGAAAGTGTCAGTTTTTCCATCACCTTTGCTCTTGTTTTGTCCTTCTTGTTACATTTATTAGATTTTAAAAGAACCTAGATTTTATTTAATATACTTGTACCTGTTTCAGATTTCTTTTTTAAAAAATCCTAATTTACATGCTAGATCATTGATAAGAAGAACTGATTGGTTACTAATTCAGATCTCCAGGGGTGGGTAAATAGATGCTTCCCATCTCCTAGGCTACAACTAGCTGAAACTGACATTTCTCATTTGGGTTTCTCAAAAAGTTTGATAGCCATTTTTTTGCTCCTAGTCAGAAGAAATTCAAAAACAACAGCCCCAGAAGTATAGACGAAATAAACAATTCTATTGACAGTCTATAAAAGGAAAGAAAGTTCTATTGAAAATATCCCCATGTCCCACAGTATTTGTAATTTTTTATTTGCCAGAAATATGTAAGTTAATAAATACAGTGATAGTAAATTGGTACAATCAGAAATAAATAGGCAATGGATATTTTAACTGCCTTTGACAAAGTAAATGGTATCATTGCAGATTTGGAAGGTGCACTGCAGAAATTCACCAAGATTCCTTAGGTTGCAGCTCCCAAACTCCGTCAAGGAGGATAAGGGCTGCAGATACATGGGAACACCACAATCTGCACGTTCTTCTCCAAGCCACTCACTGTCTTGACTTGGAAATATATTGTTGTTCCTTCATGGTCATTGAGGCACAAATGCTGCAACTCCCACCCCAACAGCATTGTGGCTTTACCTACACCAAGGAATGTACAAGAAGTCAGCTCATCCCCATCCTCTCCAGAGCCACTAGGGATGGGCAAGAAATGCTGGGCCAGCCAAGTGATGCCCACATCCCATGAATTTTTCTTTGTTAAGTACAATACATCATTCTACTCTCGCATCACTGGACTGTCAACCCAGAGACCCAGATAACGTCTGGGGACCAGATTCAAATCCTGCCATGGCAGATGGTGGAATTTGAATTCAATAATATCCGGAACTAACAGTCTAATGATGACCATGACTCCATTGTCACTTGTTGGGAAAAACGCATCTGGTTCACTAATGTCCTTTAGGAAGAAAACTGCCATCCTTAGCTAGTCTGACCTACACGTGACTCCAGACTCACAGCAATGTGGCTGACTTGTAACTGCCCTCTGGGCAATTAGGGATGGGCAATAAATGTTGCCTAGCCAGCGATGCCCTCATTCTGTGAATGAATTTTGTAAAAAATGATGATGTCTGATGTCCCTCAGTCATTGGTCCCTTCCTATTTCTCAGCCATATGATGCCCTGCAATGATATCGATGATATACTCCAAATACTAAGCAGTTTTTTTAGATGAATGCTGATGCATCCCAGCTGTACCTCCTTACCACTAAAACCCTGGTTCCTTCACTATCGACCACATCTCTCTCAGCAACAAACTAAAAATAAACCTGTCATTTCACAACCTGGCCACAAATCTGCTGCTCATCTTGGGGTCAAATGTTGAAAGAATTACAAAGGATATATATAGCTTGCTATGCCAGTGGAGAATATGACCTGACTGTGAACATCAGCATTCTGGACATTCAGCAAGGAGGCAAAGTTGTTTGGCAAAAGCATGAAATTTTTAAAAAAGCCTCCTTTGAACTTCCATGCCAAATTGAGGAGCAGCAGTGTGACACACCCTGCACAATTTAAACCAAGTATCAGCTGGCTACAGAGCCTGAGGAAGCCTCAGGTTGCATGATCTGAGGAGGGCCACTTAGACATCGATTACCATTCTCTGACCCAAGAACTCTAAATTACCATAGCACCCCTCTCCCTCCTAGCCACAGGAGCTGTGGTGGTTACCAGCAATGCATTCAGCAGAGGAAGAGGCCACTGGCTCAGGATAAACAGGGCTTTGAAGAAAGGGCAGAGGGCTGGCACTGCTGTCTTTTGCCAGTGGGGAAAATCGATCAGGTATTGTGGCGGCTTTGAAAGAGAGAGTCTACCCCATCTCCATCCGCTGAGGGCCCACAAACAAACTAAATGAGGACTTGCATTTCAAACTCCAAGCACGCTGACCACCCACCAATGCAGCAGCGAGAGGCCCTTCCGTGGGTATTGCTTACTTCATGGGATCAATTGGCATCAAGGCCTTCCATGAGTTGGGGCATTTTCAGCGTACCCACCACACACTGTCGCCTGTTTAAATACATCTCAGGACAGGGCCATAAATTCTGCTCAACGTGTGTTTGGTTTCATCCAATGGTTTGGTTCCACTTGCCATTTTTAAAGAAATCCATATTAGTTATAAATCATCGTCATCTGGGGTATGTTTACAACAATTATTTCAGTGCCTGTGTATTTCTTTTAGAAAAACAACTACGCCAACAGTATATAAAAAGGCATTTCAGTGCCAAGTCACTGTACTTTTATTCATAGCTGCCAGGCCATTTGTAAAATAAATGTAAAATCCTATGATCATACAATCGAAGAATCCCTACAGTGCAGGAGGGGAGCATGCGGTCCATCAAGTTTGCATCAACCCTCCAGGGAGCATCCCACTCAAACCCAACCCACCCTACCCCATTGCCTTGCAATTCCCATGTCTAACCCACCTAGCCTGCATATCCCTGGACACTATGGGGCAATTTAACATGGCCGATCACCTAAACTGCACATCTTTGGACTTTGGTGGAATCAAATCAGGTCACTGACACTGAGGCATTTCATCTCACTCGAAAGTATAAGAGATTCACTAAAGTACAAATTATGTTCATATCTGGGTTGGGTAGCAGGTGTATTTTCTGTCTGCACCATTGCAGATTAAGTCAGCAGAGACTTTGTCTGCATTATGACAAAAGATTTATTTACTGAGTTAAAAGTCACATCAGTTTCCTTCAAAAGCATGAGGAACAGTAGCTAACAGAAGGAGAGATTCAATGTGAAGTAGGATTAAAGAGGTAGGTTTTGGAAGTTTCTCAAAAGGAGGAGCTGTATTTGGACAGAGGTTGGTAGAGAATGGGATCCAGGTATACTGAACACATGAGGGATAGAATATCAGATCAAAAGCTCAGTGACGCCAAGTTTACAAGATGTCGTGTTCAATCCAAAATAATGATTATTGAGTAGGATCTGAAGCGTTTGATATGGGTTAAGAATGTTTAGCTGGAGAAAACTGCAGCTCATCCAAAAAACTGAACGTCATTTATAGATTCTGCCAGCACAGAGCCAGTTAAGGTGTTAAAAGAGATGGTGGAGAGGTTAGAGCTGGTTATCATCAATGCCAACTGCGCACCATCGGAAATGGCATTGGAGTGGGGCATTGTGTAGTTAAGAAGATGACGAGAATCTGGATGCATTCTAACAGAACACCCAGTGTGGGATGATACATTATAGCCACACAACATTTCAGTAGCTGGAACTGTATCTGAACTACCAGAGGAGTGCACAACCTAATGGATATGACAAAAGCGAGAAATGGGCATTCAAAGACTTCAGAGAGAAGAGGGAACTACTGCAGAATGCCTTATTGAGGGTTCACAGAGTATATTAACTCTGTGTGAATGAAAATGGAATACTGTTCCATTGACTAGAACCAAACTGACCTGCAAGTGCTTAATACAAATCCTATTTTATCCTGTAAGAGTCCCAAGTGAAGACAGTTTAATCAATTAAATAAGCTTGACACTCTGCACTAGGATCTGACTTAGCTTTTAAAAATTACTCAACCTCAATCAAATTGTCCAATTGCTGACATTGGGCTAAAAATATGGGTAACTAACCCATTTCAGCAGCATTGTATTCAGAAATGCATTAGTAACGTGTGCACTGTAACTGTTTTAAAATTGTTTCATAAACCTTGGCATTATTTGCATATTAGAGATTTGTAAGTGAAGAAAAGATTGTCAAAACAATTTTTCATAAAGATTCTGTCACTTTTGCACATTTTCTATTATCAGTAGGCAATGAATCTTCTTCAAACTAACCTGACTCAAACTGTTGAGCCCTAAGTGTATAGTTTCATAAGGAAACCAATAACAATTGTTACAGAAATCCCAAGCAAGGACTTCAATCAGGGAAGCAAGAAATAAATTTTCATTTATATTTCACCCTTAAACTGACAAAACTTAGTAACAACTGAGATTTTAATTAGATCAAGAAGAGTATCGTAAAACTAAAGGATAATGAATTAATGATAGATCAAATCTAAACAAAACTGCCTTTGACATTTGGAGGGTTAACAGGGTATGAATAAATAACAGATAGAACCAAGAGCAAAAGGAAATCAAGACTGTCAGTCACTGAAAGAAAATGTTCCTCTGGCTTTCATGTTCACACAACCTTGAAAACTCATGTTCACCTCTTCCTTACATGACTGCACAGGAAGTGCTCACTTCTGGCGAGCCTGTTCCTTCCATATCACCGGACCATATTTAAAACCAAGCTAAGGACCAGACGCATGAGATTTGTTTCTAGCAAGTTTTGAGAAGATTTGTAGCTCAGGTTGAGGTTCTGGATGTGAGTTTGCTCACTGAACTGGAAGGTTAGTTTTCAGACGTTTTGTCACCATTCTAGGTAACATCATCAGTGAGCCTCCGACGAAGTGCTGGTGTTATGTCCCGCTTTCTATTTATCTGTTTAGGTTTCCTTGGGTTGGTGATGTCCCTTTTATTTCTGTCCCTTCACGCAAAGTTACCTGGCAGAGGCACGCAAATTATAGGTGTTCCCTAGCTACAAAGTAAGGTGATGAAGGACTGGCGTGGTGCCTGGATTTGGTCGGAGAGCAGACATGTTGTGATGAGGCTGGCGGTTTGCTGATGCTGCCTTGTGTGACCAAAGGGTCAAGAAGAATGGTGCCTATGGGGCATGCAGGTATGTTGTGGTGAAAATTTTAATTCCTGGGTTAATATTTCCTCAGCTTTTCTGGATTTATTGTCAAATGCAATTGCATAAAATCCACGTTGTTATTTTAAATGTGTGTCCCATGTTTGAAATTTTTAAATATTCTATCAGGTTTTATACATGGTCTGGGTAATTTACATTTCACGTGTGACTCAATATCTGATAAAAGAATAATATAACTAGGAATATAGCAATTATATTTCCTTAAGATTTGAAGATACAAGTACATAGTTCAAACCTTTTAAAGATGGACCACTTGGTAAGATGAGACAAACCCATCTTACAAAGCTACTTTATTTTTAGTACCTAACATGTACTGAGAAGTGATAATTAGATTAATTTGGTTCAGTTGGTACAAGTTCTCTTTGAACTAGAAAACAAAACAAACACACCGTATTTTCCCCATATGAGTTGACATCTTAATTAAAATGATTCATCACTATCCACCCACATGCTAATTTTCTACACTTGGCCAAAGTTTCCTACGATATTTTCCATTTTAAACAGTGGACTCATGCATTTCATGGATTATTTGTTATCCTGCCTTTGCTTTTAGTCAGCCTGCATCTATAGTCTTAAGAGTTAGATGCTTTCCAGTGCAGTGGATCGGAGGTATTTATCATTTACCATGACAGCAAATGCCCTGCTTACTATTTATGGTCTATGGAGAAGTAACATCAACATTTCGTGCCCTAGGATTTTGAGCAACTATTGTTGCCTTGGTCCTGTGAATGAAGTTTTAGCTTCCCTACCCTTTGGGCCAGAACTGTCAGGTTCAAGTCCCACCTAAGTCCTTGGTGGCTGTAGGAAGTGTACATCATAACATGGTCAAGCAGGTCCTTCCAAAATGCCTCTGGCCAGGAGTGGGAGAGTTTACAGGTCAGCCCAAACCATGGGCTGCAGCCTAATAGCCCCCTCGCATTGTCTTGATCCTTTGAATTTCATCCACTGGCACAACAGGTCCATGGCAGACACCATTTCTCTGGCCCCACACTCATCCCTGGAAAATATGGATAACAATGATACCTACGACCGGCTCCTGTTATTGACTGCAGATCTGCCTACATTACCCTAATTCCAAACAAACTCATCTTCAAACTCCGAGACCTAAGTCTCAGATCCCTTCTCTGTAACTGCATGCTTGACTTTCTGATCCATAGAACGTAATCAACAACGATTGGCAACAACAGTTCCTCCATCATAACTCTCAACACCGGTGCCCCTCAAGGCTGTGTACTAAGTCCTCTACTATGTTCCTTACATACTGTATGTCCAAATTCCACACCTACTCCATTCACAAGTTTGCTACTGATACCACCATTGTAGGTTGGATCTCAAACAACAATGAGACAGAGTACAGGAGACAGATTGTTGTCTCTACACCATGCTGCTAAACACTCAATCTCTCCATCAATGTCAGCAGACGGACTTCAGGAAGCAGAGTCAGGGGGCACATATCAATGGTGCTGAGGTAGAGATGGTCAACAGTATCAAGTTCCTGGGAGTGACGATCACCAACAATCTGTCCTGGTCCACCCATGTTGACGCAATGGTCACGAAAGCGCAACAATGTCTCTACTTCCTCAGAAGGCTAAAGAAATTTGGTATGTCTATGAAGACTCTCACTAATTTTTATATATGCACCATAGAAAGCTTCCAATTCGGATTCATCACAGGTTGGTATGGCAACTGGTCTTCTCAAAACTACACGGAACTAGAGAGTCATGAACACAGCCCAGTCCATCTCATAAGCCAGCCTTCCGTCCATTGACCCCCATCTGTCCTTCCCACTGTCTTGGGAAAGCAATCAACATAATCAAAGACCCCTCCCCCCCAGTTATACTCTTCCAATGCGCAGAAGATATAAAAGTTTGAATACACATATGAACAAATTCAAGGACAGTTTCTTCCCTGCTGTTATCAGACTTCTGAATGTACCTTTCAAAATGTTAATTCTGATCTCTCTCTCTCTCTGTCTGCACCTTCTGTGGCTGTAACATCGTATCCTGCACTCTGTTCTACAGGATGCACTTTGTATGGTGCGATCTGCCTGTATAGCACGCAAAACATTTTGTTACGTCTTCGTGTATGTGACAACAATAAATCAAACTCAAACAGGTTCCCATGCAGGTCCCTGCCATCAGCAAGTGGAAGAGTTAAAGATCCCTCATGAACATGAACCATGTGCTCAAATGCCTGAGGAAACTGCATTGCATCCAAATCCTCTGTGAAACGTTCAGTGGTAACTGTGCTGTATTACGTAACAATAACTTCAAAAACAAGGACAGCTGTATACCTATACAAGCCAAACAGCGACACACTACAAATTGAGAGTAAAGCTGTAAGTCATTGAATGAGAGGGTTAGTAGAAATGTCGATACAATATCTGTTGAGTAATAGGAAACGGAGAGTAATGATCAATGGATATTTTTCGGGCTGTTCGTGACTGACAGCTAATTTGCAATGGCTGCAAGCAATTAGAAAGATAAATGGCACATTGGCCTTAATTGCTGGGGTACAAGAGAAAAGACATCTTGCTGCAATTTGCATAGAGTCTTGGTGAGACCAGACCTGAAGTATTCTGTACAGTTTTGGTTTCCTCTCCTAAGTAAGGATACATTTGCCATAGAGGGCAGTCAATGGAGGTTCACCAGTCTGATTTCTTGCAATAGTAGAATTGTCAAACGAGGAAAGATTGAGGAGACTAGGCCTCTATTGTCTGGAGTTTAGGGGTAGTCATTTGTTGGCACAGATCTTGAGTATTGCTGAAAAATAGGTGCATTTGTCTAAGCTTTTCATTGCACAATCATGAGGATCATCAAATTGTCTTGATGAGTGCAAAATGAACAGCTTCAACATATGGGTCTTTTTCTTCAGCAATGCTGGAGTTGAATGAGACACCATATCATTCAAGCAGACAACACTCTTTTGGAGTTCAACAGGGTGCAGCAGGAAGTATGGCTGAGGGAGCCTAGAACGGGGGATAGTCTCAAATAAGGGACAGGCCACTTAGGACTGAGATAAGGAGGAATTTCTTTACTTGGAAAGTGGTGAATCCTTGGAATTCTGTATGTTGGCGTGCTCGCTCAGTTTCTTCATGGCAGAGCTTGATAGATTTTGACGTCTTAAAGGCACATAGGGTATTGGAGAGCATGGGAAAATGGAGTTGAGGTGGAGGGCCAGCAAAGGTCTAGTTCAATGGCAGATGGTTCTCAATGGGCCAAATGGCCTATTCCTGATCCTATTTCATTATGTTCCCAAAATTGGTGAATGTACTCACACCAAAGACTTCATCCTAATCTGGATGACAAGGGCTAAAATGGTTAAATCATTTGAAGGGAATAAATCCTCAAATAAGACAACGGCCAAAAACAATCTCCAATATCTTATCTTTTCTCTATTCGATTTAAGCAACTTACTGTGGAACAAACATTAAATCACGTTACAGACCCTCCGAAACTGTTACTTTTCAAAAATAAAACTCATCTGCCTCAAGTCCATCTGTAACCAAATAAAGTTCTAAACAAGTGACTCAGAAGAAATCAAAACCTCATATCAAGGAGCAAAATATTGCAGATGCTGGAAATATGAACAAACAGAAAACCCTGGAGGTACTCAGCAGGTCATGCAGCATCAGTGGAGAGGAATACAGTTAGCCAAATATTTAAAGTGAGACCAAGAACACACCACCCAGCAAGGGTCAGGCTCCTTGCTCCGAGCTGTGTACCACTTTAAATGAAAGTTACAGAATTGACCAGGAGGGAAGTTTGGCAACTGGTTAGAAGTGGTACCTTATTGGTTAAAACAAGTAGCTCCTTTGGAGGTCACAAGCTGGAAGATGCAGGACAGAGTCAAACAAGTTCAAGGTACAATGCTGGACCCAGCAACAACTGTCCCATCAAACTTTTGTTTTAACACACAAAATTTCACATCCTGAAATGAGCCCAACAGCCAGACACTGATGTCCACCTGACTTCTCAGACTCATCGAAATAAAGATAGGAAATGACATTCCTAACTGCACATACTTCTTCACAAGCTCCTTAAGGACTCTTAATATTTAGGTGAAACAGGTGAGTGTTGAAAAGTTCAAGAAGGAAGAACATGTGGTAGGCTGAAAGAGGGGAGACCAGAACTGACATAAGAACTCATGTTCTGAGCCAAATGGAGTTATAATGTGACAGGAAATGAAAGATATTTACAGAGCAACTGTCAATGGCAGACTTATGAATTGTTGCCGTCCAAAAGGAAATTTTAAAATGGCTGGATTTCAGAGTTCTGAAGAACTGTCATATCAGACTGGAAATGTCAACTCTCTTTCCATCTCTTCAGCAAAACAAAAACAGAGGCAAGCTTTTGTTGTTAATCCATCGGATAAAGTGAATTTTCTATCCACCACTGGAACCAAGACATCAAAAGACTATTATGGTGTGTTTAGCAGGCCACGAGCAATTACTGACACTGGCTCTTGATCAGCACTACTTTTAAACGAAGAACATTATTTATATTGTGGTTAATGCATTTACATTAGAAACCCAATACCTGAAGTAGTTTTGTGATACAGCTGTAACTACTGCTGCCGGAGAGCAGCTTCGACTAAAAAGGACAACACTCCTCCCGCTGTCATTTCACGTGTGTGCAATTTACGCCGATATTTTTGATTGTTTCCATTCCAGCCTCTAGTTTCTCAATGTTGAGGAGGTAAAACTAAGCTGCTGCCAATGGCAGACTGTTGAGCTTTTTGCACGAGGCCAGCTAACCCTTTTTTCCACTGTCTCTACAGGAACCATTGACTTTGGAAGGTTGAGGGGTAGGTTACTGCCATCTGGATGGCTGTCAGCAACATAGGCAGATTAACTCATCAGTCACATTTCAACAACATAGAGTGCATTCCAAGGGCAGGGACATGGGATTCAAAAGCTCTCTGATTCATCTACTTTCAATTAAACCTTTCTTTTCCCAGAGTTTGTTAAACTCAATAATTCGTAGACATTGTGCTGTTGTTCACAACAGTTCAACACTGCTTTACATTGCCAGTGTCGGGAGTATAATATCCAACACTGCAAAGGTTTACCTCAGAGCACAGCCTCACTGCACAGAAACGCGGCTTTGGTCCAAGGTTGTTCAGACCTAGTCCTTTATGGTTCCATACAGAGTGCCGCCTTGCAAACCACTCTTTAAAATTCTGAGGTTTGCTGTTTGAGCCAATGAGCAGCAGAGGTAATTAAAAGACCTTGCACAGCAAGCTTAATTTTAAAAGCATTTGTTAACTTCTGCCAGCACCGCACATTGGTGGATTGGGGAAAATGTCTATCCATTATAAACATGTCTCCTTGTGACGTGCTGGCTGACCAGTTACTCATAGTTTTGGCAATATTACACTCTTCAAAGTCAGTAAGAAATGAAGTGCTGAGCCATACCTAGGCAGTCACATACGGCAACGTCAAAGGTTTTACTCAGTGATCTCAGCAAACGACACATTACATGTAGCTTTCTCATCTTTGCTCTGGGTGCTTTCTGGAGGGCTTGCCTGAAGTGGGATTGAAAAGGTCCGGCTCTGTTTACTCGATTTTGTGAACCTCTTCAGTTCATTCGCAAAAGAGAGGCCTTTCTTCTTCTCCTGTGCAGCCTGCCAAAACATTCCAGAATTTATCGATCATAGAAAGCAACAGAGAGCAGTATGAGGAAGGAATTAGTCATGTAAATATACAATGTAACATCTGGAGAAGGTCAGCTGCTGGATTATTTAAATTAAAGTGGAGCAGAATTCTTTTCAGCATTTTTGGCATAAAAACAAAGAAACAATAGTTATCCGGGCTGCTGGTAAAATTTCGGAATCATCTTATAAGTTATGGGATTTAACATATTGGCAGTTTATTGAGAAAATATTATACATCATGCTGAACGCATGCAAACCCTCTCCATTTTGTCATATATACAGCAGAGTATAATCTTTCTGTATATTCTGGAACACAAAACCTCATGTAAAAGTGTTCTGGTTTTCTTTACTATACTTTCATTCCTTTGCCGTTATTAATATCCGGGGCCAGTTTGCACTTCCTCGCGAGTTGCCCAGATCCTTAATTACCTGGACACTGCCACAGTTAAAACTCAACAGCAAATCAGACATATTTTCTAATCTGTTCTTAGGATTTGGCTGATGCTGGCAAGACTAATTTTATTGTACATTCCTAGAAATCATTGTCAGACCTTCTTGAACGGATGTATCCCTTGTACTGACCATGCTCCCACAATAATACACACCACCAAGAAGCAGGAGTAGGCCATTCAGCCCCTCAAACCTGCTCTGCAATTTAATGAGAACACAGTTGGTCTGATTGAGACCTCTAATGCACATTTCCATCCACCCTGAGTACCTTTCACCCCATTGTTTGCCAAGAATATATTCACTTCTGCCTTAAGAACACTCAAAGGCTCAGCGTCCACTGATTTTTCAGGGCAAGCGTTTCAAAGAATCTTGACTCTCTGTGAGAAAAAGATTCACCTCACGTTTATCTGAAATGGGTGACCCCTGAGTTTTAAACACGGTCCCCAAGTCGTGCATTCTCCCATTGATGTAAATATCCTCTACACATCGATCCACTCACAATCCCTCAGGATCTAGTACTGTTTCAATCAAATTGCCTCTGACTTGTCTAAGTTCGGCAGATACAAGCTTAGCCTGTTAAACCTTTCCTCATAAAACAACCCATTCATTCCAGGTACTGGTCTGGTAAACCTTCTCTGAACTGTTTCTAATTATATCTTTCCTTAAACAAGGCAAGATCAGTACGGTACACAGTATTCCAGACATGGTCTTACCAGTTTCCTGTATAAATGAAACATAACCTTTCTTTTATTCACTTGTGGGACATGGGCAATAATGAAGGAACAGCTATTTTTCCTAGTCAGGATGGTGAGCAGTTTGGAGGGGAACTTGCAGGTAGTGATGTTCTCATGTATCTGCTGCCCTCTTCCTTCTAGATGGCAGTGGTCGTAGGTTTGGAAGCTTCTGCCTGAGGATCTTTGGTGAATTTTTGCAGCGCATCTTGCAGATAGTACAGACTGCTGCTACTGCTACTGTCAGTGGTGGAGGGAGTGAATGCTTGTGGATATAGTGCCAATCAAGCGGGCTGCTTTGTCCTGGACGGTGTCAAGCTTCTTGAGTGTTGTTGGGGCTGCTCTCATCCAGGCAAGTGGGGAGTATTCCATCACACTCCTGCCTTGTGCCTTGTAGATGGTGGACAGGCTTTGGGGAGTTGCAAAGTGAGTTAATCGCCACAGGATTCCTATCCTCTGACCTGTTCTTGAAGCCACAGTGTTTATGTGGTAAGTCCAGTTGAGTCTCTGGTCAATGGAAACTCCCAAGATGTTGATAGTAGGGAATTCATTGATGGTTGCAAACTGAATGTCAAGGGGCGGTAGTTAGATTGTCTCTTATTGCTGATGGGCGTGGCCTGGTATTTGTGTGATGCAAATCGCACTTGTTACTTGCCAGCCCAAGACTGGGTATTGTCCAAATCTTGTTGCATGTGAACATGGACTGCTTCAGCATCTGAGGAGACGCAAATGGTGCTGAACATTGTGCAATCATCAGCGAACATCCCCACTTCTGACCTTATGATGGAGGCAAGGTCATTGATGAAGCAGCTGAAGATGGTTGGGTCTAGGACACTAGCCTGAGGAACTCCTGCAGAGATGTGTTGGAGCTGAGATGACTGACCTGCAACAACCACAACCATCTTCCTTTGAGCCAGGTATGACTCCAACCAGCACAGAACTTGCCCCTGATATCCATTGATTCCTGTTTTGCTAGGGTTCCTTGCTGCCACACTTGGTCAAATGCAGCTTTGATGTCAAGGGCTGTCACTCTCACCTCACTCTGGAATTCTGGTCTTTTGTCCATGTTTGAACCAAGACTGTAATGAGGTCAGGAGTTTAAAGGCCCTGGTGAAACCCAAATTGGACATTACGGACTAGATTAATGCTGAGCAGGTGCTGCTTTGGTAGCACTTTTGATGACATCTTTCATCATTTTATTGATGATTGACAATCGACTGATGGGGCAGTAATTGGCCAGGTTGGATTTGTGCTGCTTTTTACATACAGGACAAAGCTACACAATTTTCCACATCGTTGGGTCGATACCAGGGTTGCAACTGTACTGGAACAGCTTGGCTTTGGTGAGATGTTATCGGGATAACATCCCATTGATTTCTATACTTCTATAAATTAATGTCCTTTATCTTCCTACACATCGGTATGCAGACACTGCCTTAAGCTTCCTGTCTGAATAGAATTAGAGTTAAACTGTGCAAATCTTTATCTTCCTGCACGGTGGTATGTGGAAACTGCCTCAAATAAGTGAGGAGTATTTGTAAAGGTGTGAGACTTCTGAAGTATGGAACTTCTGTTTCTGACAAAGGGGCCAGGGCACTGACTTTGTTCCAGCCAGACACATCAGCAACTTGAAATTAAATTCTGTCACGCTGACAACTTGAAATCGCCTCCTGCCATTAGCAGTCACTTCACAAACGATCGATACTATATCCTGGTCTTTTATGTTCCTGATGTAATAATTGTTTTGTATCCTGTCTTTGTCTGTTGTAGTAATTGTTTCATTTATCATGTCATTGTGAGATGTGAAATTGTTTTATGTATTATGCACTTAGTAAAGTATAAAAAGCGGGGACTGTCCGCTGCTCGGGAAGAATTGCTTACAAGACTCTGCACTCTGTGCCGGGTTGAGTACAGTGATTCTCCACAGCTTGTACTTGCGTTGTAATAAAAGGATTTGTGTTTTTCTAAACAGGTCAGTGTCTTATTATTGCATCAAGTCCGTGAGGGTCTCCTAAAACGAACATGACAAGGGGAGCAGCGAGTTCTCCAGCACAAGTCTTCAGTACTATTGCCAGTATGTTGTCAGGGCCCACAGCCTTTGTAGCATTCAGTAACTTCAACCATTTCTTGATATCACGTGGAGTGAACTAAATTGGCTGAAGACTGGTATCTGTGATGCTGGGGATCACTGGAGGAGGCAGAAATGGATCATCCACTCAGTACTTCTGGCTGAAGATATCTGCGCATGTTTCTTCCTTGTCTTTTGCATTGATATACTATGCTGTCCCATTACTGAGGATGGGAATATTTGTGGAGCCTCCTTCTCCAGTGAGTTGTTTAATTGTCCACCATCATTACCAACTGGATGCGACAGGACTGCAGAGATTAGATCTGATCCAATGGCATCACTTTAACTCTATCACTTGGTGTTAATGCCATTTAGCATGCAAGTAATCCCATTTGGTAACTTCACCAGGTTGATACGTCATCTTCAGGTATGCCTGGTACTGCTCCTGGCATGCCCTCCTGCACTCTCCATTGAACTAAGGTTAATCCCCTGGTTTGAGTGGGAGATATGCCAGGCCATGAGGTTGCAAACTGTGCTGGAGTACAATTCTGCTGCTGTTGATGATCCACAGTGCCTCAAGGATTCCATCTTGACTTGCTAGATCCATTCACAGTCTGGCCCATTTAGTACAGTGATAGTGGCACTCAACATGATGGAGGGTATTCTCAACGTGAAGGCAGAACTTTGTCTCCACAAGGACTGTGAGATGGTTACTCTTACCGATACTGTCAAAGACAAATGCATCTACAGCTGGCAGACTGGTAAGGATGAGGCCAAGTTTGTTTTTCCCTCATCATCTGCCGCAGACCCAGTCTAGCAGCTACGTCGTTTAAGGCTCGATCAACTCAATCAGTGCTGCTGCCGAGTCACTCTTGGTGGTGGACATTGAAATCCACCCCACCCCCACCCCCGACTGAGTACATTTTGAACCATTGCCATCCTCGGTGCTTCCCCCAGATGTTGTTCAATGTGAAGGACTACTGATTTATCAGCTGAGGGAGGACGGTACGTGGCAACCAGCAGATTTCTTTGGCCATATTTAATCTGAAGGCACAGGACTTCATGGGGTCCGGAGTCAATGCTGAGTACTCCCTGGGCAACTCCATCCCAATTGTACACTACTATGCTGCCACCTCTGCTAAGTCTGTCTTGTCGATGGGACAGGACATATCCAGGGTGATGGTGAAACGTATGATTCCATAAATATAACTATGTACGTCTGACTAATCTGTGAGACAGCACCATCCCCCAGATGTTTTTAAGGAGGACTTTGCGGGGTCGACATGTCTGTTTCTGCTGTTGTCTTTTCTGGTGCCTAGTTCAATGATTGTGCTCCGTCTGGTTTCATTTCTTTGTTTAGACTTCATAGCTTTTTAAAATTTATTCAAGGGATGTCGGTGTCACTAGCTGGACCAGCACTTATTGCCCATTTCTAACTCCCCAGAGGTCAATTAAGAGTCAGCCACATTGCTGTGGGTCTGACTAGGTAAGGGTGGCAGATTTCCTTCCCCAAATCTCATTAGAGAGCCAGATGGGTTTTTCTGACAATCGACAATGGTCATCAGTAGATTCCAGATGCTTTTAAAAAACTGAATTCAAATTTAACCATCTGCCGTGGCAGGATTCGAGCCTGGGTTTCTGGGACATTAGTCGAGTTTATGGATTAATAACGTAGCAATAATAGCACTCTATTATCCTTTTCTTTTTAGTTTTTGTGTTAATTTTTCATGATGTTGGGTTGGGATTCTATGGTACTAATTCAACAACAAAGAACGAACAGCATCATATTGATTAAACTGAGCAAGTTAATACAGTACAGGGAGAACGCACTGTAAACTATATAGTGATATACTATAAGCCTAAACATTTGGTGAATGTTATTGAAACGAATGTGTGTGTATAGTATGAAATGATAGTTAGACTTAGTCACAGTTCTTCAATGCTTTGAAACATGTATGCAGGCAAAGTGCCAGTTGTGTTTGTGACAGCACCTATCACCAAGTCTAAAGATTGTTCTTCGAACCTCACTCTGCAGCTCTGAACTGAGTCCAAGCCTGCACTTCAGTACAGTCCTGCTCTATACTCTTACTTCACCTGCTTTCTGGGTCAGCCATAAAAGATCCTAAAACCCTATCGAAAAGAGGAGGGAAGGAGTTCTCTCATCTTCCTGGCCAACATTTATCTCTCAATAAAGGCCTAAAACATTACCTTATTTAGCTTGCTGGTTAGTTATTTATTGCACTATTGTTTTCAATGGGAACTTGCTGTGCACATATTGCTTGTTGCATTTCTTACATTACAGCAACGGCTATGTTTTGAAAGGATTTCATTGGTTGCGATATAATAACCTTTTTGGTATCAAGTGTTGATGCCTGCTTACCTGAACTTGCTCTTTGAGCTTGAGGATGAATTTTCCTGCTCCTTTCCACCTGCTCTGAGCTACAAACACACTCTCATTCTCAGAAAGGATTCGAAGAGCAGGTTTTGCCATTGACGATTTCTTGTTTAATGGCTCTTTAGTGACTTCCTCAACAAGGACATAATCATTGGGATTTGGGTTGCTCAGGATGCTGTAAGAATACTTGGCTTTACTTAATGCCTGTGGAGTAATCAAACCAATTTATGGTAATTCACAGTGCCATTAACACTGAATAAATGTTCCATGTTGTTGGCATGCTTAAACTTAAACAGATTTCACTTCACTTTCCAGTCCATACTGACCTACCGTACGTGCCCTTGAACAAAGCCAACCCATGCTCACATGACAATTATATTTGACAAGGTAATGGTAGTTATACTTCAAATTTTATGCGCTGACTAATAGAACTGAATTAATGAATGAATGTAACTTTGGCACACTCTAGGTGGCAATCCCAGCACTTTTATCTTTAAAGAGTAACACTATCGTCTTCACTTGTTAGAGCCATGCTATTTACTCATTTATCGGCATTCAACATATTTAATATTAGATTCTGCAGGCAATCTACCCATGAGAAATACATATTACCCTTGGAATCAACGGTAATGTTACTGAGCAACGAAGCCTGAAGACCGGGCTGATGTTTTTGCAACATGGCTTTAGCACAACGTGGTAAAAGAAGAATCCACTAAATTCTGGAATTAAAAACTAGCCTCATGGAGATCCTCGAACCACTGTCGAATGGGTATAATTTGACAAACCTGTAATATAATATCCTGGGCTGTGCTGAACTTTGAAGCTCTGATGACAGTCCGTGGCTGCTCTGGGGAGACATCATGCACCTGAACCAAGAAACTGTCAGCTTCTGTTGGAAGGTTATTGCAGCTCAAATCGTCACGTTCTTCATACATGGTGTTCCTTTGGTTCAGCTCCTGCAACAGATGCTGGTTGTCAGCAGGCATTCTGATGCACATTGTTACCCCACAGATTGTGGATCACCCACAAAGGCAGCTTCTCTCAGTTTTGATATGCAGGAGGGAAGATCCCACCAATCCACATTCTATCCAAGCCAAAGCCGCTTTCCAAAGTGACTCTCATCGGAAATGTCCTCAACTAGCTTCCAATGTGTTTTTTTTTTAATACCTCTGACATTCAGGTTTATTTCATTCCGAGCCTTGTTGCTGCGTCTGTCTGTGTGTGTGTCAGTATGTGTGTGCATGCCTGTATGTGTGTGCACGCCTGTGTAAACTCTTACATCTCTGGGCAATTCAATTGGATTTTAAGGTGGAGGGTGATGGCCAATGCCTGGATCATTTCTGGATCCTGACCCTCCCATCTGGTTTTAACATGTACAGCCCCATTTAGCCAAGAAAAGCTTGGCACTCGATTACCAGCAAGTGGAGTGGCTGTGAAGCAGGAACTGGATCCGCGATGCGATACCTAATGACAAACAGCAGTCACGGTAGGAGTTGCCCAATGCCTTGTAGACTGGAGCAGGTAACAGATCAGACAGACAGTGTGTTGGTTGAACATGAAGTTTTAAATTCTTCTGTCTCAAGGTGACTCATTCTGAAATGACGACCCCCAACTAAATTTCTCGCCAGTGACCATCTGTTACTGGGATTGAAGGAGTGAAAAGCAGCTGGAATCAGGCCAGATTTTCAAGGGGTCACCGTTCATGGACCCGCAGAGGAGTTATGAACCCTATGCATAAAGGAACCTTTTCATTGGGTATCAGCCAATATACTTGTCCAATCCTCCACGTCCTGTCATACCCTCCATATTAATCTATAGCATTTTTATATCAGTATATACACTGTTTCTCAATAATTCTGAATATTTCTGAAGAAGAGTCCAGACCCAAAATATCAACCTTCCTGCTCCTCTGATGCTGCGTGGCTTGTTGTGTTCCTCCAGCTCCACACTGTGCTATCTCTGACTCCAGCATCGGCAGTTCCCACTATCCCTATACATTGTATCAGACCACTAAAGCTGATTGTAATACTTACATGGAAAAGCTTTATAAACGTAACTCATTTATTTCTAACTTTTTTTAAAAACAGATCTGTTCTTATTATAGCCCTATAAAAGTGCTGACCTTTAAACTATCAACAGCAGAACCTACACGTACTTGACAAATCTTTATCTTGTTGTTTAAGTAAATACCGTGCAATTGACAATACGGAAACACAAAGAAAGGGACAGCAATCAAGCAATGCTTCCTTTTGGATGCAGATTTCAGGCAACAAATGGATACCCAGGCTGTCAGCCATAAATACATAATACACACCCCATTTCAGCAACTCCTGTGGCTACCTTCAAATTGTTTCCAGGTTGATAGATTAGCTCCAGTGAGTATCCTCACCAAACCCCTATCTTCCAAAATGAACAACCACCCCTCTACAGACACATTCTTCCATGCAAACCTGGGAAATTACTGAAGTCCCACTACCAGTCACTAAAATCCAGCCCCACGCGTCAGGGAGAGATATGTGTATTTTGGTTCCAGGAAGAGCCAAGCCTTTCTTTATAATGAAATAATATTCGAATGAACTGACGAACTTGTACAGGTATTTCTGCTATAATGCATTTTTCATTAATGCAAATTGGCTGTAATGTGATTGATGAATAGTGGACACTGTTTGGATAATGCCGACTTTCTGCTGTACAGGAACAGCAATTTTCTGTAGCAATTTCCTAGAGCACAAGGTCACACAAGAACGCATCTATCATTTTACAGGAGAACTACCCGTATTGTGTTTTTATCCAGGGTTTCTAAATAGATCAATAGCATTAGATGCACAGTGATATTAAACTGGTAAATGCCGCTTATAGGTATGAATGGATATTCAAAGTTATCCGAATGGGCAGAACAAAACCACAAGTAGATATCTGTGAATGCAAAAAGGAGGAATTTGTTGGTGGCAGTGTCCCCCTAGTTAGTTCAGGGTGTTACAAGGGTAGACAAAAGAAAAACAGAATAATTAACATCATGTTTCATAAAACACAGTGATGGTGAGAGAAAGAGAAATCATTTAAGAAAAATTGAAATACCTCCTCTTTGCTTTTGAAGACAATTTTTCCGACGAGTCCTTCCTCTGGGAACCAACACTGTGGAATTTTCAGGATCTCTTCCTCTGGACTAATGACCCTCTGGAGTGGCTGTTTCTTACACTCATTCTTGTCTTTGGAAAGAGAGTTTTTCTCTTCCACAAGGAAGTAGTCGGCAGTGTCTGCCTCAGAGCCACCCAAAATGCCTACAATCTGGACGGATCAATTAAAGTAATTGAATTCCCTTAAGAAAAATGGCTTTGAATAACAATAAAAAAGTCCTTAATCCAGTTTTGATCTGCAAGTGAATACTGTTAGAAACCAATGTTCAGTTTAGCTAGTTTCCTGTTTATCTGCCCTTTAGGGTGCTAATCATTCATTATGTTCAAATCTTGTTAGGCTGTCTTTGGTGCTCCAGGTATAATTGTCAATTTGTTCCCAATTGGCTTCAGGTCTGAGCTTACACAGGACAAATCTATACAGACAGACAGTTAAAGGGAAAAGAACCATGGCTCAAAAGTTCACAGAAAACAGCTCCTCCATGTTACTATAACGGTTCCAGTTTCTAAAAACATTTGGGAAAATTACACTGGTTGTATTCTGTTTAACACACCAAGTTTTTGGCCCCTTGACTTGTTGGATCAATTCCATTGGTTTCCTTTTTTCCCATGGGGTTATTTCGAACACAGCTTTGCATCTGCTAGTGTTTTACAATAAAAACTCAAAACATGTTCCCTTAGTTATCACTCTTTTAGATTTGTCCAGTATTCTCCAAAATACCGGTGTCCCAGTAGATGCAATTTTTGTACATTTGAGGAATTCAGCATCAAATTGCTTGTGACTCTGTCCCATTTGGCATTTTATAAATCAGATCCACAGCAACTATATATTGCATCTCATGTTTAACTGATAACTGCAAATTCTCCTCCGTTTATCTGAATATCTTCCAAGTTTCAAGGTATTACCTAGGTGGGGCTGAAAATGAATGGTAGGTTACAAATAACGTTGTCCTTTGCTCTTTGAGTTGAGCACCAGCCAGGCTGCTGGGAGACTGACTTGCCTCTCCCTGCCAGCTTTAACCCAACGAGCTTGGTCAAGCACAAAACGCCCACAAACCAGCTTAGTGGTGGACAGTGATCCGAAAACAATGCGGACCCTCTCAGAGACTGCAGCTAAAGTACATTTGGGTCAGAGGAGAGGGGTCTCCGTTCTGTACCTAATCATGTTACTTCTGGCTCAGGAATAATTAGTTAATGATTGCGCTGGATAGCCAGCGTACCCTATTCCCCAACAACAAAATTCCACAAAGCAAACAGACTGTCGGGAAAGACTGGTGGTTAACATAACAGAGAATCCCAAAGTCTTCTAGAAGGTGTATAAATGATAAGATATGAAGGCAGGGGGTGGATGGTGAAAGGGGGCGGGCAAGATTACTGTATGAAAGGTGTACTTTTTTAAAAATAAAACTTATTCAGAGGATGTGGACTTCACCGACTGGATCAACAATTATTGCATATCCTCCACGCTCCTTGAATAGATGGTGATCAGCTGCCTTCTTAAACTGCTGTAATCCATTTGATGTAGGTAGGCCCACAATGCTGGTAGAGAGGGAGATCCATATGCATTTATCAGAAGTAGATGCTGTTGAATGCAGAGCGAAAGAAGAGGTGATTGAGACATTGGAGGGGCCAAAATTTAACAAAGAGGGTGTATTAGTTTGATGGAATGTTCTTACAGCTTATACTTCCCCAGGAATGCATGGAAAGTGGCCCTGCATAAAACACTGATCCAGCCTCAACTGAGGTATTGTGCCCAGTTCTGGGTAACACACTTCAGGAAAGTTGAGACAGCATCAAAGAATGTGTAGAAATTTTGAAGCAGTGTTCAAAATCATGAGGGACAGACTTGATCTGGGAAGGAACCATTCCCATTGGTAGAAGAATCCAGAACCAGGTGATTTCAGATGATTGGCTAAAGGAGCAGTAGTGTTTTGATGAAAAGCTCAATGTGTGACTGGGGTCTGGAATACACTGTCAGAGTGTGTGGTGGAGGCAGACTCACTTGTAGTTCGCGAAACAAATTAGACAACGAACTGCAGAGAAGAATATGACAAGATTACATGGGGAGAGTGGACAGTGGGACCACCAGAAGAAGTGAGCACAGACACGATGGGCCAAATGCTGTGACCATTCAATGATAATGTACTATAACAGAAAAGACCAAAATCCTGCTTTAATTTCAGGATGCTATTTTTGTTTAAATTCCTAAATAGACTGAATAGAACATCTTTTATTGTCACATGTACTCAAGAACAGAAGTACATGGAGAACAGTGAAAAGTTTACAATGCCACCCCAAACGGCACCACCTTCGCTACAGAGTATCAAGGTACAGATCTTAGATACTACATACAGAAACAAAAGGGAAAAAAGAAAAAAAATACTTACAGTTGTTCATATAATAAGTTAGAAAAAAAAGAAAACACAACTAACTACCCAGCAAACCGAGGAAGGCGATTTTCTATCATTAGGTAGAAGCTTTTATTGATTTGCCTTGACTTTTTAGATGAACTAACTAAACAATGACTCACTTTGTATAGTAACTGCCTGGCTGTGGTCTTCTCATTGACAGCAAAAACAGTGAATGGTTCAGGACCCGGCACTCCATGAACTGTCACTTGGTAACTGCCTTCAGATCTGTGGTCCTCGGTGTTAAACAGCTGTTTAGAGAAAATTTACCGTTAGTTTTGTGTTGGCACATTTTAAAATCAAATTGTTCAACAGGATTCTAACTAAAGTCTGTGGAACTCATTCTGATATTACCACTGACGAAGGTAGAAGATTTCCTGTGTTGTTTTCTTCTATCCTTCGGCTGTAAATGAAGAGACTAGATATTTCCAGAGATTCATTATGAGAATTTCTTAGTTGTAGATGTCTGTATCCTGAGAGAAATAAAACATTAACAAAATTCAATACTTTGGGGATTAGATTGAATCTTTGTCATTATATTCTTTTCATCACATTATCTACAACTGGTCCTTTATAATATGAAAAGGGAAGTCAAATAAACTCCTCTTCAAGTCTTTTCTCTCCTCTCATGGATTTTTCTGATATATTGACCATCCTTGGCCTTAAGGTTAGCTACATTAACTTTTTCAGCTCCTTCCATACCTCAAATCTTCAATAGGACAACAGCAACAGATACAAGGGAACACCACCACCTGCACATTGCTTTCCAAAGCAAAAATCATCCTGTCTTGGAATTAGGTTACTGTTCCTGGGTCAAAATCCTGGAAGTTCCTTCCTAAAAGCACTGTGCATGATCCTATCCCCCACTGGCTGCAACAGTTCAATAAAGGTGCCTCACCACCACCTTCTCAAGGGTAATTAGGGATGGACAACAAGTGTTGGCCTCCCTAGCAAAATGCACACGCTATAAATGAATGAACAAAAAGGTAAAGTTACACAGAAACAGTCTGATCCTGTCCTGTCCTCCATTTGCTGTATCTTCTAGCTATTCAGTACTATATCACACTGCTTGCTTTAATCTGATACTTCTTAAGGGGAAGTCTGAAGGAAGCACTCATCAAGAACAGAATGGTTATACCAATCACTGCGATTTGCAGTTCAGCAATGGCACAAACAACTTACTGTAAGGCAGCTTAATGCTTTCTTCACTTGCAGTAGAAGAGCTTTTAGCCAGTTCGAGACAATCATCTGATACAAATTGTACATCACCTAATGGCCTCAGAAGTTTTCTTCAATCTAAATGAGACGCTCAATCAACAAACCATTTTGCACTTTTCCCTATGACAGTAGGACAAGGTCATTAATTTTCCGACTTGAACTTGAACTGTCAGCAGCAGCTGTTACAAAGACTGAAGCTCACTGGCACTTCAGGAGCCTGTATCCATCAAAATGAACAGGATGAACACCTTGAATGGATCGCTCACCTCCCTTATTCAAATTTCCAGCCCCTATAGTATGAATGGATCACAGACACCAGATTTTCCCTTGTTCATTCATACGATGAGGGTGTTACCAGCTAGGCCAGCATTTATTGCTCATCCCTGATTCCACAGATTTCGCGAGCCAGTGCTTCCTTTACCTTGTAATTAACAATTGCGCCATTTCATGCTCTAAATTCAATTTCAAGAGGACACCAAGTGCTGACATCGATAAAAATATATAATTGCAGTGCTCTCTCCTCATAGATAACCATTCAAGATTGGCTGCTTTCATTGGTCATCAGACCTGGGATGTAACTATTTGGTTGCGCTTTTTGGGCTTTAGGCCACAACCAGTTTGCTGCCAGGAAGGACAAACTTGAAAGCAGAATCCAGGGTTAATGCAAAGATTCTTGGCACTGTGGAAGAGCAGAACGATCTTGGGGTTCATGTTCACAGTTCCCTGAAAGGTGCCACCCAGGTGGATAGAGTTGTTAAGAAAGCGTATGGTGTGTTAGCTTTCATTAACAGAGGGATTGAGTTCAAGAGCCATGAAGTTATACTCCAGCTATACAAAAGCGTGGATCAGCCACATCTGGAGTATTGTGTCCAGTTCTGGTCACCTCATTACAGGAAAGATGGGGAAGTGTTGGAAAAGATGCAGAGGAGATTTACCAGGATCTTGCCTGGAATGGAGGGAAAGTCTTACGAGGAAAGGTGGAGAGAGCTAGGGCTTTTCTCTTCAGAATGATGAAGGATGAGAGATGACTTGATAGAGGTGTACATAATGACCAGAGGTATAGATAGAGTGGATAGCCAGAGACTTTTTCCTAGGGTGGAGGTAGCTATTATGAGGGGACATAGTGTTAAAGTGAGTGGAGGTAGATACAGGGGAGACGTCAGAGGTAGGTGCTTTACTCAGAGTGGTAGGGGCGTGGAATGCATTACTGGAAGGGCTAGTGGAGACGGCCTCACTGGGGGCATTAAAGCAGCTATTAGTTAAGCATATGGATGATAGTATAAGGTAGGGGTGGAGGTTAGATAGATCTTAAGCTTAGGATAAAAGTTTGGCACAACATCACGAGCCGAAGGGTCTGTGCTGTGTTGTACTGTTCTTTTTTTTGTCTTATGTTCTACGTTCTAGGTCCCAGCTACATCCATATGGTATTTGACGATTCTATGGCAAGTGGCAATACTGAAGGGATAGTCTTCAGTCATCAGCAGGTACAGCAAACTGAAGCAGAATGAGCTCAGCCTGTGTTTTCCTCACTATTACAATGAACAGACTGAAAGCCACAAGCTGAGAATCCGTTATCAACACTTTAAGGGCCTTAACCGACATCACAGCTCCTTTAGCAGCATGGCCCTGCACAGGTTGATGACTAGTTTACAGGGACGGCACTTCAAAACCTAACTGAAAATCACAGGAAGTTGTCTAGATGCAAATTCCTCCATTTTTTTTCCCATTTAATTAGTCACAAAGGGTAGGTTTTCATGCCATACAACTGCAGTTACGATGCCAAAAACATTAAGGTATAAATATGCTTTAAGAAAAATGCACAAAGTCATTAAGACCAAATGAACAGAATAATCTTTTCAGAAATCAGCCCTGCTTACAATCCTTCCCAAATGCCTCAACTCAATCTCTCCAGGAGTTAAACCAATTGCCTTTCAAAACACCTTCACTGTTTGCTTCAATGTCATGTCCTGATAATGCACTCCACAGCTATATTGTTCTCGTGGTGAACACATGTTGCTTATTTTTTTCCATTATTTCACTATGTATCATAATCACTTTTGGCAAATTCATCAGACTTCAGAACTTCACCTCAGTCAATCTCTTTTCTCAAATAACCCAACCCTTTACAGTTTTACCACACAACTTCCTGATGCCACAATGAGGAAGCCAATTCATAACTTAGCTGTTTGAAGAAAGTGGACCTTGGTCTCAACTATGCTTGAGCTATAAGTGGCCTTATCATCCAGAGGTTAGGAAGAAGAAACTGGTCTGGATATCCATTTTAGATCCCTGCTCAAAAATCCCTGGGATGCTTTAACACTGAAAACCTTGCGAGTAAATGTTGGACAAGGATGGGGAGTGAACCGGTAAACCTGCCATGTTCCTTGCAATAAATAAGGCAGCTAATATTCACCATTAAGATACAAATATTAAAATAGATACTTAGATGAGATACAAGAATCCATCACTATTGTAACCAATTTTTAAACTCAGTATAAATAAATGAACTGTGTGAGTTAAAAGTGAGCCTATTATCTCCAAAAGAGGGGATAAGATGAATAAATAAATAATAATTACTAAGCTATTACTCTCTGCAGTCATCCAAGGGAAATAACATCCTTGCCTCGATTAAGCAACTTGATCAAAACATAATACTCCAAATGAGATACAATCTGAATGTTATATGTTCCATCTGCACACAAAGGAACAAAAATGAAGGGCACAAAAGACCAACTGGTCCAGCACATCTTTTCTGGAATTGAAACTTAATCCTGCATTAAGTGTGTGTGTGCTGGATTGATAGCCAGCATAGGAAGGTCAAAGATGTATTGTTAGAATGCTTACAAAATTCCATCATTTTAAGTTGGGTCATAGAAAACCTCCCAACAGAGTTTAAATATTCAAACAGCATTCAGAGTTGTGCTTTCTAGATTCAGATGTGTCTCTTGCAGAGGAAAGAAAGCCTCTAAAAATTTGTTTGACAATTGGGAACAAAGGTTTACCATGTTAACATTGACAGCTGCAGAGCTAAAAGACATGGACCACATTAAAAGACCACTTTGGAGTCAGATTAGACTTCTGTATTCGCCAACTAGAATTCATTTAAACAGAAGCCTACAGATCCATAAACTACTTCATGAACAGTAACAGATACAGGCCACTGAACATAGCCTTCCAATCACTAAAGCAACTTTCAACCTTTCCTTCCTTCCACCGTGCCAATTTTGGATTTAATTTTCCAAATTGCACTGTATCCCAATGTATTACTTTGTTGATCAATCCCCATGGTGCAAGATCTTGTCAAAAAACCTTATGGAAGTCAACATAGGTTACACTCGCTAGAGTATCCTTTTCTACACATCTAGTCACATCCTCAAAAACCTCAATCCCACCTGTCTGACATGATCTCCCTCTGACAAAGCCATGCTGCCAGAACGTTGGACTCCACCTACTAAATACCTGGCTGGGATTTGCATACTGCACACACAGCAATCATTTGGTCTGCTGTAATGTCTGTATTATAATTTATGGTGGATTTCACTGATTTTAAATAAATCAAGTCAACGTGTTAATCAAATCCTGATCGATGATCAATTATTTAACCAATACCATTAACATGACATGGTCTGCTATGATTTTAATGCCAGATTTTGAGGACTGAGTGGTAGATTTTGTCTCATTAAATCCAATTCCAATAGCTACTTTAAACGAGATATCATACATCAGCAGTTATGAAGATGGATCAGAAAGTTTGGAAATGTTTTACTTGGAGAGAGAGGGAGGAGATCTTATCAAAATTATCAAAAAAAGAGAGGGGACAGGATGTGCAGAAACTGTTCCCGCACTTAAGAGGATCAAGAATGAGAAGGAACAGATTTAAAGTGACTTTAAAAGAAGAAAATGGGATGTAAAAAGAACTTTTTAATGAATTTTTAAAATATTAATAATGAGCAAGGGTACGGGTAAAGGAGAACAGCACAAAGACATGATGCTCATTTGAAGAGCTGGTATAGACTCAATGGGCTGGATAACCTCTTTCTGTACAGCGACAGTTCTATGATCATGTAGGCAATGGTTCTGCTGCGTGACTTTGTCTAAATGGTAACATTCAATACAATTACAGACAACTGCCTTTTCTTGACATTCTGGGCTGAAGCTAGGTAGAGGTTAATGAATTCATGGATTTATACTTTGTACTTCCTTAACTTCTTTCCTGATCAGCATGAGGTACCATTGTTCCACTTGGCATATACTTTTATCTACATTAACTATCTTTCCATTAACTTTTTTAATTATGCAAAAAGTTAAAATGCTTCTGAAACTAGTTACATTATTCCTCATTATTTGCTCTGACCTATATTAAACACCATTTGCAAATATGGACATCATGTTTATCATTAATTTTTCATCCAAGTCCTCAATGCATATTAACAATAGAAAAGTTCTCAATGCTGATCCTTTGTGTACCCTTATAATAACTTACTAATCTTACAATTCTCGTTTGTGAATAGGTACTTTTTCCTGTTACTAACCTCATTTTCTATCCAGTCTCTTGTTAAGACATCCTCTAGTTTACCCAGCAATTGCTGACACAGAACTTTGTCAAAAACTTTACAAAAATCAACATTCATGATACCAGCGATGTTCCCCTGTGCAACATACCAAGAACATCTTTGAAAAACTCTGTCATGTTAATTAAACATAACATTCTTCTCTTAATAAAATATGAGGCTGGATGAACACAGCAGGCCCAGCAACATCTCAGGAGCACTCCTGAGATGCTGCTGGGCCTGCTGTGTTCAGCCAGCCTCACATTTTATTATCTTGGATTCTCCAGCATCTGCAGTTCCCATTATCACTGATACAATTCTTCTCTTAATACACACTTTCTTTTGACAAGTTCTGTTTTTCTCATGTGTCCACTTGCCAGAACTCTCCAGAATGTTTTATAGAATTTTTGTGTAACAAAGAATCATCTCTTGACACTTGTTTCAGAGAGAAAAAAAAAATCAGGTTAATTTACTACTTTGCCAATGTTACCAATATTCAATATTTTCCCTTGAATTTATTGAATTTACCAATGAGTAACGGATAAGCTTCAGCAATTACAAGCTCCACATTTTGTAAGACTTCATAGCAGAAAGTTAACCAGATGTGATATTTTTTGTCTGTAGCCAGATAGTGAACGAATATGTTATTTTATTAAAAAGATCACCTGTTATTGTTCCTAGAAACCTATTGTAATGTGACCCTTCTTTACCCTGGATAAAAACATATCCAGTATGACTAGTTATTAATTGCCTTATTTCTATGTCTCTAGGTTCCCACTGTTAGGTGGAAATTCTTTTTTCATCCTTGCATGCAACTTGAAAAACAGTGAAACAGAAATTGGATTGGGTAGTGGCACAAATTTGGGTAAAATAGGTCAGTGGCACAATCCTGCCCATTGGAGTCTTTTGTTCATTTTGAAACGACTACGCTTATCACTAAAATTATTCTTCACATCCACACTGAATAGACTGTTTTCAGCATGATATAGCTGAAGTGAGTTTCAAATGTATTTCATTTGCTTAAAAATTCCAAACTATCCACAACAGACCTCCTAACTTTTATGGAACTTCTTATTTTCTTTCACATTCCTTTCAAGTTTGCTCTTCCTGAAGTCTGTGCAAACAATTACAATTTGTTTGTAAATGAACAATGACAGCAAGAAAATGCAATAAAGTCAAACTGACTCCTTGATTTTTTTTTCAAACTACCTTTCATGTTGTGACATTTAAAACAGTGTAAAATCTTCAATTATTAACATTTATTTTGTTCACCATCCAATAGTCAGCACGCTCTCAGCCCAACCATGCATCTCAAGACAGAAGAAGGGATTAAGTCAGTGAAAGTGGTTATTACCTCTTTTAAGGGTTTTTAACTGCACCACTCTCTGAGCTGTTACAGTGGAGCTGTTGTTCTCCACCACCACAAAACGTAGGAAAACAAGGTCTTCGAAGTAAATATGGAAGAAGAACTGCTCATTCCACATGGGGTTCAGGGTGTTGCGATGAATGGGCTTGGTGCGAAAGTGACAACTGTCCTGTGGCATACCAAGTACGTCAATTTCAATGCATGGACTCCCTGATGTGTTGCTGGGACAAACATACTGTCCAGAAATGATCTAGATTGTTTTAACAAGAGAATCAATCAGCTTCAGTATCAAACAGTAGTGAGAAACTTAACAATTAACTTCAAATCACAGTTAGAATTGAGTCCTAATACAGACTTTGTGGAGCAGGTTCACAACTTTATCATTGTTCTATCAAATTCTCTATCAAGTACTTTCTACTTAACAAGGGATGGATTGGCAAAAAAAATAGCAAATTACCTGACTTGTAAAAATCTGTACAGTTTGCAAATATTTTATGATGTTGCCATAGTAAGCCTAATCTGACAAAATAGGGAAGATTAGACAAAGCAATTTGTTAAAATTCATTGGAGGTGTGTCTGTAAAAAGGCCTGATTCACTGCGCTCAGTAAAGTGCTAGAATATTAATAACATTATTGCTAGACTATTAATCCAGAAACTCAGCTAATGTTCTGGGGACTCAGATTCAAATATTGCCATTGCAGATGGAAGAATCTGAATTCAATAAAGAATCTGGAATTAAGAGTCTAACGATGACCATGAAACCATTGCAGATTGGTGAAAAACCCCATCTGGTTCACTAATGCCCTTCAGGAAAGGAAACTGCCATCCTTACCTCGTCTAGCCTAGGCGTCACTCCAGACCCACAGCAATGTGGTTGACTCTAAGATTTTAGAGTAGATTTGTAGCTCAGGTTGTGGATGTTGGTTGACTCTTTGGCCCTCTGGGTAAATAGAGATGGGGAACAAATGGCTAACACGAGGGGTCATAGTTTTAAGCTGATTGGAGGAAAGTATAGAGGGGATGTCAGAGGCGGGTTCTTTACGCAGAGAGTTGTGAGAGCATGGAATGCGTTGCCAGCAGCAGTTGTGGAAGCAAGGTCATTGGGGTCATTTAAGAGACTGCTGGACATGCATATGGTCACAGAAATTTGAGGGTGCATACATGAGGATCAATGGTCGGCACAACATTGTGGGCTGAAGGGCCTGTTCCGTGCTGTACTGTTCTATGTTCTAAATGCTGGCCTAGCCAGAGATGCCTGTATCCATGTGCAAATTAAAAAATACACCTGTGTATCACAAGCAAACTCTGGTAATTTTAGCCAAAATATTTAGTTTGAATGTCACTCACTAGCTAACATTAGAATTTCCTGAAATAGAAAATAAAAATGAATAACTAACAATGACATGGTAACTTCATTTGTTAATTTAAAAAGTTATAGCAGCTTGAGCCACAGGTTGAGTGTGACTGTGCTGGCCTGACATTTTTATGTGTATTTGTGAAATTAGGGAGATAGAGGCCCAAATTGATGATTAATTGGTTAGGTTTGACTGAACCAGCAGGGATTCACCGAATCATAGAAACGTATAGCGCAGTAAATGGCCACGTGGCCTGTAGTACAGTCCTTTGAAATGCTTAGTTTCCCATATCCCTGCTTGTTGTTCCTAAACCCTGTTTTAAAATGCTATCACTTTATGTCTGATCTGAAATCATATGTAAATCTTTTAAAGTTTTTTCATTGCCGCTTCATTTAAAATCTTTTTTCTTGATAGATATGGTTACTCAAGTCAACACAAGATGGATGACATTAATGGCATTCCCAATCATCAATGACAACTTACCTCACATAGCACCTTTGCCATGGTTTTTTTAAAAAAAGCCAAAATTGTTTCCCAGTAGCATTATCACACAAAGACTGTTACCAAACAAAAGAAGGGGATGCAAGGGCAGGTGACTAAATGCTTGGTCAAAGAGCTAGATTTCAGTTAGTTAAAGAGGACAGCGTTGGAGATAAGTGGTTTCCAGAGTTTAGGACCTAAGATGGCACAGTTACCAATGGTGGGGTGAAAGTACAAGGGGATGCACTAGAGATTGGAGTTGGAGGAGGGCTACAGGATTTGAAAAGGTTACAGAGAATTGTGTCGGAGCACATAAGTTCCCGAAATGAAATGAACCTGACCCACAGCTTCAAAGCACATAATGCAGCAATAGAGTGATTATTTCTGTTCAAAAATTCAACCAAGTGATAGATCCCAGTATTCTTTATAATTGTCAACTTGGCTTTTCTTGAAATGAAATATAAAATGACTATTAAGAGAGCAACAAAGAGTAAGCCACAGAAAAATTACAGACTATTCACTCAATGGCCAACCATCATGAGCAAACAACAACCATTTAATTTCAAATGGAACATGTCATTAAACATAAAAACTGAATGATGCTACAAATCAGAAACAAAGACAGAAATCGCTGGAAAAGCTCAACAGGTCTGGGCAGCATCTGTGGAGAGAAATCAGAGTTAATGTTCTGAGGAAGGGTCGCTCGACCCAAGATGTTAACCAAGGCATTAAACGCCTGAGAGCAAGTTTATCGGAATTAAACAAAAAAGGCCCCAAGATGCAAAGTTATCCAATGTAGACTTAATCAACAAAACAGACACAAAATGACAGCCTGTGTTTTGCTGGTTATATTCCAAACCCAGCAAATAAGACTATTCTTGCCTCAATGTGCAGAAAGCAACAGCAGATATCTTCCTGCACTTACTGTTAGAGAACATAGAGATGGACTCATGTTCTCTATTCGTTCCAGTGGAGAGAACTGATTGTGCATTCGACAGCTTTTGTCCCACAAGACTGGTGACTTTAAGACATAGCCACATCCTCCATTCGCTTCAAACATTGCTGCATTCAGGTGTATTGGGAGATCTAAGGAAGATGAGAAAGAACATTGTAATTTCAATGATCTTTATAGTATATTGTGGCCGAACCACATTATAGTGGCGGTGATGGCTTAACACAATTATCACTGGACTGTTAATCCAGAGACCCAGGCAACATTCTGGACTCCCGGGTTCAAATCCCACCATGGCAAATGGCAGAATGTGAATTCAATAAACAGTTAGATTTTTTAAAATTCATTCATTATTCATGCATCCAGTACCACCAGCTGGATCAGCATTGATTGCACCTATCTAATTGCTCAGAAGATAGCTGGCAGTCAACCATATTGCTTTGGGTTTGGAGTCACATGTAGGCCGGACCAGACAAGGACGGTAGTTTCCTTCCCTAACATATCATTGGTGAACCAGATGGGTTTTTTCCAAACAATCGACAACAGAGTTAAGATCATTAGGCTCTTATTTCCAGATTATTGTTGAATTTGAAATCCAATATCTGCCATGGCAGGAAATAAAAGCCAGATTCTCAGAACATTCCCAGGGTCGCTAGATTAATAGTGTAGCGATAATACCACAGGGTCATTGCCTGCTTATGAATTAAGAATATAACGATGAACGTTGTCAATTATTGGAAAAACCCGAGTTTTGAGAAGATTTGTAGCTCAGGTTGAGGTTCTGGATGTGAGTTTGCTCGCTGAGCTGGAAGGTTCGTTTTCAGACATTTCGTCACCATTCTAGGTAACATCATCAGTGAGCCTCCGACAAAGCGCTGGTGTTATGTCCCTCTTTCTATTTATCTAGTTCGGTTTCCTTGGGCTGGTGATGTCATTTCCTGTTCTTTTTCTCAGGGGATGGTAGATTGGCTCCAAATCAATGTGTTTGTTGATGGAGTTCCGGTTGGAATGCCATGCTTCTAGGAATTCTCATGCGTGTCTCTGTTTGGCTTGTCCTAGGATGGATGTGTTGTCCCAATCAAAGTGGTGTCCTTCCTCATCTGTATGTAAGGATACGAGTGATAGTGGGTCATGTCGTTTTGTGGCTAGTTGATGTTCATGTATCCTGGTGGCAAGCTTTCTGCCTGTTTGTCCAATGTAGTGTTACATGAACATCAACTAGCCACAAAACGACATGATCCACTATCACTCGTATCCTTACATACAGATGAGGAAGGACACCACTTTGATTGGGACAACACATCCATCCTAGGACAAGCCAAACAGAGACACGCACGAGAATTCCTAGAAGCATGGCATTCCAACCGGAACTCCATCAACAAACACATTGACTTGGAGCCAATCGACCATCTCCTGAGAAAAAGAACAGGAAATGACATCACCAATGCAGGAAATGACATCACCAACCCAAGGAAACCTAAACAGATAAATAGAAAGTGGGACATAACACCAGCGCTTCGTCGGAGGCTCAATGATGATGTTAACTAGAATGGTGATGAAACGTCTGAAAACTAACCTTCCAGCTCAGCGAGCAAACTCACATCCAGAATTGGAAAAACCCTTTAGGAGTTAAATGTCCTTTAGGGAAGGAAATTCTGTCCTTACCTGGACTGGCCAATATGTGACTCCAGGCTCATAGTAAGGTAGTTAACTCTTAACCAGAGGACAGTTAATTATGGATGGACAATAATGTTGGCTTAGCCAGTGACCCGCACATCCTAAATAAATCTTAAAAAAAACCTGGAGTGGTCCATCATTTTCAAACCACCGCTCCATAAAACTTTACAGCTTCCTTTCATTTCTGTGACTGGCAATTTGTCATGCAAGATCAGACATAATTTAATGTTCAATGATCAAATGAAATCCATCAGGGTAATGCACTGAAATTAGGAGGAAGTGAGTTCATTAATATTTATGTTCATTTCAATCAATCAGTTAGAAACTGATTACTGAGAAAACATGAAGAACTCTGTGACCCTAGTCAATAAAATCCAGTCTAAAATTATTTTGTGATACAGCTTGTCATTACTAATCACATTTTATCTTTGTTGATTAGCTGATGAATGGAGCCAATGCTTTGATCACGAGATGGTGGTTTTCATCAAAACTTTCCATTAAACCTTGACCTTAAAAAAGTTTCCTTCGCCTCACATTTCAGCTCCTAAAGCACAGAGTTGCTTGTCAGTCAGTCTGATGTACATCCAATGTAAACTTATGGGAAGTGTAGTTTAAAGAGCCACTCAGCCTGATTGTGGCTGCAATTTCACTGGTAATTGTTCCAGAGTGGATTGTTAAATTTATTGCAGATATTGCCAGTGATTGCAAAGCTTCAGTAACCTTTATCTAACTAAACTGCAATAAAGTCTGCATTAATCAAACATTAAAGGTCACAAAGGAGAACAGCTGGTTTACGAAAGAATCAGTGCATCACCGAAGGTAAGGAACAGATGCACTGGATTCTCAGTCAAGTACCAAAACCGTTCTCCCACACAAATGTACAACTACACAGTCTTAAAGTGCTCATCATCTACACAGAGCTCTGTTACAGTTCAAGTAGATTTTGCCACTCTCCCCACAAGCAGGACCCAAGACATATGAAATACAAATAGAAATTGCTGAAAAAACTCAGCAGGTCCGGTAGCATCTGCGGAGATAAATCAGAATTATGTGAGCCAAGATGTACAAGATGTCTTAAAACGTATTTTGAGCAGAAGCTTGTCTGAATGATATGCTGCTCCGACAGGAGGTATATTCCAGCAGTGGTTGAGAGGAATATATTTCAGAGAGTCTCCAAACAAGAACCTCTGTGATGCTTTCTGGTCATTCTGGAGATAATGCTGCACCTCATGGGGAAACATCTTCAAAATCGGCTGGACTTTAAAGAAAGGCTTTAAAATGAATATTGAGAACACAATGTGAGCCAGTACATTGGAAGTAGGATGGGACTACAGAATCCTCAAAGTCAGAACCAGATCTATAGCAAATAGAGTCTAAGAGGATTGCTCTTTCAATAAATACAGTGAGTAGAAGCCAGTTATACAAGAATCGCTTTATTTCCATCTTCTTTTAAACACTGAAATCTGAATTCCCTTAAATTTCAACTTCAGTCGGCAAAGTGACATCCTTGTGAATCTAGCCAAAAGCTCTGGCCAGAGAGAGATAGGTTGTGCATATACATTTGAGCTCAGTGTGGTCTCCCTGTAGGACTGCCTGGGCAATTAGCACAGTTGCTGCTCGATATTTGTGGCATCACTCTATGCAATCTTTACAGAATCAACGTCACGGAGAAGATAAAGGAAGAGTGGGCATGAGGAAAAAGCAGGCTGCAAGTTGTTAAGGGACAGTAACAGAGATAGTGGGCACCCTCGTGCATGGCCCCTCCTGCTCAGGCATCATGTGCCCAATAAAGTGTATAGCAGCAACAAGGGCTGTCCTCACAGGAAGAGCCTCCAGCTCTTTACGCTGACTGGTCCTTGCCAGGGTCTGCCTGACTGGCTATGGTGATCCTGCTCCACTTAGCCTGTGCTCCAGAACTGCAGCAACCATCCTCCTCCTGGGTCTCTTGCAGTACCAAGATCGACCACGCTCCCTAGCGGTGCTGTAGAGCTGCAGGCCTCCAACTGTATGGCAGTTCTCTGAAGTAGAAAATTCACCCTGCAGGATCCAATCACCCTGATAGCAACTCCCGGGACATCTGGATGGGGTCTACTCCTGGAAGTGGCTGTCACCTCCCAACAACTGGAGAGCCCATTAATTTCTGCCCAGCTTGTATACAGAAAATGCACCGGTTACACTAAGAGACCAGCATGATACCCTGAGTTACATTTATTTTGTCTAACGTGGAAGAAGGCAGCTTGTGAACCAAGCCAAACAAAACCTTGCCAAGCCAAACAAAGTATTATCCAGCGTTCATTGGGCCAGCTTTGAGGGTATTAAAGAAGCATACATGTTTGAACAGATTCCGTTCAGATTACAAAAGAGTTGCATTGTTATGCTCCCAAGTCCTACTACAGTGCTTGTAGATGCTGAGCAGTGTACACAACAGAGAAAAACACATGGCCAACCCTCTTATGAGTGGCAGCACTAATGCAAAGCCAAAATTCTGCGGCAGACCTGAATTTGTAAGAAGTAGTCAACCAACCTCTCCCTGCCCACAGCTTGTGGTTAGATTCACAAGGACATGACACAGAACAGCCTCTGGCTTATTCAGCTGTAGTTGAAAATGAAGGGAATTCAGGTTTTAGCATTTAGAATGACCTGTAAATAAAAAGATAAATGGCTATTTTCCTTCAAACTGATGCTCTCAAATTATGTTTGGTCTTTATTTTTGCAGATGCAGCTCGTGGAAGCTCCAGTGAACACTTCCAAACAAATCATGCTTATGAACGAAGGTTCACAAATGTAGCCACTCACCATCTGTCTGATAATTGAGAGCAACTAACTGTATCCCATGGAGCCAGAACATGAGAGGCGATGGATTGGAGGAGTCAATCCTAGTAGCAGCAGGATATGTTCGGAGCAGCTGGCAGACTGTGTGTTGGATTAATTCCTGGGAGTAACGCCGGCAAAGCCGCTTGGCAGTGTTCTCATTCACCGATGAGATGTGATAACACTTGGGTGTCCGGATGATAGCACTGAGGGAGGTGGTTGGATTGAACGGAGGAGACGATGGCTCTTCACAGCTCTTTCTTAAACCTTCGAAAGAGGTTGCTGCATATTGAAGGGGGGGTAAAGAAAATCATTTGGTCATTCAAGGATGTCAAAGGCTTCATAAAAACTATGAACAAAATCCTGCATCCAATCCAGATCCTGACATAGATTCTTGATTTAAAATCAGGCTTTCCTTCTGCAATTCAAGTTTACACGTTTTTTTTTTAAACTAAACAATACATGGTCACTTCAATGAACACATTTCTTGACAAGTTGCATTGAGTTTTTTTGGGACAGTTTCTCCCTTTGAGGTCTAACGCGTTAACCGTACCTAATCACACTCACCACATTAACTGTCTCTTCTGCCCCTAAGCTGTCTCTCTCACCCAATTTCCACCCAAACATACCACCTGCCATTCATGGGAAAACTCATCACTCAGGGGTAATCGCTGAAAGACCAGCATCCATTGCGTCTGCGCCATCTTTGAAACACCCGGACATGTGACAACAATCCACCACAAACCCACGCATAGCAGCATGGCATAGCAGCTACAAACCCATGCTATCCATGGCACTGAGCCAACACAGCTGACGCTGCCTCGTACATATAACCACGTTCTCTCGCTTCTCACTGTTTTACCACCGCACCACACTATGCCACTCAGTCGTTCCATCCCGCTTCAACACCCTCCAAGTGAATGCTGTCCTGTCCTCTACCCGCTGCAGACCCACACTATCATTGTCAGTAGATGAGGGGAGGCAATGGCCTAGTGGTATTAGCGCTGGACTGTTAATCCAGCGACCCAGGTATTGTTCTGGGGACCTGGGTGTGAATACCGCCAAGGCAGATGGTGGAATTTGAATTCAAGAAAAATCTAGAATTAAGAGTCTAATGATGACCATCAATCCCTTGTTGATTGTCAAAAAAACCCATCTGGTTCATTAATGTTCTTCAGGGAAAGAAATTGCCATCCCTACCTGGTCTGGCCTGTGCATGACTCCAGACCCACAGCAATGCGGTCGACTCTGGGCGATTAGGGATGGACAATAAATGCTGTGCTAGCCAGCGATGCCCTCAGCTCATGAATGAGCAGGAAAAAAAATGCCCACTGGAGACCCACAGCTTGTCACTGTCCAATAAGGGAACACCACATTCCGGGCAAACAATCAGACAACTCCGAACATGAGCTTTTATTCAGAGAACAGCAAAAGGGAACCAGTAGATACTGACATTTGGCCTTGTAATGCAAGCTAGATTCAGGTACCATGACCAATGACTATTTTACAGCTTATGACGTCTGCTGCACCCAGCTCCCAACTACTAGAACTGGGGCTCAGTCAGATCCTGTCTTCCTCGCAGCATCCTATGTAGTGGAGTCTGTCATGGACAACTCCAGTTTCTACCACCACAACATCCTGCTTTCTTCCCTGGAAGCATGCTCCCATTTCTCCAGCTTGTAAATATCCAGCACACTGCCGCATTGCCTGCTCCTATCGTGCAGAGCACAGCACACCAGGATGATGCATCACCTACTCCCTTGCCAATAACTGCTTTGTAAGGGCCCTAGTCTCTGGCAAACACACCCGGTACATGAAAGTGCTCCAGGATGTAGGAGAGGTGGCAGCTGCCAGGGCAGTGGGCACACACCTCCAGGAAGTGGGAGCAGTGATCACGAATGATGGATTCCCACAGTGTTGTGACACTACCCTCTCAGTGCCATGGAGGGGGGGGGGGGCGGTACAGTCGATGACAACCTGCACCTGGCAGGAGACAGCTATGTTCCTGCATCCTCCTGCCCAGGCTACAGTACTGACCCCATCCTCGAGAAATCAAATGAGCTGGTGTGATCCTGCCCAAATGGTACCGATCACTGCCCTGATGTACTTGAGAGGGATGACAGAGCACCCCACAAGCAGCAACCTCCCTCGCCAGTCAGATAGAAACTCACCTTTACAGTCACTGGGAGAGGGTTCCCCCGCTCCACTCCTGTAGCTCTCAGGTCCCTCTCCGGACCATCACAGTGTCTTAGGAGTCTGCATTGGCACAGCGCCTCACTTATCCCCAGGATGGAAAACTCTGGGTCTCTTGTGTATCACACCCATCCTGAGGGGCCCCGCAGCTGAGCTGGTGTCTCCGTATCCTCTGCGGGGCCATGCTCCTGCTCCTGTTCCTGGGTTTACCATCGGCCTTGCTCCTCCTGAACCCACTTCACCTTCTCAGGCAGGCGGCGACAGTGATCAGCATCCAAGCAGCTGCTGGGCACAGCCCTCTTAGTGGAAGTGAGCCACGTTGGGGGCACAAGGACTGAAAGAGGTTTTCTGGCCTCAGATGAGTTCTTAGCACCATCCCCTACAGAAGAGGGTGCACACCTCTCTCCAGACAGATATACACCCCCCACCGCCCCCCCAATTCCGGAAGCTGTGTCTCCATCGGTCATTCAGCTCCAGCCTCAGTTTGTGCGCCGACTTGGTGAAAAGGCCACATCAGCTGAGTGTCCAACACCAAAGAGAGTCTGGCTGCTGTGTTCCCCAGCGCCACTGTCCCATCCCAGACCCACACAACTCTGAATCCCCTCACTACATCCGGTACAGACCATAGCTGAACTTACATGAGAGTTGATGGACTGATGGTGTGTGTCTCCCACATCTCCCTGGGAAGTGGAATGAATAAAGGTTTCTCTTTGGCCAGCTCTGGCCTTTGGAAATATCATTGCTGCTGACTCTGCAGTATTGGGATGTCCAGGCTCAACTTTCAGGAACCAAAGCCATGTTGAAAAGTGCCTTTGACCAGCATCTGACCCGAGGCACCTAGACTCTGCAATGTACAGCATATGGCTGATGAAATGATTGCAAATTAAGTGTAGCTGGGTTTTGCAAATGGCTGCTTGATGTATTTGTTGCTACAATGTCCTATCATTTAGCAAATGTGGATCCTGGGCTTTTGCCCATCAAACTCACACTCACTCCAACCCTTGTTTCAGCCACTTTCAGGAAGCACATCACCCCTAGAGAAGGGAAAGTGATGGCTGGGAATGAGGATCACAGCGAGCACCCTTAGTAGAGTTACCCACCAGCTTCCCAAAGTCTCCACCTTGCCTACAATCTCAAAAGATCCTGGCAGCCAATCTGATCTCCATTTGGAAATCGAGCACATCAAACCTCACCTCCAACTCTCTGACTTCTGAGCCCTGGCATTACAATGTAATGATGCCCAAACTGCATACCCGTTTGGAGGTCACAGTTGGAGTCATATTCAACAACACCCACACCCCATTCCCCCGTTACACCCCCTTCAATACTATACCACACACATACTATTCACTTTGAGTGCCCCTCCATCACCAGCCTTATTGCTATTTCTACAGATGCCTCTGTTTACTATTGACTCCCCACTATTTCTGATAGTGATTCCACAACTATGGGCTCCCAAAACCCTCCTGAAAGATCACTGGACCCCAAGGATTGTATTCACCCAAGACCTTTGACCAATTGCAACAAGTAGCCCCCAGCCATGAGTAAGCTGACCCCTGCCGGTGAGCTTTCAGCTCCCTGCCTGATGATACACCATTCCTGAGTGTTGCCGCTGGGTCAACAGAACTGCTTCCCCCTTGGACTGTACAGGCCAGAACCCCTCAACACGTGGGCTCGAAGTAGCCAACACTCCCAAAAACCTGTGGACTGTGTGCAGACTGTACCCGGATCCCCTCAATAACAATGCCCACCCCTTGAGTGGACTGAGGACTAGCCCATTCCAGTTTCTGACATAGCCATTTGGCTGAATACACACACAGTGTGTTTGTCTCACAGGCTGCGGGCACAGACTCTGGGTGTTAACCTGACTTCATGGAGTGCCATCCAGCAGGAGCTCTCCCCATCTTAGACAGTTCCCCAGTGAGAAGTGGCCTTCTGTGTGGCTTTGCAACATAGCACCTTGAAACAGCAGAAATGAGAGCTTTTAATTCTGGCTGAAGTGCCAACAGGGATGGTATGGCAAGGCAATGAAAGGCATGGGTGTTGAGCGTATGCAGATGGGCACTAAATGAGCTAGTGTTATGAGGGCAAATAAACCGCCCTGAGATGTAGCCTGGTCCAATACCTGAGCTGGGTGTGTAACTAGCAGCCTTTCAATGCTGGTCACTGATAGGCTTTGCAGTCCACACATGTTTCCTAAGCAGCCTGAAAGTGTATCAAAGAGGTGCCATGATGTTTGCAAGAAGATGGAAGAAGATGGTAGGTGCCAGTGACTATGGGCGTGTGCATCGTGCCCTGAGTTGCAGTTTGGTCGTGGGCAACACAGAGGTGGTTTAGAACAAAAGGTGAGCTGAATTTACCTGACACCTGACCTGACTTCCATGTTGAGCCTTCTTAAAGTCTACCTTGTTTGGCCTTTTGATCATGTTGGAGGCTGGACATTAAAGATGTTCACAAAATATCAAAATATTTAATAAGTTTTAATCTTCATCAATTAGCCACTTTGTTGTTGCTGAGTGGGAATCTTACCATGACAACTGTGAAAAGCATAAAAGATGCTGCAGGAGTTGTTCTTTACATTGAAATTGGCCTTTCTAACATCTCATCCAATTCTGCCATAGCCAATGTCGCTCAGATCCCAATAAGATTCCATGCTTAGCTACCTGTATAAAACCCACTGCTGTAGTTCAACCTTAATGGCCTGGAAAAGAAAACATCACATCCACTACGGGACTCCTCTACTACATTCACTGACAATTTGGCAAAATCAGAGTTTCAATATTTTCTGCAGATCAAACGGAAGGTAGTATTCAACTCTTAAGTGTGTAACATTGTGTGCCAATTGATTATGCTGTGATCTGCAAGATGTAAGCTAAGCCTGAACGTGGTTATGGAGAATGAAGTAGTGAAACAAATGCTAGAAACATAAGAGTAGACCTTTTAAAAGCATTGTGACTAAAACTGACGTGTCACTTCCTCATATCTCTCAGGCACAAAGCCCAACAATAGACAGGACACCTATTGTTTCATCTTCCTCCAGAAGCAAAAGGAAAATATTCTACCTGCTTAGTTTAATCTCCTCCTCTTGATTTCAAACTTGGCAGTGTAACGCTACTAAGTCCACATTTCTGTGACAAAGCAGTTCAGTAAGGGTGCCTAACAAAGCAACACAGTAGATCACACAGGAATAGCTGCTGCTGAGCAGTCCCAGTTACTGAAACTCGCAACTTTCGAGATGCAATGAATAGTTGCTGCTTAGATGCTTCGAAATAACCATGTTTATTATCAGTGGGCATTATTTCTCAAACACCATCTGAGCTCCTGTTACTATGTAAGCTGCCAGCAACAGCCAGATCATTTAAGTTTTAATGAGAATGTCCTGCAAGCCTCAGAGAATTTTCATCCATAATAATGATTTAAAAAAGAAAATTCATACAAGACACACTTTAAACTGAACCAGATCACTACAAATCAATTATTTTGTGACTAGGTCCAAGTTTGTTGTGGGAAACGCTGACCTAACCCCACTTACCTCTTCCAGATGCCTTAATTGATGTCATTGACTCCCCAGGGCTCATTCTGTTTGATTTCCTGTTGGGTTTCACTTTGCCTCTGCTTGATCCTGTTGCATTTAAAGTTGAAAGGCCTGTTTTCATTTCAAAAAAAAGAGGGTCATCACTGAAGGGTTCACATTTTTCCAACAGATAATTTTTTGATGATATTTTAAGCTCCTTGCAGCTTTGCCCTGCAGCCAAGTGGAAATGTTGCTTTTTGCCAGGTTTCTTTATGTGACTGTTACATCAGTGACTGGCACAGAGAGAAACGACAGAAGTATCCATTCATGTTCCCCCTAGTGTAGGTGCAGACTTCCGTTTTATCTCTCTGTCTTCAAACCTTGGCCATAATTATAATGCTCATCAGATAAAAACAGTGAAACTAAATCCGCAGTAATGCGCTGTTAAAGAGGGGTTAGGTTTCATGGACTCACTCAAATTGACAGCAGTCTGTGAGATTTTCACACAGATCTCAGGCAAGAATGACTAGCAATAATGTTAACTAATTAGTTACAGAACAAACAGCCAGCAGAAGACGACCATTCAGCTCCCCGTTCTGGCTGCACAATTCAATAAGATAATGGCTAATCTGATTAGAACCTCAAATCCATATTCCCCTCTACGCCTCAAAACTTTTCATCTCCTTTCTCATCAAGAATCTATTCACTTCTGACCTGGCAAATTTTCAAAGACTCTGTTTCCACAGAATTTTCATAAAGAGAGTTCCAAAGACTTTCTCAGATGGGAAAAAAAAATCACCTCCCTTCTGAGCAACCCCTTTTTTTGGAAAGGGCGACCCTTAAATCTAGACCCTGCCACTAGAGGAAACCTCATACTTTTCTAAATTCCAGCTGTTGTATTCTGAAATACAAAGGTCTGGACAGTCACTGCTGTCAGACTGTAAGTACATAAGGTAAGTGAGGTGTTTGGGTACTGGCAGGGGAGGGTGCCAAGGTCACACAATGGCTGGTGGGCAAGGTGACATGAGGGTAAGGTAACTGGGGTGCCAGCTGGGAAGATGTGTAGGTTGCCAGATTGGTGGGGGTAAGCTGCCAGTTAAAAGGGGTGCTAGCTGGAGTGGGGGTTGGGTATCAACTGGGATTTGGGTATTGTGCCACCTGGGCAGGGTGCAGCGTTGGGGGGGGGGGGGGGGGGGCGCGGGGAATGGGAAGAGCTATGGTTCCAAGTGTCTGGTGCAGCATCTTACACAGTTACCCCAGGAGGAAGTCAAATTATCCATGAAGTCAATGCACCAGGAGTTCAGAACAATCTACCGTGTGCACGAGGAGTTCATTTAGACTTGTGAGCCGAGACCCGATAATGTGCTGGAGTTCTTGGGAACTGAGATACTGGGATATAGTAACAAGGTAGAATATGATTGTCTTCTACTGCAAGTACAGTTTGGGAACTATATTTATCAAACACTTAAGGTTTATTTCTTGTAAATTCATTAGAATCTCATGCAGATCATGATGTTGTACAGGAATAATCATTATTAACAATCATTTCTATTTTGTGCCAAATGGGGATATGTTCTGTTCTAAAACATCTGCTCAGCCTCCCACACATTGCAGCCTCCATACCTCCTGCTGGTTTGGGTACTGAACAACAGACCTTCTTGATCAGAATTCAAGTGACTCTCACTTCTACATTTACCGTTTTTTCATGCTGTGGACATGAATAAAACCATCATTGCCAAGGATTATATGATCGACAAAGACACACAAGGAGGCGCTTATTAACGGGTACCTGTGAACTTGACAGCCTGGCAGTAGATGACCAAGTCTGAGAGTTCGGGTGCTATCTGTCTGCTCTCCTTTTTGTTTTGGGGCAGGTAGAACTCTTCACCCAACTCCATGTCATAAACCTGGGAATTAAGAAAACAGCAAATAAGCCATGGCACACAACACACCACCTCACGCATGGAAGCAACTTCTCCTTTCAATAATTCACCAAATGAGTAACTGGAAGGCTTGCATTTATGTAGTGCCTTTCATGACTCCCAATCAAGATGCTTTACAGCCCACTTAGTATATTTGAAGTGTAGTGACTTCAAACCAGCTCATTTGTGCTCAGTGGAACAGCAACAAATGATAACCAGCTCACTTTTTTTTTAAAATGGGATGTCAGTTGAGGGCTAAATATCAATCAGGGCAGTGGGATGCATCAAATGATACCATAGCTCCAAGTCTACTTCAGGGTTGACTGGTCTTAGTTTTAAATTTCATCGATCATTCAAAGATGAAAGGGCAGGTGTTAAAGGCAGTATTATGTGCACCGGCTGAGAAACTAAAGGTCATCCCACAGTGGCTGTTACCAGGGTAAAAGTGGGTGCTGGAGGGGTTTAGACCGAGCTAGCAACATTCCTCATCATTGTCAGGCTGGCTGCAGTGAAACGAGACATTCAGGCATGGGGCAGGCTGTGCAGTGCCCATGAGCGACTGTTCATTCCGAGGCTGGCAGCTTGCCTTATCAGTTGGTCTCCAGGCAGGAAGATGGGTCTCACTTTCTGCCCCGAACGAAATTGGAGCGAGGCACAGAAAGGCAAGATCGCCCCCTCACCCAACCACACTGCCACCCTTTGGCTGCAAAGTGTACTCTGGGAGTACAGCGTTCCTTCCGTGCTACATTGGCCAATCTGAATTACATGCACCAGTCTCCAGGAATGGGACTTGAACTTGGTTCAGTGTGAGAGTGCTACAACTTATCAGACAGACACCAAACACATTCACACACTGTCCTTCTATTTACCCATTTAAAACAAATGGATGTGTATAAAAAGAATACAATGTCACATCGAGCCATTAAGTACTTTCTGTTATCAGCATTTTCTAGCCAACCACCTACCCCAATGCCAATTTCCTAGGTGCCTAACCTTAACTTCATTCACTTCAAGCCTCATTAAACCCCTGCAGTGCCAAGCAACTCCAGACTGCACTGTGCTTAGGTTCCTACATTGCTCTGCAGGGTGTTAAAAACAAGAATATTTTTTAAATGCGACTTCTTAATGGAGAAATGCAAATGTGTAATTTCTCACAATAAATCTTTTTTGCTTTGTCTTTTCTTTGCTGTGTAACATTGCGTCAGTCGATATTTTTTTGATTCTCCGTGGAGTTTCTTCTGTATATTCGAAGTGATATTTATCACTTGATGGCTTGCTCTCGGGCCTGTCATCGAGGATGTTGTCTGGAAAGGAAGGAACAGACTCTAATGAGACAGTTGTATGTCATATATAGAACGCTTTTCAAGTGGCAAACTCACTTAAGCAGATTACGTAGCAAAAAGTAATGACTCTAGAAGAATTAATGCTGAAGTAACATTAGCTCCATCCAACGTGATGATGTTTCACAGTCCTCAGGTGAAGAAACAGTCAGTCTTGCACAGGTCCTGACAGAAGCAAATATGACATATGAGGCAGCACAGTGGCTCAGTGGTTAGCAGTGCTGCCTCACAGCACCAGGGACCTGGGTTCAATTCCAGCCTTGGGTGTGGAGTTTGCATATTCTCCCTGTGTCTGCGTGGGTTTCCTCCCAGTCCAAAGATGTGCAGGTTAGGGGGATTGGCCATGGGAAATTGCCCGTAGTGTTCAGGGATGTGTAGATTAGTAATAGGTACTGTATTTATCATTCAGTTAAACTTTCTAATTGTTAAGTTATTCTAAACTCCTTTTTCCTTTTGTTTGTATTTTAACTATAGTGTTAAATAAATTGTGTTTCGCTTAACAGTGAGTAGTATGACCGGTTACATCGCACTTTACATCTACCTTTAAAGTAAGAAAAAGTTAGGGTCCAGGCTACTTTCTTATAATGTTTTGAGGGGGTCTGGTCTAGTCCATAACAGTGTGGCCACGGAGAGGAAGCATGTAGTGTTCACTAGCACAGTAGACACCTTTACTAACTAGTGGGCACCACAGGGGCTGGGATGCTTTATTAATGTTATGTTGATTTAGCAAGTTCCCATTTTGATATGTAGGTTCCTGTTAAACGTTAGTTTGCACTTTCATTGCAGTGCCCCATCAAGATGCTCTTTAACCAAACTGTTTGTTGAAACAGTAGAAAGGAGAATTGGCCAGGGATTGTAATGTCTACTGGATTGGCAGTCCAGGTTAATACGCTGTGGAAATGAGTTCAAATCCCAACATTGCAGCTGGAGGAGTTTAAACTCAATTCATAAATCTGTAGCTAATTTCTTATGGGACTCTTGTGGCACAGTGTTAGTGTCCCTGACTGTGAAGCCTGGGTTCCAGTCCTATCTGCTCTGAAGGTGTGTTGAAACATCTCTGAACAGGCAGATTAGGAAACATCTACAATGGATTTATATGATTGATACACCTCTTTCCCTTTCAGAGCTACGCTTACACAATAAGCAGAAAGATTGGAAGGGTTCTGGTAGTGGCAGTGTCCCTACCTCTAGGCCACAATGTCTCACCTGCTTCAGAGGTTTGTTATGTTCGAACAGGTTGATTCAAAAAATATCTCAAAAGGTGGACTGGTGGCAATGAATTGGCCCAACTACCAGCTATTATTCAAAGCCCCACGCAACAATCATTCCTGATATCAAAACATGCAAAAGTCTTTGTGAGCGGGTGTCAGTGCATACAAATTTATTTCTAAGGCTTTGGAGTAGATCTGTAGCTCGGGTTGTGGGTGTTCAGGTTGGTTGGCTCGCTGAGCTGGTTTGTTGTTCCTCAGACGTTTCATTATTGTGCTTGGTAACATCCACAGTGCAGCCTCTGATGAAGCATCAGTGTGTTTTCCCGCCTGGTTTTTAAACTCTGGGGTCTGTTGCAATGGATTGCCTCATTTCTGGGTTTCCTTCGTAGTGGAATGTATATAGGGAGGTCGCGTTCAATGTGTTTTTTAATAGCCTGCTTCGTGGAGTGCCATGCTTCCAGGAATTCTCATGCTTGTCTCTGCCTAGCCTGTCCCAGGACCTTGGTGTTTGTCCCCGTCAAAGTGGTGGTTCTCCTTGTCCATGTGGATTGAGGTGAGTGAGTATTAGTCATATCTTTTTGTAGCCAGTTGGTGCTCATGATCTCTTGTTGTTAGTTTCCTTCCTGTTTGTCCGATGTAGTGTTTCTCACAGTCTCTGCAGGGGATCTTGTAGGTGACATATGAGGCAGCACAGTGGCTCAGTGGTTAGCAGTGCTGCCTCACAGCACCAGGGCATGGAGTGGGTCTTTAGTTTGGGTGAGCACTTGTCGTAGGGTTGATTTGGGTTAGTTTGATGTGGAATTTATTTGAAATAATCCCCAATGAATTTAAATTGGACAGCTGTTCTCAGTCAGTGAATGGATGAGCAGGTTTTTTGACAACAGCTGTGCAATGTACATTTTGTGAAAATAATATTAATTTGAGAGTTACTATTATTCAATTTAGCAATATTGAAATTATACCCAACAGAATGTGAAAAGCATGTACTTTAATTTAAAATTAAATGAAACAATCTTCCATTTGAAGTGTCAGGTGGAGGGGCGAGATGAGTTTGGAAGCCAAACAGGCTATAACTATACATTCCCACCTCCTCCACAATTGATCCCATTTCTAGACATCACATGGTACAGGGCAGAAGTGATAAGTCACTACCATGTCTGTCATTCAAGCTATTTTGGCAAAAAGTACAATTGGCTCAAACTGGTAGACAACAAAATTCCTTTTTTAAAGCATAATTATTAAAGCACTTCATTCCCAGACAAAATCCATTACACATTTCCTATTTGGGTAGAGTGGAGTAATACTTATAGGCTGTTCAAAACCACAGTAGAACTTTTAGGATGTAGCAACTGTCTCTATGCTTTGCACTACTTACCGGTTTCTTGCAATGTGCCATAGTAAGCTTCAAAGTGTTAAGCAATATTAACCTTATCGCCCCATTTGTTTGTACCATGGCAGCCACATAACGGCAATAAAACAGATTTTCTTTTTCAAAATAAATAATTCCCAAAAGAACAGAAAGAACTGTTGAGATTTTACAGTGAGGTTTCTTTCACAATCTTGACTCCCTCTTCCTCTCAGTCCAATGAGCCAAACAGGGTGCTTCCAGTGTCCCTCCTGCACTTGGCCTATGTAAGTCTACGGTAGTGAGTGCTGACAGTTCCAGTGAAAGCTCAGCAATTTCAAATGTCACTTTTGATTCTCTTGTTACAGATGCTGCCAAAGTGACTGAGTGTTTTCAGTATTTTTCGCTTTATGTTTCAGTTTTCCAACATTCTCAGTATTTCGCTGCTGTGAAGGTGTGACCAGAATATCACTGCCCAGTCCAATCGTAAGTCACTGCCCACACATGGACACAATTCAGGAAAGAAATATACATTGTGCAGTTCCCAATCAAAGTGGAGCATAGCACATAGTCTTCTATCTACCAGCCATATGTACCTCCTTTACTCAGTACAACCAATCTTTTGTGCAATCCATGTTTTTGTACTCCTTTCTCAACCTGCCACCTACAATGATTTGTGTACTGATATTCCAGACCGGTCGGTTACTACACCCTCTTTAGAATTGTAGCTCTTATATTCCCTCTCTTTGTTTGTCCTACCAAAGCATAATCCTTCACATAAATTAGCATTAAATTCAATCTGCATGTATCCACCCACTTCACAAGCCTGTGATCTTCTAAAGTTTGTCATCATCTTCCTCTTAGTTCATAGTACTTCTAAGTTTTGTGCCGTCTGCATCTTCTAAAATTCTGCCCCATGCACCCAAATTTAATTAGTTGAGATCAAGGAAAGGCCTGAGCCTAGTATAGATCCCTAAGGAACCCCACTTCACACATTCTTCAAGTTCACCACTACACATTGCTTCCTGTCACTCAACTAACTTCACATCTAAACTCCTTCTCTTTTTAATTCCAGGAGGCCTAGTCTCTAAAATAACACTACTCATTATATATAATTACTAAACACTGCTGTCTATGCAATGCTCTGACTTGTAGTTACATTACAAACACACTAATCTATTTTCTTCATTTGGATTCATGGTAGGTGCTCATGTAAGTCTTTCTAATGTATTATAACTCCACCTACACTGTACTATTTATACTCAGTGATGTGCTGCTCACAGGCATCATCGCAAAGTTGTTCCAGGGTCCCAAAGCACTTACTCAACAAGAGCCATGCTAAATAGGAATGTCTCCGGTGAGCTCAAGACCCTTCAATTTCAATAAACCTGGGGTGAAGAGAGAACCAAATGGAAAGTGGGGTGACTGCAGGTTGGTAGGGTCCATAAAATTAAGGTAATGCAGAGGTGGGCAGGCTCCAGATTAAAGATGGCCAGCTCGACCAGCAAGAGCCTGAAACACTTGTTGGAATTCCTGCTATTACTGACTCACTTCATGGCGTTTCTGTAAAGTGGGTACAGGACCCTCATATTAATACATGAGGCTTGCAGATACTTCAGGCAGATTTCAAAGTAAAGCAGTGACCAAAATATATAGGCCATATTTGCTACTACCAATCAGTACACCCTCAATCTGCCTCTGACACAGTGATGTTGATCTCACAACGGATGGCTTCTATTCCTGCTTACTGCTTGGCTGATTCTTAACTGGGTAAAAGGTGATCTTGTTGCTGTTTTAGCAATGTGCAATTTGAGTGAATCAGGCACACAAGTACGCCACATGCTTTGCACATGAAACTTTACACCTGCACTGCAGACAGGATGCAACCCCTGAAGTGTGGAGGGAGGAACTTGCAACATCACAAGTCAAATGATGTACTGCCTCATAACAAAAGGAATGATATACCACATAATGTTAAATGCATTATCCTGTCAATGCAGAGATGCATCCGTTCAAGTACCCACAATCTTAATTATAGGGAAGTTAACGCAGGTAGATACAGTCTTGTTCCTTTGGCCGGATATTGTAAGGATTGGAATATGCTTGCTCAGATCCAGCAGTAGTGGTGGGGCAGCCAGCATTTCCAGTGACTATGTGTCCATGACTAAGTATGGCATCTGGAATGTGATGCTTGGGTGTGCTCAATCTGCCGTTTTCACATTTTCTTTTGCTAAAATATTTTGGGCAAGACCAACTCAATCATCTGAGGGAAAGAAAAAGTGTTTGGAAAACAGTTATAATGGAAAACTTCCTTCACTGGCAGTGATGGTGACAGGATGATTAATTTTGTAAATACACTTCCAACAATGTGCCAACTGAAATATTTATGTGCAGTGGCAACATTATTCAGTAAAACCCATTTAAATATTGTTTCTTTCCAAAACATGTGGTGAACAAAAGAGGTGAATATCTGCCCTCAAATTTCGGTGAAAAACAGAAGCAGAAAATAATAAGTCAAATACATAAAACGTAAAGAATTTATAACCTCAACAGAGAGCTACCTATGTCTATTAAGTAGCGTAAAAAAGAAAGGAAGGGGAGGTATGTTTCACCCTGGGTGGATTAGCAGTAATTACATCCCAACTGTTAACTGTTTTATGTGGACATTATCAAATCTTAACTTGATAATAGGAGCGGGAGATAGCAAGAAATGCAGATGCTTGACGTCAGAGACAATATGCAGAAGTCAGAAGGCTCCCGATCCAAAACATCAACTTTTCTGCTCCTCTGATGCTGCCCTGGCCTGCTGTGTTCCTCCAGCTCCGCACTGTACTGATAACAGAAGCATTACACAATTCGCACTGCCTTGGGAAAGCAACCAACATCATTCAGGACCCCTTCCACCCTCTCCTGTCGCGCAGAAGATATAAAAATTTGAATATACATCCAAATAGATTCAAGAACAGCTTCTTCCCCGCTGTCATTAAACTTCTGAACTGACCTCTCAAACATAAATTCTGATCTCTCTCTCTCTCTGCACTTTCTCTGTGGCTGTAACACTGTTAGCCTGATGCATTTTGTATGGTATGATCTGCCTGTATAGCACACTAAACAACACTTTTCACTGTATCTCGGTACATGTGACAGTAATAAATCACCAATTCAAAGTATCAGGAAATACACTGGAATGGTTTCTCAGCTTAAACTTCACCACACAATGCAAGTAACCTTAGAAGAAAGCTGGTTGGAAACTACTTATTCCCTGTAGCAACATAGCGTCAGTCTATCAGAAACTTCAAGGTGATCAGTATTTCTGCTACTTGCACGCTACAACATTTAAAAGTACAGGCAGGAGTGTTGCTGTTTATCCCAGTGCTTCCCTCTTCTTCCAAAGTAAGATGTGATACTGGGATAGCAGTGACAGGCTCACTAATCACAGTCATAAATACTGCAAACACTCAGCAGATCAGGCAGCATCTGCAGACAGAGAAACAGCATTAATAGGAACTAAGATAACACAGTGCGAAGCTGGATGAACACAGCAGGCCAAGCAGCATCAGAGCAGCAGGAAAGCTGACGTTTCGGGTTGAGTCCCTTCTTCAGAGCTGAAGGGTCTCGACCCGAAACGTCAAGCTTTCCTGCTCCTCTCTGTTCATCCAGCTTCACACCGTGTAATCTCAGATTCTCCAGCATTGGCAGTTCCTACTATCTCTGTATTAATAGGAACTAATTTTCCTGCCTCAGGCTGGGGTTACTGAGACCATGGACAGATTACTGTCAGTCATCACTGCCTCCTGCACTTCTCCCTGCTTTCAAAACACTCTGGATCAGCTGCCTACTGTGAATGGAAGTGACAACCAAGACGGAAGGGCCCATTTTGGAGGTTTTTGAGTGCTGAGGAAGGCAGTAAAACTGCAGGAGTTGCATCTTCTGTGCTTCCGTGGCAAGGTGCCTGGTAAGGACTCATGGTGATTGAGAAGTGGGACAGGAAGTCATGGAGGCTGGGTTGCCTTGGAATGCTAAACGGGGAGGGGAAGATGTGTTAGCAGGAGACATTATGCTGGGGATTGCAGAAATTGAACAAAATGATCGCTCCAAGGCCCCAAAACGCTCCTCCCTATTGAAACACCCCTCTCAATTTACTGCGTTCATCGTGAACAATGTGGCTGGGGAGACCGAATATAAACCGAGTGAGTATAAACAGTTTACAGCACCCATCGCTTCAACCCTCAGGTGGATCCTTGAGCCTCTGGTGAGCCGGCATTTTCCATCCTCCACCCTAAACTCGCGCTGATCTTTCTGTCCTCAGCCTCTTGCAGTGGCCAAGAGGGTTTGAGAAGCTACACCTCGTTCTTTCATTCAGTGCTTTACAGTCTTTCAACGGGTATCTCTACCCCCATTTTGTTTCCTTTCACTTTTAGGCTTTAGTTTTACTTCTGTTGTGAGTCCTAACAGAAACTGTTCAATCTCCTCTTGTGTCCTATTGCCATTCTCTTTGGCTTCATGTTACCTGTCTCATTTAACCTCCTCTGTCTTCCACCTTTTGTAGATTTTCTCTTTGCTCTTTTTCCAATCGTTCTCCTCTCACTTGTCCAGAGTCTGTTACATTTATAACTTGTCCTTGTTCTGCTGAGAGGTCACAGACCGGAAATGTTTTGCTTCCCATAGAAGCTGTGTGGCCTGCTGAGTATTTCCAACATAGATCATAGTTCAACATAGACTCCCTACAGTGTGAAAACAGGCCCTTTGGCCCGACAAGTCTATACCGACACTCAATGCATCCCACCCAGACCCATCCCCCCAATAACCCACCTAACCTACACATCCCTGAACACTATGGGCAATTTAGCATGGCTAATCCACCTAACCTGCACATCTTTGGACTGTGGGACAAAACTGGAGCACCCGGAGGAAACCCACGCAGACACGGGGAGAATGTGCAAACTCCACGCAGACAGTCGCCCGAGGGTGGAAGTGAACCCGGGCCCCTGGCGCTGTGAGGCAGCAGCACTAAATACTGGGCCATCGTGCCACCCCTTTATTTATTTTTTTAATTTCATATTCTCAGCATCCGCTGAATTTTGAGTCAGAGCCACGAAATCAAACAGAAGCTAGATTAGAGCACCAAGGCTGTGATGATATCAGCTTGGCAGTGGCTCCAAAATGGGAATGGCTGCATTGAATTGATATTTGATAATATAGGAATATTACAGATAATATTGATGTCAGACCCATCCTGGCCCTGCCATCCCCACACTGCAGCACCATCAACAGCATCAGCATTCCAGTGGTGAAACTGGGACTTTTACCTTCTTGGTCATTCACTGCAGGAGAGGAGGAAGCCATAAGAGCATCAGCTACAGGAGAAGAACACAAGACAGAAGGGGAATAAAAGCAGAGAGTCAGAAATTAGTCAGCACAGTGAGTTTTAAGAAATATTAAATGTTAGTAAAACTGGAGAAAAATGAATAACTGCCCAAGGAAAACTGCAACAACCTTTATTAATATTGTGCCTTTAACTTAGTAAAAGATGCCAAGAATTCCAGAGCTTAGAGCCCCAGCAGCTAAAAGCATGGCTGCCAATGGTGGAGTGATTACAATCAGCATTGATCACAAAGCCAGAACTGGGGGACTGCAGACACGTTGGGAGGGTAGCGAGGCTGAAGAAGCTTCCAGAAATTGCAGGTGCAGAGGAATGGAGGGCTGGGGTTTGGGAAAAAGCCACAAAGAGATCTGGAAACGGGAATGGGAATTTTAAACTTGAGGTGGTCCTTAATTGGGAGCCAATGCAGCTATAGGGCAAACAGAGTTAATGGGACGTTGGGATTCCGTACAAATCACAAAGATTTGGATGGGTTAAAGTTTGAATAGGGCACTGGTTAGAAAGCTGGCTTGGAGTGATTTGGAATCGTAGACTCTGGTGCTAACAACAGGTGAATGAGGGTTTTATCAGCACAGGAGCTGAGGTAACAGTGCGGTCTGGCAATTTTACAAAAGTGAAAGTTGATGGTGTTAGTGAGGGCATAGATATGTGGTCAAATGGTCAGCTGAAGGTCAAATGTAGCAGTGAGATCACAATCTGGTTCAGCCTTGGATCACCATAAACGATAGGGACAAATTCAATGGTAAGGAAGCTGGGTTTGTGGTGTGGATTATTAACAGAGTATATGAGGAACACACAGCATTAACAATAAAGACAGGGCACTTTGAACATAGGACATTTCAATATTACCAGAGCTCATTAGCTAATGAGGAATTTCACTTCCTGCAGAGGTTGCTCCCACAATTTCCGTAGGCAAGTGAAAACCTGACATTGCTCTTGGGGCTGGATGTTCATCTCCCCCAAGATGTTGGTAAATGCCTTACAAATGCAGAACATGCAACTTTTCCTGTGCCTTCCTGACCTTGTGTCATTTTCATGCGGCCTTTTCACAATTCTCAGGTGCAAAATGAGCTACTTTTAATGTCAGGCTCCCTACTGTGAGGGTCACAGGAGAAATGCATTCCCTTCTGCACACTATTTTTGAGTGCTAGTTTGGGTTTTGGAAATCCAGAGGAAGTGCCCATGCCAGGGAAGCCTACCGAGGAGCCAGGAACATTCTGACAGGTAAGCTGAAAACATTTTAACATGTTCCAATGTTATAACTGAATGCTGTATTCTAATGCAGATATGTGCTAATGCAGTGGTTCATCCTTTGGATCATTCCTGTAAGGGTCAATCGTCTATTACATTGACTCACATTGTGCAAATGTTGACATGTATTACAGCTCTTTCTCCATTTGAGAAAGTACCACACTACATTGAAAAATGCAGAAAAACACATCATTAAACCCATCCTGTCACTTCTGTTACTTTGATTTCAATGTACAGTCAACTCTGTCTTTGAAAATGATTATTTTGTTGCAAATCAAAAGAAATATAACCACCTACCCCCTCCAGCGATTGAGAGACAATTCACATTAAAATGGAAATTTAACACCACCTGTTCTTTCAATTTCAGGGTCTTCTAGCTGCAATTTAATGTTTGGACACCTATGGCTACCATGAAGGTTTGACAGATTTCTAAAAGTACTTAGCTTAGCAAATAGTTTATTGAGTTAATTGTTCAATGAACAATTGAGAGCTTAAAGAGCTTGTAATTACATTATTTGCCTTTGATAAGAGTTCTAACAACATAGTTGTTTGTTTAAAAAGCTTAATGGCACTTAAGGGCTTAACATACCTTCCGAGTAGTACCGCAGGGCTGTCGTGGCACTGTGGTGGTGTTCCTCACTCTGAATTAGAAAGTCTAGGTTTAAGTGCCACCTGCTCCAGATATATGTCATAACACATCTGAACAGGCTGATTAACATAGAAACATTGAAGATAAGAGGGTGACAAGAGAAGGCGGCCATTCAGCCTTTCAAGCCTGCTCCGTCATTCTTCATGATCATGGCTAATGATTCAACTCAGTAGCCTAATCCCACTTTCTCCCCATAATCTTTGTTCCCATTTGCCCCAAGTGCTACATCTCATTGCCTCTTCAATACATTCAATGTTTTCGCAACAACTACTTCCTGTGGTAATGAAATCCACAGGCTCACCACTCTTTAGGTGAAGAAATGTCTTCTCGCCTCCGCCCTAAACTGTCTACCCTGAGTCCTCATACAGTGACCCCTGGTTCTGCACACACCAACGCTGCATCTACCGTGTCCAGTCCTGTTAGAAATTTTTATGTGTCTATGAGATTTCTCCCCCTCCCCCATTCCTCTGAACTCCAGTGAAAGCAGTCCCAACTTAGTCAATCTCTCCTCATAATTCAGACCTGCCATCCCTGGAATCAGCCTGGTAAACCTTCACTGCACTCCCAGGAGCACTGGGGGTTCACCTGCACCAGAGAAATGGCAGCAGTTCAAGGTGACATTGTGAGTTTCACTTTAGCAATGGCAATTAGGTACGGGCAAGACATACTGGCCTTCTCAGCAATGGTAATATCTTTTAAAAAAAACTTTTTTATTCCCCCCCCCCGACAGAACTAAGGTTTTATCTTTGCAACATCAATGAAAGAGGTTTGAGTGTATTATTAGATTGTTACAGATTTGGTTTTACACCTGTTAGGAAAATTATTTCCATTGGTATTGCATGGCTCCCAAAGATTGTGCATACTAGAGGCTACAGAGGATACCTAGGAAACATGGGCCAGAAGTGAACGTGTAAGACCATTCAAGAGGACAGACACACTGCTGTGGGGCATGGAGCAACTTATAGGCCAGACCAGGTAAGTGTAGCAGTTTTCTTTCCCTAAAGGACAATCCCATAAAAGAATCAAGGAGAGGCAAAAGAGGGCCCATTCACATTTCATAACCCAACATCAAATCTGTCTCAGAGATAGTAGAAACTGCAGATGCTGGAGAATCTGAGATAACAAGGTGTAGAGCTGGATGAACACTGCAGGTCAAGCAGCATCAGAGCAGCAGGAAGGCTGACATTTCGGGCCAAGACCCTTCTTCAGGAAAAAATGCTTCTGAAGAAGGGTCTAGGCCCAAAACATCAGCCTTCCTGCTCCTCTAGTGCTGCTTGGCCTGCAGTGTTCATCCAGCTCTACATCTTGTTATAACAAATCTGTGTCTCTGCCTTTGAAAGTACTTGAACCTTATATTCTCAACCTCCACATTTTCAGTTTTTGTTTCACACAGGAGTAGCTAATACTTGACAGGTGGAATCAACACTTCAAGCTAGTTGTGTGTAATGCAAGTATTCACATCTGTGAGCATCTAACAGTTAAATGTAGTTTAGGCTGTTGTTTTGGCATGACAAATATGAATACAATAGCTGACTCAGTGTTAGTCTGGAAGGCCTGAACTGCATTATCTAAATTATACACTTGATAATTATCTTGGCTGGGCGTGTTAATCTGACCATTAACATTTAATGGATATTGTTACCACATGGATGTTTTTAGGCTGCATTAAACACTGGAACAATTAAATGTCACTGTCACGGTGCCCAGTCACATAGTAGCAGCTTTGGTGCTGGGCGAGTTATTAAGAGTGGAGTGACAAGTGGTCAGCCTGATGCCCCTTGCTGGAGATAGGTGAGCAACAGCAATACCTACCTACCTACTGCCAATGACCTGACCTATGGGAACATTCTCCTCCCCACCCCCCAACCCCAGGTTTTCCATATTTCCCTCTCTCTTACATGTGTTGAAGTGTTTCTGGTGTTTCATTCATTAGGTAACCAGTGCCCAACAGGGTATTTAACTATGACAGGCATCACAGTCATTTCAGTTAGGCCCCAGGATAATGCTTACATACATGTGCCTATTCCAGAGTGGGAAACATAGGTAGATTAATCCCTTTTTTGCACAGGAGTGCTAAGGATAACCATTGCAGTTCACCACACGGCGAGGACAAGCGATAGAAAATAATGAAGTTTCAACTTTGTGAGGCTGCTGAGCTAGAGGGGGAAGTGAATCCAAATTGAAGCTGTGTTTCCATTTATTTTTAGGAATTACATTTGCCAGGAGCTTGGCTGGACCTTGTTTCTTATTCATCCCGCAACATAATAAGTTGAAACCTAAAGAGATCATTTTGCTCAGCAACTGTTGATACATGGAGTTCAGCCACTGATCAACCATGCTCTTGCTGAATGGTAGAAGAGGCTTAAGGGGCTGAAAGGCCTACTCCTATTCCTACGCCCCTAAAGCACGGTTTCTGCACTATTTGCTGATATTACTTCTGTGCTAGTAGAAATGCACATCTTGCAGGAGACAACATTCAGCCTTTACTCTAATCTGTGTTATGGTCAAGTTCAATTTTCAATTCAAGGTTGTATGTGCAGAAGTGGGAGAAATCCTGGCCATTTTCAATCTGGTGTGGGGGACAGGTACGTGTGCGAACTAGCACCAAAACAGGTGACCTGGATAGATCCGAGGAAGCAGTCAATCTGAGATGGGATGGGTGGAAAGACAACCTCAGGGCTCTCGCGCTGTGGCCAAAAATTAAAAGACTAAAACACAAAGCCTTCCTCCAGCCTTCACTCTTCACACCTCCCTCACTGTATTTCACACCCCCATGCTACCCATCTCCTACAGCTCCTCATAGCCCAAAGTGCTACCCCATACCACTCACTCACCAATTCTCTGTGGCCCTTCATACTCTCCATGCTAACTTAGTGCCTACTTTCATCGGTCATCCTTACCTAATTCACCTTTAAAGTCAATTCACCTTGAATAAGTAATCACGCATACTGAATTTAGAAGAAGGTTGATTACTGTAGATCACGCTCTATTGAGGAAAAATAGGCATTTATAAAACCACTGACACTTCTTGACAAGTTTTGTCAGTTTTTGACCAGTTGGGCGGTTCCGAGAGGTTAATGCAACCTTTCTTCATAGTTAACAATCCTAAAGGCCATCTGATCCATGCCCAAAAGGAGACCCGAAAGACCCACTCCGCACCTAAAGGGTCTGTGACCTCTACCATCGAAATGTTCTGAAAACAAGTCTACAGGGGTGCATCAGCTCTCTCAAGGAATACTCTGGCTATCCGAAAGGGATGCCCTGAGACTAGACATGCTGGTGCCTGTGTGTGGTCTGCACACTCTGGTTTTTTTAACACCAGGGGCTCAAAGATTAGATCTGAGTGGAGACAGCTGTCTCCACGAACTGTACGTACACAAACTACAGATCCTCTGATTCTCACCCCCACAGAAATGAGAAAAAGTTGGATTAGGGAATGAAACCTCAGATACTGGAGGTATTTTGCCATTTTTACCATGGTGAGCAGGGTCTGCTCTGTGGCAAAACCTGGGCCTTAATGCTATGATTTTGATCAAACATAATTAAGAAACTTAAATCAGCTGCACACATTGGATCAACACCTCGAGACTTGACAGGATTTGATCAGCTCAATACCTTTCAAAGATGTACAATTCCTACAAAATCGATATTAAAGATAAATGTTAGTGATTCATTCTGCCATTTAGACTGATTGCAAGTATTAGTGTATTTGGGGTTGGCACTGGGCATGTTACATATTGTATTTATTGTCAGTGCTCCTCCAATCTTACATCTCCAGTTCTAGCCCTTTGTTCAACCCCGACTACTGGTATAGGTTAGGTAACTCCCTACCAGAGGAAAGGGCAGGAGAAGCTTATCTTTGGATAAGCATTTGGATAATGATGGGATAGTGTAGGGGGAGGGGCTTAGATTAGTTCACAGGTCGGTGCAACATCGAGGGCCAAAAGGCCTGTTCTGCGCTGTATTGTTCTATGTTCTAGAACCAAAGGAGATTGAGAAGCCAATTAAGTAAAAACGAGTGTAGGATGGATGTCTAGTCAACTCTTTGAGTGCGATATAAAAATAGGCTGACAGGAGAAGTGAGGAGGAAAGTAAGATAATAAGAAATAGGGGGGAACATACAGAATCCTTACAGTGTGGAAACAGGCCATTCAGCCATCGGGTCCACACCAACCTACTGAACAGCATCCCATCCAGACCCACTCCTCTACTCTATCCCCACAGCGCTGCATTTCCTATGGCTAATCCATTTGGCCTGCACAGTTTAGCTCGGCCAATCCACCCCAGCCTGCACACCTTTGAAGCACCTGGAGCAAACCCACACAGACACAGGGAGAATGTGCAAACTCCACACAGACAGACACCCGAGGCTGGAATTGAACCTGGGTTCCTGGCACTGACAGGCAGCAGCGCTAACCACTGAGACACCGTGCTCAAGCCTGCTCCACCATTCAGACAGATCTTGGCGGGTGTTTACAGTCTTAACCCCATTTTCCTGCCTGCTCACTGGCAAAAACAGAATGTGAACAAAGAGTGGCAATTAACGTAAAACAGAAGCCAAATATCTTTGATTAGTGTGTATATATTAAGCGCTTATAAGAGTTAGGACATTAGTATTCGGAATGAAGAAGATGGTACATGTTTAGAAATGCAGTGTGACCAGAAGATTTAATGGTTATCTTGCATCTGGGTTTGGTCAGGAAGGGCATGCAACCAAAATACTTAGAGAAGATAAGACCTCTAGGCCAGATGACCTGTATTCCAGGCTTCTAAAGCATGCGGAGGGTGGGGTTGAGGGAATGGTTAGCCATAATGTTCAAAACATCCCAAGACACTCTGCCCAAGTGCCAGGAGGAATGTCAGGACAGAACTAGTAACTGCACACCGGTCAGTTCAACGTCAGTGATGGAGGAGGCTTTAGAAAAAATAAAACAAGGTCAAAATCCAGGTGCTTGGAGAGCTGTCAGTTCATGAAGGAGAGCCAGCATAGGTTTGCAAAAGACCGATCATGCTTCTTGACTCAAACTGAATTTTCTGACGGGTAAACGGGGGAATTCTCTGCATTTCTGAAATCTTTACCTTCTGTGACTGTTATTTTTGCAGCAGAGGGAAGCTTCATAGACATGCAGATGATTATCAGATGGTAATGGTAGATTTCAGCAATTTAGACAGAAAAAAGGCTGTTCCCGTTGGTAAATGTTGCAAACACTGGGGACACAGGTTTAAGCTGTTCGATCAGATGTGCAAGAGAATGTAAGGAAGAGTGCGACAAGTGGGAACGGCCTATAACGTGGGAGAGTGCCGAAAGCAGGGCTGATCAGTAACTTCACAACAAAACGAGCTCAGCACCTGAGAGAAATATAAATGTGGAGCGTGACAGAAACGGAGCAGGGGATGGACTAACTGGATTGCTTTAGAGAGCTGTGCCGATTTGATGGGTTAGATGATTGCTTCTGCACTATAATAATTCGACACTGGTGGCCATGCCCTTAAGTGTTCAGGCCCTAAGTTCTGCAATTCCCTCCTTAAGCTTCTCTGACTCTCCATCTCTCTCTCTCCCCCACCACCCCCCCCCTCTCTCTCTCTCTCTCTCTCTCTCTCTCTCTCTTCTCTGCCCATTTAAACTACCATACAAAGCTGTTTCACTCTTAGTCATGAATCTTTGTATACCTGCAGTGTCAATTTTTGTCTGAATTCGCCTCAGTAATGCAGGCAACGCCAAATTCCTCCTTTAACAAACCTAGATTGAAGTTAGTCATTGGTGGGAATTTGGGTGAAGAGGTAGGAGTGCTCCCTCATTTAAATGCTCATTTCCCCCTTTCACTGACCCAGTGGATATTGCCAATCTCTCCCAGAAAGCAGAGGGAGGGAGGGTACTGGATTCTGAACACCCAGCCTTTGAAAGGGGATAATTCATCCATCCCTGGTCCTAACTGGCCTCTGGCAGCTGAGATTGGGAATTTCCATGTGGACAAGAGTGAGTATCTGCTTCCTAGAATGTCAAGTTGCCCTGTGATTGTACAGTGTACTGTGTGGGGCGAAAGACCAAATTCAGCTGACACCCACGTTGACTGGCATCTTTACAAAATAAAAACTGTGCTCCCAATTTGCTCTATCTAGTCAGTATATTTACCATTGACCACCTGAAGGATTGGGAGGTCAGTCTAATAACATACTGATACAACACATACTCTTGCAAAGAATGCTAGTTTGAAAAAACAATGAGGATGAGGTGGCTCTTTGGTTTTAACCAAAGGTGTGGTTTCAAATCAAGAATAAAAATATCAGACACAAGACATTTTCTACCGTCAGAGAGAGATTCGTAGTCGTAGTCGTAGTCATCGTCTTCGTCATCTTCCTCGTCGTTGTTTGGGCTACCTAGACCCGTCAGGTTGCCATTACTGGCCTGTGCCTGCAGGTTTGCCAGCTGGTGAGCCTGTGAGACATAATGCATCAGTTAGTACGAAACCTCAACACAGCGACTGACAAAACAAGAGGCCGTGCCGAAAACACCAGGCAAGAAGAACACAGAACCTTCTCTCTCAGACAGGCCCAATGAGGCCAGGATGACTTGAAAAATTCAGAAGTGAGATTGCCAGACCTTCATTGGGCAAGGATATTAAACATTAGGCGCAGGTTTGTAAAAGACAGACCATGCTTCACGAATCAAACTGAGTTTTTTTGACAAGTAAACTTGGAATTCTCTTATAAAATCTTCAACTTTTGTGACGACTGCCGGAATAATGAGTGATAATGGGAACTGCAGATGCTGGAGAATCCAAGATAACAAAGTTTGGAGCTGGATGAACACAGCAGGCCAAGCAGCATCTCAGGAGCACAAAAGCTGACGTTTCGGGCCTAGACCCTCGAAACGTCAGCTTTTGTGCTCCTGAGATGCTGCTTGGCCTGCTGTGTTCATCCAGCTCCACATTTTGTTATGCGGGAATAATGAGGCCTGATTTCCAGCACATTCCCTCAGAGAGATATAACAGCACCCGGGATCTGATCAACACACACTTGAGAGGTTCCCAAGAGTGGAATCAGCGATGAGGGAATTTAACGATTACTTAGGTTAAAGAAATCGGATTTGTCATCTTTGGAGCAAAGGTGGGTTAATGGGAGATTCATAAAGATGCAGATGATTGTAACAGATTTTGGCAAATTAGACAGAACACAAAGGCTGTTCCCATTAGCTGATAGTGCATGCACTGGGGACACAGATTTAAGGCGTCCAATAAGAAATACAAGGGCATAGAACATAAAACATAGAACAGTACAGGCCCTTCGGCCCACGATGTTGTGCCGATCTTTTACCCAAAACCTAAGGTCTATCTAACCTCAACCGCTACCTTAAGGAAATGTAAGGAAGAATGCAGCAAGTGAAAATGGCCTGCAACTTGTAGTATGAGAGGGTGGTGAAAGTGAAGATGATCCTCTGACCAAAGAAATTTCTCATCTCTGTCTTAAGCAACAGATCTCACATGCAGCCACTGTGCATCTGTGTTCTGGATTCCCAAGCCAGAGAAAATTATCTTACCGTGTCTGCCCTGTCAAGATCCTTTAGCACCCTAGATAGCAAGGTGTAGAGCTGGATGAACACAGCAGGCCAAGCAGCATCAGAGGAGCAGGAAAGGTGATGTTTCGGGCCCAGGCCCTTTTTCCCTTTTGCTTGGACTGGTGTGTTCATCCAGCTCTACATGGTATCTCCTTCAGAACATTGCATATTTTAATGAGATTGTCTCTTAAGATTCTAACCTTTAGAGAATATAGGCTGAATTTACAAGGACTTCAACCCTCTCATATGCAGTGACCCTTTTCTGCCTCTAATCCAAATATATTCTTCCTAAGTTATGAAGACCAAAGCTGTTCCAGGTATGGACTCACCAAAGCGGTGTACTATTATAGCAAGGAGTTTTTTCTCTTGTACTCCAATTCCTTTGTAATAAAAGCCAAAATGACACAGGCCTTGTTAATTGCTTGCTGTACTTGCATACCAATGTCCTGTATCCCTCATACAAGTACATTCAAACCTCTCTGGAAATCAACATTTACAGATACCATGCTTTTCACAAAAGCCTGCTTTTTATTCTTAGATCCAAAATGAACAACCTCGCACTTCTCCACATTTTACTCCAGCTATCGCCTAGTTGTCCATTCTAACTTACCTATATCTCTTTAAAGCCTCTTTGCATCCGCCTCTCAGCTCATATTCCAAACTAGCTTTGTATTATCTGTGAATGTAGATATATCACTCTTGGCGAGCTTGATGTAAGTCATTGATATAGACCGTAAATAGTTGAGGTACCAGCTGTGCTCCTTTCTGCACTTGACTAGCTACAGCTTGCCAGCTTAAAAAGAGCACACACTTGTTATACTCATTTCCTGATAGTTAAGCTATATTCTATGCATACTACAACATGACATGAAATTCTCTGCCTTTTTTTCACATAGTAACCTTCAGTATGGCACCTTATCAAATGCCTTTTGGAAATTCAAGTGCATGACAATTGCTGGTACCCTCTTTATCCACTTACATCCTCAAAATCTAAATTATTTTGTCAAACACTAGACCATGTTTATTCTGACTGGTCATAAAATATTTTTCTAAGTGAATTGGCGATACGAACAATCATATGGACACATGAGGTAGGAGCAGGCACTTGGCTCTTGAGTCTGTTTCACCATTCAATTAGATCGTAGCTGGTCTTAGAACTCCACATTCCCACTTACACCCACTTACTCTTCAAGAATCTACCTGTCTCAGCCTTAAAAATATTCGAAGGCTCAATTGTCACTGCCTTTTCAGGAAGAGAATTCCAAAGGCAATTTTAATACATTACTTGAGTTAAATGGGTAGCCATTTTTTTAAAAAATTGATCCCTAGTTCTGGGTTCCCTTCTGGGACAGAACATCCTTCCCACATTTTTCTTGTCAAGATCCCTCGGAATCTTATATATTTCAGTCAAGTTGGTAAAGTGTTGGAAAAGGTTATAAGAGATAGGATTTATAATCATCTAGAAAAGAATAAATTGATTAGGGATAGTCAGCACGGTTTTGTGAAGGGTAGGCCTCGTCTCACAAACCTTATTGAGTTCTTTGAGAAGGTGACCAAACAGGTAGTTGAGAGTAAACCGGTTGATGTGGTGTATATGGATTTCAGCAAGGCGTTCGATAAGGTTCCCCACAATAGGCTATTGTACAAAATGCGGAGGAATGGAATTGTGGGAGATATAGCAGTTTGGATCGGAAATTGGCTTGCTGAAAGAAGACAGAGGGTGGTAGTTGATGGGAAATGTTCATCCTGGAGACCAGTTACTAGTGGTGTACCGCAAGGGTCGGTGTTGGGTCCACTGCTGTTTGTCATTTTTATAAATGACCTGGATGAGGGCGTAGAAGGATGGGTTAGTAAATTTGCAGACGACACCAAGGTCGGTGGAGTTGTGGATAGTGATGAAGGATGCCATAGGTTGCAGAGAGACATAGATAAGCTGCAGAGCTGGGCTGAGAGGTGGCAAATGGACGTTAATGCAGACAAGTGTGAGGTGATGCACTTTGGTAGGAGTAACCAGAAGGCAAAGAACTGGGCTAATGGTAAGATTCTTGGTAGTGTAGATGAGCAGAGAGATCTCGGTGTCCATGTACACAGATCCTTGAAAGTTGCCACCCAGGTTACAGGGCTGTTAAGAAGGCATACAGTGTTTTAGCTTTTATTAATAGAAGGATTGAGTTCCGGAACCAAGAGGTTATGCTGCAGCTGTACAAAACTCTGGTGTGGCCGTACTTGGAGTATTGCGTACAGTTCTGGTCACCGCATTATAAAAAGGATGTGGAGCTTTGGAAAGGGTGCAGAGGAGATTTACTAGGATGTTGCCCGGTATGGAGGGAAGGTCTTACGAGGAAAGGTTGAGGGACTTGAGGCTGTTTTCGTTAGAGATAAGAAGGTTGAGAGGTGACTTAATTGAGACACATAAAATAATCAGAGGGTTAGATAGGGTGGATAGGGAGAGCCTTTTTCCTAGGATGGTGACAGCAAGCACGAGGGGGCATAGCTTTAAATTGAGGGGTGAAGGATATAGGACAGATGTCAGAGGTAGCTTCTTTACTCAGACAGTAGTAGGGGAATGGAACGCTTTGCCTGCAACGGTAGTAGGTTCGCCAACTTTAGGTACATTTAAGTCATCATTGGACAAGCATATGGATGTACATGGAATAGTGTAGGTTAGATGGGCTTCAGATAGGTATGACAGGTCGGCACAACATCGAGGGCCGAAGGGCCTGTACTGTGCTGTAACCTTCTATGTTCTAAGTCATCTCTCCCTCTTCTAAATCCAACAGATACTAGCCTACTCTGTCCAATCTTTTTTCACAAGATAATCTGCCCATTTTCAGGTATTAGTCAAGTGAACCTTTGCTGAATTGCTTCCAATGTATCTACAGCCTTCATTAAATAAGGAAATCAATACTGTGCTCAGTACTCTAGATGTAGTCTTAACAATGCCTCACGTAACTGAAGCATAGCCTCCCTATTTTTGTTTTCAATTCTCCTTGCGATAAATGACAGCATGCCATTATAGCTATCCTAACTACTTGGTGTATCTACACACATTTTTTTTGCAATTCATGCACTAGGACACCTACATCTGCATCTCTGGAATCTCATACCATGGAGGCAATACGCTTGTTTTCAAAGTTCTTTCAGACATAACCGACAATTTCACATCTCGCATTGTACTTCATTCCCAAATTTTTGACCATTCACTGAACTTAGTTACACTAAATCCCCTGTATTTCAAAACCACAAATTTGCCTGTCTGCACAAAAAAAAGTTACAACAAAAACCAACATTTGTGGACAAAAATTTGCATATCCACAATACTTTTAACAAGCTCCGTCCTTATAAAGGTCATCATTTGTAGTGTTCTCAGGAATGGGACCCTCGCAGATACGGAGGAATGACTGTATACCCCTTTGTTAAGGGGGGGGGGGGGGGGTCACTGGACCTGAAACATTCACTCTGTTTTCTCTCCATACATGCTGCCAGACCTACTGAGTTTCTCCAGCTATTTCTATATCCCTTTATGTTCTCTTCATCACTGACTTTCCTACTGATATTTGGGTCATCAACAAATTTAACTTTTGGTGTCTTCATCCAAGTCATTGATATAAATTGTACTAAGTGGAGCCCCAGCACTAATTCCTGTGGCAAATTGGCTGTGACATCTTGCCAAGCAGAAAATGATCCATTTGCACCTACTCTCTGTTTCCTGTTAGACAGCCAATCTTCTATCCTTGGTAATATGTTACCCCCTACATAATGACTTCCATAACAATAAATGTCATCTCAGGGCATCAGCTGCACGACCTGGGATTTTCAATACGGAAATAGTGAGGCAGATTTTCCCATTTCTATACCAGACTGCACTGGAATGCCTGGATACAGAGTATAGAGGAAGCTTCATGGGCTTGATCTTTGGTCCATTTTAGTGAATGGATCAAAAATGTTCACCTCACCACTGTGCAATACTTGATTCTGAATTTCCTCTGTTTAGCTGTGCCCTAGGGATTCATTAGATCCAAGTACAGGAGCCACCCACCGGGGTTAAAAAAAGATTATTCTGTGTGGTCTGGCATAGGGCATATGTTAAATACCGCAGTGGAGTCTAGCCTGCTTAGCACTACAGCTCAAGGCGGATCTGTACCCAGCCAATTCTTTGTCGGGTCATTTTATGGATTCATGGATTCATCTGGTCTTTCATAAAGTTATCTGACATTGAGAAGTATAAAATACACCAACACAATTATATTTCCAGACTAGCAAGTCTTATAAGTTATGATTATGATCTACCAGAAAATTCTAAACACAGCTTACCTTTTGTTTAAGTATATCTACTGGAGTCTGGTGGGCCTTCAGTTTCTTGTTTTTGAGAAGGATTTTGCCTCGGAGCTGCCAAACTGATGGGAGCATTGGATTATCCGCAAAGTCACTCTCAAACAAAAATTTCGTCACCAGTTTGTCTCCAAAGACATTCTAAAGAAATAGACAGATCTTGTGAATCGATGTTAGAGCTCGCCCAGCAGTCATTAGCCCCAGTACAGGGAACAAACAATAGTAATCTTACCTTAACTATTTCTGCCATCTTGCGCTGCTGAGGCAATGAGCAGTGATTCTCTATTGATAAAATGACTGGCATCTCAGAGTTTACAAATGCACTGCGATTGATTGATTCAATGACATCCTATGAGGGAAAATGCAATGAGGGCCATTAAACTGGCATTTATGGATATCTATTCATTTTTAATCACACAAGACCAAAGAAAGTGAACAGAACTGCACCTTAAATGGGATCTTTGTGGTAAGAGTGTGGCCATGATAAATGATTGGCATACCATCATCTCCATCCCAACAGTCCAGCTCCACACTCCGACATCCCTGCAGCAGCACCTGAAAACAGAAAATTGGCACTAAATCACTGGAGAAGGATTGGAACTTTAATGAAGCACACAAATGAGAGAGAAAGAGCAAGTTAAAGAGATAGAAGGAAAGAAGGAAGATTTAAGATAGAGAAAGGACAAGGGACAAAGAGAGCAGGAGATGGACTCTCAGGCAGGCAGACAGAAATAGACAAAGGCCAAGGGACAGAGCAAAAATCAGGTGGGAACAGCTGCAGACACACAAGAGAAGGAAAGACTGGAGTTAAGAATCTGATACCTGGCTGTAAAGTTCTACTGAGGACTCTCCTTTAAGTTGATGGCCTGTGAGGTAAGTGTTATGTGAGGATTCAATGTAATAATATGAAAGTGGGTACTGTAAATCGTCAACATTAACTTGGGATTCATCATTCTTTGAAGCAGCATTTTCTTTGTCCATTAGAAACCTGAAAATAGTATTTGTTAAAGATGTATAAAATGTGGTATGTACAAGTGACACTCTGTAATTATTATAAATGCAATAAAGTTGCTTTCAGCTGTTACTAAAATTAGAAAATACAAGAGCCACTATTTCCCTTGCTTCTCTTGGTGTATTACATTCCACCAAGCGCTATTCTACTTCATGCGTCATTCTCAGTCCTAAAGAAACAGCGATGAACATTGGACCAATCCAAAATGTGAATTATTGGTTGACATCAAAAGAAGCCAAAACACTGTCTGCCCCACAATGTGACCCCCAACATTCTGAAAAGGAAAGTACTTGATGACTGCATCTGGTCATGCTGGCTATAGCTCAACATTTTGTCCATGTAGAGACAGAAGTGGAGCCTTTAAAGTTGAAAAAAATTCCGAGTGAGAAGATAATTGGTAAATATGAACGAAGCTCTTGTTAGTGCACCAAAAAGACTGGGTCATCTATATATGGGTTTGATGGCCCTATCTCAAAGAGCAATTTAAGGAGACATGCATTACCTTGCAAAGCCCTCAAATGACATCAACCCCTGTTGGCGCATGTTACTTGATGGCTCAAATTTCTAGAAGAGAATAAATATATTATTTTTTTCAATGAAATATGAAGCACTATTTACTTGATAGTAGTCTGCTAAATTCACTGGTGTGAAGGGACTCAAATATTTTTGTTAGTTACTATATGTCACCTCCAATGACACTATCCTGATTTAGAATTGGGCACAACAATGACATAACAATGTGAGGAACAGTCACCAATCTCCACACTCACCATATTCCCAACAGGACAAATAAGAATAAGACAAACACATAAAACAAGATGTTTGAATTTCAAAGGGCTGTCTGTTATAATTCGGGGGTTTCCAAATGTGCCACAGCAGATTGTTTGAATGACCCAAGTTTAAAGACAACATTCCTTTTCTTGTGAGATTTTGTAAGCGAGATGAAAGTATCCGCTCAATGTCCTTGGTCCCCACCATGGCTCCCTCAGTGGGCAATTTTCACCTAACTCTTAAAGAGTAATATCTGCAAAACAAATACATACTTATCAACCAAATTCAATGAAATCGGCATAACAGTTGGCTGGATAGAAAGGGGATCGCATTTAATGTTGTTCTTCTGTCATCGCCTTGACAACATGGCGAGGGTAATTCTGAATAGTTGCATTAGATTTCAAGCATTGGATGCTGCCAATAGGAGAAAGTGAAAGAAGATTTCCATTCAGCAACCCTGCAAGCATCTTATGGAGTAAGAGAGACAAGTGACCCAACAGGAGATGGACACAAGGTGACTTTAAGATTTATGGGAGGATAACAGTTATTAATGGAGCAATCAGTGCATTTACATTCACGGGAGTCTGGATACACACCTTACACTTGTCAGTACGATCAGTCTGACACTAAGCAAAAAAGTGGCAAATATCCAAATACAGATTCTGTTTGACTCACTTTCCTGAGGTATCTTTAAGAAAATAACAAATTGGAGTAGGAGTAGGGCATTCAGCCTTCCAAACTTTGCAGATCTTCTACCCCCATCTCCAACTCCCCAATTTCCAAAGATCCCATAATTTCCCCAGTACCTCAAAATCTATCAACTTCATAGTTTAATTCATCCATGGGACATGGGCATCACTGACTAGGCCAGCATTTGTTCCACATCTGTTGTACAGAACAAACAACTAAGATCAGTACAGCACAGGAACAGGCCCTGCATCCCACCAAGTCTGAACACGACACACGATGCCTTTCTAAACTAAAAAGCTTTTGCCCCACGTGGTCCATATCCTTCTGTTGCCTACCCATTTGTGTACCTGTCAAGATGCCTCTTAAAGACTGCTACTGTATCTGCCTCAACCTCCGGCAGCGTATTCCAGTCACTTGCCACACTATATGTACAAAAACTTGCCTCTCACAAACCAATAAATAGATTCCGACTACCCATTGTATCCATGCCTCTCATTACTTTGTAAAGTTCTGTCAGGTCACACCTCATCCTTTGACTTCAAGTGGAAACAAACCAAGTTTGTCCAATCTCTCCTCTAGCTAATTACTCTCCCGTAAGCAACCTCCCGAATCAACCATTTCTGTAGCCTCTCCGAAGCCTTCACATCATTCTGGTGACGTGGCAACCAGAACTGCACACAATATTCCAAATGTGGCCTAACTAATGTTCTACACAGCTGCTCATCACCCTGGAGAAAGTAATATGCATCTCACAGCCGCAGTCCATGAGAAAAGTACAGGAAAGAAGTTCCAGGGTTTTGACCCCGAGATGGTAAATGAAGATTGATATCACTGCACATCAACGGATGCGGAGCAGATATTACAGGTTGAACGTACTTAATAATTGCACAAGCAAAGCTCTGTGGGTTAGAGAATTCCAAATGTTCACAACTCTATGAACAAAGGCATTTCTCCTCGTCTCACTAAATATTCTCCCATCAACCTATTACGGCCCTTAGGAATTTAACACAATTCAATGGGATCATCTTTCATTTATCTAAATTCTAGGAATGTAGGCCCGGTTCACTCAATCTCTCCTCACAGGACACTGTCCTACACCATTTCAGGGATCAATTTTCTGAATCTTCATTGCTTCCCCTGAAGGTTTTTCCTTCTCCTTTGAAGAAACATATTCACACAGCAAATAGTTTGGATCTGGAATGCGCAGCCTGGAAGTATGGTGGGGACAGGTTCAATTTGTTTTTTCCATTCATTTTTGTGGGATGTAGGCATCATTGGCTGGTCAGCATTTATTGCCTATCTGTAGTTGCCCTTGAGAAGGTGGTGGTGGGCTGCCTTCTTTACCCACTGCAGTCTTTCTGAGGCAATTGAGGCATTCAATAGGCATTGGCAGATAATTTGATACGCATTCAAAAAACCAATGCAGACTGAAGGTTCAAATAGTTTTCTTTTGCACAGCAGTGATTCCTTCCAAAGGTAAGATGACCAAAGCTGGATACAGCACTCCAGGCACAGTCTCACCTAGTTCTAGGAAGTGGCAGTGAGATTTCTTTTCTCTTATAACACCAATTATTCTGTAGCAAACGCTAACATAACATTTGGTATGTCCAGAACAATAAATCTCTCCAACCTGGATAATGCTGAGGATTTCATCATAGGTGTGGTTCTCCCCTTGACAGTTCACCAGGAAGTCATTTAGTTGCAGGATCCCCATTCCACTCTCTCCCAGGGATGCAATTTCCACTCGGTTGGTCACTATGCTGGTTGCAGCAATGTAATCAGAAATCTGTCTCTGATTATCTGATATTTGCTGTCGACTTTTTATAAACAGACCAAGATCAGACACGTTTCTTGTCAAAAGGTCTAGACAAGAAAGAAAAGAAAATGAATTTTTTTTTCATCAATTATCTTTCAATGTCGATCACCAAAAATACAGATTAATTACTTTTTAGTTAAGAATTCAAATACTAAGTAGAATCAATGCTTGTTAATTTCTCCAACCTTCCTTCCTTAAGGTATAAATAAATTCATCCAATTAACCTGATTAATATTCCCTCTATAATTACCGTTTCAAATAACTGAGAAGGATATAGGTCTAATTGAAATTGGTTTAAAAATAAGTGCTACAGAATAATTATTGGCAGGGATGTTATTACACAAATAGTGATCTACTCATACCGTATTATTCTTTCGGTTCTGAGGACTTTTATTTTTAAAATAAATTGATGTAATTTCTCTTACACTGAGTTAGTTCCTCTGGTGTTTAAGTAGATTAAGTCCTTGCAAACAGTAACCATTTAAGTTACTGCATCATTTGGAACAGTAGGCTGGATGAAGTAAATGGCTAGGTTGGACAAAGTAAATGGAGAGGGCAGCAAGTGCATTAATGGGTGAGTGGGTAAGTGTGCCAGAGGTAGTCAGAACAGGTTTTGTTGGGTCTCGTGGTGTAATTGTGGTCAGGAGGAGAGATAGTCAGGTTGGGTTGACACTGAGATGTCAGAGGAAATCAAAGAATGTAGTCGGAAGATCAAGGAGCTGACAAGACGTTCAGTCTGAGTGGAAATCTCAGTTCAATTGTTACTGAGGAGTTAGAATAGATTTTATCTGTCCAATATTTCCTAACCAACTACCTGTGTGGCTGCCTCTCTTCTGTTTCCACAGAGTGTAACTCACACACACACATGCACACATTCAGCTCTCCATTCATGTGCGCTTGTTTCAAAAGAAAGGGGTTAGTTAGAGAATTTCCTTTCTGAAAAGGAATGCCAGAGTCTGAGCTATCCTATCAGGAACCATGCTGGAAGAATAACAGCTTTCTAAGAAAAAAAAGAACAGGTAAAATATTTGGAAAGGAGGAAGGTAACAGGCCCTGGGGAAAGAACAGGAGAACAGAATTCCTTCACAGTGACCAGAGATGCTGACGTCAGCTGTTGTCTGCCTGGTGTGATCAGCCTGCCAGAGCTCAGGCTTTAGGTCCTCATGACTCACCAGTACACTGCATGCTGCACTTATCCTCCAAGTGGTTAGCACCGAGAGGGAGCCTGGTCTATTAGTTTGAAAGGAACAGTCAGATCATTTTCCCAAAGGCAGTGTCTGCTAAACAGTGAAACTTGTTTTTATGGTTCCCAATGACGATAGGTTCTAATGTACAATAAATCTCCTTGAAAATGAAGTGTTTAGCAAACCTCATACAAGGATAAGAGCTGGAAGACCTACAACATTCTTCGTTACAACAGTCTTAGATGCAGATAACACACTGATGTAGAATTTAACTCATTATTTACTGTCTTTATAAAACAAAGATTCTGAACACTTCATCCATAAAGCCTGTGGCCCTTGAACATTCCAAATTCCAAATGCTGCGTAAACGCATTAATTAACTTATCAAAATAACATTGCTCATGATCACTGACCTAGGTCAGGCTGCAGCCCACTGATCTTGTCATCTATTGTAAGGTTCGTGTACACTGGAGTGGATTCCAAGCCAGAACGGTTACATGATACAGAGTGAATGTCAAAGAGATCCTTCAAGTCCTTCCGACTTCGTATGCTAATTTCACAAACAGAAACAGTGAGCGTTCCTGGCCTGCATATACTGAGCACAAATTAACAATCCACTCAGAGAAGTATCTTTTTCAAACAGTCGGGTTTTAAACCTAGTTTCAGTGTTGGTTTAATCACATTTATCACCTTATAAGCAAAGTAAGAAAGGTGAAAATATTTCAGTCTCAGCAGTATAAGGTGATCACATTTACCTGAATGATTTGAAAAGTTCAACAAACTCAATGAAACTCATGTTGCTGTCGGATACCATGAAATCCTGAAATCCTTTCAGTCCTCCTTTCACACGTCCATGCCAACTATTACTCCCTCTGGTGCTATAAGAGGTTCAAATAAACACCATTACATAACAAACTTAGAACAACCAAGACAACAGGAAGCAAATAGTGATCATCTCTGAATAAAACTTTTATTATTTAGACTCTATGCAGCACATCAGCCTCAAAGCATATTAGTGGTATAAAATACACCTTCAGTTAATTATCATAAAGCCATATTGAGTAGGACCTTAAAGAATTCACTTCAGTAAAGTCATCTGTAATGGATAAGAATTCGATTTCACTTCTGTGAATGAAATTTGGTGAAATGTTAATTGTTAAAATTTTGCAGCTAATGTCATCGAGGTCATCAAACAACAAGAGTTTAATGGCCTGCTCATTATTATCCTATTATGATACACTCCCCATTGCACAAAGAAGAGGGTACGTTTGCAGGATTTTTCCACTATATGTGAAGGATGCTATAATAGGATAGTGCAAAGTTAATAAAAACTTATTGCAATTGCATTGGTCAGTGTAACCTGGCAGCTAAGGGTTAGAGATAATGGGAACTGCAGATGCTGGAGAATCCAAAATAATAAAATGTGAGGCTGGATGAACAAAGCAGGCCCAGCAGCATCTCAGGAGCACAAAAGCTGACGTTTCGGGCCTAGACCCTTCATCAGAGAGGAGGATGGGGTGAGGGTTCCCAGAACCCTCAACCCTCACACCATCCCCCTCTCTGATGAAGGGTCTAGGCCCAAAACGTCAGCTTTTGTGCTCCTGAGATGCTGCTGGGCCTGCTGTGTTCATCCGGCCTCACATTTTATTAGCTAAGGGTTAGAGTTAGCCAGCAACATTGCACTGGACAGGCAATTCATAGACAGTTGATCATTCCTCATTCAGGCAGTAGATCTTTTGAAAAGCAGAGATGACATTTTTTGACACTCCATTACTGCAGTATGGTTTTATTTTCTGTATACTTAATCCAATGATTTACTGAAGTCTATCTTGTCTCTGTATTCACCCTAATGAATAGTCCTACAGAGACAAACAGTAACCATGACTTGGCACTGTCAGTGTTCCATCTGAAGGACAACATGAGGCCTGCTTTTCTTTCAAGGTTTTCTTCATAACTTTGTTATGAAGTACAGAGGCAGCTAGATGTGAAGAGAGCAAAGAACAAAAATGTGAAGGTCTGTTATAGAAAGGAAGCCAGGAGAGACCAAATAACAAAAAAAGAGATGATTTGTATATGCTCAAAAACCCATTGCATTTCCTCATTTTCCTAGTCTGTTTCAGTTCAACGATGTTTCATTATTCTGTTTCCCTCTCCATGGATCCTGCCTAATCTGTGATTTCTTCCACCTTGTGTTTTAATCAAGTTTTGAAATTACCTGTGCTATTGTGTATTCAAAAAAAAAATTCTATTGGTTTATTCTGGAGCTGATGTTAGATTTGAAAAGGGAATGCAATGCAAAGAAAGCCCAAAAGCAAACAGATCTTTGCTCTTGTCAAACTTGGTTTGTCTGGTAGTTTCCCTCACCATACAAGGAGCTCCCTGCATTATGGCAGCTAGAAGTTCCACTGTAGCTTTCAGCTGTTTTGAGGAAGCTGCTAGGTTGAAGATGATGATCATGGTGACCTTTCATATAGTCCTAATAAGCACCAATGTCAAAACAGAACATAACTACGTTGGATATATTAATAACCATGCTGCCACATGTCAAGTCATGGCAATTTTGTAAATATTATTGACGTTTTGTTTAACTTTATAAAATTAAATACAGATGATATTGAGTTTTGTTTATGCCTGGTGCAGAACGCGTGCAGTCCCTTATCCATTGTCAGACATTAATATCATTTAACTATAGAAGATTGTAACACAGAAGGCATCCATTAGTTTAATCATATCTTGATAGAGTCTTCCATTTGAGGCCCTCTACGATATTCAGTTTCAAATGTTTATCTGTTTTCTCATTAAAAGATAAGGTCTTGGTCTGCAGACAATTCCCTGTGGCAAAGAATACTATTCTTTAATAATTCTCAACATCAGGCAATTTCTCCCAACCCCTCACTGTTCTTTGCAATGTACATCAATGACCCTTCATCGCTGAAACTCTGAACAAAGCAGACATTGTTTCCTGTTCGCCTTGTCAAAAACCTCCCATAATTTCAAAATCTCAGCTGGAATCTTCTCCTTGCCTCAGTTGCCCCCATTTTCAAAAATCCGAGACGCCACTCATAATGGGAGCTTCTCATCATTTACATAATGAATAAAAAGCAACTAATGGTTTTGCAACAGAACTGTTTTGGATTTCTTTGGCTTTCTCTGCATTTTTACAGTTGTCTTTTTACACACAAACCATGCAGTCTCTCTTATTACAGTGTGTCATATTAATAGGACAATGCAGAGAGATTAGTGGAGATGATTTACTTTTCTCTCACCCAGGTTTAGCCTTGCTGACAGTTGACAGGACTGGAGAGGAGGCAGGTCTGACTGGAGTCGATGTTGGAGGGCCCAACGTGGTGGAACATGGGGTGGTGAGAGAACGAGCTCTTGTAGGGAGCGTACAGGAGCTAGGAGACCCCATGGTGATGCTCAAATCTGAAAAGTCCAAAATAGCTTGATTAGAAATGTAACGCACATTGTTTTATGACTCTCATCATTGGTTTCTCTCTCCCAAAATTTTAATGTTACGACATTACAAAATGTTGCGAGTCCTCTTTGGAAACGCAAGTGTTTCTTCATTCTCTGTATGAATTTAGTGTCTGCTCCCATTAAAAACCACCATTTGGAACGGCAAACCAGAAGAAAGTTTTTAAGAGATTGCAAAGAAGTCTTCTCAGGAGCATCTGCTAGGTGGAAAGCTCAGCAGTAATTTCCATGTTTCTCTTCGATTTAAGCTTCACAATTTTCTCTTCTTCTACAGAATTACCCACAATCTACAACAAGCTGCTCACCTCATGGTTTACAGCAGCCTTGAGGGAGCTGTGTGTTAACAGCTAGCAGTTGTGTTCCATACCAGTACCAAGACACAGATAGAAAGAGGAACGTGATCTTGTAGTTAGAATTTATAGAGCTCAGCATTAAAGTAGCAAGCAGAATATCAGATATGGTTCTCTCAAGATTTTCACAGAGCCAAGTGCAAATGGTTTTAGAAATAGGAAAGTAAGACAGACGAATGCATGGACGGAAAGATGGTGCAGGAGGATGGAGTTTAGAGTTTTGGAAGCAGCTTTGCTGAAAGATAGCGCATGTGCAAGATGAATGGTTTGTACCTGAACAGAGGTAGGACTGACTTCCCTCGTGGTGGGTTTTCCTGGTGCTGTTGAGGGGGCTTGTAACGAACTGAGAAGGTTTGTAGGAACCAGAAGAAAATATTGAGAAGGAATAGCCAGGTACTCCGAATACTGAGAGAAATAAACCACACTCAGGTAGCAAATAGTAAGGGTCAGGGTCAGATGGTAAGTAATAGCGATGGGGGGAGGCAATGGTCTAGTGGTATTATTGCTGAACTGTTAATCCAGAGACCCAGGTAACGTCTGGGGGTCCGGGTTCGAGTCCCGCCACGGCAGATGGTGGAATTTGAATTCAATAAAGTATCTGAAATTAAGAGTCTGATGATGACCATGAACCTATTGCCGATTGTCAGATAAAACCCATCTGGTTCAGTAATGCCCTTCTGGGAATTTAACTGCCACCTTTACCTGGCTTGGCCTGCACATGACTCCAGACCCACAGCAATACGGCTGAACCTGAATTGCTGTCTGGGGCAATTAGGGATGGGTAATAAATGCTGGCCCAGTAAGTGATGCCCTCATGCCAGGAATGAATAAAAAACTTAGCATCTAAATCAGTTTCTATGCAATATATGTACATTAGGCATGTTAAATAAGATTGGTGAGTTCCAGGTGCAGTGGAGGAACCTGGCTCAAGGCCTGTGTGTATTAAATATCCCTGGATGTAAACCTTTAAGGAAAGATAGAAGAGGGAGAAAAAGGAGGAGTTGTGGCAATATTAATTAGGGACAGTTTTGCATGCTGCAGAAGAGGTCAAACAGGACCAATGGGCTGAGGAGTGGCAGATGGAGTTTAATTTAGATAAATGTGAGGTGTGGCATTTTGATAAGGCAAACCAGGGCAGGACTTACACAGTTAGTGGTAGGGTCCTGGGGACTGTTGCCAAACTAAGAGCCCTAAGGGTGCTGGGTGCATAGTTTCTCGAAAGTGGAGTTGCGAGTAGACAGGGTGGTAAAGAAGGCATCTAGCACACTTGCCTTCATTGGCCAGAACATTGAACATAGGAGTTGGGTGGTCATGTTGCGACTGTACAAGACATTGGTTAGTCTACTTCTAGAACACTGCGTGAAATTCTGGTTACTCATCTCCCTCGTCTAACTTCAGCTCCTTATTTCTGCCTAAAATATACGACAGCTTATTTTTAAATAGTGACTCCTAGATTTAGATTCTCCCACAAGATGAAACATGTTTTTTTTCACATATACCCTGACAAGACCTCTCAGAATCTTAGTTTCAAGCAAGTTGCCTCTTAATCTTTTGAAATCCGACCTGGCTTGTCCAATCATTCTTCATTAAACAACCTGTCCATTTCAGATACTAATTTAACAAATTTTCTCTGAACCGTTTCCAATGCATCTACAGGCTTCCTAAAATGAGGGGAACAGTACAGTACACAGTATCCTAGACGTGGTCTGACCTATATAACTGAAGCATACTGTCACTATTTGTGTCTCCAGTTCCCCTCACAGTAAACAACATTCTATTAGCTTTCCTAATTACTTTGCCTGCATACAAAGACCTTGTAACTCATGCTCCAGGATCCCTTTGCATCCTCTCAGTGTTTAGATAATACTTTTTATTCTTTGTCAAAATGGACAATTTCCCACTTTCCCACGTTATACTCCATTTGTCAGATCTTTCCTCACTTAACATATTCACATCCCTTTCTAGCCTCCTTGTATACTCTTCACAACCTTTCAGCCTATCATTGTGTCATCAAAAAATTTTGCAATCAATTCAATCATCCAGTTGATTTGTATAAATTGTAAAGAGCAGAAGACCCAGTACTGATTGTTTGTGGTACATCAGTCATTTCACTTTGCAAACCAGAAAATGATCCATCTCTGACGTCTACGTTCCTGTCTACCATGCCAATACATTACCCCTACATCATGAGGTTTAACTTTCTGCAATGACCTTTCATCTGGCACCGTGCATTGAGAATAAGTGGGCACAGATCTAAAGTAATTAATAAAAGAAGTAAAACTTCGGTCAAGACAAATCAATCAATGCTACAATCTCAACCATTAAGTGGAGATGGTTGTCAAAGTTCACGTTCAGGTTTGATACAGGCAGAGATGTTAGGTGAGCAGAGTCAAGCGAATGGAACCGAAAGGAAAGACCCAGAATGTCAAAGAAAGAAGCCAGATAGAGAACTGTAAGCATGCTGAAGAAAGCAGAAATCAGTTGTTCTTCTTTAGAACTTAATGTCCAACGATCATGTTATTAAATGCATTCTGGTGTTAAGGAAAAACATCGGTTTTACATTTAAATTATACTGGTTGTATCAGTCATATATGTTTCAGTTGGGATTCCAGTAAAAACAACTGCACAACTCAACCTATTAAATTTCAGGCTTTGTTGAAATTAGGTTAGTCATGCTGTATTCTGGGACACTACATCCCCTACTGTTTTACAGTTTAATGTAGAGGTTGTTTCTTTTGAAGTGAAAAGAAGTGGAGGTGCAAATAAAGTTAGTTCTGCTTTCTGCTTTCAATCCACACGGTAAGCACTCCTCAGTGCAATACACAACAGATAGTAACAATAGATATTAGGTACCTGATTCTTCTTGTTCATCAAAGTCTGCAGGGTCAGAACCACTCCTGGCTCGGGATTCTTTGCAGCTTCGGCTCTTACGTGCACAAGTCTCCTCATCAGTGATGTCCCCGCTTTCTCCCTACGCAGAACAAAAATGTAAGCTTCACTGTTGAAGTCAATTGATCCTCCAGCAGAAACACACTGATGAGGACTTCAAGCAGCACCGTCTCTTACCCTGATCAGCGATTTCTTTATCTTTTTGGCCGTGCTCATTCCCAATGTGTTGTTACGCTGCAGGTTGGATTTTTCAGTGTTTCTGTTCAAAGTTGCTGTAGCTGTGTTTCTCGTGATCCATCGCCTACCTCCAAACAGCTCAATAACCTGAGCCAGGGTTGGTCCTTCAAACTTGCCTTCTTCCTGTATGTGGAACAATTACATCAAATTTTACAGCATGGGGACTAGGTATTGGGTCCAAAAGGTTTATGCAGGGGTGTATGCCGCTCATAAGACTCATCCCACTTCACCTCACCTAAGCACCACATCCCTCTAGTCTTTATCCCTCATGTACACATCTAGGTCTCCCTTCAAATTCAATGTTCACACCGTTGACACACTTAGCAATTCTGCAGGTAAAGACCAAATATGGTTTGGTCATGTCCATTTGATCCATCCGCAGTGTATTAAGTAGGTTCACTGCCACTAATTATGTTTATTGGTGTTAGTTAAGTTGCCAACACCAACCTGGGAAAGATCCCCACATGAAGTCTAACAGGTTTAGTCTATACAATGTAATAGTTAGTCACATGACGTCCAAGTTACATGATAGTTTCTTGTGAAACATCAGGGCAGTCACGAATAAGTACTCATTACCTTTGATTACGTGGACTTAGCACTTCAGATAACCACTAAAACATTGCCTAGTTCTCCCAAGAACAGTCCTTTATATCCAGTTGGAGGAGTTTCTCTCACGGTGTCAGCTAATCTTTTCAGACACTAGCTTCCTTGATTAGGTCTTCATCCAACGATGTGAAACACTGAAACAGTTTGACTTTTTACTGATTTAATTTGAAATCCCACATTAAGTGAATAAATACATTGACAATTTTCCAACAGCTTAGCACCAAAAGCTTCTGGTGGTTTTATGTGCATATTTTCTTCTGTAAATAATTTCGTCTGTCTTCCCATCTTACAGATCTTTAAGTGAATTGTATATTATGTCATCTCAATGTGACATGGAGTGGAATTTGGAATGTCTGTACTTGAAGAAAAATTGTTATTAAAGTGATCCCGTGCTTAGGTTAGATTAGAAGACTAAACTCTTATATTACCACAGCTATCATAATCCTGCTATCCTTTCATGATTAAGTCTGGCAAAATTATACTCTGAAGAGGATTCTAACTGGACTTGAGATGTTATTTCTGTTTATCTCTTCACAGATGCTGCCAGACCTGTGGAGTTTCTCCAGCTCTTTCTGCTTTGTTCTTACATCCAACAGTATATTGCCTTTATCTGGGAGAAAACATACCCCTCTTAAAAATATATTAATTCTAGTCTAATTTTTGGAAAGGTACTTTAAATAAAAAAGGTGACTACATCAAATATCCCACACATTTAAATCTCAATCATATATACAGCTGAGTTGGTTACTTAAGATACATACTCAAATCTTTGAATATTACAGCACTTTTATGTTGGACCCGTTCTAAGATGAGGTCATGCAATTGTAATATTGAACCCCTGTTACAAATACATTAAATGACAATTTGACTTGTGGAAACAGTGGAAGAACTGCCACAGAAATCTCTATTCGCTGTAATGTGTAACATTCCGGACATTGTGGGGTCTTGGTTCAACTCCAACCTGAACTGTGGGAAAGAAAGCCTCATCTGAATGCTCAATCCATATTTTCCCATATGAGATTTGACATTTTATCTACAATCTTTCTCAAGAAATTTGGTCAGCGTAGCTTCAATCACGTTTTGAATTTTGGACCAACTACATCATAGGACTAACATGAATTGTGACTCTTACAAGGCCAGTAGATGGCTAGTGTAGTAAATGGACAAAGTATCACATTGCTGCTGCAAAGGCTGTTCTTGTAATTTTGGATTGGACCTCCATGCTGACCCCAAGTAGAGCAGACATTCTTTTACATCAGGGAGTACTTGATGCAGGGAGTTGAATTTAGAAACTGGAGAAACTTCCATGCCCCAACATCAACAACTCTTGCACTGATACAATTTTGTTTAAACAGGAAAACTTCTCTCTTTCAAACTCCAAACCGCAAGTACATCATTATAATGTAGTGGTAATGTCCCAGGTAAATCTTCAGGGGATACAGGTTCAAAGGCCACAACAGTAGGGAGAGGAATTAAACTCAATGAATAAACCTGGAATCTCTAGCTAGGCTCATGAATGATGGCCATTAACCTAGTAATCGACCATCATTAAAAACCCTGATTTCACTAATGACCTGTCAGCAAAGAAATCGGCCATCCTCACCCGGACTGGTCTACATGCAACTCCAGACCCAAGCAACTTGGGGGACTCTTAAATGTCCTGTTTAATATGTCAGGAGGCCACTCAGTTTGAGGGCAACTAGGGATGGGCAACAAATGCCAACGGTGCCCACACCCCATGAAAAACAAAGGAATAAACCATGGGAGGAACAACAGTAGCAGACAAAAAAAAGTACAAAACCACTTAAACCCTCACTATAATAGTTTAACACAAGAACTTTACTTATCCTACAGCATCTTAAATAACTCTCAAGTTCACTGCATGCTGCTTCATTTTGAAGAGGTTTTTCTATAATAAGCAACTTTTCATTGTTCCCTCCTCAAAAATTATTCGCCTTCTCTACATCATATCTAGGGCATTAACTTTATAATGCTATAGTACCCTGACCATTACTCCAAACATGGCCTGGCCAGAACAACAGTTGAGGTAGACTTGGGCTAAATTCATGAGTAGTCTCTTTGATGACATCTAAGTCACCCATTGAGCATTTGTGGCTCCCATTTTGATCCCTTTGTTCAGTAATTTGTCTTTGACACAGGACAGATTTAATTTGCTTCTCATCAATCCAGAGGAAAAGCTTCTTGTCGTCTCTCTATAATACTTTTGCAAGCTCCTCCAAGTTCATTGATCTTTCCTTATTGGGCCATTGGAATTAACAACTTGGTGTTGGAATTGATTGAAATTAACAACTTAACTAATAATTAACATTTTTATCAGTCGGGGTATTTACATATAGGAACAGCCCCTTAAGCCGGTATCACTATTCACTGAGATTATGGCTGATCTGTGGCCTAATTCAGCCCAAATCCCTTAATACCTTTGTGTAACAAAAAAATGATCCATCTCAGATTTAAAATTAACAACTGATCCAGCATCCACTGTCATCGTGCAAGGGAGATCCACCACCCTTTGACTACATAATTAGAAGAACAAGCACGGGTCCCTCAGCAGCCCTATTTAATACCTCTCTTCTAATTGTAACCTAGCTGTCTTACCCTTTTATTCTCTTCTCTTAACAAATGACTAACCAGTTTCCAATATCCTTTTATCCATTAACTACTTCAACCACTTGTAAAGGAGCTCCTTTTCAGTTCTGAGGAAGGGTCACTCAATCAGAAACGCTAACTCTGACTTCTCTCCACAGATACTGCCAGGCCTGCTGAGCTTTTCCAGCAATTTTTGTTTTTGTTCCTTTTCAGTTAGTCCCAATGGGTCGAAAACCCAGTACTCGTGTGTTAAAATTACCAATGCTTTACCAGTTATATATAATAGTCAAATCTCTCTATTCCTATCAGTACTTTGAATCTCCACAACATAGCAAAGAACTTCTGAAAATTCACAGCAAAGGATCATAAAGGAAATTATGAAGATTCTGATGTCACCCTCTTCAGAAGATTTCTTTATTTTCTAAATTCGTTCACCTTGAAACATTAAACTGTTCTATTGAAAGATTGAGCATGACTGCAGCTAAGCTCAACATTTTTGGTGGCGAGAAGTTTACTTCATTTTATACACTTGATACATCAAAAATAAATAAATGTGAAAACTTGTTCATAAAAATAGATACTTTGGCCTCACCAAAGTTTAGAATTTGCATGTGTGAATGCAAGATGACACTGCCAATATTAAGGAACAAATGATCTTTGTATGAACATTTTTTAAAATCTATTTAAGGTAAACAGGCTAACACCAACATTTTGTGAACATGCTAAATGTTTGCTCATTTCTATCACCAATAGGAGTTTTCTAATTGTGTTTGACATTGATCTAAAGATTTGACACATGACTCATGTGCACTTACCTGATATAAGCTGACGTACTGCTTCCTTAACCACTGCAGTCTCTGATCGGGAAACTTCTTCATCTTTCGGATAGCTGTCATTAATTCCTGCAATCCATCATGCACCATCTTAGCAGTGTACTTGGGAGCCACAAAGTGTAACAATCGGTTATCAGTTGTATGGACCCCATAGAGCAGCGTCACACAATTGTCCTCTAGAGTCATATGGCAAAGTTTATTCTGAATGCATACAGCATTCAGATCAACTCCTGTATGTCCCATATAGACAGCCTTCACTGCAGACATGTCCAAAAAACCTTCCACGAGTCCATTTAGCGCTATGTGTCCATATGGCTGGAATTTGCTGTTACCAAGGTCCACACTGTTACCCAACATCAGGTTTTTGACCTTAGCATTGGCTGGGCTGGCAGTAGGTGGTTTTGACCAGGTGAGAGTACAGTTGTCGGGTTGCAGTTTGAAAAAACAGCGCGCCGAGAGGTGAGCCTCCTGATCATAATGTATGACTGTTGCCCCTTGTAGTAGAAACTGATGGATGTCAGCTCTGATGGACAGCACATACCAAGGAATGAGTTCCGTCTCGTGACAGAATGCCTTTTGCTGATCCTCTGCCCCACTCAGATCCAACTCACTGGGCTGTTCAAAGGAATCACTTTCTGAGTCCGACAGATCTCCAACAATGAACCTGCACAATTAAGAAGAGACATGAGTTGTACAGTGACATTTTCCCCTCTAATTTCCATCTCACTAGTTCCGGCAGCTGGGAATGGAGTCAATGAACTGTGGATTTTAGATACAAGCACTACTCCATGTCCAGGATCCAAACACATAGCACCAGCACATTCCACATTCATTTTCCTGCAGCACACAAAGTAGTCATTTAATAAACAACACTTTGAATTTCATAATTAGTTTACATAGAGATGCAGTGTAAAAGTGCAATGGTATAAAGAAGCAATATTAAATATTTACTTGAGATCAGCCTAATTTGATTTATTATTTAAGAAACTATTTTCTCTTAACTAGTAAGGTTGACAGGATGCCACACTGAACACCATCACAAGAGCTTAGACAACTGTAAAAGACACTTATTAGCCCTGAGCTACTATACTGTGTACAGTTCTGTCACATTATCGCAAAGGTGTGAAAGCGTTGGAGTGCACGCAAAAGCGATTAATGAAGATGGATCCAGGGATGAGAAATTTCAGCTATGAGGAGAGATTGACAATGTTAGGGCTGTTCTCGTGGGACAGAATGCAGCCAAGAGGAAATCTGATGGAGGTTTTCAAAATCACGAGGGGACTGACTAGAGAAGATAGGAGGAAACTGTTTCCACTTGTAAAAGGATCAAGAACAAGACAGCACAGATTTGAAGCAAAAGAAATAAATGCGAGGTGAGAATTCTTTTTAAATAGTGCATATATTTAGGGTACAGAGTGCACTTTTTAGGAATGTGATGGAGGCAGATTTAATTGAAAAGTTTATGAGGGCATGGGATGATTAATTGGACAGAAATGGTGTGCAGTGATATGGGGAGAGAAGCAGATTGGCATGAGGTAATGATGCGTATTTAAAAAGCCAGTGCTGACTTGAAGGGCCGAATGGCCTTCTTCAGCGCTGGAACACATGTGAGATTCTCCGATCTCCCTCTCTGAAAATGACATCTAGGAACAAGCAAGCTTTGTATAAAATGTCACCTTCAGGACTGTGCAGAATCAGTTAGTTAAGGTTGCTGAATGCAGCTGACAACACACTCAAACTGGCAGGCGTTAATTGAAACACAATGACAAAATAATATTTAATTCAAGTTTGGACCAGGTTTTCCTCACACACTTCACAGATTAGTGATCTTTTCTGTATATGCCCACCATAGCTCAGCAAATGCACTTGCAGGATTAGGACTTGTTTTGGATATGCTATGCTGAACCTGACATGAAATGTTCCGAGTTGGCCTGCCACCCACCTCAAGCAACGGCAATTGGATAAGCAGATGGGCTGGAAGTGGAAGTTTCCAACACCACGTTCCTGCTCTCCAACTTTAGAAATGTTGGTAACAGTTTCAGTAGGGAAATTATTCAGAAGAATGAGACATACTAGCCTCTGGTGATTGTGGCCTTCCCTTCAGTTGTCCAGGTGTCATGTACTTTTGAACACTACTCTTAAGTCAGCTGTAATACAATTACCATCACCAAATAAGTACAGCAAAAATTTCTAAGGGAATTCTCTGGCTCATGGAAGACTGACAAAGAGGCTCAAGAATTTGTGTAAGTTACATAGTTTCTAGGGTCAAACACTACTGCAAGTTAATGATATAATCTGACAGCTGCGCTGTATGTTCACTCACATAACATATTAGCACAAAGACTGGATTCTTGTTGATGCAAATGTCTGCAAGTTTATTTACAGCACTAACCACCTACATTGCTATAGTATCACAGAGTTTATTGTGAAATATCTAATGTTACTATTACATTGCACATGCACAACAGACTGACTGGACACACTACACTGCTTCACTTGCACTGTGAACCTGATTGAAGGGGAGGCGGGACCCTTAATGTCACATGTCAAGACATAATGTAACTATCTTGGAGGTAGACTGCCTGTGTAGATTCTTGAATCTACGCAATAACAAAACAGCAAACACCCCTTTTCACCATCTCTTAGTTTCTACTAATCTGATACTGAAGCTAGTGACAGAACATACAAAATAGGGGCAGCAATAGGCTATTTAGCCCCTTGACCCTGCTTCAGTGTGCAGTAAGATCATAGCTGATCTGATCATGCAGAAAACGCCATTTTCCCCATCAGTTCCTCACTTAAAAAGCAGCGAGAGTTGGATTTCGGGAAGGCGGCTCTCAATCAGGTCCCAGTGGATGGTTCTCTGCACTGGCTTGTAGACAGACTGCGGAGGGGGAGAACAAAATAGTGGGCATTCCCTGTTCTGGAATTTTTTTTCCTTTCTCTCCAGGAAGTCCCAACACTAATTACCAGTGTCAGGGACAGTTTCTATGGAAACTCAGCAATGGCCCCACCTGAAAGCTGGGAATTGAAATGGTGGTGGGGCAGGAGTGTGACGTAAATGAAGAATTAAAAATTCCACCACTATTTTACTATCTCTCCTTCTTCATTTTCATCAGCTGCAGGCAGTTAAAAAAATCAAGGTTACGGCGTCCGAGTCCTACCAGCTGTCAGATATGGAAGCATCACAAAATTGAAAACCATGGCAAGAGATCAAAGAAGTCTGGACAACATCACTTCACACAAATGTGTTAGTTTTAATTGTATCAGAGATAATGGGAACTGCAGATGCTGGAGAATCAAAGATAATAAAGTGAGAGGCTGGATGAACACAGCAGGCCCAGCAGCATCTCAGGAGCAGGGTCTAGGCCCGAAACATCAGCTTTTGTGCTCCTGAGATGCTGCTTGGCCTGCTGTGTTCATCCAGCTCCACACTTTGTTATCTATGTTAGTTTTAGTTGTTTGTTTGTGGACAGCGCAGCAAGGCAGAAGTTCAACTTACAACACTCGATTCGATTCTGAAGTTTTCTTCACTCGAGTTGGTGCGCTTCAGGAATAAAAGTATAGAAGAAGGTAAAGTACAGAAAGAGAAGACCACTAGGATCTCAATGAATGAACAGTCAGATTGACAGTCAATGGAGGCAAACAAGTACTGGACGATGAACTCTCAAACGCCAAGTAAACGAAAAACTTTCAGAACTGAAAGAAAACCTCTGAAACGTATGGTATGTTTCACTCTGGTCTCATTATTGAAAGCCTGGATTCAATTTGTGTCCAGCTGCACATGATTCACAATCATTTGGCCAGATGTACTGCGAGACATTAAATAATGCTTGTTTAGAATAGTTTAATTCTAATAGCCTTGCAGGCCAATGCCTTCATTTTCAAAGTATTTATTTGTGATCTTATTGTTGGACCAAATAAACGCCTGCTTTATTGCAACGTCTGAGTCTGATATTTTTAAAAACTTCTCCCTTCCTCTGTAAAGAAGCACAGACTGAAAATTTATATGGAACCTTCATGACCTCAGGACATCTCAGAATGAACTATCGCCAAAGTACTTTTGATACTTTTGAAGCACAGTTACTGTAATCGTGTCAGAAATAGCTGCCAGCTAGCACATGGCAACTTCCCACCACAACAAGGTAATGATCAGATCATCTGCTTTTAATGGCGGGTGCGGGATAAACATTGACCAGGGTCCTGAGGAGAACCTGTCCACTCGTCTTCAAAATAGTGACAAGGAATCTTTTATGTTCCCCTGAAAAGGTGCTCAGAACTTCAGTCTAAAATTCCACCCACTGTATTGCTCTGGTGCTCAAGGTTTTTTTTCTTAATTTATTCCTGGCATAGACCCTTGTACGAAATGACTTTGTCACAGCACTTTTTATTAAATATCAATCACATTGCTGTGAGTCTGGAGTTACCTGTAGGTCAGACCAAGTGATGATGGCAAATATTCTTCCTGAAAGGACATGAGAAAACCAGATGGGTTTTTACAACAATAATGTTTGCTTTTAAATTTCACTAGATGTCAGTGGAGGGGTAGTCGAACCCCGTGTTTGTATGTATCAGCCTGGGCCTCAGGATTATTAGTCCGGTGATGTCAGTTACCATTATGACACCACTTCCACCAGAGTATTAACTCTCACTGGAGGGCCAATGTAAGTTATATGTGCAGGCCTTAGGAGTGCAGTTTAAACAACTTACTGATTCAGAGGCAAGATATCTTCCTGCTGAGCTATAGCACTTGTTCTGCAGTTATAGGGGGACATGCTGTTATTTCTCACCAGAAACCCCAAAACAAACATCTCACAAAGCAATGATATAGGCTTGCGATTTAATAAGTTAAAAATGTCCCTGTTATGTACAAATTTGACTCAACCACCAAGCACGCAAGATTATGCTGGAATGGATGAGCTTGAAGCGTTTCAGGTTCAACAGTTCAAAAGCTAAATTTTATTCACCCATCAACTCCTCTTTTTTCCCCAAAGGCTATTGAAGAAAACTTAAGTTTAAAAAAAAGGATATCCTAAATTTGCACTGTTTAATATTTACAATAACCTGCTTCTCCTAATGTCTCTGTTGACTCTCTCACTTTAACACCAATGATAACTATTTTCTTGTAAAGTTTGAGTAATAACATTATTTTAAATAGATTGTCAGCAGCTTATCACTAATGGCAATTGGGAACATGCCAGTGGTGCATAAATGCATTTGATAACATTTTGAATTATACATTAATGATTTGGGACCAGAATGTTGTTAGCTCAAGTTCAGGTGTTTATACATGTATTTGTCTCAATGCCACATTATATTGCTCTTACCTCTAATGGTTGTTGGCTCAAGTCCAGTGTTGACAGTTCAGTGGTGCTGAGAACATACTGGACTGACAGAGACACCATTCATTTGAACTGATAAAAGCCCCAAAGAGTGAATGATTTAAATACCTTTGCCAATTTAGCCTTGCAACAAACTGTGATACAATATAGAGATAGTAGGAACTGCCGATGCTAGAGAATCTGAGATAACACGGTGTAGAGTAAATTTTCTGAAGAAGGGTCTAGACCTGAAACGTCAGCTTTCCGGCTCCTCTGATGCTGCTTGGCCTGCTGTGTTCATCCAGCTCTACACCTTGTTATCTGTGATACAATATGTTGGTTTATGCATTGAACAGACTAATCAAGAGCTCAGAGATACTGATGAATTGCTTACTTTCCACCATCTGCAATAGCAGAGAAATAAGCAACTTTTCCAACTGAATCAAACAAACTCTGCAAACCCCATCACACCCCATATGAAAAACCTCCAGAGACTTAATCAAGTATGCAGAAACAAAGCCTACTCATGGTCTGTAGCCTGGCCCCCTTGTAGGTCACTCAGTAGAAATGCTTCCTAGTTTACTACAGTCTTGTGAAAGCTGCTGAAAAGTAGCAAGACTCAAAAGTTTAAACTACTTCTGGCTGTCCAAATAATCAGGATGGCACAAAATAAAGGTGGATCCATCTCCCTTAATAGCAAAAAGACACCGAATCCCAACCCACCTTCCAAGTAAAAGCCTCGTCCGGTGAAATAAAACAGTCCCTGAAAACAATTTTCTGAAACTTTACACACAACATTAACCCTAACAATAACATGACCCTAAGCCTAAACCCAAAGATCAATTCCCCAGGCCCAGCTCGCAAAAGTTCTACCTGGATGTGTACAGTTCCCTGCAGCAGCAGGAATGTTCAACGGAGTGGGAGTAATACCAGGAGCGTTGGCAAAGTGGGAAGGGTTGGGAAAATCCTTCAGTTCCCTTTGTGAGGTCTGACAGCCAATGGAAATCTACCTAGCAGATGAGACACCACTGTTAGAAGTGATGTGATGGGCTGAAGGATGTCCGTCTGTTGTTGTTTGCTCCAGTTACCTTATTGAGCTGTCTCCACATGTGTATTTTATTGTAATGAATGCCATTAGGAAACTGTTCTATTACTTACTGATATTTATTTCTCTCTTTGAACGAGTTCTTCCGTGAAGTGCAACTTTCACCGGCACCTTCTTCGCCGTCCTCGCACTCGAGGCTTCTGTTACAGCTTCGAATGGTCTGCAGGATGTTGTTTACTGTGGATTCTTTCTCAGTATTGTTTAGGCCATCTTTCCCAATCCGTTGAAAGAAATGGTCCTGGCCATTGTAATCTGCAACAAACTGGGGACATTCTCTCAGTGTTAGCAAACTCCCCATAGAACAGATTAAATTGGAGACTGATGAAACAGTTTCACATAGTTAGAGCTGAAAATGGTTAGCCACTTTACTTTGCATATTTCACATATCCCCCATGTAATAAATTTCACTATTGTGTACAGTGGGGATCTACACAAACCTTAAGGAAGTTACAGGTTCCAAATCGTATATAAGTTGAACTGGTCTGAAGTGTTTCCAAACCCCACATGTAAAAAGACAAGGGAAACAGAATTTAGTACACCATTGCAATATTTCCCCAACAGTTCTCCTGAAAACCTGGGTTAGATTTTGAGAAGGAGAGTTAAATGATGCGCTGAAGCGTAAACATGCCAGCAACCTGGTCCACAGTCACCCCTTTGCACATTTTCCAGAAGTGGTTTGTAGCGAGGGTGGCTACATGCCCACTGCAGCAGACAGGCATTGGAGATAGCCGTAAATTGAGAACTGAGAGTTTATCAGAAGTTTTGGGAAAACCAAAACCAGTCCAACCTGTCTCTGCCTCCCTAACCGGTTCTTCCTCTCACCCATCCCTTCCTCTCACCCCAAGCCGCACCTCCATTTCCTACCTACTAACCTCATCCCATCTCCTTGACCTGTCCGTCTTCCCTGGACTGACCTATCCCCTCCCTACCTCCCCACCTACACCCTCTCCACCTATCTTCTTTTCTCTCCATCTTCGGTCCGCCTCCCCCTCTCTCCCTATTTATTCCAGTTCCCTCACCCCATCCCCCTCTCTGATGAAGTGTCTAGGCCCGAAACGTCAGCTTTTGTGCTCCTGAGATGCTGCTTGGCCTGCTGTGTTCATCCAGCCTCACATTTTATTATCTTGGAATTCTCCAGCATCTGCAGTTCCCATTATCACAGGAATCATTGTGCTGTTCTTGATGCATGATTGAGACTAGAGACAGACGAAGTCTTATTGAAGACCTCAGAAAGGTACACAAGCAGTTTGGCAGCTGGGGTCTTAAGTGGCTAAGAAACTCTCTGACAATGGGACGTTGACATTGGCCTGGGTTAGAATGATGGACAGAAGCTGCGGTCCAGGATATTCCGATCCAGGAACACCTCTCCTGAGCACGGCAGAGCCTTCAATTACAGACTCTAAATCAGATTGCCAGTTTATACTTAGCAGCCCCTCTCCTGCATTTAAGGATAGGCCCAGTTTGCACAGGGTTTAGCACTCAACATCACCGAGGAGTCTAGGCACACTTTCAGAACCCATACACAGCCACTGACTAAATCCCATCTCTCACACTAAGTGACATGACAAACGCAATTTTTCAAACACAGCCATCTTACTCAAATTCAAACACATCAATTTAAGGAAGACTTCTCAACGTGCAGCCAGGTGAATGTCCTTGTAATTCTAACAACAACTCTATGACCTCCTGCAAGAGGTCTTACATGATGTTTCCCTGCGGCTAGGATGCGGAGGCTATCTGTTCAAGAGGCCTTCCTCACACGCAAGACAACCATGGCACTTCTCCTTTGGATCTCTGGGCACATAACAGCACCATAGCCAGCTGAACCAGTGCATTTGTGCCAGGACAACCTCCGTCAGAAAGCCCTGAGAATCATCATCTATCTTACTTAAGCAACATGGGATTTGACCACACAAGGATCATGACGTGGGGAATCAGTTCCCAACTGATACCAGGTCATTATAAGCAGAAGGAAAATTAAGGTTAAACAAATAATTATTTACTGTAGCAACATCAAAATGAAGCTTGTGGTTTATATCAAAATCTTTTGCCTGTTTGCTCCTTATTCCCATAAAGGTCTCCCCAAAGATTTTTTTTATTCCAGAGATGGTCCATTTGACTCCTCCAGCTGTGCTCCCTGACTGGCGCCACCTGCTGTTGAAAACTCTGCACACCTGCTGAAGCTCCCCTCCTCAGGGCCATCGCTCACCTTCACCACCTGCTGTTGGAGGTTCCATTACAGAGGGCCAAAAGGAGCAGTTCCAGAAGATGGGACTCCATTGGGCAATGCACCATCTACACCACTCCATTCTGCCTCAGTCCAATCTGCATGTTCTTATTTAGCGAGAGAGAGAGCACATATGTGGACACATTGCAATGCTCATGTCATGAATGGGCTCCTCCATTTTCATTGAAAGGAATGCACTGTCTCGGGAATCTCTGCTGATGGCCACATGCCTTGTTGTGTTCCACTGGCAGCTGCTGTACACGTGGTCCCCAGGGCAGTGGGTCCTCCAACTGGGTAAACACAACTGGAACAGTCCAATGGAGACTGCACTCTGGTTTCAACACCTTCTCCTGCTCACATGCTGCCCTCCTTGCTCACATTGTGCCACTCCTTCTAAGATCAAATGAGGAGCCACGTACCTGCACCAGTGAAGAATGTGATTCAATCCCAGGACAACGGTTCCTCAGCTACAAGTCAACCTCAGAGGCAGCAATGGGATCAAGGATTAGCTGTTACTAATCCTTTGGCCTCATCAACAAGGAAGACAGAAAACATCAGTTACATGTCCTCCTCCATCTCAGAAGTTGTGGCATCCAATGGAAACAACTTCAGAAAGGTGAACCCCTCCTGAAAACACTTTCATGAAGGATCCAATAAACATTTGCGCTCTCTCAATCACACACCAATTTCACTATTACCAACCACTGCTACCATCTGCCCAGTGTAAAGGGCCTCCTGTTCTCACTAGGAGCATCAATATAGCCAGGTCAGTTCCTTCAACCCCTCAGAAATTACTCCCTTAGACACTGAATGCATGTTTCTCCTGCAATGTGAAGATGGATAGGACAGCTCCACATAGCCGTTCCATTTTCCCATTTTGATACACTATCACAACGGATGTTCGTGTCACAAGCTGATATAGTTTCAGTCCCCTCTCTCAGGTAACGGACAATAATCTCCTTAGCATGTTGTTATGAAAATACTTCATACGTAACATTTCTTGGAGAATATGATTTTTGGAGAACGTGTGGAAAAATGGATTTATTTTGGGTTTCATGCAAATACCTGGATGGGGTATTTCTTTGAAAGAGATCATTGAAAGATCAGAAATGAGTTTCGCAGTGGGGTTAAAATTGTTACAGAGATAATAGGAACTGTCGATGCTGGAGAATTTGAGACAACACGGTGTGAAGCTGGATGAACGCAACAGGCCAAGCAGCATAAGAGGAGCAGGAAAGTTTGACATTTCGGGTCGGGACCCTACATTTCTGAAGAAGGGTCTCGAACCGAAATGTCAAACTTTCCTGCTCCTCTGATGCTGCTTGGCCTGTTGTGTTCATCCAGCTTCATATTGGGTGATGAAGGCTGGCTTTGCTGCAGATCTGTACCAGCACCGTTGAACTGTGATTGGCTTCTGTTGTTGTGTGGTCTTCAGTTGGGACACAAGACGACTGTGACTGTGTGCATGTGTAAGTGTACGGCACGTTCAGAGAGTGTGACAGAGTGTAACTGTGTGAGAATGAGAGAATTTGACAGACAGAGAAAGAGAACGGGTCTCTCTCTCTCTCTCTCTCTCTCTCTTTTGATATTGTTTAGTGGAAAAAGCATTTGTGTTTCTAGATTACTGGTGGCACAGTGGTTCAGAAGTTAGTATTGTTGCCCCACAGAACCAGGGACCAAGATTTGATTCTACCCTCAAGCAATTGTCTGGGAGGAGTTTGCATGTTCTCCCTGTGTCTGCATGGGCTTCCTCCAGGTGCTCCAATTTCCTCCCACAGATGTGCGGGTTAGGTGGGCTAGCCGTGCTAAATTGCCCAGTGTTCAAATAAGTGCAGGCTAGGTGGGTTAGCCTTGGGAAATGCAGGGAAAGGATTAGGGATGGGTCTGGACGAGATACTTATCGGAGAGTCAGTGTGGGCTCGATGGGCTAAATAGCTTGCTTCCACACTGTAGGGATTCTCTGTGGACGATTCTAATTACCAACTGTGCGTGTGTTCAATAATTAATGTAAATGCACGGAACAAAGTTTTGTTTTAATAATAAATCATTTGTGGTTAGGAAAGTTGATAGTTTTGTTTTAAACAGATGGCACAGATACGGCATTTTGATAATTGGAAACTATTTTTATTTGATGTTGTAACCCAAGAGGTAGTGGGACTAAGGTGACAGTGCAGTCCTCCTTGCTCAGTTGGACAAATTTCTATTCTCTGCCCACTTTAGGATGTAGTGCTCAGAGCTGTGCTGTCTCTATAACAGATTCATGGCTGACAGCTTCATACTCACCTCTACAGAAAGGAGAATGCTTCCTGCACTGGGTCCAATATTTCTTATCATGCCATGCTCTTGGGCCTCTGGTGAGATCCAGCCAAGACTCCTTTGTGTCCTGACCTCTGGAAACAATGTGGTTTGTGTGGCTGAGACCACCGCTACCATCACCTCCAAGGGGCAACAGTGAACCTTGGGCCTGCACTGCTTCGATCGATGGTTCCCTGAAGGATGACTCTCCCCATCTGCTTCAACTTTGAAGCCAGATGCACACTCTTTAAACGGGGCCCATGACTTCCATCTCCTGCCTCCAGCTTGTTCCCACTGGCTGCTATTGTAGACAGGTGACCCACTGATCGAGCATGTCTTGGAAAACATTGATGTTTGCCACATGCCAACCTCAAAAAGGCGTGGTCCTCACACTGCAGCAGTGCTGAGGTCAGGAAAATTTAGCCTTCAATATCTGCTCACACCCAAAAGTGCATGCTTAATACAATTTGTGGCTCTGATATTCAATTTGATTTTCCAGCAAGTGAAGGTGCATTAAAACTCCTCACCCATTAAACAAACCAAGAAATGATTTTTTTTTTAAAAAGTGGAATTTCACACACAAAAGTGGCACAGTCGAAAACTAGAACAGAGCATCCATTCCATTTTATTCACTACCAAACTGAATCTTACCATTTTCAACTTCAATTTATAGGCACTGCAGGCTGTTTTTGGAAGGAAAATGAAATAAGCAACAGAACATTTGTGAGCAATTCTTTAGTCTTACAGATTTAAATTATCTGCCAGTGAAAATCTTGCAATTAGACAAGGAAGTTGTCCAACACACAATGTTTGGTTTCACCATCGGGGCACACAATGCTTACCTCGATGGCATCTTCCTGAGAATCACAACGAGACTGAAACTTCATCAAGGTGGCTGCACCATCCAGAACGTCACAAAGCTCCTTCAGAAACACTCCACAAAAGGGGACCACTTTACAGCCTGGGATGTTCAGAGCACGGCTAACTACTTTGCGATATTCAGATGACAATTCATGCTGTGCCATAGCATCTTTCAGGCTTCTCATAGTTTCAATGTCAGATTGGTCCATAAATTGCCACATCTTCAGAACCTTTCGAGACCTGGAAAAGAAAGACTACCAAACTGTATCCAATGATCTCATGCCCTAAAATGCAGGCAACAATAGAGAGATCAAAACATTCATTTCTTTGGAACATTTTTGCTACAGCTCAGAATTAACGCTGGAAGTAGAAAGTAAGAATTGTCACTATTGCCAGGAATAGCTAAGTTTATGATTCACATGACTTGGAAGTATAACATTTAAGTTGAAGAATGAAATTTTTAAATGTCACTTAAATGAAAACACCTGGTTTGAGTAACTGGCATACAAACCTGAAGTAATTGGAAATAAAAAGATGGTCTTTGTTTGTTTAATAAGTCATAGTGGGACGTAATGGAAGGTAGTTAACCTCTCTGTGCCTTTTGCTGGAGGTGGGAGACCTGTAGCTGTTGAAATAAAACGTTTGAATTGTTCATAGTTTCTCAAAAGAAAGTTTGAATTTGGAACTAGGAATAGTTAATTTGAACTACTTTGTGAAACATTTCAGGAGCATCGCATTACCATGAGCTTAAATTGCAAGGATGCTGTTTTGGGCTTTGAGTTTTATCGAAGCAATTTTCTTTCTAGGGGTGATTCTGATTTAGAGTCACTAAAGCAAGAATATAGTGAGGTTCATGCTTGAGCTGCGCACTATTGCGAAGTGCTTTCAGAGAGATGGATTTGTGTGTCTACTGTGATGCTAGCATAAGGATTCAGAGAGATCCCATAGCTTGAAAAACAGCAGGAAAAGTGAGGAGAATCAAAGACAATTCTTTAGAGCTGTGACATGCCTTGGTTTGGTCCACGTAGAAGTGAAGGGACTCTCAAATACAATCAAATAGAGACAACCTTGTGGTGGAAATAAGAATAAAATGCAAGTGCTCTTGAGATTCTGGAATTTAAATTGTGTGTTTACAAAGTTTATGTTAGTGATATTTTACTTTGTTTAACACTTGTAGAAAGAAAGGGCTATTTGAAATGTGAAATCTTGCGGCAATGCCAATTAACAAATGGGACTTTGAATTTCCTTTTAAAAGTTACTGGCTTGTACCAAGGTCGTAGCAGTACGTCTGAGAGTTAAATTTCACATTCAGTAAATAAGCATATACATTGTCAGGTTTGTTTCAACTTAAAGAATGAGAAAACTACAGAAGTCCTCTGATAAATTTAATTAAATTTTTATAATAGAACATTACTCAAAAAAAATCAATGGTATTGGATACAAGATTGTACAAGCTTGGGGCTAAGGTGGCCAAGATCATTAAGTATGGACATGTGGGGCCTGGGTGGATAAAAATAGACATTTGCGTAAAAATACTTAATCGCTGTCGCTAAACTAATTGTGATACCCCAGATATCATAGTTGATTGCCTCAGTGGAGTGAAATGGGCCTTTGGTTATTGCAAACTTGGCTCTATTACCACTCAGTACCTCACCTTACCCACTTCTACACGTTCTTTGATGATCTGCTTTCCTTTAGTGCCAATGACCAACTTAACTGTCGCGATGAGAATGTTTCATGTCGAGCCAGTTCTGAGGCCCAGCTTTGGAACCCTGCGGCCAGTACGTGGCAGGACCAGGAGGCCCAAGGTTCAAAATTGGTCCAGACTTCTGCTCTCATCAAATGTAAGTTGGTTAGCAGACAACAGACTTTTCATTTTACACATTCAAGCTGTTCAACCTTTGAAACCTCTATCAAAAAGGCCCCTGCACATAATAAGGAGTATCCTTTCTGCCTGAAGTGCAAATGTAATGTCCTGCCCCTATTATCTCTTCAGTTTTCAGTCTTGTGGCATCCTGCTATACTATCATGATGGTTCCTCTCAAGAGTGTGTAACAATAGCCATGACATTGGCAGTATGAACACTAAAGCAAGGGGGAAGTTACTGGATTCAGAATGCAAACACCGTGCGGAGGAAATAGAGAAAATTCCTTCCTGCACAATATATAACATTTGGATTGATGATAAAAGTCTCGGTCTCTAAATCCACCATCACACAAAACTGCTCCTTTTAATGCAAACATTTGGAGTAATCTATTAATTCTCCTAAATTCTTCTTTCAACTCCTGTCAAACAACTGGAGCTAACTTATCTAAAAGCAACGTTTGAGCTAGTGCCAAAGCCAACTCATGATCAAAGTGGCCTGTATATAATATGGAAAAATGCATTCTGATCTTAACTTTGAAGCTACTTCAGTGGAGGAATGAATCAACAATACCTGAGGCCTGCCAGGAATTCCATCACTGCATTGTAATTACCCATGTTCCAGCAACACTTGGCCACATGAACCAAGTAAGAGAACACTTCTCTCTTCTCCTCCATGGAGCCAGCAGTCAGGATCAACCATGTCACCCAGGAGCTCACCTGAAACATGATGGATTTACTTTTAGTGAAGTTGTTCCATTTATTATCATGTTTACTGATGATATCATGTTGCTACAGTATTGTCTGCAGGAACACACGTTCTTAATCTGTATATTGTTCTGGTTAGGAACAATTCAACTGGCAATGTCTACCCTATGCATTATTTAGAAACTGATTTCGTCAGAGAAAGGAATAGACGCTTTGCGATTAGAATACCAGGTTTGACAGTAGCAATCCTGAACAAAACAAAAACTTGACGGGTCCCCGTCCTCAACAACTCTGAAAGAACATCTCTCACTCCACTCAGTCCCATCAGTTCCCATCTGAGATTGCCAGTTCAATGCCGTATCATTGCGAGTCCCTGCTGAGTGGAAATTGTGGAAGTACTTTGCAGGCCCTTCCCATCGGTCAATTACATATAGCAAGAGAGAAGTTTTCTTTCAGTAGTTGAGGTCACGTTATAACCCATATTCCACCAGTCTGATCAGTATACTCCAATTACCCACCTGCCTGAAATTTGAGTGTGAAACTTGCTGTGCAAAGAAGAATAATAATTACTGTAAATTAGTGACAACATTATATCTAGCTGTATGTGGCATTTACAATTTCAATCCTTAAAAAATATGCTGCACCCACAGAGTTTTTATAACTGTCCAATCGTCTTATGATCATTTTTACTTATATCAGCTTTACTTTTCCAGACTTCATTAAATTAAATGGAACTCAAATTCTCAAACTGATATTTAAGGATTTGAATTCATCCTCTCTGGATTGTTAGTTCAAGCTTCTAGAATACTGGCCCAGTAACATACCCGTATTGCTACTGTGCCGAGCTTTCAACTATCATTAACCATGTCCAACTGCCCATTTTCTATTATACCTTCCTCAAACAGCTGCATCATACATGGCTGTCTCAAGAAGAATGATTCTTCAGATTAGTACATTGAAGGATTGCTGAAAGAAGGTACATTTGTCAAATCTTTTCATCATGCGCTCATCAGGGCAATTTGCAAGAGATGCCAATTCAAGAGAAAAACAACATTTATACTGGTCAACAATACAGAGTCCTCATTGGCTGACATAGGTGTTGCCATGGTGAATGTGCCTATTAATACCAATAGAAAATTAACTATTCGGCATTCTTTAAATTTTAAATCAGGCAGGTTGACTCTATTTGGACAGGACATTTGCAAAATGAACCAACAAATAGCTGTTGCCTAATTTGTTGGATTAAAACACATGCCAAGAGCAGGATCTCTCATATTAATATGCAGCTTCCAGTCCAAATAGGTGCACTGCACTACAAGCTCAACTGACAATCCTAAATTGTCATCAGTGTAATTCCTCGCACACTCAGAATTATTCAGCAAATATTCTCCAATTGCACAGTCACATCTAACACAGTCAGACACAATGTTGCAAGTTTTGAAAGCAAAGCTCAGTTGGGCATGGTCTGTATAGTTTATTGTTATGAACAGTTGAAGGGATGTACTGTTGGTTAAAATCCGTCAGTCTTTGAGATATACAGCCCACATACCTGCGCACACCAGCACTGTAATTCATTTCTCTGGGCAATTCCCAGGCTATATCAGAGCAAAATTACCTGTGTTAAATTTGGGATAAAGTCTGGCAATTGACTGTCAATCAGCATTAATGGCTGCATCCTCCTCGGTCAGGCCTCAACCAGTCAAAGACAACTTGGTAGCCCTTTCTTCTCATGCATATGTACAGTGGTTTCCACCTGAACTGGAGTTCTTACGAATTGTCCTGATGAGTGCATAACGAAATCTTCAAATCTTTCATCAGCAATGCTCAATTTCTGTCCTACCAAATTACCACTTTTATACATTAAAGTATATTATTTACCAGCTTGGGTTGCATGGATTTCCACACAAAGTGATATAACTAATTTAGATAATGACTCACTTTCCCTGCCATCATTTTAATAATGTGAGGGGCCAGTTATATGGCACAATACAACTTCCTTCATCGCAGGATATACTGTACAACTATCTGGTGTGCTGACAAATCTTCAGTTTCATTAACAATCACAAATTGAAGTCCCACTCCAGAGACAGGAGTGTAAAAAGACAGCAAGATACTAAAGTTGCCTTGTATTGGGTGAGATCATACATGAGAACCTCAACAGTGAACATTGGGATCACGTAGACCAGAAGAAACAGGCCTTTGGCCCCTCGATGGGATCATGACTGATCTGAACACATCACGTCCACTTTCCTGTCCTTCCACTGTAACCCTTGATGCCCCAACCAATCAAGAATCTGTCTCAGCCTTAAATATACATTGTCCTGACAGCTCTCTGCAGCAAGGAATTCCGCAGACACTCAACTGTCTGAAACAATGAGATAACAAGGTGTAGAGCTGGACCCTTCTAGGCCCGAAACATCAGCCTTCCTGCTCCTCTGATGCTGCTTGGCCTGCTGTATTCATCCAGCTCTACACTTTGTTACATCAGATTCTCCAGCATGTACAGTTCCTGCTATTCCTGTCTGAAACAATGACACTTTTCTAGATTAGTCCATGTTTTGTGGTCAATATTTCATCCCCCCCACCTAAAACTATAAAAAATATATTCTGAATGTTTGGTTTCACTGTTATTCATGGACTTTGATGTTTATAAATTTCCTGACCTTTAGCTTTTACAACAATCATTAGACTTCAAGGAGTTTAATTGTATTGAAGTTCTTGCCAATGCCCTGAAAACGTGAACGCTGCTTTTTAATTTCAAATTCTGTCGATCCTCCCCCTCATGGCACCACCATCGTGGAGTCCTCCACCATTAATGATGACCTGGGGTCACCAGTGATCTGAAACTTTATAAGCCTGGTCTTTTCAATACAGATTGCTGGTCCTACAATTTGGCTGGGATTCCCTGTCGAAGGGCAACGTGAGAACATAATCACAAAAGTACGAGTTCAAGAGATCAATTATGGATGCTCAAAAAAAAATGGTTGTGCTAACACCACCAGATAAGAAATAAATAAAATATATTCGCTTCTAATCTGCGACACTGGGTGGTGATACTTGAAATTTTCCCTTCAGTTCACCTCACAAAGTACTGCTGTGAACTGGAGGAAGATACTCATTTCTCTTCAATCCTTACTGTGGAATATCACCTTCCACAAATGACTTTTAAGAATTTAAATTGACATTTTCCCCGGTTTTCTCAATAGTCCACTTTTGGAAGGGTAGGAATCATTAGGGTGATGCTATGTGTGGACATACTAATTAATCGTTCTAATTATATAACCTGCAATTCCATTTGCAAATGCATTTTTTGCTAAAAATTAGTCAGATCAGAAGTATCTCATGTTTGGCGTAGCTCATAATGAGAACACTAAACAAGGTTACAAAAACAAACTAATCTGAAACTGCTCTCTACATTTTGGATGCCATGATAGTTATATTTAATATTATAACCTGAAGAAGTAGTCCACCAGCCGATTGTAGAATCTACCAACTTTTTGATCTCTTGGTTGCAATGAGTTAAAAATGTGTCAGGTTCTATAGTGGACAGATGTGTCATTGTGTCAGGTTATCACCCCAGAGGCAAGTTCAAAACTGACCCTAACCAGGGACCTTCGACGATGTCAAATACACACAACCTAAGCTTTAATGAATTGCTTTACTTCCTCTACCCGAAGACTTCATTTATGGCCCAGAGAGCAACAGGCCAACCGGAATGGAGGCCAGTGTCAGTGAGAACAAATAAATTCCACACAAAGGGCATTCGGAGTGAAATTCTACAATATGGATGGTAGCAGAACATGCTGATCTTAGACACCTTGCATGGTTTACCTTGCTTGTAAATTTTACCCCTAAATCCCATCATATTCCATTCTGTCACGGGTTCCGAGCACAAATCATTCTGCATCAGTTCTCTCCCCAACAATCCATTTGACTAGAAGAATCAGCAATGTTCTGTGGACAGGCAAGGGTCTCCATTTGTCTTGATTCCTAAACAGGTCCTAGAACATGAGTGGCTTTTTTAAAGAACAGCGAAGAAAGATCTCACATTTAGAAGGTATCTTTCATAACCTCAGGCACTTCACAGTCAATTCATTCCTTTTGAATTGCTGACAAAATGAAGCAACTCCAACAGCCAATCTGCACACAGCAAGGTCCAACAAACAACGAATAAAATAATGACCAAAGAGTCTACTATTTACAGTGTTTATTGATGAAGAATTTGTTGGTCAAGGCATTTGGAGAATTTGTTGCTTATACTCAAATAAAAAGCATTTTAGAATCTTTTACACTTAGACAGAAGGAAATGCTGTAATGTCTCATCGGAAAGATGTTACATCCACAATGCTGCAGATTCTGTACTGTACTGAAATACCAGCCTCGATGGTGTGTTTAAGACTGTAGAGGGACTTGAACCTATGACTTTGTGGTTTAGAGGCAGGAGTGCTGCCAACAAGTAGACGCTTGAACCTGTGAAGTACATTCACAAGAAAAAGAGGTAAAATAAGCACTTTGTTAACCACTCTCCCCTACATCAAAGACATTTCTGAAATGACTGCCAGACTACTCGGACCTCTTGGCATCAGGGTAGCCCACAAACCCACCAACACACTAAAACAGCAGCTAATGAACCTAAAAGACCCTATACAGACAACAAGCAAAATGAATGTCATCTACAAAATACCTTGCAAGAACTGTGACAAACACTACATTGGACAAACAGGCAGAAAGCTAGCCACCAGGATACATGAACATCAACTATCCACAAAACGACATGACCCACTATCACTCGTATCCTTACATACAGATGAGGAAGGACACCACTTTGATTGGGACAACACATCCATCCTAGGACAAGCCAAACAGAGACATGCACGAGAATTCCTAGAAGCATGGCATTCCAACCGGAATTCCATCAACAAACACATTGGCTCTAAATCAATTTACCAACCCCTGAGAAAAAGAAAAGGAAATGACATCACCAATGCAGGAAATGACATCACCAACCCAAGGAAACCTAACTAGATAAATAGAAAGCGGGACATAACACTAGTGCTTCGTCAGGGGCTCACTGATGATGTTCCCTAGAATGGTGACGAAACGTCTGAAAACTAACCTTCCAGCTCAGCGAGCAAACTCACATCCAGAACTTTGTTAAAGTTTATATCTAGTCCGACAGCCAGATCCAATGTGGGAAGCACTCAGGCTCATTTTCTGCTGTCTAAAACTCTGTCCTTCCCAGTTCCCAACGCATTAAGTGGGGAGAAAAAAAGGAATGCAAAACTGTAATGCTTCCCTCACCACCAACCTCCAATTAATAAACACTTTCATGCGGCTATCCAGTTGTGGAAGCAAGGTCCCCACCTAAAACAGGCAGGAGAACTTACATTCCTTTGTTGCGATTCAGGTCTCACATATTGAGGAATTTTCCCAAGTGGACACAAATCCAAAAACTCACCAATTAAATCAAGCAACAAAGGTTATTGCAGCAACATCAGGTTTGCACTTTATGGCCTAAATATTGTAAGACTTTATTCTACATAAGACTATACAAGGAACGGTAGCTGTATCTTCTGGAAGCCTGCGGATTCAAGCTCCAGCTCCATTAAACCTGACGTTTCGGACCTTAGTGCTCCTAAGATGCTGCTTGGCCTGCTGAGTTCATCCAGTTCCACACTTTGTTATCTCGGATTCTCCAGCATCTGCAGTTCCCATTGTCTCCAGATCCATTAAACCTGACATAGGTCCTTCCACACACGTCAGTCACTATTCTTAAAAATGTAATAATTAACCCCCTACTGCACATCTCCTCCTCCCCAATCCCACCCCTCAGTTCTATCATTAAACTATTTGCATTTCGCTATGAACATTTAACTGTTTTTTTCTGCGTGACCTCCCACTACACAGGTCTCTTTTTACTTAAACCATGCGTCTCCAACAGTGTTCTCAGCTTAAACAAAGACTTTTCGTCTTGTCCTCTCCAGAGTTTCACCTTCAAACCCAATACCATCACTCAGGTGATTGTAGTAATTTTTCTCCCTCCCCCCAGCTAATCTTGGAACTTTGAATATTTCAGTGAAGGGGGGTCTTTTACCTCCATCAGTATCTCACTTGTTGGCTCAATTGCATGAGAATATTGACCTTCTCTGTGCAGAGCTTTTCCAAGCCTTCTGCAAGTTTTGTCTTTTCACCCTCTGATACTTGGTCATGCTGTGTGACTGTTTTCAAGTCAGCAGTCTCTTGGAGTTAGTTAGACTGTTTCAACTCTGATGAAAATTTAAGCTTCACCAAGGTGTTGTGTGTCTGTAACACAGACTATAATTCTGGACGTCAGACAGCATCAGAGGAGCAGGAAACTTGATGTTTCGGGTTGGAAACTGCATCTGTAATTTCTAGGACCACATGATTAAGTATTCTGGGACATAGCTTAACCTGGTGATTTTCAGCCTTCATTCCTAACAATTTCCCTAACAGCTTTCCCATACTCCTACTGATTGCCTTCAGTTCCTCACACTCACTGGACCATTTGTTTCCCAACATTTTTGGGATGATATTTGTGCCCTCCTTTGTGAATGGAGCCAAAATAGAGATTTGACTGGCTTGCCATCTCTTTGCTCCTCATTATAACTTTTGTTTCGAACTGTGATTCACATCTGTCTTCATTAATCTTTTTCCCTGCACACACCAACAGAAAAACACAATTGCATTTCCATTATAGTGGAGGTCGCGCTCAGGACGTCCCCCAGGCCATGACAGCGTTCTCACAGAAAACACACTACCCGACTCACTTTGGGAGGACCATCACAGAAAACTAGAGCCTCAAAGCCAACCTTTCTGCAATTCAAGTGAACTTGAACAAAAATGAACTGACAGATTTAGAAAGGTGCTTTCTTTTTTAAACTAACATTTAGAGAGATGACACAGAAGGCACTGAACACTGTATAACACAAGATTAAAAGGCAATTACCCACACTTTCGTAAACATTATGGAACAGGCTGCCGTGGTAATAAAAGAGAACTGTTAGGTTTTTAGGTAACCTTGTGTGTACGTGAAACAATATTGAACAAAGACAACACAGTGCTTGATGGACTCAAATCTCAAGTAGCCTTTCATCCAGCCGTGAAGTGAAAACCGTTCAGGGACCACTGTACTGGGCAACAATATCATTTTAAAGATCAAAGTGGTCCCTGTTTCCCACTTGCTGCTGGCTCGTTCCTTCCACAGTCTTCAGTCTGTAAGACTCTTACTGATCTCCTTCAGTGCCACTTAGATGAGGTGGTGAACAGGACATCAGGAAATAATACTTATCGCAAGCTCTCTCGACCTGATCTTGTGATATGTTATCAGAGAGGCGATCACTTCATACAGACAACTGTGTCCAAGGTCAGTTTCAGGCCCTGAGTTGAGGTACAGACAACCCATATCCTGACCGCATCCTAACCCTGCCCTCACTTACACGGGACAGCAAAACATCACAAACCGGGAAAGATACTGTCATGGGGCCGAGACCACAGTTAAGCAGCAGCAGTTCGAAAGCAGGATGTTTATAGATAAGCAGTAGGCACCAAATTTCATGACAATTAAATGGAACAAGTTTATGCAGAGAGGCTGATCTTATGATCCCACAATCAAAAACGCAACTCCATTCTTCAACATCCTCAAAGTATGTATCCACCACTATCAGGTCAGGAATGGGGAACTGAACAAACAGGTCAACGCACTTCCCTAAAACTTTTCAAACACATCAAAAATCATAGCCGGCTAGTCAGTTTTCGAGAGAACAGATCTTTCATGTTATGATTTTTCCTTTATTTCTCACTGAATTTTGTTTTAGGGTCAGTGGGAACTGAGAGGTCAAATGCAAGAGGAAATTTGTAACATGCTACTTTCAGAAGGCCTGAGTATATCTCACAAAAGAGCAGGGGAGACAGGCGGTCTCAGCAGAATTTCAATATAGCTCAGAAACACGAAAGCAGTGCCTGAGTTCAGTGTCCCCATTTACCCCAGGAAACTGCCTATTCACTCATCCCAAACGTATTACTGGGACCCCTGTACACCTCAGGACACTCGCTGTGTCTCCCATACATTAATCGGGAATTCACTGTGTACCTGTACACACACGCACACAGGTAATGTACCGCGCACCTCCACAAAAATCATTGCGCACCCATACACTCAGGAAGGCAATGATGTGTTAAAACTGCTTGGAAAGTAATGTTATGGATTTAATTGCATAGAAAGTGGTCTGTAACCATTTATGGCACATTCTTGGTAAGCCATTGCAAGTAGCTTGTGTGGCCCAAGCCTGAATAATAAGGCCCAAAGCCATCCAGACTCTGGTCCCAGAGAGATCGAATTGAGTGAGCAGATTAGACCATGAAAGGAAAACCGAGCGGATTGAGTAAATTAGTCTCTAATAAGGTAATTGAATAGATGGGACCACAATAAGCAGATCAAAAGGACTGCATGGACTGCACCACTTTAGGTAAAGTTAAGCGGACTGTCAAAAGGAATTGTTTCATCAGCTAAATGGTTTGTTCTCCTTTACCCGCATAAGACCACTATTGACGGCTGGTACACTATTTTCTCATAGCTCCTCGTTCTGCAGAAAACTTTTGTCAGAGTTCAAATGTGTATCAACCTTCCGGCAATATTTTCTGTAGTTCTGGCAGGGATCCACCTTTGCTGTACATTGAGCCAGAACACTTACTCGGAGTGACCACTGGTGCCACAACTTGCATTCTTGCAGGCAGACATCACTGAGCTGTCTGTACAGCAGCTGAACAGGGCCACGAATGAGTGGCAGTATCAGAGGACATAGCCAATCCGGCCCACTTTTCAAACCATAACAGTTATAATCTTAAAAAAAAACCAAAAGAACTGCAGATGCTGTGAATCAGGAGCAAAAACAAAGTTGCTGGAAAAGCTCAGCAGGTCTGCCAGCATCTGTGGAGGAGAAAACAGCATTAACATTTCGGGTCCAGTTAGCCTACCTCAGAACTGATGGTGGCTGGGAAAACAACAGTTTATATGCAGAAAATAGGGAGGTGGGTGGGGTAGGGAGTAAACGACAGGACGGAGCCCAAAGAGAGAGAAAGACAGTTGGACAGACTAAGGAGTTGCTAACCATCAGGCTGGGAGGGTGAATAGTTGTTAATGGGGGCTGTTAGTGACTAACCGCGGGGGGTATGTAATGGCAGGCTATGTGGTAACAGGGCATGGTGTGTGTGGTGGGGAGCTGGGACATGGGAGAGTTTAGGTCCTAAAATTGTTGAACTCAATGCTGTGTCTGGAGGGCTATAGGATCCCCGAGTGGAAAATGAGGTGTTGTTCCTCCAGCTTGCATTGGGGTCCACTGGAAGACTATAGCGAGCCAGAGACAGAGATGTTGGCCAGGGAGCAAAGTGGTGCATTGAAGTGGCAGGCAACAAGTAGTTCAGGGTCTTTTTTTGCGAGTAGAACATAGATGTTCTGCAAAGTGGTCACCAAGCCTACGCTTCGTTTCTCCAAAGTAGAGGAGACCACATTGTGAGCAGCGAATGGATTAGGCTAGCTCCTGGGAAGAGATAACAAGGTGTAGAGCTGGATGAACACAGCAGGTCAAGCAGCATCTTAGGAGCAGGAAAGCTGATGTTTTGGGCCTAGACCCTTCTTCAGAAATGGGGGAGGGGAAGGGGGTTCTGAAATAAGTAGGGAGAGAGGGGGAGGTGGATAGAAAATGGATAGAGGAGAAGATAGGTGGAGAGGAGACAGACAAGTTAAAAAGAGGCGGGGATGGAGCCAGTAAAGGTGAGTGTAGGTGGGCAAGTAGGGAGGAGATAGGTCAGTCCAGGGAAGATGGACAGATCAAGGGGGCAGGGTGAGGTTAGTAGGTAGGAAATGGGGGTGCGGCTTGAGGTGGGAGGAGGGGATGGCTGAGATGAAGAACAGGTTAGGGAGGTGGGGACGAACTGGGCTGGTTTTGGGATGTAGTGGGGGGAAGGGGAGATTTTGAAGCTTGTGAAATCCAGATTGATACCATTGGGCTGCAGGGTTCCCAAGCGGAATATGAGTTGCTGTATCTGCAACCTTCGGGTGGCATAGTTGCGGCACTGCAGGAGGTCCAGGATGGACATGTGGTCTGAGGAATGGGAGGGGAAGTTGAAATGGTTCGCGACTGGGAGGTGCAGTTGTTTATTGCGAACCAAGCATAGGTGTTCTGCAAAGTGATCCCCAAGCCTTTGCTTGGTTTCCCTGATGGAGAGGAGGCCACAACGGGTACCGCGGATGCAGAATACCACATTAACAGATGTGCAGGTGAACATCTGCTTGATGTGGGAAGTTATCTTGGGTGCTGGGATGCTGGTGAGGGAGGTGGTGTGTGGGCAGGTGTAGCACTTCCTGCGGTTGCAGGGAAAAGCACCGGGTGTGGTGGGGTTGGAGGGGAGTGTGAAGCAGACAAGGGAGTCACCGAGAGAGTGGTCCCTCCGGAAAGCAGACAAGGGTGGGGATGGAAAAATGTCTTTGGTGGTGGGGTCGGATTGTAGATGGCGGAAGTGTCGGAGGATGATGCATTGTATCCGGAGGTTGGTAGGGTGGTATGTGAGGACGAGGGGGATTCTCTTAAGGCGGTTATTGTGGGGGCGGGGTGTGAGGGATGAGTTGCAGGAAATGCGGGAGACACGGTCGAGGGCATTCTTGACGTCAGCTTTCCTGCTCGGCCTGCTGTGTTCACCCAGCTCTACACCTTGTTGTCTCAGATTCTCCAGCATCTGCAGTTCCTACTGTCTCTGATAGCTTCTGGAAACTGCAGGTGAGATGTTGCTTCTCCTGGAAGGTATGTTTCGGCCCTTTGGTACTGGGGAGGGAGGAGGTAAATGGGCAGGTGTTGCACCTTCGCTGGTTACAGGGGAAGGTGCTATAGTTCTGTGGGAAGGTGTTGGGGGTGAAGGAAGTCTGGGCCAGGGTGTCCCGGAGGGAACGATAGCTGCGGAAGGCAGACAAGGGAGGGGAGGGGAGTAAGTCATAACCTTAACTGCTGATGGTAAGTGTCTTGTTAATATGGGTGCACAATAGAGGAACCACAGTCAATCAAAATCAAGCAGGATATACCATTCATAGGTAAACATAAGGTCCAAAACTGCAAGACAATGCACAACAGGCTACAGTGAGTTTTTTGACACAGTGACGTTCATTACAGTTTGCTGCCCTTTGTTCAAACTGATGCTCAGATAAGCTCATCCACTGGCTGAAAGCAGTCCTGCAGACATAAAGCTACAGCCGGTCATGATGAGGCAATTTGCAATTATTCATGAAATAAATTGCTACTCCTTGCAACATTGGCATTTATCACTTCTGCAGTTAAGGAATTAAGTACCAAAAATGCAGAAATTATTTCATCTCTGATATATAAGTCAGCTGCTTCGATAATCAGCTTGGCAGTTCACCCTGTAATAGAGTTTAGTCTCGGTACATAGCCTTTGATAACTACAGGCACATTTTCCATCCTGCCATCACACGCAGCTTGTACACTACACCAACCTACAAGTTTCACTCTTTTGGCCCCGTTTTTTCTTCCACATTCCATATTCTTAGTTGAAATAAGTTAGGAAGCTAACACTTTGGTCCAAAATCTGAAAGACCACGGAAACCCAGGTACATTCATCTCAGCTACTTGTTGCATTTATATAGTGCCACACAGGTGTAAATATGCATCTTGTCAGCAGTGGAGATATCGGGGTGGGTGACCTCAAGTTTATTATCGATAGGTTTCACTGACAATCTTAACAGAGGAGGCTGATGGAGCCAAGAGGCAAGAGGGTGAAGGGAAGCGATGTAGAGTATTGAATCAAAGTAGCTAAAGGTACAATTGGTAATAATGGGGCAAAGAATGGGGTTTAGGAGGCTAGAGTGGCTATCTAGAGTCCAGGTTGAGTATGGTAACACTGGGGTTGTGGTTGGAGGGATGGAGAAAGGAACAGACATTGTGATGGTCGAAGCAACTTTATTCATGCTCACGGTGCAGGCCCAGGCCAATAGTGTTGAGATGACAGGGTATTAACTGTATAGAAACAGGACGCTCAGTGCAGAGTAGATTGTTGCTGGTGTTGATGCTGCACAATTCCCCTTTTTATCGGGAAGATGATCAAATAATCATAGAAACAGAGATGTACAGCACAGAAACAGAATCTTTGGTCCAACTTGTTCATGCGAACCAGGCATTCTAAATAAATCTAGTCCCATTTGCCAGTGAGGTGTAAATATGCATCATGTCAACAAAAGTTATTAAGGTGACAAATGGTTACTATGTGACTAGGGTGCTCCATTTTTATCCTCCACAAACTACACATTCCTGAACTCTGAAGACATCATGAGCCTAGCCGGTAGTTACAGCCATTTTTCTAGCAATCTATCATTTCTTCTTCAAATTGTTATCCAACTACCATGTATCTACAAGCAGTTTCTGGTTTTCATTTCCCATTGATCTTTTGCTGAAGGCAGTGACTCTCATATAATGACTGCTTCCCTCTCCCAAGCCTCACGCCTTGCTTACAGTACAACGATAGCTTCCCACTCAAGTCTGATCTTGTGTTCGTCTGATAACCTAGGCAGGTAGTGGTTAATAAATTGCGGTATCGGTGATCTCTGCCTAACCTTCATCTTCAGTTGCTGGTGAATGGAACTAAAGATGATCCGAGGAGCTCACCTGTTGAGTCTCATTCACCACAGATAGAAGGGAATGTTTGGGTTCTATCCTACCTAAGGATAGGAGTTAACCAGACCCCTGGTGGAATTCCTAGCCTCCGCTTTGAGTGATGCCATGAGATTTTTTTTTACATCTACTTGAACAACTGGGTATAATGTTCCACCCAAAAAGAGGCGCATCTGGCCATTCCTTTAGGGGTGGGGGTGGGGTATTCACAATGTCAACGACTCAGCACTGTCACACCAAAAGCTGAATATCTACCAACTACTGGGAGGATCATGCAGCCTATATTGCTATTTCCTGCAGTTCTCAGGAATGCCAACCCATTTGCTGCAGCTACAGGTTTTCAGGCTTCAAGCTAGCTCCTGCTCGCCAGATTGTGGGTTATTTAAAAACTACCTTTCTCAGCACCCCCAGAAACATTGGGTCATGTTTTACAATTTAATTGTTGCTTCTTTTATTTACTTTTTCAACTAACATTGCTTTCCAGGCAGTGGCAACATTTTGACAAGGGATGCCTTATATCATTGTATTTTACGGTTTTCCATTACTGTTACTGTGTATCTGTGTTTGGACGCTGGCGATAAAATTTCCCAGTGATCAAAATGTAAACAAGATCTAAACGAGTTTGGCTGTAAGACAAATCTGCTGACTTTTATTTCTTAAAAGGGCCAGGGCAAAAGTGGATCAAATTGCCTCCATAACACAGGATTCAGCTTCGCTCCTGGAACTGATTCCAAAGACACGTACTTAGATACGGGATCAATGACTTGGTCAGCTTTAATCTGGTGCTCTGGGCCGAAGGACAGTAGTTAACCAGACCCCTGGTGGAATTCCCAGCCTCCGCTTTGAATAATGCCATGAGATTTTTTTTTTACATCTACTCGAACAACTCGATATAAAGTCCCACCCAAAAGGAGGCACATCTGGACATTCCTTCAGGGTTGGGTGGGAGGGCGTGAACAATGTCAGCCCAACATCATCCGCTCAAGTCTAGAAACTGAATTTAAACCTTTCTAGCTCAGAGGCAAGCACGCAGCAACTGGCTCACACTGACACTTTAACATCCAAAAGAACCGTGGATATTGGAAATCAAAAACAGAAACGGAAATTTCTGGAAAAGCTCAGAGATAATTGGAACTGCAGATGCTGGAGAATCTGAGATAAAGTGTGGAGCTGGATGAACGCAGCAGGCAAAACTCAGCAGGCCTGGCAGCAGCTGTGGAGAGAAATCAGAGTTAATGTTTTGGGCCCAGTGCCCCTTCCTCAGAACACTTTTAAGATTATTTCTACTTGTGCTCAACAGATGTAATTATTTGCAATTGAATGTGTGAGAAGCGTTAATGAACTGAGATTACACATGAATGGCTCATGCATTTCTTCATTGTTGGAAATTATAGCGTGTTATAGCCTATAGCTGGAACTCGTGCTCACTTTGGCTGGAATCTTCTCCCATTAATCCCATAGGAATGACAGAGTTGTTTTCCAGTCGGAAACCTGACTCCAATTTGTGCCCGGGGCCTTTCATCTTTCGCAGGGCAAAGAGAATATCTCCCTTACCTCCAAGCTCCCTGATCAAATCAGGCTGGGTAGTTGGGACAATGCATCCATTATGTGAGAGGATGCATTTCTAACTGGAGGGACCTTTTGAATACAGCATCTCGCCATCACCTTCAAAGCCACGGGAATGGAGAGAAGCTCTGGGAAGTTTGCTGGCTGGTCTCCCACTCTTACTCCAAGGTCTGGATATGAGGTTGAAGATGCTACAGCGAGCAGAGCTCTTAAAATATGTAAAATCTAGGACAGCCTTTCCAACCATGGAAGGAATTGGCTGAGGAAATCAGAAGCAACAACCTATTCCCTCAAGCAGAGAGACATTGTCTAAAGAGGACCAAGGACACAAAGAGCATGAGCGCTATTTCCCCCAAGCCTACCATAACCCCTACACCCCCCACTATCACAACTCTCACTGCCCGATATCACATCGCACCACCTCCCCCAGTCCCACTGCGGTCACAACTACCCACACACCAGCCCCCACAATCCCAGCCCCCACCATCACCGCCGCCCCTCCCACCCCAACATCTGCACCCCCCGACCCTTACCATCACAACACGTCCTCCCACACACAACCCAACAACAACCTCTCCACCCTCTATCGTCACTCCCCCCACCACCACACTGTCACAGAGTCCCACAGAGGCACCAACTTCTAGCTGAAGAAATTCCTCTTCATCTCAGTCTTGAAAGAACCAACCCCTCACTGAAGCTGTGCCCCAGGACTCCTGGGGTGTGTCCTACGAGTGGAAACATTTTCTCCACGTCCACTCTATCCAGGCCTCGCAGGATTCCCAAGTTTCAATGAGATCGTCTTTCAACATTACAGGTTTACCAAATTCACAACACCTGCCTGTTCCCGACCGAGGTGTGCCATAGGCTTCTCCAAAAATAAAAGACCATCTCGTGGACATTTCACAAATTCATTTCGTGGGATCCATGGCCCAACCTGATTTTGCCGGTCTACCTGCAGACTGAAGTATCTGATGATTATCACAATCATGCTTTTCTTACATGCCGTTTCTGTCTCCTGGTTTATTTTCTGCCCCACATCCTTACTACTGATAGGAAGCCTGTACACAACTCCGATCAGGGTCTCTTATCCTTTGCAGTTCCTTACCTCTAACCACACAGATACTACGCTTTCTGACTGTACGTTACTTCGTGCTATCAGTTTAATTTCATCTCTTACTAACAAGGCAACCCCACCTCTGCTGCTCATCTGCCTGTCCTTTCCATAGAATGTATACATGTGGAAATTTCGTTCCCAGCCCTGATCCCTTGCAGCAACGTTTCTGTGATACCCACGACATCACATCCGCCAATTTCAATCTGCACTACAAGCTCATTCACCTTTTCCCACATACTGAGCACATTTAAGTACAGCACCCTCAGTCCTGTGTTGACTGCCCCCCCCCCGCCACTTCTCATATTTGTCTTCTTTATCTGCTGTTAGTGAAGTTTGTATCCTGACCCCTTCTGTACGGTCTGTCCTGTTATTTGTTCTGGGAACTTTAATGACTTCTCCTGAGCCATCCCTACTTTAGCTTTATTAAAATCCTGAGACCTTGATTTATGCCATCAGTTCGTCCACCTAATTCCGAAAGCTTTGAGTTTTAAAATACAAAGCCTTTAACTTTGTTCTATTATCTAGTTTTCCTACACTTTTATGGTTCCTAGGAAGCAGTCATTGAAATTTGCATCAAAGGTAACAAGCAGTAGACAGTACCTCAGCCAGAGGCTGAAGCTAATAAACAAGGCAGCATCTATCAATACAGTTCACTAAACATGGACATCATTTCCATCAGTGGCGCTTTCTGAGGTCAAAAGTGTTGCTATTGCACACAAGTTAAACAAATGTAATGTACAGAACTCTGAATGTATATTCCAGACAGATACAGGCAATGCTACACAAAATATGATAGCTGTGGGAGTTCTCAAAATCCTTTGATATCCCTTTTGTTCTGTCGCACTTCTGCAAAGACGATATAGTATACAAACCATCAAAGGATCTGTTGAATTGTAGCCAGCTGTGCTGGAATGAAAAATCCTATAACCTTGTGCCAGTAATTAAACTGGTATTGCAGTGCATCTACATCTACTCAGGACTTTTATAGGACTTCGAACAAAAAATGGTGCTCTCAATTCACAATACAAGAAGGATCATTCATCCCAATTTAATTCTTTCATTCAGAAAAACTTTAACAACCAGCTGCTTCTTAGATTACATCTGGTCTCCATTAATCTGTTAGATATCCATCCCACATCTTTGACTCTTCAAGAAAAGAATTGTGTTTTGATGTCAGTCATAGGTTCATACAGAAGAGGTGAATTTGTGTCAAGTTGTCACAAACGTGGAATAGGCTTCAAAGCAAATGACAATTACTGATAAGTTATGAGACTGGACTGACAAGCGACCTGACCCCCTCCATCCCACCTTCTGAACACAACCCAACCTGCACATGGCCGAGTCTACAGATAACACATGGGTCTCATCAACCACCTCAGAACTAACTCATCTAACCAGAGAAGTGAAAACAAGTCACCATTAGTGAGAGGCTGCCTAAGGAGCATACCTCAGTGAACAGTATATCATGTTTTAATGGGATTTCCAACTAGAATGTGAGAGTAGTCAGGGGCAGGTTCTAATCGATCAAATAATATTACTAAATAGTGATCCTAAGAGGTGCACAGCCTGCCCTAGATTAGGATGAGACAAACAACATTAGAATCTCTGAGATAATGGGAACTGCAGATGCTGGAGATTCCAAGATAATAAAATGTGAGGCTGGATGAACACAGCAGGCCAAGCAGCATCTCAGGAGCACAAAAGCTGACGTTTCGGGCCTAGACCCTTCATCAGAGAGGGGGATGGGGGGAGGGAACTGGAATAAATAGGGAGAGAGGGGGAGGCGGACCGAAGATGGAGAGTAAAGAAGATAGGTGGAGAAGGTGTGGGTGGGGAGGTAGGGAGGGGATAGGTCAGTCCAGGGAAGACGGACAGGTCAAGGAGGTGGGATGAGGTTAGTAGGTAGCTGGGGGTGCGGCTTGGGGTGGGAGGAAGGGATGGGTGAGAGGAAGAACCGGTTAGGGAGGCAGAGACAGGTTGGACTGGTTTTGGGATGCAGTGGGTGGGGGGGAAGAGCTGGGCTGGTTGTGTGGTGCAGTGGGGGGAGGGGATGAACTGGGCTGGTTTAGGGATGCAGTGGGGGAAGGGGAGATTTTGAAACTGGTGAAGTCCACATTGATACCATATGGCTGCAGGGTTCCCAGGCGGAATATGAGTTGCTGTTCCTGCAACCTTCGGGTGGCATCATTGTGGCAGTGCAGGAGGCCCATGATGGACATGTCATCAAGAGAATGGGAGGGGGAGTGGAAATGGTTTGCGACTGGGAGGTGCAGTTGTTTGTTGCGAACTGAGCGGAGGTGTTCTGCAAAGCGGTCCCCAAGCCTCCGCTTGGTTTCCCCAATGTAGAGGAAGCCACACCGGGTACAGCGGATGCAGTATACCACATTGGCAGATGTGCAGGTGAACCTCTGCTTAATGTGGAATGTCATCTTGGGGCCTGGGATGGGGGTGAGGGAGGAGGTGTGGGGACAAGTGTAGCATTTCCTGCGGTTGCAGGGGAAGGTGCCGGGTGTGGTGGGGTTGGAGGGCAGTGTGGAGCGAACAAGGGAGTCACGGAGAGAGTGGTCTCTCCGGAAAGCAGACAGGGGTGGGGATGGAAAAATGTCTTGGGTGGTGGGGTCGGATTGTAAATGGCGGAAGTGTCGGAGGATAATGCGTTGTATCCGGAGGTTGGTAGGGTGGTGTGTGAGAACGAGGGGGATCCTCTTGGGGCGGTTGTGGCCTCACACCCCGCCCCCGCCACAACCGCCCCAAGAGGATCCCCCTCGTTCTCACACACCACCCTACCAACCTCCGGATACAACGCATTATCCTCCGACACTTCCGCCATTTACAATCCGACCCCACCACCCAAGACATTTTTCCATCCCCACCCCTGTCTGCTTTCCGGAGAGACCACTCTCTCCGTGACTCCCTTGTTCGCTCCACACTGCCCTCCAACCCCACCACACCCGGCACCTTCCCCTGCAACCGCAGGAAATGCTACACTTGTCCCCACACCTCCTCCCTCACCCCCATCCCAGGCCCCAAGATGACATTCCACATTAAGCAGAGGTTCACCTGCACATCTGCCAATGTGGTATACTGCATCCGCTGTACCCGGTGTGGCTTCCTCTACATTGGGGAAACCAAGCGGAGGCTTGGGGACCGCTTTGCAGAACACCTCCGCTCAGTTCGCAACAAACAACTGCACCTCCCAGTCGCAAACCATTTCCACTCCCCCTCCCATTCTCTTGATGACATGTCCATCATGGGCCTCCTGCACTGCCACAATGATGCCACCCGAAGGTTGCAGGAACAGCAACTCATATTCCGCCTGGGAACCCTGCAGCCATATGGTATCAATGTGGACTTCACCAGTTTCAAAATCTCCCCTTCCCCCACTGCATCCCTAAACCAGCCCAGTTCATCCCCTCCCCCCACTGCACCACACAACCAGCCCAGCTCTTCCCCCCCACCCACTGCATCCCAAAACCAGTCCAACCTGTCTCTGCCTCCCTAACCGGTTCTTCCTCTCACCCATCCCTTCCTCCCACCCCAAGCCGCACCCCCAGCTACCTACTAACCTCATCCCACCTCCTTGACCTGTCCGTCTTCCCTGGACTGACCTATCCCCTCCCTACCTCCCCACCCACACCTTCTCCACCTATCTTCTTTACTCTCCATCTTCGGTCCGCCTCCCCCTCTCTCCCTATTTATTCCAGTTCCCTCCCCCCATCCCCCTCTCTGATGAAGGGTCTAGGCCCGAAACGTCAGCTTTTGTGCTCCTGAGATGCTGCTTGGCCTGCTGTGTTCATCCAGCCTCACATTTTATTATCTTAGAATCTCTGCTTCAGTTTGCACACTAATCTGAAAACTGATTGAAACTCCCCCTTAATAAAACAATTAAATATCTCAAATATTTACAAAACACTGCTAACCACCATTTTGTAGGTGCACCATTAATCTAGGTCTTTGTGGTTTACAAACTGAAGGGGAGCTGAGAAAGAGAAGCGATGCAGCCCCATCCTCACCCTGTCACGTGACATGCTTGCTGCCATTTTTATTGCTGTGGCTTGTCTGGCTTTTCCACTGCTGAGGCATAGGGTAGCTTATTATGATACGCCAATCAGGCCACTGCCGTTCTGAGCTCAGGAAAACCAGCAGCAAAATGGGACTGGGCATGTCTCAATCAAGCAGAGAGGTTTCTCTTTCTGCTACTGCTTGTGGGCCAATTTTCTGTCATAATCAGCTGAAACCCCTGTTACTTCCAAACTGTGGATTAAAATCTGACACGCACCCTGACCCTCTTGCTTGCCTATCTGATGCCCCTATCAATAATCATTCCTGGTCTCCTTCCCTTCCTAATTTCCACTCTGAACACTCCCTTTTATTCCTTGTGATCTCTTCAAATCCCTTCTTCCACTCGATTGCCAGACCATCACAGCTACTCTCCAACCCTACACTCTTCTGCTGGGCGACCAATCCCAGACTCCAACCCCCCAGGCCAGATCAACTGCCAGTCTAAGACCCACAAATCCACAATCTATCTCGATCGCTCATGGGGGACTATTCGCGAGGAAGCCCAGCTGCAGTGTCTACTGCTGGATTTCCAACTTGGCAGTTGGAAAGCATTGCCAGCTGCCAAGTCAATAAAACAATAATGTGATCCTGTTGTTAAATTTAATTGACAGGTCCTCTATATTCCCGCTAATTCTAGGCCTTCCTACCCCACAGACCTGCACCCATCATCATAATTCTGGAGACGTCAGTTCTGAAATGCAATGACAACAGTGCATGGACATAATAAGAAGTGCACAAAGAGAAATGGCGGCTGGGGAGCTGGAGCTAAAATAGAGTGAGTACCAGTTGAAGTCAGTTAGGTGGCTGTCAATTTCCTGTCAGAATCCATCCTTAGGAACATATGAATAGGGATAGGCCAGCCAACCCTTCGAGCCTGTAGCACCATTTAATCAGAACATGGCTTATCTGTGGCCTAACTCCATATACCTCCCATTGCTCCCATCTCTTAATTCCTTTGCTTAACAAATGTTTATCTATTTTAGATTTAACATTCACAATGGATCCTGCATCCGCTGCTCGACCATCCTGTGTATACTTCCTAATGTCTCCTCCTCTTCCAAGCAGACAGCTGAGGGCAACTAACTACATGAACGCAGTGGGGTCTTTCCTTACAATGTTCACATTGGAAACTGATACATCATCAGGCTCCAACCAATGTTTTAACTCGGACCTGAACGGGAGGGTTTTTTAAAAGAAATTCTTCTGTGGTCAGCCACATTACAATCTCCTCTGACCCAAAATGCCAGCCTCCCCTACTGCAAGGCATCACCTGAAAACCTTCAGCCGCAGACAACCAAAACCCCAGCTAATGCTTCAGGGTCACCTGAATTGGTCCAGGTTCGGGCCCTCTTTCTACGCATCTCCCTTCCATCTGAGGCAGCAATGTAAGCCAATGACGTATTAACTGCAGCCAATGTTATCCCTATTGGGGGCCTTAACCTAGCTTCAATCTTAACATCAGCAAAACTACATTGCTGTGACAGGTCTGAAGCCAACGTTAGAAACCTTTTCTGCCTGATTTTGCAGCAAAATTGAGGCACTAAAGACGTCATACGCAGCTTCAGACACATTTCTGCCCACTTGTAATTTGTTTATATGAAAGGAGTCTTGCATTCAGCTCAGCAGGATTTTGGGTTGGAGAGTCAGAACAGTGCCTTGACTGAAAAAGCTCTGCTCAACCCTGAGGGAGTCAGTCAACCTGTTCCACCTCTCCCCTTGAGTGCTATTTAATGGTTGAGATTCATAAAAAGCTGACAAGGCCTGAAAACTGGCCATGAAGAAAAGCTGGTAGGCAGAGAGTAGAGTATATACATGTACTTCCAACCTGTAATTATCCAGGATAACAGAGACTGAACAGACGTTAACTGTGCATTTCTTCAGAGAACAGAAAGTTACCCTTTGGCAGCTTCTTGGTGGTGACGATAAATTGAGTTTATTTAAAGAGTTTTGACTCCATTTTAACAATAGGGGAATGATAGAGGTGAACACTGTGTTGTATTTTGAGTTTTAAACTGCCCATATGATGTAATCCAATTCAGGATATCTATTAAAAAGGATAGCTATTAAAACTGACTTGATTTACTGGTTGAGGGGTAAGGATTGGAGATAGGAGAGACAGATATGAACAAACTATGGTGCCTTTACACTGGGGACAGTGTTGGGAGGCTTTATTATACAATCACCTTGCATTGACCCGAGATAGCAAGAAGATGGGGTAAGTCTGCCTATACAATCATGCCTTCATGTCAATATGTATTTCCAGATTTGTCACTCCGTAAGAAAGGCTACATCTTGCAAAACTTAGAAAAGTACAAGAAACCCTGGGCACATGACAATGTGACTAGTCCTGCCATTCAGATAAATTAACCTTAATTATTTTTGGACATTACTTACTGATGAAATCACAGAGTTTGGGTCACAGTGACCCCCAACTGAGTGCGGTCATTCAGGGTTTATAACAAGAGCGACCTAATGTCACATAACAGGAAATTTTAATCCTTCCAGAAAAACAGAGGATTTTACTTCTCAAACTTTGTCAAAGGGCCAAACATTCTTGTACATTAAGTTACGGGCATTAAAAAATGACCTGAACATAGTCCTACATTTAGACTAGACTTCAACCAATAAAAAAAATGCTTGGCTTATAAAAATATAGTTCTACCACCTCTCAGGTGGATGGTGATGGATGAAAACAAAGAACAACAGGTCCAGGTCACAGGTCCCTTTCACACACCATCCAATTTTCCACATTGTTGTGTTCGATAAAGAGAATTTTCGATGAAGTATCAAACAGGCATCAGACCAGAACTCACTCTCATCCATTCCTGGCAGGAGGGCAGGCTTAAGTTAAAATCAGGGCTTCAGTTTTTATTACAAAGAGTACAGAAGGAATGGTGTATACTAATAATTGAAAGTGGTAAAAATAAAACTAACACTGACAGAGTTAGGAGAGAATATAAAAGTTGAAGCAGAATTTGACATGGAAGTATTCATAAAATTGTGTTTAGGTGTCATGTTACAGCAATAAAGCTATGCCTGACATTTGAGTAGCTTTTTTCTCTGGTAATATTCATCTTTTGCTGTCATAGCAACTATATTGCAAAACATACAAAACTAATCGGAGGCAAAGGGCTTTTCTGAGGTTTCACCGTAACTTAAAACAAATGTGACCCATCATTATCAGTTCCTCAGGATATTGTCAGCCACTTATACATACCTCACTATTTTGAATAAAACTGAAAGAAATTTTGACTCAAAAATATGTAATTTCTCGTTAACATTTTCCAAATGCTAAAATTGTGCTAATGGATCCCAAACAAAACCAAACATGTTGCACAATTTTTACAGTTATGGTGCAAGATAAAATAAAGTTCCAGGAGAAAATACTCCATTTTCCTTGCAACTATGGAACATCATTACTAGTAATTAGAAACATATTTGACATTGCGCAGCATAGTAAACCAAAAGCAGTATTTTACCAGTTCCCTTGTGAGAAGTCCCTTCTGTTGTTATTTCAACCCCAACACCTCCAATTAAACACAAAATATTGACAAGAGCTCAATCACTAGCGGTACTTTCATGAGTATATTAAAGTAAGCCACATGGCCAATGTTATGACTGTCAATGGACAAGTTGTCCCGTAGACTTCCCTGTCAGTTAGTGCCCCAAATCATCAGTAACTGAGTATAGGGGGAAAAAAAGCAGCACTAAGGAAAAGTCTTTTTGATACCCAATTCTAGAAATGAATACAGCTAAAATATATTTGTAAAAAATATGCCATGAACCCAAAGTGCAGAAATTACAGCCACACAGAATTTGAAAAGTAAACCGGAAAAATAAATGGTATTATCAAGGAAAACTTTAGGAAAATTAAAAGAAAAATTAAAACAATCAGAACGCCTTTTCTTTGCCTGGGCCTTCCCATGACTTTCTTTTTAGGTCTTCTCCTTCAAATTAAACCATCCTTTGATATTGTTAGCCCCCATTTCTATTTGCTTATAAAAATAAATTGTTACCTACTTTTATTTTGAGACCTTAGTTGGAAAGCAATTGTAATCAGAGTTGTGGACATTTATTATTCATCACTGTTGACTGATGAAAGCAGTAAATGAAGTATGAAAGTACATAGTGTTTCACACAGCAGAGTACAGTTGGAAGATGCCAATACATACCTTAATAAAACAGTATTATCATGCCATTCTCTCAATCCTGGGGCACATCATTTCCAACAGACATCATCAGGAACCAAATGCAGTAACATGAGTACAATGAAAAGACACAGGTCCTCAGGAGTAGTGCAAAATGCACAATAGCAAATCGAAAGCACATTTTACACCTCAAATATTGTTCTTTTCCAATAAAGGCCAATTTAACACCCTGAAATGTTTTTAAACCTGTGCTGGCACTTTTTGCTGGTCAGTAACTCTCTGATAGTCCGCATCTGCAGATTTTACAGAGAATGAGGTCAGCTTCCCCTTTATGGCCAAAGACCACATGACACCTGCTCACGACAGCCACTTTGATGGAGTATGGCAGTTGGTAACTATTGAGGGGACTGTTGAAATGATTAGGTGAAAGGCTGAGAGAATTTCCAGACAAATCATTGAAATAACTGATAACACCCAGCATCCTTGTACATCTAGGGTTTTATAGTTTGCATATGTTTGAAATATGCAAACAATGTTAATTTCTTAAGTTCCTCATTTTTAAATGCTTTTGAGAGAAAATAATTATCATAAACTATGCCATGACTTATTTCCTTAGACCTTAATTAACATTGTTTTGCTGTGGGGACAGTACAAATCCCATTTACCAGTGTCAATGTAAGCTCCAACACAGGGTGAAGTGGCTCGGTGGTTAGTACTACAGCCTCACAGTGCCAGGGACACAGGCTGCATTCCAGCCTTCATTCACTGCTGTGTGCAGTTTGCACGTTCGCCCTGTGTCTGCATGGGTTTCCACCAGGTGCTCCGGTTTCCTCCCACAATGTGCAGGTTAGGTGGAATGGCCATGCTAAACTGTCCGGCGTTTCCAGGGACATGCAGGCTAGGTAGATTAGCCATGGGAAGTACGGGGGTGGGTCTGGGTGGGATGCTCTTCAGAGGGGTGATGTGGACTCGATGGACTGAATGGCCTGCTTCCACACTGTAGGGATTCCATTCTATGACTCTATGAACACACTTGTGAAAATGGAGGTAGAATGCGATCAGGTTTGTGACTTCAACTGCTCAAACTTTCAACAGCAGCAAGTCAAATTTAATCATTCACCGAAGGTCCTTAGACTGCACCTTCCAAAATTGAATCTACATTGAGGTAGAAGCGAAGCATCAGCTTACCTCATTGAATCTTGACACGAGATCTTCAATTGCATTGTGTTCCCCATTTACGTCACTGAGCGTGGGTGCTGAAGTGGAGGTCTTGAGTGGTGATGACCTATTGGAACAATTTGGATTTGCTAAATCCCTGGTCAGGAAGCAGAGGTAGTCAAGTGGTAAGACCTTACGATAGAGTTCCTGCTCTTGCTCGGTCAGAATACTGGCAATCTCTTCAGGGAATTGAATCAGGTGTCGAAGGTCTGCCAGTTCCTTGCTGATGCCAGTCACATTGGATGGCAGGGTGCTTGAGCCAGCCATTGTTATGCAGAGTTGGCGCTCTAGAAAACAAAGGGTTTACCATGAGCTTATCATCTCACTACAATATTCAGAATACTAAACGCCTGTAGTTTAATGAAATGCCTTTCAATCTCAAATGTAAATGCTAAATATGCAAACAAAACTCAAACAGTTGACAACCTTTCATATCACTATTTCAAACAGTGTACTATGAAAACACTTCCACACAGAATGTAGACTTAATACAATTTAACTACTCTCACTCCATGTGCAAAGATCCACCAAACCTTCAAGTTACTTCAAAACAATCCATATATTTGCAAAGCACCTTCTTCTGAATTTAATGTAAATAATTTCAAATAAAAATATTCTTGCAGGGGTAGAGTAGCAGAGTTGTTCTATTACCAGAGGCATGGATTAATAATCCAGGAAAGATTTAAATCTCACCAAAGTAGCTGAAGAATTTGATTTCAGATTTTTAGATAAGGTCTGACCTACAATGTTAGGATCAGTAATTTTTCAGTCAAGGTGATTACCTTGAAGGCCCATTTAGGTTCTTCAATATCCTTTAGGGTGTTGTATTCAGCATTCTTACCCAGCTCTGGCCAATGTGAAACTCCAGGCTCAGATGTTGTTGAATCTACACTTTCCGCTGGATGGCCTGCAAACTCTCTTCCATTGTATTGAACAAAGTTGTGCAGCTTTACCTTCAAGCACATTTAGGTTCAGGCAATGAACGCTGGCCTTATTCCTACATCTTAAGAATCAAGTCAAAAACAATTGTCAACAGATTTGCGTGATTTAATCCTTTTCTGATCGCACTAACCACAAGAGGAAGAAGAAATTTCATATTATTTTAAAGTCAAAGTCAGTCACTGAAATAATCTGAGATGCCAGATTCTTTTTTGTATAATATGCAATCATTTTTGAGATTATCAAATGGCAGCATGATTTAGGTAGATTTGACTGGATTCAATATGTCCCTGTTTCTCGGATTTCTTCATTAACTCAAATTGTTCATGTGGTTTGGCATCTAACAGAGATTACTGTCAATTATAGATTCATTACTATAAAATGGTAAAACTGTGAGTTTAGAAAATCAATTCAAGGAGACACTACAGTATAAAACTCTCCATAGAATTATCAAGCTTTGAGCACTGGAGGAGTCCATTGAGCCCAAATTGTGCTTGTCCTGGCTCTTTGTGAATGCAATACATAACGAATTCCACCCTTCTTCAGTTTCACATCTAAATCATCTGCTTTTAAAAGTCCATATTAACTAATCTCTGCATGGCATGCTCGTAACAACTCTGAAAATAAAATTCTCCTTGCTCTCAGTGGCAAATTTAAACTGATGGTCTCTCATCATTAACTCCTACCGGGTTCACTATAAATGGAAAACTCTATTCTGGAAGGTAAGCATCGTTGTTTTTTTTGACACAGTCTGCAGTGCTAATTACTGTTCAAAAGCAGTGAGACGACACTCTCAGTCATCTGACCTACCATCCATACCAACTATTAGAAAGGTCAGATCAATAGCAGACTGTTTATTTGTGACAGCACTCAGAGGGTTCACTGTGTGAGGGAGCAAACCTGTTCTGGTAATGGTGGAGTCTACTGTTGCATTGAAAATTGAAATGCAAAGCTGAAATCACGAGCAAGGATAATACAGATAGGACAGAAAGAGTAGACTAGACATAAAGATGAAAATAATTAGGCTGTAAAATGTTGTTCAGAGATGAATGCCAATTTTTATGAGAAAAACAATTACTTTAGGAATTAAAGCACTCTAAATGCTATCAGGGTAATACAGGTGTATGAAGTACTAAGTGGAATATCAGACAAACAGTACTTGAATACCTCATTCGGTTTCTAATTTATATCAATTGGATAGAACTCAACTCAGTTCAATGCAAAGTGGTCAACCTCATAGATGGCACAGACATGGAATGAAATGAAATGGTCTGGTTGAGAGCTGGGGTGGGTGAAGTAAGCTGGGGTGGGTGAAGTAAGCTGGGGTGGGTGAAGTAGTGGCAGCGAGTGAGGGGAACGCTTAGGCGTAAATACAGCTTTAATCAGGAAGTAGCCAATAATCTTTTCGCAGCTGTCAGTTAATGTCTGCAAATGGTGGGGACTAGTGGTATATAAAGTGAATACAAACAAGCAATCTCTTCACACAAATGGCTAACAAGGGAAATTGGAATCCAGGAACGTTAATGGAATCAGAAATTAACAGCTCTAGGTTTTTTTTAAAAAGCCTTCTGCACATTAAATTGAATGAGTGTAAATTTCAGGTTAACAAGTATAAAGCTGCAGCAACTACAATCAGGTCAGCTATTAAACCCTGCCACAGTAACAACAGCAGTGATAATGGGAACTACAGATGCTGGAGAATCCAAGATAACAAAGTGTGAGGCTGGATGAACACAGCAGACACAGCAGCATCCCAGGAGCACAAAAGCTGACGTTTCAGGCCTAGGCCCTTCATCAGAAAAGGGGGATGGGGTGAGGGTTCTGGAATAAATAGGGAGAGAGGGGGAGGCAGACCGAAGATGGAGAGAAAAGAAGATGGGTGGAGAGGACAGTATAGGTGAGGAGGTAGGGAGGGGATAGGTCAGTCCAGGGAAGATGGACAGGTCAAGGAGGTGGGATGAGGTGGTAGGTAGGAAATGGAGGTGCGGTTTGGGGTGGGAGGAAGGGATGGGTGAGAGGAAGAACAGGTTAGGGAAGCAGAGGCAGGCTGGGCTGGTTTTGGGATGCAGTGGGGGAAGGGGACGAGCTGCGCTGGTTTGGGGATGCAGTGGGGGAAGGGGAGATTTTGAAGCTTGTGAAGTCCACATTGATACCATTGGGCTGCAGGGTTCCCAAGCGGAATATGAGTTGCTGTTCCTTCAACCTTCGGGTGGCATCACTGTGGCACTGCAGGAGGCCCATGATGGACATGTCATCTGAGGAATGGGAGGAGGAGTTGAAATGGTTTGCGACTGGTTTGTTGTGAACTGAGCGGAGGTGTTCTGCAAAGCGGTCCCCAAGCCTCCACTTGGTTTCCCCAAGAGGAAGCCACACTGGGTACAATTGATACAATATACCACATTGGCAGATGTGCAGGTGAACATCTGCTTGATATGGAAGGTCATCTTGGGGCCTGGGGTAGGGGTGAGGGAGGAGGTGTGGGGGCAAGTGTAGCATTTCGTGCGGTTGCAGGGGAAGGTGCCGGGTGTGGTGGGGTTGGAGGGGAGTGTGGAGCGAACAAGGGAGTTGCAGAGAGAGTGGTCTCTCCGGAAGGCAGACAAGGGTGAGGATGGAAAAATAGCTTGGGTGGTGGGGTCGGATTGTAGATGGCGGAAGTGTCGGAGGATGATACGTTGTATCCGGAGGTTAGTGGGGTGGTATGTGAGAACAAGGGGGATCCTCTGGGGGCGGTTGTGGCGGGAGCGGAGTGTGAGGGATGTGTTGCGGAAAATGCGGGAGACGTGGTCAAGGGCGTTCTCGACCACTGCAGGGGGAAAGTTGTGGGCCTTGAAGAACGTGAACATCTGGGATGTGCGGGAGTGGAATGCCTCATCCTGAGAACAGATGCAGCGGAGGCGGAGGAATTGGGAATAGGGGATGAAATTTTTGCAGGAGGGTGGGTGGGAGGTGTATTCTAGGCAGCTGTGGGAGTCAGTGGGCTTGAAATGGACATCAGTTCCTAGCTGGTTACCTGAGATGGAGACTGAGAGATCCAGGAAGGTGAGGGATGTGTTGGAGATGGCCCAGGTGAACTTGAGGTTGGGGTGGAAGGTGTTGGTGAAGTGGATGAACTGTTCGAGCTCCTCTGGGGAGCAAGAGGTGGTGCCAATACAGTCATCAATGTAACAGACGAAGAGGTGGGGTTTGGGGCCTGTGTAGGCGCGGAAGAGGGACTGTTCCACGTATCAGCAGTTAGCTCGAGCTACAATTGATCAAGATGGAGTGCCTGGCAGCAGTCAAGTGACCTCGGTCGCCTCCAAAAATAGCAAGAGACTTGGTGTGGATGAAGGAGGATGAAGATCCACCTGGAAGATAGGACTGAGATCTTCAATTAAGGAAATGTCACCAAGAGGAGAAAGCTATGTTTGACCTGGTTGAGTCAGCAGCCCTGAAACCAATGCGACAGTGTAAGGTGGGAGGAGAGTCGGCCAGTGGTAATCTGGTACATCTTGTGTGATGCAGCTACCAATAAAGTAAATAAGAAAACTAAATAAATAATAATCTCAACAGATGATTTGTCAGAGGATCTGATTGAAGCTGTATAGATCATGGGAACGATTTTTGGTATGACAGCATCTCCATTGCAGCACAAAATGCCAGAAGCTGTTGCAAACTGAAGTTCAGCTCACAAATCCAACAGCTCATATTTTCAGGGTCTAGAAAGTGGGGCTGGTCTGTACCTCATACATACATAATACCCAAAGTCAGCTGCCTCCACTCCACTCGTTGGTCTCAAAGTCCCTAGTGTGGAGGGTTGTTCTCAGTACATTTCTTCTGGATAGCGAGGGTCTCTCTTTGAAGATGTGAGGCACCCTGTAGGTACTGTGCTGGGCCAGCTTGGAGCTAATAGTCAAGGATCCCTTGGCTTGGAGAGGGCAGGTATCAAATAGTCTGGGGGTGGGGTCAGGAATCCTTTGTGGGGGTCAGATGTCCTTTGCAACTATGAACTGTGGATAAGACCAAGTAAAAGGTTCATGAACCCATTTGAAACTGTCCAACCTCTTAGGATCTGTCAAAAACAATCAAGGTGTCACTCTTAACAATTGTCAACCGGTCAAAATATGTTTTTATGAGTGTGTATTTTTTTCTCCCTGAGCCTAGTATATGTTAATCAACGTTAAGGCATAGAATTATACTTTTTGCTGTTTACATGGGTACTTTTGAATGCTTGATTGGCGCTGTAGGTGAAAGGGGAAAGGGTAAAAGTTGTCAGTAAGTTGTCAAGAGGGGTTATGGGGAATAGGCAGACGATGTTAGGACGCTTGGCTTCACACGAATATGTCATAGGGAGTCATGAGGGTTAAAGGGGTGCGAAAGGATGAGAGGGTGAGGGCTGGAGCAATGTTTTAATGTTTCTCCCCTATCCTTTTGCAGGAGGTAAGGCACCCTTTCTGATTTTGAAAGGGCATGCTGTGCTTAGAAGATGCGTAACACATTGAGACTGCAAAATTGTCAAGGAACTGTCCTCAGAGAACATGTGTGCTGCTTTTAAAACAAAGTGCTAGCTATTTCAGTGCCTGTTCACACACAACCACAACAGGATTTGTACAGCACAACTAACTTCCTAAACAACCTTTGCAATAGGGTGCCTGTCAAATATGCATTTTGGTAGACATCCCCACCACTTATTGGATGGAAATGTTTGTTGACGTAACAGATCACGCACCTACGGGTGAAGCACTTAAGTGAAATTCTGTCAACTGGGTCTGACCCATCTCTTGCACTTCCACCTTCACTTCTCTCCCATAACAGTGGTAGAGCTCACCTTGTCCTTACCTACCATCCCGTTAGCATCCACATGCAGAAGATCATCAGCCGCCATTTTCGTCACCTCCAGCAAGACGCCACCACCAGACACATATTCCCCTCCCCTTCCTTCCAAAGGGACAGTCCCTTCACTCTTCCTTCATTTCCAACACCACCCCCTCAGTCCCATGGCACCTTACCTTGCAACCACTGAAGGTGTAACACCTTCCTGTTTATCTCCTCCCTCCCTGGAATCTAAGGGCCCAAAAACATCTTCCAGGTGAAGCAAGATCTCCTGCACTTCACACAATCTAGTCTACTAAATTTGCTGTTCACAATGAGGTCTCCTCAACATTGAGGAAACGAAGTGTAGTCTGGGGAACCACTTCACAGAATACCTACTCTCTGCCTGTAAACAAATAGACCCTGAGCTACCTATTGCCTGCCACTTTAACACTGTTCCCTGGCCAACATCTTTGTCTTAGGCTTGCTGTAGTGTTCCAGCAAAGTTCAACACAATCTGGAAGAACAGCATCTCACTTTCCGCTTGGGGACCCTGCAACCCTCTGGACTCAATTTAGAGTTCAATAATTTTAGGGCCTGAACTCTCCCATGTCCCAGCCGCTTACCCCACATACCAGGCCTTGTCATCACATCGCCTGCCATTACACACTACCTACTATTACTCACTAACAGTCCCCATTAACAGCTATTCACCCTCCTAGCCAGATCATTATCCACCCTTTTGTCTGTCCAATTATTCTTCTCTCTCCTTGGGCTCTATCGCCACCTGTCATTTACTCTTTACCCCCTCCCCTCACCTTATCTTCTGCATATAAACCAACATTTCCCTAGCTACCATCAGTTCTGAGGAAGGGTCATCAGACCCAAAAAGTTAACCCAAAAAGATACCGCCAGACCTGCTGAGGTTTTCCAGTAACTTCTGTTTTTTCTGATTACAGCATGCACAGTTCTTCCGGTTTTTATTTGTTGAAGGAATTTCAATGCATGGACTCTTGTAACCAAAGAGAGCTTTCTCCCTCCCTCCACCCCCCACAATAGTAACATCATCAATGGACACGATCAGCATATTTCCTGAGGTTTCCTCATAGTGTACACTAGGTGAGTTGACAAAGTGAGTGAAGGGCAAAGGATGGTGAGTAGGGGCATGAGTTGGCATCAGGCTAAATAGAGTCAAGAGGATGTTTAGAGGCACGAGCAGCACAGGGAGAAGGGGGGGACATTGTGGGGATGCCTGGACAGACAATAGGATGGAACAGCAGCTATAAACGGTTGTGGCGAATGGATAGATAAGCACCAAATGGCTTGGGGGTTTAAAAGGGTTGTAGGGGAACAGTATAAGGATATTGAGTGACATTGGGAAATTGGCATGGATGGGACGCATGGGATGAGGGGATATGAGCAGGACGGAAGCTTTATGCTTTATTCTACTCAGCCCATTTTGGGAAGCAGCAGCTCCTTTGGTCTCCCATCCCAATTCCCAATCCATCCTGCCCTGAACTTCAGACATGCAGATGGCCGTTCGTAATAGTGCAGTTCTTAGGGCCAGGATTTCTCCCACCTCTGCATACCCAAACTCTGGAATGAAAACTGGGAGCCATATCTAAGATAACAAAGTGTGAAGCTGGATGAACACAGCAGGCCAAGCAGCATCTCAGGAGCACAAAAGCTGACATTTCTGGCCTAGACGCTTCTTCAGAGAGGGGGATGGGGAGAGGGTTCTGGAATAAATAGGGAGAAAGGGGGAGGGGGACCGAAGATGGAGAGAAAAGAAGATAGGTGGAGAGGAGAGTATAGGTGGGGAGGTAGGGAGGGGATAGGTCAGTCCAGGGAAGACGGACAGGTCAAGGAGGAGGGATGAGGTAGTAGGTAGGAAATGGAGGTGTGGCTTGAGGTGGGAGGAAGGGATAGGTGAGAGGAAGAACAGGTTAGGGAGGCGGGCACAAGCTGGGCTGGTTTTGGGATGCAGTGGGGGAAGGGGAGATTTTGAAGCTTGTGAAGTCCACATTGATACCATTGGGCTGCAGGGTTCCCAAGCGGAATAGGAGTTGCTGTTCCTGCAACCTTCGGGTGGCATCATTGTGGCACTGCAGGAGGCCCATGATGGACATGTCGTCTGAGGAATGGGAGGGGGAGTTAAAATGATTTGCGACTGGGAGGTGCAGTTGTTTATTGCGAACGGAGTGGAGGTGTTCTGCAAAGCGGTCCCCAAGCCTCCGCTTGGTTTCCCCAATGTAGAGGGAGCCACACCGGCTTGTGGGGTCGGATTGTAGATGGCAGAGGTGTCGGAGGACGATGCGGGTGGTGTGTGAGAACGAGGAGCATCCTCTTTGGGCGGTTGTGGCAGGGGCAGGGTGTGAGGGATGTGTTGCGGGAAATGCGGGAGACGCGGTCAAGGGCGTTCTCGACCACTGCGGGGGAAAGTTGCGGTCCTTGAAGAACGTGGACATCTGGGATGTCTATATCTAAGACACTGTTTCCTGTTTTGGTCATAAAAACACCGAATGAACATTATAGTTGAACATTTGGGCAGACAAGAGCCATGAAAAAGACCTCCTCCATTTGAGGACTGAGGGTAAACTGGAAAATTGGAGATCTTTGAACTTGAATGAAAATGATACTTCTCAGAGGGAATCGGGGGAGAAGAAACAATTTGGGAAACTGGAGTTAATGTAGAAGATCAGTCTTTTTGTATGGCAGAACAGGCTCAAAGGGCCATCTCGATGTCTTGATCTTATTTCTTATATTCTAAACTTAAGAGATTCAGAATAGTTAATGTTTAATCAGGACTGACGCTCAAAGGAATCTATTTCCAGAAGAATAAATAGAACATATTTCCAAAAAGAACATTGGAAACAATAAAAAAGCCTTGAAAAGCCAGTTGTGCAGTGTAATCAGCAAGCTTCCTTACCAAATGAGTCTTGAGCGGTTTTCAATGGCATTACAGTTTTACAAAGTAGGTTACGATAGCGGAATGACTTGGTTTGAAAACATACAGAGCCAGCACATCTCACTGTAATACCTCTCGAACACAGTCTGAACAGCAGCCTACCCTACTTGGATGGTAAGTTAGCTGTGTGGTGATGAATAACATTCTGCAGCAACAACAATTGCACATCTCCTGACTATCAGCTAAAAATACAAACTCAAATTAGCTTTTATTCACCATAGGGCAAATGCTGAAACAAATATTATACAACATATTACAAGAGATATGGCATACAGTGGCAGTCATGCGTAAGTTTTTCAGGTTTTTAAACAATGAATTCTCACCAATTCTCAAACACTGTTTGACACAAACAGAGAACACCATGGCATGAAGCTCATATATATATTAGTGAGTATAAGACATATTGACCCGTGAAATTCTGATATGCAGTGACTGGGAAATGGCTCAATTGTACTAACATTGATGCCTGAACAATGAGATGCAAAATGCTGTTCTCTAGATGAAATATGAACAGGTTAACATTTACAACAGTAAAAATAGACAGTGCCAACCTGTTGCTAACTCGGTTTGGCACAAACACCAAACAGTGGCTCTCGTATTGCATTTGAGGGGAGGTGATAGTGACTGCTCTTGACGTCAAGGCTAACGTCATTTCCGCATTTGACTGACTGTGGGATTGAGCAGCCCAGGCAAAATTTAGTGTCAATGGGGGTCATCAGGAAAGACCCACGCTGGTTGGAGTCATAACTGGCACGTGGGAAGATGATCGTGGTTTTTGGAGGTCAATCATCTCAACTCCAGGACATCTCCGCAGGCGTTCCTCAGGGTAGTGTCCTAGACCCAACCATCTTCAGCTGCTTCATCAATGGCTATCTCTCCACCGTAAGTTCAGAAGTGGGGATGTTCACCAATGATGGCACAAATTTCAGTACCATTCACAACTCCTCAGATACTGAAGCAGTCCATATCCAAGCGCAACAAGTTCTGGACATTCATCCAGCTTGGACAGACAAATGGCAAGTAACATTCACATAAGCACCAAACAATAATCATTTCCCTCAGGAAACCATTTAATCATCACCTCTTGACATTCAACAGCATTACCATCACTGAATCTCCCTGAGTCTTACCATTAACCAGAAACTCATCTGGACTCACCACATTAATACTGCAGCTACAACAGCAGATCAGAGACTAGGAATTCTGCAGTGAATAACTCACCTCCTTCCACCCCAAAGCCAGCCCACCTTCTACAAGGCACAAGTCAGAAAAACAGATGGAATACTCCCTACTCACCTGGATGGATGCAGCTCCAACAACATTCAAGTAGCTTGACACAATCCAGTACGAAGCAGCCCATTTGATTAACACCACATCGACAAACACACGTCCCTCCACCACAGTACACACTGCTGCTACTGAGTGTCTATCTACAAGATACACTGCAGAAATTCACCAAGGCTCCTTAGACAGCACCTTCCAAAATTACAACCATATCCACCGAGAAGGAAAAGGGCAGCACCACAAACTGCAAGCTCCCCTCCAAGCCACTCACCATCCTGACAGAGAAATATATTGCCACTCTTTAGGTCAAAAATCATGGAATTCACTGCCTTAAAAGCATTATGGATCAATCTACAACATATAGGCTGCAGTAGGTAAAGATGGTCCCTTACCAATAGGGTAACTGCAAAAGATAGCGATGCCCACATCCCATGAATTACTGAAAAAAATTAAGACATTTGAAATTTTTAAGAACTTACAACATTTGTATTGAGGACACGAGCAACAGGAAACCTATTAGGTGTAAGAGAAAATAATAGCAAAGTACTTTCACATGCTGTTTCATGCAAATATTGTTTCTATTATAAACTAAAAGCAATGTAACTACACAAATGCCAGCTTGAGATGTAGAGATCTAATGTATGTTTGAGATTACAGGGGAAGGATGCAGGCAACATTATGCAACAAAATAACACGCATTCATTTTGTCAAAAGAAGTAGAGAGATTGAATTGCAAATAGGGGCTCAAATACAAAGGCAGTTCCAAACCAATAAATTGCTGCTGAAACAGTAGGCACATCCTATTATAATGCAAAGGGAATGATGTTTCTTGAGCTATTGATACCACAATATAATTGCTTTGTAATGCACGTCAGACTTAATTTGCAGAACTGGAAAAGCAATGAACATTACATTTGTAATTTAATTGCATGCAGAAAAATCCTCTTTGATCTGCTTTCCGCCTCAATACGTTTGAGGTGTCGAGTTGTCTGACACTTCAATCAGCCTGCATGAACACTGTCCCTTTTCTGTCCTTTTTCCATTTTCATTATTGGGCGACATTGTCACTGGATTAGTAATCCAAGGGTCCAAAAAATGACAAGGGGCCCCAGGTGTAAGATCCTGAGGTGTCTTGACCAAATAGATATGGAGCGGATATCTCCGCTGACAGAAGAATCTAGAAGTAAAGAGGTCTCAGCTTAAAAATATAGGGTCAGCCACTTAAAACAGATAGGAAGTCTTTTTTTTTCCCCGTCACAGAAGGTCATTAGTCTTTGGATCTCTCTTCCTTGAAAGGCAACGGAAACAGAACGTTGAATCTTTTTCAGGCAGATGCAGATAGATTTTTGGTAAGTAATGAATGCAATGTAAGGTTATAGTAGTAGGCGTGAATGTGGACTCATCAGATCAGCTAGGATTATATTAAATGTCAGAGCAGACTCGAGGGACTGAGTGGCCTATTCCTACTCCTTTGTATGTTCACATGTTCATAACTAGTGGCTTGCGGTCAGGTTATGAAATGTAACATTTCTGAATAATCAAATAGTTAAATAGTCAAATAGTTAACATTTCCACTTGCTCATCAATATCCTGAACTGAATGAAATACTGTTAGTTCACCAAGTCTGACTGCATTCAAATTCCTTGATGGGATTGGACGGGAGCTGTGGTTTTCACAGCAAGTGTGAACCAGCCTGTCAGTGGATGGAGAACAGTCGCTGCTGGGTGCAGGATTGAGGATTCTGACCTCCCCTTCCCAGATGGACCTAGTGACTTTGGTCAGAAACCCCTTAAAAAGGTTAAACCATTCTTCACCTGATACAAACAATTTGTATCCATTTTCATTTTCAAATGACGGGAAACATATCACCGTTCTTTAGGTCAAAATCCTGGAATTCCCTGCCGAAGAGCATTAAGGGTCAACCTACAGCACATGGACTGCAATGGTTCAAGATGGCGTCTCAGCAACTGGGGTAACTGGAAATGATTCAAATGATGCAAACAGCAAGAGACTATGGTAGAATGCAAGCAAAATGCAACAGAACATTCTGCAGTGTTTGGTCCAAGAGCATTGGAGGATCTATTTAAATCTCAAATAAATAATTCTCTTCCGTACAGTCCACAGTGTGTAGGTGGCCAGAGGAACTGGCAGGCGCAATGGCTGGAAATTAAAAGAACAATAGGCCTGCTTTGCCTAGATACATCCGACCACAGGCCTGATCTTGCTTGTTTCCCAGAAATGTTTATTTTCTGGAAAATAAATTTCAAAAACTTAAATTGAAGTAAAATATTTCAGAGGATGGGTATCTAGCATCAATAAAACAAAATTAATGTACATTTATACCACACCTTGAATGTAATAAAGCGTCACTAAGTGCTTTATTGTAGCATTAAAAAACAAAATACACCACCAGACCAACGGGAGATGTTAAATCAGACGTCTGAAGGCTTAGTCTGATGTTTAAGAATTGTGGTCCAGAAGGAAAGTAAGGTGGAGATGTAGAGAGGTGAAGGGAGAAAATTCCAGAATTTAGAGCCTAGGCAACTGAAAGCATAGTCATCAAGGGAGTGCGATAAAACCTGGGGAGGCAGAAGCTGAGGACTACAGATGTCTCAAGGAGACATTACTTTGGACTTCATTTGATCAGAGAGCTAAGGAGGGATGAGGCCATACAGGGATCTGAAAATAGAGGTGTCAATTTTGAAACAAACAAGTAGCTTAACCATCAACTGATGCAGGTCAATGAGGGTCGGTAAAAGGGGAAAGGCAGGGGGTGGGATGGTGGTGCGGTGTTGTGTGTCAGGACACTCATAAGAGTCTTGTAAGACTTCAGGTTTATGAAGCATGGGCTGCTGAAACTAGCCAAGAGCACAATGGAATAATCTAGACTAGAGAATAAAGGACAAGGACTTGAGCAGCAGCAGATGAGCTGAGGTAGGATGAAGTCGAGTGATGCTATCGAGGGAGCTATAGGTTACTTCAATGATGCCATGAATGAGGTTGGCAGCTCATCCTTGGATCAAATGTGGCACTAAGTTTACAAACAGGCTGGCTTAAGCTCAAAGTTGCCAGAGAGAGGGATGACTTCAGCAGTTTAGAAATGGAGGTTGGACCAGTGATTGAAAACAATAGTTTGAAATATTAACCCTATCTTTGTTACATTAACATCTCCACAGATGTTGTCTGAGTCACTGAGCGTTTCCGGTGTCTCTACGGTCATGAGATGTTACAGAGTCAATGATGCATATTGACTTTTGACCAATGCATCAAAGCATTGTTTACCAGGCATTACGCAACTAATTTGTACATTCAATAGGTTTATTAGTTGAGATTAAAAATACACCTCACAAACTTATAATTATAGCATCTGAGCTGAATGGTCATGGGTCACCCCACTGTAACACTGTGTGCCTTGTATCTTTAAATTTGGTTTAGTGTGTATATTAAGATCTAGTCAGCAGAGTTAAAGAAGGGCATCATTACTCACGCTTGTGAGAAGAGAGAAAGTGGCAATCAAGAACAAACTAATGAAAAATATTGCTCAAGGGTGGAACCAGGGAAATTACCTCCATCATTTTCAAAGCATTTGCACGTTTACTGCCCCCCATCCTACATCCTAAATTCCCCACAAAACTACAAAGGTGAGAAACACTAAGCATTACATTCTCTACACATTATTTCTTGCCTTTAACAAACAAATTCTGTCACTTTTCCTCCCCACTCAAGAACAATGCATGGGATTGGAAAAGTACACAATTCAGAATTCAGTAGATCTGGCAATACAGTTGCAGCTGTTCCCTCAAGAAAGATGATTCATTTAGAAGCCTGATCTGTATTAAGTGGGAAATGCTATCACAGAACAAGCGGAGACAGTTGGAAACTTTATAAACACTGGCTGATTTTTTGGCACTGCAATCCAGTTACGCTGTTGTCACACTGCTAATCCTGCTTTTCCCTAACTTCCCTGAAATCGGAGATTTGAACAGCTCCAGAATCCACGTTTGAAATGCTACTGATAAAAAAAAGTTAAAAACAAAAGCCTTTGCAGTGCACAAAACAATAAAGGCAAGCTGCACATTTTTCTCAGCACAAGGAAACTTAATGAAGGTACAAAGGTACAGGTACACAGATCGCAAAGCGCAAAAAAGAAAATTCAGTGGAGCCATGTTTAAAGAGGATTCTTGGTGTGCCCATTTCAGCTGGATGAGCAGAAAGTTGAGATGATTATTTATTTGCAATATTGGATCCTGGCATTGATCCTAATTTCCATTGGTATTCAACAGAAGCGATGCCCACATTGGCTGGCTACATATCTTTAGCTTGGCTACAGGCCAACCTGTGCTTCTCTACTCAGTCTGCAAACATGGCCCCAAGCTTCTTGTCATCTATCATCTATTTCAGCACCTCGCTTTCATGTTGACCTCTCTGCCTTAGCCTCCTGCAGTTTCTTACTAAGTCTTAATGCAAGCTTGAAGAACAACAATTCATCATTCTATTTGGCACTTTCCTTTTACTGTCTTACTTTTTCTGTATTTTTTTGCTTTTGGGTAGCATATGTTTATCAGTCTGTCATTCACACCTCCTGTAGACACATCTTCAGTTTTATACCTGGCCTGTTGCATTTCCATTTGGCCATGTAACACCTAATCTCCTGTCATTTGAGAGAATGTTATAAGGATCACAACGCCGGGAAAGTTAGCACCTGAGTAACTGAATTAAAATACTGCAGATGCTGGAAATCAGCAATAAAGCAGAAAATGCTAGAGGAACTCAACAAGTCTGGCAACATTTGGAGAAGTGGAAACAGTGTTAGCAGAACAAGTTATTGACTTTGACAATATGCAAAACTTCAATTTCCCGACGGCCAGTTAGATACAGAAATTAAGGTAGCAGCTTGTTTATATGTTGGCTCTAACGCCATCCTATATGGGTTTGTATTCGTAAGTAATATGCATGCTTAGAGTACTTACTCGTGTACAACATTTTATGTTCAGTCCCACCTTCAAAATAAAGTCAACAATGCAAGTTACTCTTATTGTGCCTGCTTGACCTTTGTTTAAAGGGTGGCATGCACCTGTCAGATTTGTGCCAGTGTCTGAAGTTGGCAATTTTGTTAAACCTAGTGTGTGGGATGACAGATGGACAATGGAACTTTGCACAGAGTTCAGGACTGGAAAGGCCAAGATAAGGGTGAAAGGGAGATGGGGCTAGGGTTGGTAATGTTGGTGTTCAGGTGCATGGAGGAGTGGAAAAGCAGAGGACAGAAGGTAAGGATGGTGGCATGGAAGACTGAAGTACGTGAGACCTGGTGTCCTGGGTGTGATGAGGTGAGAGGTGGGGAACAGTCAGTCAATCATATTTGGAAAATGAAGGAATCAGGATAAATGTGGTTCTATCACAAGGTGTTAACCAGATTTGTGTTAAATCATACAGTCATATAGCACGGAAATAGACCCTCCGGTCCAACTCTTCCGCACTGACCAGATATCCCAAATCTGATCTAGTCCCATTTGCCAGCCTTTGGCCTATCTCCCTCTCAACCCTTCTTATTTTCATATACTCATCCAGATGCCTTTTCAATGTCGTAATGTACTCCCTTTCGCCACTTCCTCTGGCAGCTTGTTCCATACACGCACTACCGTCTGCTTGAAAAAGTTACCCCTCAGGGATAGATAGCTAACATGGCTTTATGCAAGGGAAATCATGTCTCATTAACTTGATTGAGATTTTTAAAGAAGTGACAAAGAAAATTGATGAAGGCCGAGAAGTAGGTGTTGTCTATATCGACTTCTGTTATGATGCTGTCATTTTAAAAGGTTATTTTGTCAGTTTTTTTAAACAGAGATTGTAAGGCAGAGGCCTCATGCTGCCTCTAAGAAAGTATGCAATTTGTGAGGCCTTGGAGGTTTTTTTAAAAGCTGGAACAATAGGAGCAGAGATAACAAAGTGTCGGGCTGGAAGAACACAGCAGGCCAAGCAGCTCTGATCACAATGGGAGCAGCCTGGGTGTGGTCAGCTCTCACAGACAAGGCTCGCTGGTTTTTTTTAGAGATAGTAGGAACTGCAGATGCTGGAGAATCCGGGATAACATGGTGTGAAGCTGGATGAACACCACAGGGCAAGCAGCATCAGAGGAGCACAAAAGCTGATGTTTCGGGCCTTGACCCTTCTTCAGAAATGGGGGAAGGAAAGGGGGATCCGAAATGAATAGGGAGAGACGGGGAGGAGGATAGAAGATGGATAGAGGAGAAGATAAGTGGAGAGGAGACAGACCGATCAAAGAGGCGGGGATGGAGCCAGTCAAGGTGAGTGTAGGTGGGGAGGTATGAAGGAGATAGGTCAGTCCAGGGAGGACGGACAGGTCAAGGGGGCGTGATGAGGTTAGTAGGTAGGAGATGAGGGTTGGGCTTGAGGTAGGATGAGGGGATAGGTGGGAGGAAGGACAGGTTAAGGAGACGGGGACGAGCTGGGCTGGTTTTGAGATGCGGTAGGTTTTAGGTTTAGTTTTAAGCAGAAGCCTCTGGGGTCTCAAAAGAGTTGGAAGCTTTAGCGAATGTCCCTTAGCTGCTACTTTCTCCGAGTTTTCTCTTCATGTCTTTTCATCCTGGACTGGAGAACTGCATGTGAGAATCAATGTCTGAACTTGCCTTTTTGCCAAGGGGTATGCTTATGGCACATTCCTCCATTGGAACGGCTAATTAATGATAGGTTACTGTATCTACTTTTTGGTTAAGTTTTCCAATGGTCAAGTAATTCTAAATTCCTCTTCTTTTGTTTGTATTTTTACTACAGTGTTTGAAAAAATTGTGTTTTACTTAATGTTGAGTAGTTTGACACGTTACATTGCATCTGGAACACCGCACTTCACATCTGCTTTTAAAACAAGAACATGTTAGGGTCTTGGCTAACTTCTTAAAATGTTTGAGGGGTTTTGTCTGGTCTGGTCCATACGTTTCAGCACAGCATGTGACAAAGATCCACATGATAAGCTAATTAGAAATGTTAGATCACATGGGATCCAGGGACGCCAGCCATTTGATACAAATCTGTTTGAAGGCAGGAGACAGAGGGTGTGGGTAGACATTTGCTTGTCACCAGCAATGTGCCACAAAGATCAGAGCTGCGTTCACTACTTTCAATCATTTATATAAATGATTTAGTTGTGAATATAGGAGACATGGTGAGCAAATTTGCAGATGACAGCAAAATAGGCAGTGAACCTTAAAGTGTTTTGGGTTTCTCTACAACTTTTCATTTTTCCCCACTGAGATCACTTTGTTCCAATACATAGAAGGGAGGGCTCACTAACTTGACAGTTCAGACAGGACCCACGTGGTTGGGAATATTGTATTGGCCAGTAGCATGAACATGAATAAGAAGAAACACAACATTATTTCACAACAAAGGAAATATCCTTAACTTCCCAGTAACCTTTAATGCACGCCAACAATGTGTTCTACCACTACATTTAATCACCAACTAAGCTAGCTTCAACAAATAGCAATGATGCACGAATGAATAAAAATGTAAACAATGCAATGTGAAATATCTACAATTGAAGTTTTAATCTTATTACATTCTGTGCCACCTTTGTGCTCTCATTGTCTTATGTTAATGGGAATGAAGTTGGGCAGAAGGTTCAGATAACGATAAGCCTCCCTGTTTGGTCCAAAGGCTGCTTTATATCTGCCCGTACACACTGCATTCTCAGTTTCACCTCTGAGAAACTTGCTGCTTTGGAACTGCATTGGTCTCCTGTGCATGCTGCATTCAAATATTAATTGCATCATCTGGGAAACAGGAGAAGTCTGCTATTGATGGAAACAGAGTGCCATCAATAAAATTCTGTCCTCAATCCCTCATCTTCTTCCCAAACCCAAATCTTCCCTTTGGCTTTCCTTTCCACCCTACCAATTTCGCTAGCTGTATTTCCAACTTCTTCCTGTTCAGATGCAGTCTTAGCTCAGAGAGCCTGCCAGGCCTGCGAAGTAGCTCCCAGTCGTTTCTATTTTCATTTCAGTTTTCCAGCATTTGCAGCATTTTGCTTTTGTGTTGTACATGTACAGATTGGTACGAAGCTTCAGACAATGATTCATCAGAGGCCAGCCCTGAGCTGCACTGGAATGCTGCTATAGGCCAGAGGCAGAGATGCCCGTGTCAGTGCAAGCTGAAGAATTACCGTGATACACCTTCAAGAAGCTTCGGGTCGTGCTCACAGACTGAGCGCATGTGTTCCTCAATGCAATTTAGTCTGTGGTTTGTGAGAAGATAGTGCATTGTGAGCAGCGAATACAGCATACCAACTGGGGAGATGTACAAATTAATCACTGTTTCAGCTGAAAGAGAGTTTGAGGCCGTGAACAGTGAGGAGAGAGACAGTAAAAGGGCAGGTTTTACATCACCTCGTTGTGCTTAACAAGGTGCTTGGAAAGAGATGGATTAGTTATTACTTTTCTAAAAAAATTATTCATGGAATGAGGGCATCACTAGCTAGGTCAGCACTTATTACCCGTCTTTAATTGCCCAGAGGGCAGTTAAAGTGTCAGCCGCATTGCTGCGTGTCTGGAGTCACATATAGGTCAGACCAGGTAAGGATGGCAGTTTCCTTCCCTAATGGACATTAGTGAACCAGATGGGTTTTTTTATGACAATCAGCAATGGTATCATGATTATTTTTAGACACTTAATTTCAGATTTTTCTTGAAATCAAATGACACCATCTGCCAAACTGGGTTTCGAACCCTGGTCCCCAGAACATTTTCTGAGTCTCTGGATTAATCCTGTGATAATACCACAATGTCATCGCCTCTCCAACAGGATTAGACCAGAGTGCTGTAGTGGGAACTGTCTCCTTGATAAGGAAGGGGGTGATGATGCTGGAGGTGGCAGGTACTGTAGAGATTGCAGAGGCTGTTGGGTGGAAAACAAGGACTAGAGAATCCCTGTCATTCCTTTGCGAGGCAAATGAGGGAGTGAGGCAGATGTGGGGGAAGCAGGATGGACATGCTTGAAGGTGCTGTCCACCACGTGCAAAAGCGAGTGTTCAGTTGAGGGAAAAGGAAGACATGTCAGAGATATCCAGACCAGATGCACCAGAGGCAGAGACACTGAATGGAGTTCTGCACGAAGCCAGGTGCAATGGGGCATAGTCAAGGTAGATGTGGGAATCAATGAGCTTATAATCAATCTCAGTTGATAGTTTATCAGGACCTACATACAGAAATTGACATGCCTACATACACACTCAGGCAGTATGAGAAGGATGCACTTAGCAGCATTGTTCTGGTTACCATTGAATTAGTTCTTTGAACACTCGCACCGAGTACTCCAACTGGATGGCAGCAAACATAAACTACAATTCTCTCATCATGTGTATTTTTTGTTGCAGCCAACCAGAATTAAATGCAATCATGTTAGTGCATGGGAGATAGATATACAGAAATAAAATGACCATTGTGCAAGGAAATTTTTACTAGTTTGCAGCACTGCTTCACTACATCTTGACATTTACAGTAGTTATCTATTAGCATGGACGGTGGATTTAACTTAAACTGTAGCTTGACTACTTACTTTTGATAATCCTGTATTCAATTTCAGAATAGAAAAATTTTTGTGCTCAGAAGGAACCCAACTGTCACCCACCACTTGAATTATATTAATGTAGTATAAACTGTGGACAAAAAACACGACTTTAAGTATGTTAAGCATGCCAGCGTATTATTGATGACAAGAATTAACAAAAAAGTGTTTTACTAAACTGGCTCAAAGAAGGACAGATCGAGAGTTTTCAACAAGTAATGAGAGTAAGATTTTGGAATGACAGGTTCTAATCCAGAATAGAATAGCATTTTAAGGTAGACAAGAGCAGTTCAGAACAGTACCACTCATTTACTGTTTGTTCATTTGTTCAGGACATATATGGAAGAATATAGTCTCTCTGTAAAATCCAGGTCTATCCAGTTCTGAAATGGTTCATAGCCTTTTCTGATAGAAATCTGAGGACAGTGTTCCTTTCGGCTTTGTCTTCCAACATCTTTCAAACTTCTGCCATCCCAGCTGTTGCTAATTTGGTTCCCCCTGTTCTTCCTATTTTTTTTAAGATAGCAGAGATGTGTATCTGTCAATGAGCAAACATTCAGCTTCTGACTTTATAAAAAGCTCAAAATTAAGATTGCACTGAGTTCTACAGTTAAGAGTTGCACTTCTATTTCTAGGGAAGTTATTGCTGCATGAACAACAACGTACAAGTTTTCGTCAGTGTCCACTGCGTTTACTTGTTCAATAAAATTGTTTTTCTTAAGACCTGCATTGACTAAAGACAAAGAAAACAAACTATAAAAGCTGTATAATTTGACTGTCATGAAAATGTGACTTAGAGAAATTAGGATCATTGAGCTCCTTAATAAGCAGGAGACAGACTCTCATCATATCCCCTGAAAGGAGGCTAATTTAATATGTTGTACATTTATTGATTATACTTAATGATTCTTTCTCTCCCCCGCAGACTTTTAAAATTAGCCTAAAGAAATAAGCGAGACACTCAAATTACACTTGAAGACTGATGATAGCTCCTTCAGCAAATGTTACTGTTATACTAGAGTTTTTTTCTCCCCCCAAGATTCAGATAAGTGAAGTGACCACAGTTTTTATTTAACAGGGTAATTAAATGGAAAACATGATCAGCAATTCAGTTATAAACTGTGTTCCATATCTGGTGAAACACATATTCAGCCAGAGGATGCATTTGAAAAGCAAATTCTGTGGTATGTACCAGAGCAGGTTACTAAAAAATACTGGAATGCAGGACAGTTTGGAATCTGACTTTGCCTTTTCGTTTATTATCTAATTTGTCATGTACTTGGCTTAAGAACAAGCAATGTTTTAGTCAAAACTACTTACATATGTTACTACAGTGCTCAAAGAATTAGTGCAAGGCAAAATATATCAAACAAAAGATACTTTGAGTCCTAGATGCCTTTTAATTCATCAGGATCAAATTTAACATGGATTCACTTAATGTTGGAATTAATCTCACAGAACTGCAGTCATCTAAAAGTTTTAGCAGATCTGGAGACTGATGCCAGTTGTTTCTACTGGATGCAAGATATCAGGGCTTAATTGTTGTTTTATAAATGTTACAGAATATTTTTCAGTGTGAATTTAACTTTTTCTAAATGTAGCCAGAATATGCATTATAACCAACTGTAGCAAAGTTGTAAGAGATGTTGCTTATAATTCAAAGAGAAGATTTGAGGGAAATGGAAAATGTAGTTATCCCAAAAAATCCCATTAGGTTAAACAGCTGCCAATTACTAGTCACAAAACTAAGAGGACTGATATGGTCACATTGTCAATGTTGATCTATATGCTGCAGTGTTATATACTGTTCTTATTGCTTCACATGTTGTGGAGGATGGCTCAAGAGAAACACATTGTGACATATCGACGGTGTAGGCACATAATAGGTATTCAGGGTGGAGTAAGCTCTGTAATGCTAGTTAAAAATATACATTGTGGGAGATCAGTAATCACAATATTATAGCAACTCCTGTCACTGATCTTATAAGTGGAGAGTTTAAGTTTCTCATTTATTGCTGAAAACAACAGTCACCATGAAATCTAAAACCCAAAGTAGTCTGATAATGACAAGTCTTATGCTCTGTTACAGGGCTGAGCACCAGTATGAATTCCAGACATTAAGTCATACAAAATAGACCATTATTTTGACTGTATGTGAAAAGATCCAAATTTGGTAAATTCAGACTTCCGCAGGTTCAGATTTACTTGAAAACAAGGAAAGACATAGGTACAAAAGAAATCCTTTGCATCTGCGAATTAACATTTCGTTATGTTCTATTGTTAAATTGCAGTCAAACCTCACTCATGACCTTTTAATTCATCAGTCGGAGACTGAATAGATACCCTGCTATCAGACTACCAGTGTCTGTGTACATTTCCTTATTCACAATGACTTACTGATTGACAGAGAGGCTTTAATACTTGTCCTTTTCCTATCACCGATTCTATCTGTGGTCCCACATCAACAGAAAGACTGAATGAAAGCGATCCCCACATTAGATGAGAAACAGTGAACACACTCAAATATATACAGATGGCAACACTGTAATAATTGAGCTCGGAGGCCTGCATGAATTATTCACCTCTAATTATAGGATCCCCTCTCTAAAATAGAGCAAGGATACAATTTATATCCATTGTCAAACTTGCTTTTATTGCTAGGTTTATAACTTTGGATTATAAGCACATTTGTGTTTAACAAGCAAGAAACAATCTGAGCACCAAAACTGATGCAAGGGTTTACTGGGGAAATGTTTCAAAACAACATGTACCAGATGCTAATGTTTCCAAATTGGAACTGAGTGCTGAAATGCCTACATTCAGACAAAAGTGAGGTATTAAATTGTTAACAGTTTATCATATTTATTTAGATTGAAGTATCCTCTGTTGGATTGCATCACTTCTTAGCCAGCAGCCCACACACTTGCTACTCTCCCCTATCGGTCACTTCCCATCTTAAGGTTCCCTTTATGGGAACAGAGGTACGACTATGTCCACACATCGTGATGAACAAGTTGTATGACATTTTGGAATCTTAACACCAGTGTTTTTATGATTTGAAGTGGTGAGTCAGTCACCGATATTCCCCCCCAGAACTTCAGTCACCTCCATGATACATATAGCAGATGGTACTGCGCTGTACATCAGCAGACAATAAAACAAAAGCCTTTTTAATATTACTTATTTAGGGCCATTATTTCATCACTGAAAATTTAACCTATTGGGAAAATGAACCCATAGATTCTAAAATTAAAAACAGAAATCACTGAAGTTACTCTGGCAGCATCTATGGAGTCAGAGAAGGAGCTAATGTTTCAAGTCTGATAAGAGCCTTTAAGTATCATCATATCAGACATGAAATATTACTTTCTTCTACGTTCCACAGATGCTGCCAGACATGCTAAGTTTCTCCAGCATTCTCTGTTTTTATTTCAGATTTCCAGCATCTGCAGTATTTTCCTTTCATTATAGCTTAATGTAACAACAATCATTTTAACCAGAATCTCTCTCATGTCCACCAACGAAAAATAAAAGCAAGCATACGCACGGAGAGTTCTATGTGGTACTATAGTGAGCAGACATAACAACACCGACTGAACGGCCTATTCTTATGTTGTACATTCAATATTATGCTGTCAGGCCATAGGATGTGGGAGCAAAAGCAGGCCATTCAGTCCAATAGGTCTGCTTTGCCATTCAAATGAGATCATGGATAGTCTGTTAATCATCAATTCCACTTTCATGCCTTTTCCCCATAATCCTCAATTCCCTTACCAATTAAAATCTGTCTACCATGGAGGGCTGCTGAGGTCAGGTCATTAAGTACATTCAAGGCTGAGATAAATAATTCCACAAATTCACTTCCCTCTGAGAGAAGTAATTCCACCTCATCTCAGATTTAACTGGGCAACTCCTTACTGTGGGAGGATGTCCTCTGGTCTCAGACTCTCCCACAAGGAGAAACAACCTCTCTACATCTACCCTGTCAACTCCCCTCTGTCTCTTGTATGTCTCAATTCATAGCAGGGAGACAAAAGAAAATGGAGTGCAGTATTACAACTATTTGATTGCCTCAATAACTAGCTCTAGTATAGTGACCTATGAGCCCAGATTATACTTACTCACTAATATTAATTTTGGAGTTGGACCTTCGCACAATGTTATCCATACTAAGGGGATGCTTCGTATTTTCTAAACAGTTTATGCCCGTAACATTGGGACCAGTTTCTCTTTTCCTAGATTTTGAAAGTTGAACCTGTAGTATTAGCTAGTCAATTAAAGTTTACTATAGACACATGTATGTGAAGGTTATGGGGGAAACAGTCTGTCGTAAAGGCATGAAATTACCTTTGATAGTCAGAAGAGCCATGCACTAGCAAAACCATTCCTTAGGGGTTAGAGCCAAATTGATATGAAGAGTTTGACAAATGGTATTTCACTGTAATGGCACAATATTTCTCTTTAATGTTGGAAGGGAATCACAAAAATGCAGCAAATGCAAAGACAGTGAGCTGCACTCGTTGGGAATAGTAACTGTTATGCTACTTGTAACCCAGAGACTGTGTATTTAAAGTTTGGTCTAAAACATTGTGGATTTTCTGACTGAAAAGAGTACACTCTTGCTCAGACTAAACATGTTAATGTGATGGAGAACCCTCAAGTCAAAGCAGAATTTTAGCATCGAAGCCACAATTGTCACTAGCCTCACTGTACTTTAAACAGACCTCATCCCTTCAAAAGAACTCGGAACCAAACCATAATTCATTCATGAAAACATTTCCTGGTAAAATGAGCAGTGCCAAGAATTTATTAATATTAAAAATAGCCCTTCCACGGCATATTACAAAACACAAATGGAGAGTTTCACGAAAAAATGCAACCAACTCACTAATGAAGGTGTCGTCCATCCTGCTCACAGACCAAATCTCCCCAAGTACCGTATAAGCACCAGAAGCAGGTATTTCCAAGAGACAGAATGACAACACACTGTACTTGTCTACATTTAGCTGTCAGGCTGCAGCTGCTGAGATCAGTGCATCACACTGTGACAACAACACATATCTAACATGCTTCATGAAAGCTATGAAGGAGCCAGGCATTCAGATCCTCTAAAGTAGATCAGCTTACCACCACATACAGATAGAAGGACAGATTGAGTGACTCCAAAGAGGGATATCACCCATCGCAACACTGACTCATCTCCTCCTTAAGCCAGCACTCAGCATAGCAAGCTCTCTAATGCATGACATTATTCCTTAGGCGATGTGTGTGTCACATTTACAACAAATTTGCAGAACAACTAATTCATAATAAGAATTGTCTCTTTACTTTCAACATGCTGTTCGCCTTAACACTTCTAACACCTGCCCTTGCACAGTTGTAAGTCAATTTACCCCCGCTAAGTTTCTGAAAGTGAAAAATTCCCCAAATCAAAAGGACTTGTGCCTTCTTGCTCAGCCATTATTACTTCAAAGAATTCTGGGACAGGGTTAGAAAGGGTCTGACTCGTGCTATAATTTTCTGGCGCTCTCACCTGATTTAGGTGGTTTATATTTGGATTAGCTCAACTGTGACTGAATATTTCCCTCAGCTGTAAGTCTGCACCAAAATAATTACTCCAATAAGATGACAATTTTTCACTCACACCTACAAAGGCATTACAGGTTAAAAACAGGCATATAGGAAAGCAGAAAACACTCGCGCTATATACATCTTTCACAGTCTTAAATCCCATTCACTAGTTTCCTCCACCCTGATTCCCATTCCCCAACAAACAGTGAATTAAAAATCCTCTCCACCTTTCGCTTATATTCCACATTACCTTTGCAAACTCTTCTGGCCACATCCGCTCTTTGTACCTGTTGCTCTTCCAGTTTCGCTTTAAAGTGTGTTTTTCTTGCCCCTTGGCAGTAGATGTTGCAGTCGTTATGATCCTACACGTCTAAATCTTTCCTGAAACTTGCGATCTATCTCTGACCACATCTTAGGCCATTCCACATCAATTACAGGTCTCAGTAGCAATGGTGTTCACCCTTCGGGGCAACATCAAAGGGTTGAATTGTGACGATAGCTGCGATGAGTGAATCCCTCCCCTTCCCATGCCAGCACTAAACCCAACATTATTCCTAATGCCGAAACCACTCCCAGCACCAGCACCATTTCCAATGCCACTCCCTACACTAATCCTAAAACCATTAACTGTGCCATTCCCACACAACCAGCCTGACCATGAATTTTGTTGCATGCTAGTTAAAAATTTAAAAGCCTCACAAATGAACTTTCCTTGCTTCATTAAGGCCATACACTATAAAGTCTCATTTTGAAGTGAAGTGCATTATTATTGTTTATGACATAAGTGTTTTAGAAAATCCTGATATGGGAAGGTCAGATTAAAGCCGAGGACTGTCAAAGCCACATTTGAAAAGGAACAATCCTGTAGAGACAGATGTTCTGGAGAATGGTTGTCATTTGTCCATTGCATTGAGTACATTTCCTCAAGCAATCATGGTAATATGACACACCAACTACTTTCCTGCCCTATTTTAGGCAGCTCGTATTAACACTGGACGCTGGGAGGTCAGGTGTAGCATAACCAGAGAGAAAGGAAAGGGACAGTTCCTCTCTCCTGATTCAAAATTATGCCCTAACTTCAGCTGAAAAACATACCCTTCCAGAGCTGGAAAATATGTTGGATTTGAGTGTGTTGGCTCTCTGTGGGAGGTTATTAGTTTAATGCCAATTTTCCGCCAAACTTTAGGCAGCTTTCATGTGTAATGTTGACTCTGCGAAAACTGTTTTGGGGAAGATTCTGAAAGCTGGACGGGAGAAGCAAAGACTTGTATTCGCATGGCACCTTTCACCAGTTCAGAACCTCCCAAAATGGCTGAAAGCCAATCAAGTACTTCTGAAATGTAATAATTTCAGAAAGGTGGCAGCCAATTGATACCCAGCAAAATTCCACAAACCACAATGATGGAATGATCAGGTACCTCTCAGTGATGCTAGATGAAGAGTTAAATGGGAAAACTACTTGGCGTTCCTTTGAAATTGTGGCCCGGGGTCTTTTACTTCCATCTGAAAGGATAGCCCATCTGAAAGACAGCACTCTGGCAGCGCAGGAATCCCTCAGTAGCATAGGTTAGGGGTTCAATTTTTTCAAGTAAAGCTTGAACCTACAAAAGTTTTTGGCTCGGAGCCAAGTGAGCGACCACCTCTATTCAACAGGAGTGAAAAGGCAAAGAACTAGAGGTGACAGGACGAGGGGCTCAGTACTGAAATGCGACTTGCCCATTTGCCAGCTGATCAGTTGCGCCAAAGTGGATGAGAACTTTGGATAACATTTCATGCCATTGTTGAATTTTCACTCAGGCTTTTAAATGGACAACCAAAACCTCTTCCTGAAGCAGGCAGGAGTCTGTTTAAATACAAATTAGCGTTCTGCAATAGCTATGACCTGGTTTGCAATTTTCAATGAGAGGGGTCATGTATGGCAAGCTGCTTACATCAGGACAGCAAGTAATCACACCAGTGGTTCATCAATCTGGAATTTATGATGGTGGCTGGAAATTGTCTGTGGGGCTCAAAAGGTGAAAGTGTCTTGTTCTGAATCCCACAAAATTAAAGCCAGCTCTTTAAAATCGTGAACTACAGATGTTAACACTGCTTTCAGCTCAGATGTTAAATTGACAAGAAGCTCAGTCCTGAAAATGTCCTGCCAATGGTGGTGGCTGTGGACACGCATAATGCCATAATCTTCGGACCAAAGTTAATAATTGCCGACAAAATAGCAAACTGTTCTCTCCACATCTTCAAACAAAAAAAAAATTTCTTCCTAATACTATTTATTATTCAAACAAACTCTGACATAACTGCGCTGCTCAAAGGACAACAGTAGGTTTGAAGGGGAATTAATAAGAAAAGGTCAGACATTCTGAGAACTAGAAACCTTAAATTTATTGTTTATTACATTATAACATAGGTTGATGTGCTGAATTTTATTTCAATTTACTGTATCTATCAAGTGCAGAAAATTTACCTCAATGACCTCAAACATCTCTGACTGTTATTCAGTGCTATTGAATTCGGTGTTATTCTTTTCCAAAGAATTAATGTCAACTCTTTGACTAATATTTAATGGGATATCTTTGTGAGTGAACCAGGACCTTCTACAGGAAATAGAGGAGGCATAGACACTCTACACATACAGAGCTTAGTTTCTGTCCAGGTCAATAAGCAGCAACGCACCAATGTTCTTCTACCAGAGCCTTCCATACCAAATGACTGCTACCACCTATTTGGGCGAGGGTAGCATGCACATGGGAACACCACTGCCTGCACGTCCCATCCAAACCACACATCATCCTGAGTTGGAACTGCATCACTGTGCCTTCACTCGGTCAAAGTCTCCCTTTCTAACAGCACTGCCAGTGTAGCTACACCCCAAGGACTACAGTAGTTCAAGGTAACATTCCACCACCTTCTTCCGGGTGATCAGAGATTCGCAACAAATTCTGGCTCAGCCAGTGACACCTACTTCCCATGAACAAGTTTAAAAAAAAGGCACAGAATTTGAACAGGAAAGAAACATGGGGCTGAATCTTCTGGGGATTTTTTTGGCTGTGGGGTTGCATTGAGGTTTTTGTTTGGTGAGGGTGGGCCTTGTTCACCATGAGTCCTAGCAAGACTCGTCACTGTATTTTACCGAACTCGCTTCATTAACTTCCAAGCTTCACCACCCACCTACTACGGTATCCCTTAAGTATGATTCCAACCCCATCTGACCACACACCATTCCCTCAATAACACACCACAGCCAAGGGTATCTGAGAATTAACCTGGCATTTTTAAAAGGCTGTTGTACACACCCAGACAAGTAAGGTCATTCTTGAGCTTCTGTACACAGTATTGGTGAATGCCCCAGATGTAGCACACAATGGGAATGCAGCACCCTGCTTTGCCACCAGCGAGCTAGTGGATAGAACAGTTCACAGGCAGGATGTTATGGGAAGCCACAACACCAGACCATGCCAGCCTGATCTGTGCTTGCTCCTCTCGGGTCAGTGTAGTCTCAGAGTTGTAGGAAGGCAGTCACTGTCCTTCTCCATTCCTCCAGGCTAAACAGCCACCTTCTTCTTCCTGATACCTCACACTCAGTATCTCTCTCTCCTTACTATACCGCTCTCATTTCTGTCTGCAATGTCTTCCCCACTCACTCTCACCCAATCTCCCACCCCTGACACCAATAACCCTGCATGCCCTCTGCTGTGTCAACTCCTCACGCAGGATACCCAAACTTGTGCCTCGCACCCTCCCCCCCACCCGACTACCTGTCCTAAAAGTAACAGCTGTGCCACCCACTTCCATCATCTCCCGTGATACCTGCCCCTCGCTCATTCTGGGAGCAAAACGACCCACAATGGGGAAGGAAGGTTCAAGACAGGTGGTGTTCCGCTCCACATTCAGAACAAGATCCGGACTCTGACTGCCCTGACCGTGCCAAGCCCCTACACTGGCACCCAAGCCTGCCGTCAACCTTTTGTATCAGGAATACCTGAGAAAAGGGTACCAAACTCGACTGAAAGCTGTTTACAAGCTTTCTGGCTTTGTGCTTAGGCTAACCAGCAAGGCTAGTATCTCTGGCTGAGAGCTAATATGCACAAAGGCAAGGCATGTTAGGATTGCTATGAACTCTAGCTCGGAGAAATTAAGTAATGAGTGCAGAGATGCAGCCTGGCTCACTCCATAAACTGGGTGCATGTTGCTGAGGACACAGTGTCCATGCTGTAATGTTACTGTGATGGTTGCTGCTGCAGCCCAAAGTGTGAAATTAAGTGCCTCGGAGATTAGCCAGGTGGGGCTCTTACAGGCTAGTACATGTTGGCCCCCAGTGGCTGATACAAAGCAAACAGTGAGCTGAAATCACCAGCTACTTGCTCTGACCTGCATTTCAACAATTCTCTATGCCTAGTTTGCTCAGGGCATTTGGTAAGACAGGAAGCAGAATATTAATGTGGTGTATTGCGGTGTTAACAAGGTGTTTAACAAGCAACAATCCCTCCTGTTTGTTGCTGCCCAGTGAGGAACTTGCCTCAACAGTTGGTAAATGCACGAGTTGCTCCCAACATAGAGATAAAATTGTTCCAGCAAATTTTGTCACAAATCTCACCACAGCCCATGTCACTCAGACCTATCTAAGATTCCATCTATTGTCTACAGCTATGCTGTATCCATTACAATTTCCCTCTTTTTTGTGCCTCAATGTCCTAAAATGTCTGCATTGGAAACATTGACCTCTAATTTCCTAAAATAATGTTAGTAGCAGCCATTCGTAAGCAAAGGGAATGCCAGAGTTGCAGAACTATATTGCATCACCTCGTTCATACATTTTAAGCAGCCAATCCTTCTAACTGACTTTGAGAAAAATGTCCCTTTCTTGCACTAATCTCTGGGCTTCTCTTTCAAATCAAATTTCAGATTCACAGCCAAAATATTACAGAATTCTCCGTCTTTCATCTGATCCTCCTCAATCAGATTTCTCTAGCTTGTGAAATGCTCTCTCTTGATATGCATTGCCAGCCTGGTAACCAACACTAACAGTTCAACACCTTTGTCTTGAAATCCCTCTGTTGTTGCAAACTCCTACTTACACCCTTCCCACAATTTGCAGCTGGCTCATGTTGGCCTTTCCTGCATCCCCTTCATTCCACCATTAACACCACAGCCTTCAATTGCTTGGTCCAACTCCCTTGAATTATCTTCCTGATTTCTTACATGTCATTCACACTTTCCTTTTGAATGAAACCTTTTCAAAATTGCAGCTAAACTGTCAATCTGCTCTCCTCGCTCCTGTAGCATCAGCATAGCTTCTTTGATTCCTAACATCCTTTTATCCCCTTCATCTGATGGTTGTCCTATATTATCTCTCGGATTGACAGTGTGGCACTTACTTGTGTCATTGTTGAAGGACTTTCTGCAAATTTCCTGCTTTTTTTTAAAGCAACTGTTGATAAACTAGCTGTAAATCAGGACTGCATCGACAATCAGCAGGGAATAAATTCTCCATCTGTCGGCTGAAATGGAACTGGAATACTGCACATTCATCCTTCCTGTCGTGACCAGGTTTCCAAGTGATGACTTGCTGCTAGGGTTTGATGAGGAGACAAGCATGAGAATTTAGCTAGGACCCTTTAGCATCTGATTTAGGCTGAGTGGTCACCTCACTACTGGCTCGCTTCACGTTTTACATGATTCATTTTCAGATGGTATCAAGTCATTACAGCTAGTACAGAGGAGATTAACTAATTTGGTACTCTGGGTGGCAAACTTCAGTTACGTGCAGAGACTGATAAATGTCCTTGAGCACAGAAGAGAAGATTTAATACGGATGCTTAAAATTGGGAATCATAATAACTGATCCAGAACAGATGCATCTATGGATATCGAGCGAAGGAAGGCAGGATGCAAGAGAGGCACCTGTCATAATCTTCCAATCCTCCTGAGATACAGGAGTGACACTAGAGGGCTGATGGGTGCAAATGTTACAGCAGTGTTCAGAATGGTGTAAGAACTTGTCTAATTACCAGAAACCAGTCTATTTGACTGCAGTACGGGGAAAACTTTTAAAAATGATAACCTGTGACAAAATTAAAAGTTATTCATACAAAGGTGGATCAGTGTCTGAAAGCAAGTTTGGTTTGTAAATAGAAACTTGTATTGATTTAACTTGATTGCGGATTTGGGATAAGTTAACAGAGGGAGTCACTGAGGGACGCAAAGTTGGTGTATTGTACTAAAGCATACGATAAACTGTCACATCATCTTGCTAACCCAGTTGAAGGTCGTGGCATTGCTTCGCAGGCATTTTCCCAATTTGACCCCATCTGAAGGCTTGAAAATTATCACAAATCCCAAGTAAGATACATGAAAGGGATGGGGGTGTGGGGGTGGTTCTGTACAAGTTTGAGCCTCTCTGTTAGGACTGGACACAGTTGTTACAATTCTTTCAGAGGTCCATGGTGGCCATTCTCCAATAGGAAAGCTCTCACTTATGGAAGAAGAGGGACAACAGCATAATGGATACAAAGCTGGTTGAGTGACAGGGAACAGAAAGCACTTGCAAACACTGACTTCATGACTGCAGAAAGGTACATACTGAGGTTCCCCTGGGGTCAGTATTAGAACAACTTTTTTGGGATTTCTACTGAAGACCATCATTTGCGTGTGTAGGACAAAATACAAAATATTTTAAGTATTGGGAGCTGTGAAACGGATAGTGACACATGTCAAGAGGACATACTGTGACCAGTGGAATGGGCAGGGATGTGGCAGATTAAATCTAATACTTAGAAATGTAAAGTCTTACATTTTAGTGTGAAGAATGGAAAAGGCACAACACAAAATAGAGGGCAGGCACAGAGACTATGAACAAATCATTGATGTTGATAGGGAAGGTTGAGAACACTGTTACTGAGATGTAGGGCATGCTGGGCTTTAGAAGTAGAGTACAAAAGGGTGGGAGTCATGGCGAATCTTTATACAACGTGGATTTAGCCTAAACTGGAGAACTGCACCCAATTTTGTGGACCGCAATTTGGGAAACTTAAGAGAAGATGAAGATTTCCAAGACTGTCTGCGGTGATGAGGCACTTCAGCTACACAGACAGATCAAAGCAGCTGCGATGTTCTCTTGAGAGTTTGATTGGAGATTTAATAGAGGTGATCAAATTCTAGAGGCAACTGGACAGAGTAGACTGCCAGAAACCTTTCACTTGGGCAGAAGGGTCAAGAACCAGCGAACACTACTTAAAGCCAAAGGGACCAAAAGGACCTTGAGGAAGATAACAAAGTGTGTAGCAGGCCAAACAGCATCTCAGAAGCACAATTGTGAGTGCTTAGGATATCAAATCCAGTCCCTGAGAGTTTGTTGGAGGCAGACTCAATCTTGATTTTCACAAGATAATTAGATAATTATCTAAATAGGAAAAAAAAATGCAGGGTTACAAGAAAAGGCAGAGGAATGAGACTACCAAATATGTTCTTGCACAGAGCCAGATGAACATAATGGCTACACCACAGAAGAAGGGCCATTCTATAATTAATTTTATCCTTAATCCAAATAAGCATATATATAACCTTACTACAAAAGGGACTTTCTACACACTGAGAAATTGCTCACATTCATTTATCTGTCCTTGCAGTGTGTTAGCCGGAGGATGAAGCTAATGGACAAACTGCTACATTCTACATCACTATCTGCTGTTGTCATGTCAACCTCCTAAATAGAACTATAAATCTGTGAATGGTGTCCTCTGAACCTTGACGAGTAAAAAGTTCCAAAGTTGCTATTAGAAAAATCATGCTTAAATAATGGCTAATTTTCAGTAATTTTATAAACAAAACTCCAAATATACAAAATGTGCTGTGGTGATGAGATGTACCTTGACTTTACTACCACAGAATATTTGTGCACATAATTACGCACTTACAATAGGTTAATTAACATCACAATGTTTTTCTTATAATGTTATTCTTTCAGTAAAGTAACACAACTGGGCTTATTTGGACTTGCCTGTGAGGCAAATTAGCTTTTGTTTTCATGTAAATCTACACCAGAATATTTTGCCCCTGAAGCACATTTCAAACATAATAAATGGCCATAAAAACATCGAGCAGCAGCATGTTTCATGGTTAGTTATACGCAGTTCCATATAAAGTCTGATAAAGTGACCTGAAGCAGATTGTACAAGCTATTGATCACCTTCAGTGCACAGTTGATGATGAATAGATGCAAGCATTAATCAATGAGATTCACCAGCAACTAAACCACCAGAAGAACACCTTTAGAAGAATCTGCATTGTCAAAGGGTGCCACTCAACAGCCAATAACATTACTGTGCTTGTGTTGAAGCAGCAGGTCAGGAACCGAGGGTCAGGGTGTATTCTCAATGAAATGAAAAATACATACATTCATAAACAGAATCTCTTTGGGGGACTGTAGGTTCAGTTTAGTGGCTGTGATCTTTAATACGTAGACATTAGCACTGTGCATTGTTGTTGATTCCAGGGATGGCATAGAACTGTACGTTATGAGAGCAAATAGCTGGTCCCACGGTGCAAGAACTGACAAACACTCGATACCGTGTTACCACCTCACGATCTCAAAGCAAATTCTATTTTGCCCAATTTTAAACAAACTTCAAAACAGGCTGCAACACAGCATGGGCAGAATGACAGCACAAAGTTTAGGCAAAAAAGGAAAATGATCAATTTCTATGTGAACTGTTTTGGCGTGAAGGAGTAACAGCCTATCAGTACACATTTGTGATTGTTCAAGGCTCTCTGATGTCTAAAACTATATCCATGCAGCCAAATATGGTAAGGACAGGGCTTGTCATATGAGGCCTTAAACCATAGACTTTTAAAAACAAGAACTTTAAAAGGAGAATAAGATATTCAGTCCAATCCAAGATCAATAAAATATTTTAATCCATTTGAATGGGACATAAAATTTATATGCCATTGCCTTTAATGGTTGAAAAAGTGAACAATTTTGTGGCGTGCATTTCCATATATTAGGGAATGATGTGGAGTCCTTACTTAACTTTAATTTCCAAAGTGTCGGTGAAAGGAATCAGGGAGGGTAAAGAGGATACAGATTTAACTAAATTAGTCTCAAGTAATTAAAGGAACTTTACAGGTATCATCAACTTTCAGCCATTTCTCATGACTCAATGTTACTCAGGAGGTACAGTCACCCTGGGGGCAGACATTGAAGCAGTTATTCTATATTTCCAGCATGGACTTACACTGGTAAGTAACTTGTAAGTTCAAGCTATAACCCACTTCCCTGACCCATGATGCCCTGAGCATGCTTGGGACCAAGGGATTAATCCTTCAGTATTAAATATGCCTTCCCAAGACATTGTAATGATTTCCCCGTTCATGACTTTTGTCACAATGTTTGTTACACAGGCGCTCTGGAAAATTTAGTGCAAAGATTGAAATTTTTCCAAAGCACTTTTTTTTGTAAAGAGTGATGAATTCCTCTGAGCATCTGTAAACAATGAAAGCCCAGAGGAGAAACTGGAGCAGATGGAAACTGCCACCCATTCTCTTGAGGTCTCCTGGCATCATCCCTAAACATGCTGTCAGTATTTCGCATGGGTTTTCCAGACTATTTTGGGCACATTGGGTGAGCTTACCTTAGCCTGGCAGTGCAGTATTGATACAGTATTTTACTAAGCATTAAATGGACAACTAATGCTAAAGAAACATTTATCTGGGACTGCTACAATTTCATGCCTGCCATGTTTTGTCAATTGCTGCGTCTTGCAGAACCCATTCTTTGAAGATGCAAACCTTTTACCACCTTCATGAACTAGCACAAGAATACTCCAAACTAGCACCAAAAGTACAGGGCACAATTGACAGAAACTCCAGTGGTAAAATATAGCCAATCTTGTTTCTTTCTATGACAGCTGCATGTCCCAAATTGGAAAAGACAGCAAAATAACATACAATGACAGCCAGTGATAGCTAAGAGCTGAAACACAGTCTCCACCCATCCAGTCAACAGTACCTGGGTCATGGACTTGCAACTCTCCTATTATTAAACAACCCCCAGATGGCATATGTCAACTTACCCATTTCTCACCATCTCATGGCACAGACTTCAGTCTGTGCGAAATGCAAACATTGTAACGTTTCAGGAGGTAACCACTTCTAGCATATCAGTGAAGTTTGCAGAACCTTGGCACCAGCAATGGAAGACAAATTGGGAAAGTGGGATGAAGAAAGGGTTAATTTAATGACATCAGGAGTGTTACCTTCAAGACAGGTGGCTAAAATAATTTTGGCTTACCTCATAAAATGAAGTCTTTTAAGGGAGGGGACACACACACATATACCACGAGTGGATGTATCCAACTTCACTGCCAACTGTTTTACTAAATCCTGCTTGTAGCATCTTGTTCTGTCTCACAGTGTGGGTCAGTAGGAAGATGCCAGCTTAAAAAGTTATTAACAGCAGCTCATGGACTAACTGGTTCAGTTGGAATTTTACACATAATACCAAGGAAGGTCAAATGAACAACTGGGAGACATGAAACAGTTCAGTCTAAACCCCTGTAAGAAATAGAGTTTAGCATCCACACATTGCATATCTTCTTGTAGTCCGCCTTGCAAATAGTAATATCAGCTTCTTCTATTCATCTTTGGGTAGCACACCGCCAGAAATAAAATTCACTCATCCACTGATCAAGCTAATGTGTTTCACCACTTAAAAATAAACTAATCCTTAACCCTTTAAACATTCTTTTGAAGCCTTTAATGTTTTGATCTCAACATTTTCAGTAGATTAAAATGTCACCAATCACACATACTAAAAAAAAAAATTCTTAAATAAACCCACAATGGAATGGAATGGATTTCATCTACCACTTACTAATAGGAAGTCGAAGGCTCCTTTGTTCCGTTTAGCTTCAGTAGAACTAAACTGCACCTTTAGTGGAATTCCTAATTAACGCCAGAAACACTGTCAGCCAGTTTGGGAAATCTACCAGTTGGATGCTTTCGGCTGCAACCCACTGACTACTGGCAAGAAAGCTAAATAACAAATAAGAAATAAACCCCCGCCCAAGAGGGAGTCACTGATTCCGACAGAAGAGACACATTGTAGGATTATTCTTCTCAATGTCAATGTTTGAACAGGAAGAGTTTATTTAAATTCCTGTGTTAAAATTCAGAAATTGTTATTATTGTAGAACACCACAATGCAACGAAGCCAAATGTAAAAACATTGCCTGAGCTGTCAATATAAACAAACAGACTCGTACCCCCTCAAATGCTCATACTTAGCATTGGGAACAAAGCACATTTTTCTGTCGCACTTACCTTTAAGCATCGCTCTGCCAGTGGGCACCCCTAAAGGACTTGGTAGCGCACTCCTTGCCCCGGTGGCTACAGTTGCTTCTAGCAGAGCACCAGCCAGGTGGTCAGAAACTGCAGTCCTGTGTAGGGTGGCACGGAGCTCAAGCACAGTGGCATGGACACACAGTTTCATGCAGGTCCCACCTCCACAGCTTCTGGAGACAACTGCTGAAGCCAAGATCTTTCTTGATGGATGCAGGAGGTAATCGAGTGACTCTGCTGCCCCTGCCTCTCTCAGTGCATTATGAACCTGCAAATAATAATATCGACAGGTCATTGCAGAATGTCAACGGAAAAACTGATTGTCAAATAAAACTGAAGATGCTGTCAAACAGATTCTATTTTATACAGTTGGAGAAACTGAAAAGGTATAAAGAATTGTGAAATAATGTACATGATTGAGATCCAGCTTATTGATCCTCAAGAGAAGTGTAACGTTTGTTACGTTCCCTAGCACTTACATGTCAGCACTAACATATTACCTCTTCAACTATTTAACATTATCTTTGCTGCATTGCCTCTGAGCATCTCTAACTTGAAGGTTAGAATCTTGCAACGTTACATGTAAAATGCACAGAGACTCAAACTGAATACAGAGTAATTGCCACAGCAGACCGACACTAAACCAGTTCCCACAAAGTGTTTGTGAGTTACGCTCCCACTCCAGTGCAGAAAGACCCAGACTCTTGGGATTTTTCAATGACATTCCTAACAAATTTGGTCAAGACTGAATAATCCAAATCGTTGTCATTTTATTTCTCTGTGCAACTCTGTGTGGTAACATTTTTATATTGTATCCAAAGGGGTAAAGACGATGAAATATTTAGCAGTTTGTTTATGCAAAATACATTTCTTTTAAAAAAACTGCCAAAAAACTCATTTGGTCTAAACAAAGTTATTTGCATCCATTTAAGTTAGAAATCTAACCAACAGATGAGGAATGTTACTAAGGTTACACAGTTTTTTCTACAAGTGTGCACATGACTTAAAACAAACAAATTAGACACCAACATTGAGTGGAGAGTTCTGAACAAAAGATGTTTTACTGTTAAGCCTATTCATTTCATTATTATTTTTGTTCCAGAAATCTGAAAGCATATCCTTGAAAAATAATATGCTCACAGCAGATCTGACCCATCATGAAATAAAAGTGATAAATAGGTTTTTTAGGGACATCCAAATTGGGCTTTTGGGGAATTGCATACGCACATGTTTGACATCTGTTCCAAATGTTATACAACAATACACAGTAAATTCTTTGAGATTACAATCAGAATAGACTAGTTTGACCAGTTACAAAATCATAGCATCATACATGGTGTACAAAGTAAAATCACGGTAATCCCAGAGGACCATGGGGCAGCTCTCCCATTTGGGAGATAAAGACAACTTGTGGTGGTTTAACCTAAGGGTCACCATGCCTCAGCCAAAGGGAAGAGGTTGAGAAGGTGGTCCTTCATGGTGACCTCAGCTGGTGTAGGAGTTGAACCCATGCTGTTAGAGTCATTCTGCTTTGCAAAGCCAGTCATTCAGTCAAGTGAGCTAACTGATCCAACATGCTCTGCACATATTTTCCAAATCAACCTGTTCAGGGATGTTAACATTCACCTCTGAAGCAGGAGGGACTTGAACTTTAGCTTAAAAGGTACGGACACTAACACAATATTGTAAAACAAGAATGCTTTTGCAACACACACACACAAACACAGACACACACAGACTGTGCATCCCTCTTTTATCTGTGTTAATCATCATTGGAACATTCCAATTGGAGTAGCTAGTTGGTAAAGTGGGTGAGCTTGCTGCTTTAAGATGGGTGGCTGAATTGGGTAGAATTCTGCTCTGTCACTTCTGGGAATTGTCTGAACGCAGCCTGGGATGACGGATTTAAGGTCTCCCAGTTCTAGATGTGCACAAACCAATGTGGAATAAATTCAATAAGTCTCAACTCACAAACAGCTCAGCTCACAGGCCCTTGAAGAAATTGCGGGTGTAGGAAGTGACTGTTTGGGAGTAAGGATACACTTTATTAGCTGGAACGCAAAGGAATTGACTCAGCGCTACATCCAAAATTGATACTTGTCCCAAAAACTGAAAAGCTGAAAAGAAATAAATAAAGAACTGTGGATGCAGGTAATCAGAAACAAATAGACTACAATTGTTAGAAAATCTCAGCAGATCTGGCAACATCTATGGAGAGAAAACGATGGAAATGTTTCGGGTCCAGTGACCCTTCTTCAGAACTGAAAAACTGACTCCTTTTCCAACGTCTACAACTCACATCTCCATCAACAAAAAAAACCTCTTTAAATGAAGCGAACAAATAGGATAATGTGAATGGTGCATGATGCACCACAAAGGCAGTATATGCTCCAAATATTAAAAGCCCCAACTTCTTATAAGAAGATACCCAAAGCCCCCGGCTGAGGTATTGTTGGCAGCTGATAACTAATAATTATCCTCTGTACACTGTCATTCAGAGCGGCACTCACGTTGGCGAAGAAAATGCTATTAACTCCCACAAAAGCTGCCATTATGTTCATCTCACACCGAGCTTTCAGCTTTCGCAAACGAGACCAACAATGACTCATTGAAAAATACTGAAAGCCAACTTTAAAAATCCCAGTAACATTTCCTTAATGTACAGAGCAATTAGATGATATTACTTTAGCGAGCTGCCCTAATTGAGCTGAGGTTAATAAAATCAGAACACTGGGATCAGACCACCAACACACTGTCAATTATATATGTATGTTTAGTTTAAATTTACACAGGGACCTGGGAAATATAACAGAGTTAGGGCACCACTTTATGTCCCCCAAGTTCCAATGTAGTTTAGATGGTGGGATATTCCTTATTGTTTGCTTTTTTTTGCTAGCAGGCGCCCACATGCTTGAGTATCTCAGATCAGTGCCCAGCTAGAATCCAAAAGTACCGAATGCAACCCTATTTTATTATTAGTTGAATGATCTGTGGTATATTCAAGACTGAGTGAACAGATTTCTAGATATTATGAAGGAGTCCTTGGATATGGTGATCGTGCAGTAAAATGGCGTTGAAGTAAAAGATCAGCCCTGACCCTGTGAAATAGCACAGCACGCTCAATGGGCCAAATGGTCTGCTTGCATTTCCCATGTTCCTATTACAATCTAAATCAAAGTTGTTGTGAACATCCAGTTAGTGCCAGGAAATAAACTAGCTACACAGTGTAATCCTGCTTACCAACACCAGGTCCATAGCGTTATAGGTTACAGCAGTTCAGGTGCAGATGAAAGTTATTTTAAATTAAGTTACAGGTTTCCACCTCAACCACCAACTTCCCAGCGAATCCAGCACTCACCAGCCTCTGGACTTTTCCTCTATTCCTTAGATGAATCACCTGAAATCTGTGTCCCCCGGTAACTGACTTCTGTTCATAGATCATTGAATCCCTAGAGTGTGAAAACAGGCCCTTTGGCCCAACAAGTCCATGCTGACCCTCAGAGCATCCCACCCAGACCCATCCCCCTATAACCCACCTAATCTACACATCCCTGAACACTGCGGGCAATTTAGCATGGCCAATCCACCTAGCCTGCACATCTTTAGACTATGGAAGGAAACCAGAGCACCCAGAGGAAAATCACACAGATACAAGGAGAACATGCGAACTCTGCACAGACAGTCGCCCAAGGGTGGAATTGAACCCAGGTCCCTGGCGCTGGGAGGCCGCAGTGCTAACGGCTGAGCCACCGTGCTGCCCCCAAATTCCGCTAGGGGAAATCAAGCCTTCCCTGCCCACTTTATCCTAAGCCCCTCAGTATTTTGCACGCCTCAATTACATCAGCACCCCCAGCCTCCCCAAATGCACAATTACCCAAACTGACTTCCATTTGCCATTTTTTTCCCACCCACTCAACCAAACCACTGATATCAATCAACGGTTGGCCAGTCATCTGCCTCAGCATCAGCTACGTGGTCAATTTTGGTATCACCTACAAATTTCCCAATTGTGCCTCCCATGTTTAAGTCTAAATCATTAATATATTCCAGAAACAGCAAAGGGCCCAAACTGAGCCCTCTGAAATATGACAGGAAATAGGTTTCCATCTGTAAAATCATCCATTGACCATTACCCTTCCCTTCCTGTAACTGAGCCCATTTTAGATTCAAGATGACACGTCATACTTTTCTCCACGACTTTCATTTCTCTGACCATGCTGTATGTATTCATTTTGTAAGACAAGACAGTGCCGGAACGAAACCACGCTGGCTGTCCCTGATTAATCTGTGCGTCTTGAACTGAGTTACTTCTATCTCTCAATATTGATTCCAATAACAGACCCACCACTGAGGTCAGGCTGACTGGTTTCTACTTATTTGCTCTATCACACACAGCCCTTTTCGAATAATGACACAACATTCATAGAACTTTAGTGCCCTGGTACCTCTTTGGTATCTAGTAAGGATTGGAAAATAACCCTTAGAGTACCCACTGTTTGCTCCTTGGTTTCCTTTAGCAGCCTCAGGTACAATTCACACAGCTCTGGTGATTAGCCATTGTCTCCGGTATTTCCCTTCTCATTCTGCTTATTTTATCTAATATTTCACACTTCTCCTCTTTAACTAAAATGTTTGTGTCATCCCTCTCCTTTGTGAAGGCAGAAATAATATAAATCATTCAGAAGCCTGCCCACATCTTCTGCATTCATGCCAAATTACCAAATACCATTCTGACAGGCCCAACCTTTTCTCTTTGTCACCTTCTAGGTTTTCATATACTTTTTATAACAAAAATAAAACCTCATCAGGGGATCTTGTGGGTATGATGGTAGTGTCCCTACCTCTGGTCCAGGAGGTATTTAGTAATGTCTTCAAACTGGTTGATTAGAAACATATCTACTGTACACCCACCTTTCTTCAGTCCCTCTCTATCCTGCCTGAAAACTCTCTAACCATGGATGGTAAACTGCCATCTTTTGCCTTTTTTAAGCCACATTCCTGTTTGAGTAATGGTATCGTACTACCATGTCTTGCTGTACCTTCAGCTCATCAGCTTCCTTTGCCACACTCCTTTACACATCATACTTTTTCATACTGATAATTCTCTGTGTTGTGTATTTTTAAATCCCTGCTTCCTCTATACTTTCAGTCATTCATTTAGTTTTGCCTCTCATTGCCTACTCTGACACGGCCCTCTAGTTTCCATTTCCCTGTCAAACTAGTTTAAACCGCTCTTCAATAGTGCTAGCAAATATCCCTGCAAAGGTCCTTTTCAAGTGTGGACCATTGACTTGTACAAATCCCACCTTTCCCTGAACCAGTCCCAATGTCCCAGGAATCTAATATGCACCCTCCCACACCAGCTCTCCAGCCACATGGTCAATCCTTGTTTCTATACCCGCTAACATGTAGGACTGGAAGTAACTTGAGGATACAACTTTAGATGTTCTGCCTTTCGGTCTCCTGCCCAAACCCTAGGGGCTCATCCACATTTCACCCTTTGTCATTGGTATCAACATGGACCACAAAGTTGGGCTGAGCACCCTTCTGTATAATGTCCCGCGACAACTCCATTCGTCCTGTATCTTGGTTCCTGGCTGCAGTCAGAGAGATCAAGTGACAAAACAATTGAAGGAGCAAGGCAAAAGGAGATGGTAAAAGACCAGGAAACCAAAGATGGGTCTGAGGTGGTGACAACGGCAATAGTAGAACAGCTGCCAAGCTGTCCAAAAAACACAAGCCAGGGGTTATGGTCTAAAATTGGTGAACCTGGCACTAGTCCAAAAGTAAAGCATTTAATGCATTGAATAACTTAGTTAATATTACTGGAAAGATGATGTGCTGCTCCTTAAGCTTCATCGGAACAGTGCAGGATAATGACAATAGAGTGGTCAGAGAATTGAAATGACAGATTACCAGGAGATCAGGGTCAGGCTTGCAGACTGAGCAGGGGGCATTCCAAAAAGCATTCCAGTCTGAGGTCCCTCCTACGTAGAGGAAACCACATTGTGAGCAGAAAAAAAAACAGTCTAGAAAATTGAAAAGTAACTCAATGTTTCAACCAGAGAAAGTGATCAAGAGCCTGGATAGTTTGGTAGAGAGGAAGCAAGAGAGGAGGCAATGCATTCTCTACATTTCATAGATTACAGCAGTGACTGCAATCTTACAAAGTACTTCATTGGCTGCAAAGTGCTTTGAGAGACTGGGTGGCATTGAAAATTGTGAAACCACTCCTTCCTGTTAAACAGAAAGGGTTCCTGAGAAAGGAGGTAAGTATTAGGTTGTCATTGAAGAGTCAGCCAGCATGTTGCAGCAGAAATGGCCCGTTCTTACCATGTGGAAGTAGGCCACTCTGCCCAGTGAGTTCATACTGACCCTCTGAAGAGGATCTCATCAAGACCAACAATCCCTCTATGCTGTCCCTGTAATCCTGCATTTTAATGATTAAGCCACCAATCCTGCACATCCCTGGACACGATGGGCAATTTACCTAACCTGCACATGTTTGGACTGTGGGAGGAAACCAGAAGACCTGAAAGAAACCCATGCAGACATAGGAGGAATGTGCAAACTTTACACAGACAGTCACCCAATGGCAGAAGCAAACCCAAGTCCCTGGCACTGTGGGGAAGCAATGTTCCCCACTGAGCCACTGTCCTGCCCTAAATATTGGAAGGGGAGGGGTAGACACTGATAATTACAGTGGCTTCCCACTGGAGGTAATGGAAATTGCACAGAGCTGCTTGCATGGTGAAGCCAGGGATAATCCCACTATAATCCTGGCGTGGTGCAAGGAGTGAGGGCAGAGATGCACCAAAATAAACTGGACACAGCATAGGGTCCTATCTAACACAGTAACACTAGTTTCAGGCAATAGAAGTCTTGTACATGGGAACAAATGTGACAAAAGGGCAAAAAAGAGGTAAGAAGAAATAATTTCTGCTGGGCAAGAACAGACAGATTTGAGATAGCATATGGCATTTCCCATTGTATTAGGTGTAGCAAATAATAGGCACCTACAATTAGGAGGAGCAATATTATACACAAAGCTGCCTATTTACTTAAGCATTTGTATAATACTTTCCACAAGGCAGTCAACATTTTGTTACAGCAATTTTCACCCACTTTAGCAAAGTTCAGCTATCTAACCGTACCAACTTAACCACGCTCACAAGATCACGTGAAAGTTTACAAATCTTTAAGTTGTTGTTGCCTAAATAAGTGGTCAACAAGGCGACCTTCTGTTTTCTAAAGATGAATAATGAAATCCTGTTGAATCACTGAAGTTGAATTCAAGTCATGAACGAAATGTGGAAGTTTGCCATTTTGGTTGCTACATAGCCACTAATGGAACTGTCCATTTGGGAAATAACTAAAGGTCAATAAGTTTCTACCAGTATAATGCAGCCAGAATAAAAGGAAACATTTTGATTAATATTTGAAGTAAAGCATTTCCAGGTGGGAATCCTTTTCTTCCAGCCAGAAATATAATCAAAAGATATGCATCAAGATAAGAGAAATTGCATAATCATGGAGATTTACTGCAGAAAACTGTTCTCAAATATAATAGCTACACTTTCAGATAATCTTGCTGAATCGATTCTATAATGTTGTGACAGAAGAAATTGGAGGTAAAAAACAGGTTTCGCTGTACAACTGTTCCTTAAAAACACTTAGAGACAACCATTTATTTATAATTTGCAACTTGAAAAAATATATACAGTATTTAACAGCAGACAATTCAATTATATTGCACTGGGAAACCCCTTGGAAGTGTTACCTGCCATCTCAGATTCATCTGTTCTTGGCCAACAGATAGAATTTTCTTCACTTTGTCTGACCACTTTAACAGTTTCCAGTTTCTGAGCACTGCCTGGCTCCTTTGCAGCTTGGATGCCCAATTCTTCCTGTGACGTGAGGTGCGTATATCAAGATATGTGATTTATATGTACATAAAAATGTCATCTACTTTCGATTTGGATTTTTGCATTTGACTTCGTGGCACATGGGTTTTCTGTGTCTGGAAGGATTTAATAATTAACTCACAAGCATTTTGTAGCCATGGTAATTTCTTTTAAAACATAGTGTGAGGGTAAAACTTTTCACAAAGTAATGGGTGCTTGGTTTGTAAAATTCTCCCAGAAGAAATAGTCATGCTTTAGGGTCCAGTTTAGAAGATGAAGGATTTTTTTTTTCTTTTGATCAGTGGAAATATTCATTGCTTGGAACAAAGAAGTTTATTTTCTAATTTGAAAGTTCTGAAACTGAATGTGTAAAGCGTTTGCTCCTGAGAAAGGGAAAGGATGCTCTAGAATCATTAAGAGTGCATGACCTCAGTGAAAAGAGTTTAGTAATATTTCCAGACTAGAAGTGTTTAGTTAAAATCTTGAAGGCATTATTTAAAGCTGAGAAAGTTTAATATCAGTTGTATGAAGGCTCTGGGAAGGAGCTATTAGATTCTCAAGACTGGGAACTGAAGCCACAGTTATGTCCTAGAAGGGTAAGATAGGCATGAAATCTCTCAGGTGTGAATATTGTGAAAGGGCACTTTTGGGAGTAATGGGGTTATATTTTTGAGTTTCAAGATATTTAAATCTGTTACAAGCAAATACAGGTTCATTCTATTTTATCTTCTTTTCTTTTGCAGAATAAACTTGTTTATTAGTTTATTATTAAAACCAAATATGCTTCATCCTGTGCTTACATTTCGGCCACCTCCTTTGCAAAACCAAAAGAATCTATCAAGCCACATTTCAGGTATGGGCTAACATGTTTAATACTAACATGAGCTGGAATCCACACTGCACCTGACATTCACATGGTCTGATGGTTCCTGCCTGTGCCATCAACATCACAGAATTGATGGACAATTTGGAGTATCCCAAACATTTGTAGCACAATGTGTTTCTATAAGATTGTCATGATTCAGGACTATGCCTTTAATCAGGGTAATATGGTGAAATAAATGGGATAATGTGAGTGTTTCTGAGTTCTCCTGGTGCTTTCAGAATTAAAGATTAAAGAAGGCCCAGGTTGTTTTACTAGTAAGGAAGTCTAAGATATTGACAGCTTTGACCAAAGCATCTTTGATAACAGTGCACAGACTGATGGGACTGGGTTGTCGTTCCTGAGGCAGATAGCTCAAGACGGTAAAGTCCCTGCCTCTGTAAGAATTGCCCCTTCTCATGCCATTTTCACTTCAGGGAGACAGGGACAGCAAAGAGTGGGTCTGTCAACAGCAGAAGCAGATCAGAGGCTGCCACTATTATGAATGTGGGAGCTCATACTTAGATTCAATAGTCTACAGACTTAAAACTGGAAGATTTACTCATCTTAAATGGAGATATGAGTGTACCCAGACCTTAAAAACAGCTAATAATATATTAGTTTGCTTGCTGAGAAAAGGAAAAAAGAAGCTGATTTATTTTGGACTGATTCTTAGAGTGAAACACCTATTTAAAGGATCGAGTAAAGAATAACCATAGAGGGAGATTTTAGATCTGTTTTAAATGTTTGTGGGGTACGGGGGTGTCTTCTCAGTAACTTATAGTACAAGTTGTCTTGAAATATTGTTTAGTCAATGTTATTTTAGTTTGTATTTTATAGTAAAAGTTCGAAAATTTAATCTTGTTGTGCAATATCCTCCGAGTTGGACAATGGGAATATTTTATTTTTTAAAATTATACATCTCTATTTGAACATAATAAGTGTTCGTGAAGATAGTAAATCTTGACATATGCAAACAATGGTGTGTTAAATCTGCAGTGTCTCACGAATAATTGCCATATTAAAAACAGATACAAACTGCGGAAATACATTCAAACATTTAAAAAAGTACCAACTTCTCTGCTGTTTCAGCCTTTATAATGCAAAAAGCACTGCAGTGTGAAAACTAACATCACTTCATTGATTACAAACTGCTCAGCGAACAGGGTAGTGTCATTACATACCTCCACATTAGCTTCATGTCAAATAACATACAAAACAGTGGCATATAATCTAACCATATGCAGCTAACTTGCTTACTCATTATTTCACTCACAGGCTCATCTCTGGATCCTGACTATTCGATTGAACACAAGTAAAGTGGAATCCTTAAGTGTAGGGTCATATCAGACTCAAATATCAACCCTGTTTATCTCTCCACAGATGCTGCCAGACTTACTGAGTTTTTCCAGCACATTCTGTTTTTACTTAAGTAAACAAGTTCCGGGGATTAGACGTGGGTCAATTTCTAACATCAGACTAACATCATTTGTACACACAGGAACATATTTTATAAAGATTGCTTTTTTGTCATTTTGAAAAAAAATCAATGAATGCAAGTGTCTCACTGTCCTTTGCAAATACACCATAACTGTGCCTTATAAATGCATCGCTGAAATGGTAAATTACCAAGGCAAAGAGAGTACATAGAAGAGCTTCAGAGATAATGGGAACTGCAGATGCTGGAGAATTCCAAGATAATAAAATGTGAGGCTGGATGAACACAGCAGGCCAAGCAGCATCTCAGGAGCACAAACGCTTTTGTGCTCCTGAGATGCTGCTTGGCCTGCTGTGTTCATCCAGCCTCACATTTAATTACATAGAAGAGCTGTCCAGAGCTAAATACAAGCCGTTTATTTAATTCCCATGGGAAAGATCTCTCACTCGTGCCATCAAAGTTCTGATGTAATGTTAATTCTGTTTCATTCTCCACAAATGCTGCGAGGCCTGTTGAATACTTACGGCGTTTTTATTTCTATTTCAGATTTCCAGCATATGATGTACTTGGCTTTTGGATCAGGGAAAAGACCTACTTCTGTTTTTGTTTCAGATCAATTTATGTTGAAAGGCTTCACAAATGGTAGCATCAAAGCTGCATCTGGAAGCCTGACCAGAATGGGAAGAGCTGACTCCCAGCTGAACCCACAGGCTCCGTAGGTCTGAACTAACGAAACAACAGCTGACGTATCCAATTGGGAATTGCAATGCGAGTTTGAGTAATCTGACATGAATTGAATGCGAGAAGCTTTTTAAATTTTGAGGCTGTTTTTACATGTTGGTGAGTGAGAAAGAGAAACAGAGTATCAGAGGCATTTGTAGTGTAATAACCGACTGTCACAGGATTGACTAATGTAACTGATTAAAAGTTGTCGCGCCGTCAACTTTCTTCCCATGTACAGTATCCTCAGGATCGTGTTGACGCAGTTCCTATTGCTGACAGCCACTTCATTTAAGCGATCATTTTTCATCTGCATCGAGCCATTTACTCTCTGGAGCAATATCAGAGAACCACGCTTGCAACTTGAAACCACTGCATAGACACAGAGAGCCAAAATCCGTGTTATTTCCTGTCCTAGACTAGAGGAACTCAATGTAGCTCAGCGGCAGCTTTTTTGTGAATCCAAAGATTGTATCGTCCAGAAACTCAAGCATATAAAATCTGTGCTGACATTTCACAGGAGTAATGTGGGATAGTGAACTACTTTTCAAATGAGATGTTAAATCAAGGCCATCAGCCCTCTTTGATAAATACAAAAGATCCCATGGCTCTTTCTTTGAAGATGATCAAAAGAGTTCTACACATCTATATTCATCCCACTGCTGCCATACAATGTACAGGTCCTGAAAGGGTTAGCGCTGGGGACCGCATTAAGTACCATCTGATCTGATAATATCACACAATCTTGGGCAGCAAAGAGTCTAGTTCATGATCTAATGGAGACTAATATGTCATCATTGTTCTGCGGAAGAGATACTGGACTCGAAACGTTAACACTGCTTTCTTCCTACAGATTCTGCCAGACCTGCCGAGTTTTGCCGGCAATTTTTGTTTTTGTTTCAGATCTCCAAATCTCTTTTTTTTGTATTATGATTGTTTCCCAAGAGTCTTGGTTATTATGTTTAACTAACTAACTATTGCTATTGTACAATAACCTGCAAGACGATAGAACAAGTGTATTTTATGATTAACTGGCTCATCAGCTACCACTGTTAACCAGACAGACTCCTTAAGACATCCTGAACCATAGTGTACTTTCGAGACCAGTGGGTACCACAGGGGCTGGGTGCATCATTACCCCAGTAACAATTATTCGATTTAATTTTAATAAGGCTCCATTTCGGTCCTTTAAGCTCCCATCAACCATTTAATTTTGTTTCTGTTACATCGCCTCAGCAGCAGCTGTTTAATCTGATTTATGTTAGAGGTGCTTAGGTGCATCATCACCCCAGTAACAATATTTTGAATAAATTTTGAAAAGTTTGCATTGCTGTTCTGTAAGCTTGACTGTTTGATTTTTGTTTCTGTTACAGTGACCCTCCACGATCTGCATAGTCTGTTTAACATTTGTTTTAAAAGAGTAGAAAGGAAAATTGGTGGCAGTACTGTACCCCAACTATTAGCTGGTAATGGTTGCTCCTGAAAGACATATAAAATTAGCCAACATCATTCAATGCTATGGTCCATGCACTTTTTTTTAAGATAATTGGCACAAGAACCAAACAGGACACAAAGAAACTTTTCTTAGCACAGACAGTTAATAGGATTAAGAACACACTACTTGAAAGACAGACTCAATGGTAACTTATAAATGGGGCTAAAAGAAAAAATGTTCACAGAGTTATAGGGAATGAACGGGAGTGAGATTACAAGTGGATAGCTCTTCCAAGAAATCATTATAGGCACTTTGGGTGAAAAGGCTTCCACACCACCACCATACCCACCCTCCCTCCCTCCAATTCCATCACCACTTACACACATAAGTTAGGTGATCACATTGGAGCTGTGCCTAGTATGGTCTCACTCTACATAGGTCACCGAATTGTCAACTGAATTTAAGGTGAGTCCTTGTTCCATCACCTCAAAGGCTTTTGGAAATAACAAGAATTAGGGTCTAAATGACACTGAGAACTTAAAGTAAGTGAAGAAAAATATAACTAATGGAACCAACAGCTAGCAATTCCCCAGGCTACTGATAGCCTACATCAGATGCTTCTAAAAGGGGAGGCCACAGAGTTGACGACGCTTCACTTATGATTTCCAAAAAACTTCCCAATCTAGACTTGGAAGATAGCAAATGCAGCACTACTGTTCAAGAAAAAATTGGGAGAGAAAACAGGGAACTATTAGCCACTTAACCTGACATTAGCCCAAAGGCAACTGCTGGAATTTGTTATACCGGAAGGGGTAACAGGGTCAATAGAAAATCATGCCGGCAGTCAGTGCTAACACAGTTTCATAAAGGCACAGTATTTTGGACTCCAGAAAATCAAGGGGTTAGGGAATTGGGCAGTAAAATGGAGGTGAGGTCAAACCACAAGTCTGATCTTATTAAATGGTTGCAACAGGCTCAGGAGGCCACATGACCTACTCCTGTTTCTATTCTTACAATCTTACACTAATCCCATCTGGCCAGCGATCTACTTACCTACATTTACATTCATTTGACCTCTCAGCACCTATCAATTCTTGAAAACGGATCCTAAAATTCCGATTTAGAACTGCTGTAAAAAATGTTAATCAAATTTTTGTTTGAACAGTTTGTACCAACCAAAGGTAACCAATTCTGAATTAACTTTAGAGCCAGATAAGTTTTGTCAATCTTTGCCAAGACATTCATTGTAATGTTTCTTGAAACTTGGTATTTTCACAAGAACAAAATGTCGTATTTAGGGTCAGTAATTGCCGATGTAGAAAATGTATTCAAGTTTGTATTGTGTGCTAAACCAAGCAGCGTGTGGATTTTTATCTTGCTTACAGGCATTCTAAAATATAAACAGACACTGATCATACATAGGAGATAAAAAAAGTATAAACAGTGGTTTACAGAAAGTAAATGATGGAGTGTAATTGAGAAGCAGTAAGTATACAACCTCTGATTCTGATGGTTGAGTGGGTTGCTTGGTTTAGAATGGAGATGAAAAGGATTAGAACTGAGATGAGGAGGAAATTCTTCAGCCAGAGGGTGGTGACTCCGTGGAATTGATTGCTGCAGAGGGCTGTGGAGACCAGTCACTGAGTGCATTTAAGACAGAGATAGATAGGATCTTAATTAGCAAGGGGATTAAGGGTTACAAGGAGAAGGCAGGAGCATAGGGTTGAGAAAACTCTGACTAATGGGCAGAACGGACTTGCCAGGCCGAATGGCCTAATTCCACTCCCCTATCTTAGTTTTCAATGTCATACGTTGCCATTTTTTTCAGTAACCTGCCCCTCAGAAGGAACTTAACCAGTTTAAGAAAGGCATCAGTGGAACATGGAATAAAATTACTGAAGTAGAATGAAGGCAACAGTATTTGTGCTCACAGCGAATAAACCACACTAATCAGAAATGGGCCTCTTGAAGTGTAGAAATAAAATAAAGGAAGATGTTCAAGACGACTTGCATTTATATAGTGCTTTCATGAACTTAGAACATTCTGATTGTGCTTTATTGACAAACACGTACTTTTGAAGGTTAATCACAGTGGTAATTTGAGAAACACAATTAATTTGCATAGGAAGCTTCCACTGAGATAACAACTAAATTCTCGGTTTAGAGTGTTGCTTGAGAGCTAGTTCTTGGACATTAGAAATTATTCAGCCCATCAGAAAGGGCAGGCAGTGTTGCACATGAGAGTTTCATTTGAAAGGCAGTACCTTCTGAATGTACAGTTCTCACTGAACACTATACCAAAGTGTCAGCCTGGATTTTTGTGCTCACTTCTCTGGAGTGGGGTTTGAACCCATGTTACAACCAGGCTCGGGGCAAGGTTCCCCAGGTTACGATGCCAGGTGGGATACCACAAACTGCTCAGCTTGAGTGAGGACAGTTAAACTGACGATCCCTTCTTTATTCACACACTTCACCCCCCCACCCCACCTCAAGTTCATTTATAAACATTTCCCCTCACCTTTCTTCCAAATGAATTAAAATTTTAAATGGAGAGCATTTAAGCAGGTTTTCTTGAGTTAACAGAAGAGAGAATTTAAGTGAATAAACACATGAGCAAATGATGACACTCAACTGGTTTAGAAACGTGAAATGAGAAAGGTAAAAGCTACATTGATATTGATGTCTAAAGAGTCAATTTTGGGATTCTTGGTTCTATAGATTTGTTGAAATTTTTTTGTCTTGCTCCCTTTTGATGGTGGCTACCAGGCAACACCCAGAGCAAGAGAATCCTTCTGAACGCTCTGCACTCGGTGTTAACTCTGCTCTCTCTCAAAAACACAATGCCAGACCTGCCGAGTTTCTGGAGCAAATTCTGTTTTTGAGTCTTTCTCTTGTTCCGATTCCTTCCGACTGGATTGCTAGCTTGTTAGCTGCTGGCACTCAGAGTGAGAGAATCCTTTACCCACAACACAGGAGTGATTGCTGGGTGGTTCTTGGACTGTAACTTTGCCAGCCCACTAGTGCCCGAAACTAGGCTAGTAGAGAAGAGTACCTCAGTACTCTGGCACACACAGGGATCTCAGCTCACACTCAAACCTTCTTCCTCTAGCTCCACATGTCAGGTTTGACTTGACAATTTAATTCTGTTTTGATTTATTTGTGAAAGGCAAAAAACACAAAATATGACTCCCATCTAGACTGCTGTTCTTTCTCCCAATGAGTTCAGAGCCTGAAGTAATGCTCAGGAGATTACAGTTCAGTTTTTAGTCTTTTTGTTCCCACAACTTCCTTTTTAATTCCATCCCTTTGAAGTTTCCTTGACACTTTGTCAAGTGTGACATTCCCGGCTCTCTCTCTTTCTCTAGACAGCCACAGAATTTACACCTGCAGTCATGTACCACCATGCATGCACCACCCCCCCTCCCTTATTTTTGGAAAAACACATTTCAGTTAAAAGTTCAATATGTCTAAGCTCAGACTCAGAACCTAGTTGGGGCTGACATCCTCAATTAAGTTCAAACGAAATAACCGGCAATGATGCATAGATACAAGGAACAATGTTTAACTACCTTAATGTTTCAGTAACATTAAAAAAAATTCATTTTACTGGCTGGGACTCTCATTGTGCTATTACAGGGATTTCCTTCAATTACAATTGTCTCTCTGTTTTTAGAATTACAGTACACATCTCCTTCTGCACAATTATATCTTGGCACACATCTGAATCGTTAATTTCCTTAGCAGTCCAACAGTCTAGTTTCTAATGGGTATTTTTGTTAGTCTTTTTCTATTCACTTATGTCGAGATGTCACCTCCAATTGAAAATTCTATGTTTTGACCTTCAATCAAAATCCAGTCATGAGCAAAAACAGAAGTTGCTGGAAAAGCTCAGCAGGTCGGCAGCATCTGTGAAGAAACAAAATCAGAGTTAACATCTTGGGTCCAGTGGCTTCTCCTCCGAACTGATGATGGCTGGGAAAATGTTGGTTTATATGTAGAACATAGGAAGGGGATGGGGTAAGGAGTAAATGATAGGATACAGCCTAAAGAGAGAGAAGAGCAGTTCGATAGACAAAGAGTTGATAATGATCAGGCTGAGAAGGTGAATAGTTGTTAATGGGGACTATTAGTGACTAACAATAGGAAGTGTATAATGGCAGGCTATGAGATAATAAGGCCTGCTGTGTGGGTTAGCGGGCTAAGACATGGGAGATTTTAGGCTCTAATATTACTGAACTCTGTATTCAGTCCAGAGGGCTGCAGGGTCCACGAGCGGAAAATGAGGTGTTGTTCTTCCAGCTTGCGTTGAGCTTCACTGGAACACTGCAGCAAGCCTGAGACAAAGATGTCGGCCAGGGAGCAGGGTGGTGTATTAAAGAGTCAGACAACAGGTAGCTCAGGGTCTGTTTTGCTGGCACAACGTAGGTGTTTTGTGAAGTGTTCGCCCCAGTCTACACTTTGTTTCCCCTATGTACAGGAGACCACATTGTGAGCAGTGAATGCAATAGTCTAGATTCTGGGAAGTGCAGGTGAGGTGTTGCTTCTCTTGGAAGGATTGTTTGGGCCCTTGGATACTGGGGATGGAGGGGGTAAATGGGCAGGTATTGCTCCTTCACCAGTTCCTGGATAAGGTGCCATGGGGTTGTGGGTGGGTGCAGGGGATGAAGGAAGAGTGGACCAGGTGTCCCAGAGGGAATGGTCTCTGCAGAAGGTGGATAAGGGAGGGGAGGGGAATAAGTGTCTGGTGGTGGCATCTCGCTGGAGATGGCAGAAATGGTGTCTGATGATCTTCTGAATATGGATACTGGTGGGATGGTAGGTAAGGACAAGGGGGAAACCTATCACTGTTGTGGAAGGGAAAAGAAGGGGTAAGGGCGGAAGTGCGGGAGATGGGTTGGACCTGATTGAGGGCCCTGTCGACAACGGTGCTGGCGAATCCTCGGTTGAGGAAGGTGGTGGACATTTTGGAGGCTCCACTGTTGAAGTTGGCCTCATGGGAACAGATGTGATGGAGACGGAGACGGAGACGGAGGAACTGAGAGAATGGGATGGCGTCTTTATAGGATGATTCAGTTCTCTCAGTCACTTGACTGACATTTTCTGCTCATAATCAATAGATAATTTAAGAAATTTGCAACATTTGACCTTTTAGCACGTAATTTGAGAATACTGTATTGGTTCAGAAGTATTGTTAAATTATGGATTGAGAATTAATGCACTGGAATTTAAAAGTTGTGGCATTTTATTGACATGGGCAAATTTTAAATCACTTAGCTCTTTCTTTCTACCGTCTAATATTAATATATTGATAGGGAAGAGAGTGAAATTTGCAATACATTAACTAACTTTCTTCGTGGACCCGGAGCGCAGGGTTGAATCTACTCCATGGTATTGAACTGAAGAGCTCCCCAAAGTGACCAGCTGCAAGAAGCCTTTTCTATTTAGGTATAGATTAAGATCAAACAAAAACATCGTAGGTTCTTGAGATGGTTTCTGATACTGCTCAAAGAGCATGGTACAGGCTTATCATTAGCCCAAGTGAAAACTTGGCCATAACACATCTTCAAGGATCAGCCCCTGTTAAATCTGCACAATGGACTTGTGGCAAATAATTCAGCAATTGTCAGGGACTGAATCATGGCAAGATTAGTTGAGATACTTTTATCGTTAGTCAGGAACTAATTTTATTGCCACAGATCCAAGTTGTAGAGCTTTTATCACACCAAAAAAAATTTTCAAAGAACTCAACTCCATTTTCCTAGCTCTTCACAGTTCCAATCAAAATTCACTGGATTCAAAACATTCGCTCTGCTTTCTTCCCACAGATGCTGCCAGACCAGAGTTTCTCCCGCAATTTCTGTATTTTGTTTCAGACCTCCAGCATCCGCAGTTCTGTTTTATGTACATAACTAACCAAATCAACTGCATTGCATGGGCTTGAGACTCTATTATTCTAAAATTATATCCTTTGATATGAAATTATAATCTAAAAAATTCTATTTTTTAAAGTGAACTACTACTAAAGCATTAAGCATCTGTTCATAAACCCTCTAACAAAGAAATAACTTTTGTTTTAGAAAAAACAACTACACAGAAACTAGAAATGTGAAACAGAAACAAGAAACACTGGAAATGTTCAGCAGCTCAGGCAGCATCTTTGGAGAGAGCAATAGGTAGCATTTCAGGTCAAGCATCCTTTATTGGAACTGGAAATAAAAAGTCATAATAGGTTTTAAGCAAATCTAGAGGCAGGGAGAAGAGACAGTGTTAAAAGAGCAAAAAGATAGGTCATTGTGGAGTTTAAATGCATGCCCCCTGAATATTAACAAAGCCAGAAATTGCTGGAGAAACTCAGCAGGTCTGGCAGCATCTGTGGAGAAAAAGACTGAGTTAACATTGAATACAGTGAACTTTCTTCAGAAGGTGTAGTATCATAGTCTCAGAATCTCTACAGTGTGGAAGCAGGCCATTCAGCTCACCAAGTTCATACTAACCCTCTGAAGAAAATCCCACCCCCACCCTGTCCCTGTAACCCCTCATTTCTAATGGCCAATCCACATCTTTGCATTGTGGGAGGAAACTGGAGTACTCGGAGGAAACTCACCCAGACACGAGGAGATGTGCAAACTCCACACAGACAGTCACCTAGGGGTGGAATTAAACCTGGGTCCCTGGAACCACTGAGCCACCGTGGTGCACTTCAGCAACTGGGAAAAGGTGGGCGCTAATGTCAGGGAGTGAGGGGGAATAAGGAGTGTACAGGTAGTTGAAGATGGAACCCAGACAGAGAGGAAGAGAGGGGGAGGAGAGGTAGAGAGGGGGAGAGGGGTGGGGGGGGAGGAGGGGGAGAGGGAGAGGGAAGAGGGAGACAGACAGAGTGAGAGAGTGAGAGGGTGAGTCAGACAAAGGGATGGTTGATGGTAAACCAGAGAAGAAGAAAAGCTGATAGGAGGTCTCATTGGTTGCGTTGAAAGCTGCCCGTGCGATAACAGGGCCTAGGCTGTGGGGGCAGGTAAACAACATGGAAGGTGGTGTTCAGGCTCAAATTGTTGAACTCAAATATTCATTGCTGAAGGCAGCAGGGTCACCAAACAGAAATGAGATGCTGTCCCTCCAGCTTGAGCTGAGCCTCGGTGGAGGTCCAAGGCAGAGGAGGTTGGCCAGCAAACATGGTGTGGAAGTGCTGGGCAACTGGAAGCTCAGGGCCAATGTTACGGACAGAACATTGGAGTTCTGCAAAGCAGTTACCTAGGTGGTGTTTCACCTCCAGATTGTAGAGGGCCTCAGACCATGGCAGGACATTCATCTGGGCTTCTGGACTATTAGTCCAGTGACATTACCCCTATGCCACTGTCTCCTCTAACTGTATTATCTCTTTTTCTGTGTCCATCTTATTTTTTTTGCTTGTCCCATGCTACACTCTCTTCTGTTTTGTCTCCTGCCTCCACAGACCATCCAATTCCCCCTCTCTTGCTTTCTCAGCCACCTTTAGATGCTCAAAACCTGTTACATCTTGTCAGTTCTGATGAGAGGTCAGTGACCTCAAACAATAATGCAATTTTGTGTCATTTGTTAAGTAGTGTGTTACATTTCGACATCTGTCAATTACTAAACATGAACTTGGGTCTACATTTTGTCATGAATTTAGAGAATTCTCAGTGCTCATAAAATGTCACTGTTTCCCCCAGTGCACAATGGCTTTGTAATCATGCATAAAGGAATTATTACTAATACCACCATATAATGGGTTGACATGATTAGATATAATCATGTGTCACAGATATTCTGAGTAATCCAGTGGGCAAAGCTAGATACCGGTGCACAAAATAGACGATATTATCATATTTATTAAGTGTTCTAAATCTAGAAAGATCCTTATTATCCTTTGAGTGGCAAATCTCTAAAGAGATGTGGTTTTGGTTATAGGTTGACGAGAGTGTTAACTCTCTCATTGTATTAAGTTTGTCTTTGGGTCTATTTTAAAATAACCTATCACATCAGACACAGCAGATATCAACAGACAGATGCATGTTTGTGATAGAAAGAGAGGGCTTGTGACCATTTTTTGCAAAAATGTGAAATATTTTAAACAGTTAAGACCATAAAGAGAGGGAAGTGGAAATTAGGCTATTCAGCCAATCAAGTCTGTTCCATAATTCAATCATGGATTATAATTTTCTAAGCCCCATTCTCACACCTTCTCCTTTTAACCTTTGATCCACGTAACAATCAAAAACCTATCGATCTCTGCCTTAAATATTGGCAATGATCTGGCTTCCACAGCCTTCTGTGACAATGAATTCCATAGATTCACCACTCTCCAGCTGAAGAAGTTTCTCCTCACCTCTGTTCTAAAGGGTCTTCCCTTTACTCTAAAGCTGTGCCGTCAGATCCTAGTCGCTCCTGCTAATGGAAACATCTTCCCAACATCCACTCTGTCCAGGCCATTCAGTATTACATAAGTTTCAGTTAGAGCCCTCCCTCAACCTTCTAAACTCCATTGAGTACAGACCCAGAGTCCTCAAACATCCCTCATATGTTATGCCTTTTATTCCTGGAATCATTCTTGTGAACCTCCTTTGGATCCACTCCAGGGCCAGTCAAACATTCCTGAGATTGTGGGGCCCAAAATTGGTCACAATATTCCAAATGTGGTCTAACCAGAGCCTTAAAAATCCTTAGAAGTATATTCCTGCTTTTATACTCTACTCCTCTTGAAATAAACACCAACATTGCACATGCCTTCGTAATCACCAACTCAACCTGCAAGTTAACTTTAAGAGAATACTAGACTAGGACTCCCAAGTTCCTTTGTACTTCATATTTCTGAATTTTGTCCCCATTAAGAAAATAGTCTTATGCTTTTGTTCTTTTTACCAAAGTGCATGAGCACACGCTTTCCTATGATGTATTCCATCTGCCACTTTGCTTACTCTCCTAACCTGTCTAAATCCTTCTGCAGCCTCCCTGCCTCCCCAATACTACCTGCCCCTCCTCCTATCTTTGTTTCACCTGCAAACGTAACCAGAATGCCCTCAGTTCCTTCATCTAGATCATTAACATACAAAGTCAAAAGTTGTGGTCCCAGCACTGACACCCTTGTGGAACACACACTAGTCATCGGCTGCCATCCTGAGAAAGACCCTCTTATCTCTACTCTCTGCTTTCTGCCGGACAGCCAATTTTCTATCCACCTTGCCTGTTACACCATCAGCTTTTATCTTACTCAGCAGCCTCCAGTGCGGCACCTTGTCAAAAGGCCTTCTTTAAGTCCAAGTAGATAACATCCATTGGCTCTCTTTGGTCTACCCTGCACGATACCTCTTCAAAGAATTCTCACAGATTTGTCAAGCATCACCTCCCCTTGACGAAGTCATGCTGACTTTGCCCAATTTTACCATGTACTTCCTAGTATTCAGAAATCTCACTTTTCACAATAACCGAGGTTAGGCTAATCGGCCTTAATTTCCAATCTGCTGCCTTACTCCATTTTAAACAGGGGTGTCACACTGGTGATCTTCCAGTCCTCTGGGACCCTCCCTGACTCCAGTGATTCATGGAAAATAATCACTGATGCCTCCACTATCTCTTCAACTATCCCCTTAAGAAGTCTGGGGTATAGTCCATTTGGTCCAGATGACTTATCCACCTTCAGACCTTTTAGTTTTTCTAGTACCTTCTCCTTGGTGATGGTCACCATACTCACTTCTGCCCCTACAACTCTGTTGACTTTTTTGGATATTACTCCTGTCTTCTATGGTGATAACTGACACAAAGTACTTATCCAGTTCCTCAGCCATTTCTTTGTTCCCCACTACTACTTCACCATCATTTTCACCTCTCTTCTGCCCTTTATATATATTCTTGTAATCTTTTATATTACTGGCTATCTTACCCTCATATTTAATCTTCTCCTTCATTTCTTTTTTAGTTGTCTCCTGTTGGTCCTGCAGGCTTCCCAATCCTCTGGCTTTCCACCGCCCTTCACCGCATTAAATGCTTTCTCTTTTGCTTTTATGCTGTATCCGACTTTCCTCATCAACTATGCTTGCCTCATCCTCCCTGTACCATGCTTCTTTTTTCTCGGGATGAATTTTTGCTACATCCCCCAAATTAGTCCCAGAAACTCTTGCCATTGCTGTTTGATCGTCTTTCCTGCAAGGCTCCTCTCCCAGTCAATTCCGGCCAGCTCGTCCTTTTTGTCTCTGTAGTTACTTTATAGTTGCCTTTATTCAACTATAATACTGTTAAATCCGATTCCAGCTTCTCTCTCTCTGAAACTGCAGAGTAAATTCTATCATGTTATGGTCACTGCTTTCACCTTAAGCTCTCTTATCAAGTCTGCCTCATTGCATATCACACAACCCAGTATTGCCTATTCCCTCATGGGCTCTACCACAAACTGCTCCAAAAAGCCAACTAATTGACACTCCACAAATTCATTTTCTTGTCATCCACTACCAACGTGATAACAAAGTGTGGAGCTGGATGAACACAGCAGGCCAAGCAGCACCTCAGGAGCACAAAAGCTGACGTTTCGGGCCTAGACCCTTCATCAGAAAACGGGGATGGGGAGAGGGTTCTGAAATAAATAGGGAGAGAGGGGGAGGCGGACCGAAGATGGAGAGAAAAGAAGATAGGTGGAGAGGAGAGTATAGGTGGGGAGGTAGGGAGGGGATAGGTCAGTCCAGGGAAGACGGACAGGTCAAGGAGGTGGGATGAGGTTAGAAGGTAGGAAATGGAGGTGCGGCTTGAGGTGGGAGGAAGGGATGGGTGTCCCCTCCCCCCATTGCATCCCAAAACCAGCCCAGCCTGTCTCTGCCTCCCTAACCTGTTCTTCCTCTCACCCATCCCTTCCTCCCACCTCAAGCCGCACCTCCATCTCCTACCTACTAACCTCATCCCACCTCCTTGACCTGTCCATCTTCCCTGCACTGACCTATCCCCTCCCTACCTATACTCTCCTCTCCACCTATCTTCTTTTCTCTCCATCTTCGGTCCACCTCCCCCTCTCTCCCTATTTATTCCAGAACCCTCTCTGCATCCCCCTCTCTGATGAAGGGTCGAGACTGAAACGTCAGCTTTTGTGCTCCTGAGATGCTGCTTGGCCTGCTGTGTTCATCCAGCTTCACACATTATTATCTTGGGTTCTCCAGCGTCTGCAGTTCGCATTATCTCTACACTACCAACGTGATATCCCCAGTCCACCTGCATATTGAAATCCCACATGATCACTCTAACCTTGCCTTTCTTACACACCTTTTCTATCTCCCAGTGTATACTGTGCCCCACCATCCTGCTGACTATTTGGAGGCCTGTTGTTTTTCACCTTTGCGATTCCTCAAATCTACCCACACAGATTCTGCATCATCTGACCCTATCTCGTTTCTTGTTATTGATTTATAATCTTATTTCTCACTTCTAAGGCAACCCCACCCCGTCTGCCCACCTGCCTGTCTTTTCATTAAATGTGTATCCCTTGGATATTTAGCTCCTAGTCCTGACTAGCCTTGTCTCTGCGATGCCCACCACATCACACCTGCCAATTTCAATCTGCGCCACAAGCTCATTTACCTTATGTTGTATAGTGCATGCATTTAGATACAACACCTTCAGTCTTGAACTTACCATCCCTCTTCCCATTGTCATACATTTATCGAGATTATCCCTAGATTCCCAACCCTTTCCAAACACACTGTCCTACTTTTTGTTCTGGAGACTTTAATAAACTCTCCTGAGTTCTCCTTTCTTTTCATACTTTTCCATGCAGTTGAAGCCAAACTCACCGATGTTAATTGGCTGCTTTGTTTCTCATTGGCCAGTATACTTCTTGGAGTTTTACCTTTCACCCCACTTTCTAGCTTAACGAAAGAGGAAAAAGGCAGTAAGAAGAACAAAGTGGTTCAAGTAATTCTTCCTGTTGGATGGCAAGAGATGGGGCATTTCAGTCTCACAAATGTCATTCATTTCAAAGACACCACGGATAACATACTTCCCAGGGTGAGCAGTAGCAAATATACCCAGAGTAAGAACAGATGAAGGACCATTTTCAGATACAAGAGAACTACTGCAAAGGATGGCATTCATAGTAATGTCAAACACTGTTGCCATGACACCTTTCAATGATTCACTGTAAGATGGGGAGTATTTATTTAAAAAGCAGACACCTGTTACTTGCAATGGAAGATAAAAGGATAAGGAAAATGAGCCACTGACAGAACAAAAGTTAGTGGCTATATTTGGATATACTTCATGACTATGGTTGACTTTGAGTTGACCCGGTGTTTGAGGAGTTAGCAATACAGTTATTACTAACATTGGAAATGAAAAGAGAGGGTTATTAAATGCTGTCCAATTCTTCAGGTTGGAGGTAAATGTATTGGCCAAATTTGAATTTTACACACACTAGGAATTTGGTGACACCAGACTTTTACAAACAGCAGTTGTAAACATAGAATCATCGAATGGCTCCAAGACAGAAAGAGGCCACTATATTACCTGACTATCAAGACATAGACAAAGGAAATGTGATAATGGGAACTGCAGATGCTGGAGAATCCAAGATAACAAAGTGTGGAGCTGGATGAACACAGCAGGCCAAGCAGCATCTCAGGAGCACAAAAGCTGATGTTTCGGGCCTAGACCCTTCATCAGACCCTCTGATGAAGGGTCTAGGCCCGAAACGTCAGCTTTTGTGCTCCTGAGATGCTGCTTGGCCTGCTGTGCTCATCCAGCTCCACACTTTGTTATCTTAGACAAAGGAAATACTTGATTCAGTAAAGCAGTGACAATAAGGGAGCCCCTTATCAGTTATTTCTGTATTGTTCAGGTTTTTCTCATGTAAATGGATTGATCAGTGCCAGGTCTAAGGCCTAGGTTTTAACTTTGAGCTCTATTCAGCCAGGTTCCTGAACAGGAAGGGAGTCACTCCCTCAATATCCAGCTTGCTGTGATGACAGGCAACAATTTCAGTTTGCATGTGCCTGTTTCCAGGGAGCTGTCACAATGCTTGTATACTAAACAATGTCTCATTCCACACAGGATCACTCTCTGTATCATCTCCAGGGCAGAATCATGGGTGGCAAGGGATACCCTCAGAGGACATGGCTAATGGCCCCAGTGTGAAACCCTCACACAAATAGCGAACAGCGATGTTGGTCACATGCATCTTTTGGGACCAATGAACAGGCTGTGTTCTGAAAGAGTGCTGCACCTTGCACAACGGAGTTCAGTGACAGTGTGGGAAATCAGTAGGGGGGATACTTAGACCAACCAGCTATCGCCTCAGAAAAGGAAGGAGGAGATTTGGAAGGAGACAATCTTGAACCAAGGAAGCCACAGCAGTACTGTGACAGAGTGGGGAGGCAACCTGTTAGCTGGTAGTTTGGAGAGTGAATGACCTTACACTACTATGCATGGGCACACAGAACTATTTATGAATTATGGCACCGAGGTACTTGACAGCTGTGCATATTCAATCTCCCCTCCAGCACAGGCACACTGCCTCTGGTACTCCTGACAGCTCATTGGCCTTCTCCTTGAAGGTGGTCAGGAGCCTTATGTCAGGTATTGCCCCCCTCACTGTCCGCACATTTGCTCAGGTTGTACATATTCTTCCCCTGCAGATGGAGGGGGGCAGTAACAGGCAATAGCGTGGGTGCATGGACACTTTGCCTGCATTGATTGATACGCTAGGAGATGCCAGTCCCCAGACCTCATGATTGTTGACACACAGAGATAATGTGGAGATTGTTGTTGTGGGGCAGTTTGGAGGTAAAAAGGTTCTGACTGAAAAGTAGATCAAAGAGTTGTCACTGATAACAATCAATAAAAAATCTTTGTTATGATGTTGAAAACACTTTGGAGGTATTCATCACAAAGATATTTGGTGGTGGTGTCCTTGTTCTTCTGTGAAAAGCGATCAGATGTGTGCATTCTCCCAGTTGTGTTGAAAGTCAGTGAGGCTTGGCAGGTATGTGTAGAGGCAGTACCACCGCAGTGCATGTACTGCTACAATGGTAGCTGCAATAAAGTGACAGATATTGATCAACCATAAGGCAAGGGTGCAGAAGTAAGCCATTCAGCCCGTTGTGTCCAATCTGCCATTCAACAACATTGTGGTTGATTTAATAATCCTCAACTCCACTTTCCTGTCTTTTCCCCATTCCCTTACTGATTTAAAAATCTTGAATATACTCATTGACCCAACCTTGTCACTAACCAGCATCAAAGAATTGCACTAATTCACTACCTTCAGAGAAGAAATTCCTCGTCATCTTTCTTTGTCTGTTCTGGGTGACCCTTTATTCTAAGGTGATGCTCTCTGATCCTAGACTTACCCAGATGGGAAACAAACGTTTCCACATCTAACTTACCAAGTGCCCGAGGAATCATACATGTTTCAAAAAGGTTGCCCCTGATTTTCCTAAACCCCAATAAGTACAGGTCCAACTTTCTTGACCTCTCCTCATAGGAAAATCATTTTATGACTGCGATCCACTTAGTGAACCTTCTGTGGACTACCTCCCATGACAGTACATCTTCCCTCAGATAAGGAGCCAAACTGTTCACAGTATTCCTGCTGTGATTTGACTAGTGCTTTTTACTAAAACCATACAACTTCCATATTTTTGTATTCCATTTCCTTCTACATAAAAGCCAATATTCCATTTGCCTTCCCTATTACCTGATAAGTGTTATGTCAACTTTATGAAATCTATGCACAAAAGTTCCCAAATCCCTCTTCTGTAACTTCCTGCAGCTTTCCCCCCATTCAAATAATAGTCAGCTTCACTATTCTTCACCACAAAATGCATTACCTCATATTTTCCCACATTGTAGTCCATCTGTCAAGTTTTTGGTCACTTTCCTAACCTGTCTGTGTTCTTCTGCAGATTCTGTGTCATCCTCAGCATTTGCTTATCCCACTTATTTGAGAGTAATTTGGTGATATTGTTCATTCACATTTCTCTTCCAAGTCATTAATACATATACACTGCACTAGCTATGGACTGCCGTCCTGCAAATGCCTCCCCTTCATTAGTAAATACTAAGTATCAGTCTTCAGCCCCAGTACCTTTTCCCTTGTACTTATTCTCTACTGATCGATAGTATAGTATTTATGTCACCTCGTCCTTTTACTCCTTGATTGTTGAATATTTTTGGAATGCTATTAATGCTTACTACCGTGAAGACACGTGCAGAGTATTTACTCAACTTATTTCCCATTTTCAGGTTTCCCATTATTATTTCCCCAGCCTCTGTCTTTCACCTTGGCCCCTTAAAGAAATTGCGGTATGCAGCGTAGAATGGACAATGGTTCACACCCTGGCAGAGAGCAGCCAATCATTCACCACTTTGAGACACTGGAGCCAGGCGTTCCTGTGACATTCAATGGGCACTGACCTCCTCAGCAACCTCTAACCAGGATTCCTTCATCATGAAGTTTCATTGCAATCCATCAGTATTCTCCTGGGCTACCTTAAGGAGAACCGGTGGGGAGATGCTGCTTCTTGGTGAGTCCTCGACATCTGCAGGAAAATGGCTAGGGCTGTTGAGCAGAGGTTGAGTGAAATGGCTGAGGCCAATAGCTAAAGCCGGGATGATCCAAGCAGGGCCAGAGCTTTCTGCCCACCTCCCTATAAAATCTGCCATTTTACCCGTCCACAGATACTTCTGTGAGCCGAGATGATTATAATTACATGAGAAAACCTGTCCTGTCACCTTGTGGAAGGGCCTAAGACTTTTAGATCTACCTCCACATTTAGTCCCAAAGAAACAAAATTTGGTCAAAGGTGATATTTCATATCAAGTTCTTGGGGAGGGCTTTCTCAGGATGTGAAGAGTTTAAGAGATGGTATTTTGAAAAATTATCTCATGTAATTCTGTTGAAGGAGAAGCCCTAAAACAACAATTCACTGCAAAAATGTCACAACAGTGGAGCGGACCCTTTACCAGTTTGCCCAAGGCCAAGGAACACAGCAGCTCTGCCTCACAATGTTAAGTCAAAGCAAGTGGCTTCGAATCATTTTTATAGGCACTAGCACTTAACGATAGCAACAATAGATGAGTGGCGCAGAAATGGCGGTTGCGCTTTACCAGTCAGCAGAGAGGCCCCTGCTGTGCTGGTATCTCTTCAAGTCAAAACAAGGATAACGTAGCTCAAAAGTGGCCTATAACCAACATGTTACGAGCATAAACTGTAATACCCTTCACCAATGCACATCGATATAGTACACAACGAACTGCCGAATTGTGAGCTCAATGTTTGGGCTTTATTTTTCAATCCATAAACCAAAATTACAGGTCTCCATCTGTGTGCACCCAGCAATTAGCTTCACGATAACCTGCAGCTCCGTACTTCCCAAACTATTTTCCAATGTGACCCCATTTTAAAATTATAGTGACATTAGAGCCAGCAAAAACAATAGCTGTATAGCAACATATTTTTTAATCATTAATTTTCACATATTACAGATTAACATTTTTGTATTTGTAAAGTACATTTTAAAAATGCTATTACATTTCCTCGTTTAGGCTTCACACAAACCCTCCAAGTGCTCTGTGATAGAAGACTCAGTGAAGCCTGTTCCCCATTGTAACTAGCTCCTTTCCCAATATTTCACAGTATTCAGCTTCTCCCCGTACACTCTCAGTCATTAGCTCCTTCCCCTGTAACCATACACAGATATCAGCTCCACTGCCACTATCCCATCATTGCCCCTGCCACCAAACTAATACCTATGAAGAAAAGTGGCCAGCCTTACAGCAAGGAGCCAATGTAACATGGAGTCAGGAGGGTAAGAACGGCCACAATTGAAAGCTATCACTCATCACTCCCACCTCAGCTACATTACTCTCTGGATATCATTCCCCACCCTTCCCAGGTTGGTTACTCCTGCCTATCTCTGCCAGCACCAATTCAGTGCACACACATCGTAGATCTGTCCAGCTCTCACTGCTAGGTATGGTTCCCAAGGTCAACGGGTGCTTTCAGCTCACCCTGCCCTTCCTTTTGCCTTTTTCCAGTCTTGATCCACTGGATTCAGAGCTATCCCACCAGACTTCCCTCTCACCATTACTGCCTCAGTGGAGAAAGAGCTCACAGCCTCAAAGACTTTTTCTGGGAGCCAGAATTTGGGAATGCCAGTGGTAGCTATTGAGAACCACATTGATTGTCAGAATAGGCATCACAACTGAGAATACAGGAAACGCTCCATTAGAAAAGAAATCAAAGGATTTACATCATTGCCCAATTATACATGAAAGTTCCTTACCCAATGCTGGTTAGCAGGCAGACAATACAGAAAATAAAGACTGTACAATCCAGATCGAAAACGATACCACCCACAACTACTAGGAGGAACACAGCGATGGGGAGAAAGGAAATGGCAAACTACAGCTTTACATTGCCATAAGTAACAAACTGGAACAAGCATCAATCCCCAGAGTTTCTCTCCTCAGGACCACCCAGCCACTGGCACACATGTAACTTCGTTTCCCACACAACCTAGCTCCTGCTACACCATCAAGCAAAAGTCCCCATGCAGACTTTAGAAGCAGTCTCAGTTCTGCCACACAGCCTTTTTCAGTGCATCACATGCTCACCACTCCCATGTGGCCTCTCAGTGTTCCATAAACAACACCTCCCCAAGGAGGAATTAATTCTGGACCAGCTAGTGCTTCAATAGAGCGGCTTTGGGAACATAAAGTGGCTGTGACTGCATTTCAAGGCACTGGGAAGAATTTCCCAAGCATCAATCCAACACATAGTAACTTGAATGTGCTATACCTCATTGATTTGAAGTGTTCAGAACATTAAATGTACAGGAGCTGATATTGTTGTGGAACAAAATTTTCACAATGCTCTACTCATTGTTTCAGCTGTGATCAATTAATTCACAACAGGTCAACAATTGAAATTTGGGGTAGACAAAGGAGACTGCAGGGCAACTTTAGTGAAAGAAATCGGTTGATGTTTGATGTCTTATCTCTCCGCGACTCCCTTGTTCGCTCCACACTGCCTCCAACCCCACCACACCCGGCACCTTCCCCTGAAACTGCAGGAAATGCTACACTTGCCCCCACACCTCCTCCCTCACCCCAATCCCAGGCCCCAAGATGACTTTCCATATTAAGCAGAGGTTCACCTGCACATCTGCCAATGTGGTACATTGTATCCATTGTACCCAGAGTGGCTTCCTCTACATTGGGGAAACCAAGCGGAGGCTTGGGGACTGCTTTGCAGAACACCTCCACTCGGTTCGCAATAAACAACAGCACCTCCCTGTCGCAAACCATTTCAACTCCCCCTCCCATTTTTTAGATGACATGTCCATCATGGGCCTCCTGCAGTGCCACAATGATGCCACCCGAAGGTTGCAGGAACAGCAACTCATATTCCGCTTGGGAACCCTGCAGCCCAATGGTATCAATGTGGACTTCACCAGCTTCAAAATCTCCCCTTCCCCCACCGCATCCCAAAACCAGCCCAGTTCGTCCCCTCCCCCCACTGCAACACAAAACCAGCCCAGCTCTTCCCCTCCCCGCACTGCATCCCAAAACCAGTCCAGCCTTTCTCTGCCTCCCTAACCTGTTCTTCCTCTCACCCGTCCCGTCCTCCCACCCCAAGCCACACCTCCATTTCCTACCTACTAATTTCATCCCACCTCCTTGACCTGTCAGTCTTCCCTGGACTGACCTATCCCCTCCCTACCTATACGCTCCTCTCCTCCTATCTTCTTTTCTCTCCATCTTTGGTCCCCCTCTGTCCCTATTTATTCCAGAACCCTCACCCCATCCCCCTCTCTGATGAAGGGTCTAGGCCCGAAACGTCAGCTTTTGTGCTCCTGAGATGCTGCTTGGCCTGCTGTGTTCATCCAGCTCCACACTTTGTTATCTTGGATTCTCCAGCATCTGCAGTTCCCATTATCTCATTAATAACACCTGTGCTGGCTTGACTATGTTCCTAGAAGGGATTCTTGTCATGTACCCCAAAACTTTCTGCACACTGAATACTCATAGAGTTCCATGTCAGGATGGTGTGTAGGTGGGCAGGGTACTAGCACGTGATGATCTTCTCATCTTCCTGCTGTCCTTCTCATTCCAGATGGTAGAGGTTGCAGATTTAGAAAGTGCTGACAAAGGAGCCTTGGTGAGTTTTTGCATTTTGTGGATGTTGTACATTGGTGCTACCATACAATGGTGATAGAGGGCATGAATGTTGATGGTGTTGGATGGAATTCACTTCAGTAAAGCCTTTGATAAGGTTCCACATGGTAGGCTGTTGGAGAAAATACAGAGGCATGGGGTTGAGGGAGATTTAGCAGTTTGGATTAGAAACTGGCTTTCTGTAAGAAGGCAACGAGTGGTGGGTGATGGAAAATATTCAGCCCGGAGCCAGGTCACGAGTGGTGTGCCTCAAGGATCTGTTTTGGGACCACTGTTGTTTGTCATTTTTATAAATGACTTGGACGCAGGCATAGGTGGATGGGTTAGTAAGTTTGCAGATGACACTAAAGTCGGTGGAGTGGTGGACAGTGTGGAAGAATGTTTCAGGTTGCAGGGAGACTTGGATTAACCACAGAATTGGCTGAAAGGTGGCAAATGGAGTTCAATGCGGATAAATGTGAGGTGATTCACTTTGGGAAGAATAATAGGAAGGCAGAGTACTGGGTCAATGGAAAGATTCTTGGTAGTGTGGATGTGCAGAGGGATCTTGGTGTCCATGTACATAGATCCCTGAAAGTTGCCACCCAGGTTGATAGTGCTGTTAAGAAGGCTTATGGTGTGTTAGGTTTTATTGGTAGAGGGGTTGAGTTCCGGAGCCGTGATGTCATGTTGCAACTGTACCAAATGCTAGTGCGGCCTCACTTGGAATACTGCATGCAGTTCTGGTCACCCCATTACAGGAAGGATGTGGAAGCATTGGAAAAGGTGCAGAGGAGATTTACCAGAATGTTGCTTGGTCTGGAGCACAGGTTCTTTGAAGAAAGGCTGAGGGACTTGGGTCTGTTCTCATTGGAGAGAAGGAGGCTAAGAGGGGATTTAATAGAGACATACAAGATGATCAGAGGATTAGGTAGGGTGGACAGTGAAGTCTTTTTCCGAGGATGATGACTTCAGCTTGTACAAGGGGGCAAAGCTACAAATTGAGGGGTGATAGATTTAAGACAGATGTTAGAGGCAGGCTCTTTACTCGGAGAGTGGTAAGGACATGGAATGCCCTGCCTGCCAATGTAGTTAACTTAGCCACATTAGGGGCATTTAAACAGTCCTTGGATAAGCATATGGGTGATGATGGGATAATGTAGGGGGAGGGGCCTAGATTAGTTCACAGGTCAGTGCAACATCGAGGGCTGAAGGGCCTGTTCTGTGCTGTGTTGTTCTATGTTCTTGTTCTAAAACTATTGACTGGCTTGTCACAGGCATAATTGAAGGTTCTGATGCTAAACAGCCTGAATGCATCAAACTCAATCGTCCACTCCTACAGCATCTGCACAAATGTCTCTGGCTTGGCTGGAGGGAGACACAGTCCCCAGGATATGGACGATGCAAATTTTACAAAATCAAGGCTGTTTGCAAAAATCGCAGCAATGTTCGAGGCATCATCCTGCCGAGCACCATGGGAAAAGCATGTGCCTGTGTTGCAGATCCTGACTGAATGTGTTTACCCTGATTCCCACTGTGGCTTCAGGACTGGACAACTACAACTATCCTGACTTTCTCAGTCCAGCAACTGAGGGAAAAAAATGTGAAACATATGAGAGACTACTATGTGTTGTCTTCATCGGTTTTACAGAGGCATTTGACCATATGAGTAGAGTGGTCAATTTAAGCTAGAGAAAACTGGCTGTCTGCTGAAGCTGCTCAACCTAAACTCTTCTTTGCGATGGGTAATGTCAGCCATGGAAGGTCAACATCAGGACTGAGATCTCTAGTGGCGTTAAACAGGGCCTGCATCCTGGCACTGGCTGTCTCCAGCATATTTTGCTTCTTACTAATGTCACGTGCCTCTAGGTAGCCTACAGGCATTGCCTACTTACATTGAAAAAAAACTGATGGATAGCAATCAGCTTGGCTCACCCGAAACTCGAGACAAACAGTGAAGCAAGTCTGCCTAGAGTTACTTCCTGGCCTCGATGGCACACTAGTAATTCCCAGAGAGGCAAGTTGCAGTGCAAATGTATAGGCTCACTCACATCTGTATCGAGCTTGGTTCGACCATGAGCATCAAGAAAATATCATGGTCCAAGATATTGCCATATTGCCACCTATCAGCATTTACAATGTGATGACAGAGGTTTCGCATATTCAGGCACCACAATCATTAATAATCTGTCACTGAAATCAACATAATGGCTTCAGCTTTTGCAATGCACATGTTCATGCGGAGTAAGTGAGTGCTATTTGTCTAACACCAAACTAAGAATCTACCTTAGCTCTCCTCTATAGTGGTAGTCCCTGGGAAGGAGAAAAGGCTGACGATTTCTACCTTCACTGTCTCAGATATAGCCTCTGCAACTCTTGGAATTGACAACTGGGAGACAGTCTCAGATGGCCTCTTGGAGGCTGACTGTTTGGATGGACCTTGGAAGGAATAAACAGGATTGAAACCTTTAATTGGCCAAAGAGGACCCAGTGAAAGCAGAGGACAGCGAATTGTGTACTTTCTCAGCCTGCTTGCCTTGCTCTACAACAAAATGCAGCAGCGAGTTCAATACCAGAGGGGACGCCTAAGCTACACCAGCTAAGGCTGAACATGGAGTTGTGAAAAACAAAAGACAGAAGGCTGCTACAGCAACAGCTCAAGACTATCAGCTACAATTAGAGACTTAATTGAGACATATAAAATAATCAGAGGGTTAGATAGGGTGGATAGGGAGAGCCTTTTTCCTAGGATGGTGACGGCGAGCACGAGGGTGCATAGCTTTAAATTGAGGGGTGAAAGATATAGGACAGATGTCAAAGGTAGTTTCTTTACTCAGAGAGTAGGAAGGGAATGGAACGCTTTGCCTGCAACGGTAGAAGATTCGCCAACTTTATGTACATTTAAGTCATCATTGGACAAGCATATGGACATACAGGGAATAGTGTAGGTTAGATGGGCTTCAGATCGGTATGACAGGTCGGCACAACATCGAGGCCGAAGGGCCTGTACTGTGTTGTAATGTTCTATATCTATATCTAATTAAGATAATGAACAACAAAATATCAAGCAGTAAACTTTCCTCCTATTTTGCAGAAAATTAGACAAGAACAGTCTTTTCTGATTGGTAGTCCAAGAACAGGAGAGCGTTATGCATATATTGTATGGCACAAAATCTACTTTTCAAATGTCTTACATTACAGAAAGCCCTGAACCAATCTAAACACATATTCGGCTGACCACCTAAACCCAGGCCTCCTCAATTCAACGTACTTCAACAGCACCAACATGATACAAACAAAGAACCGCGGATGCTGGACGTCTGAAACAAGAACAAATTGCTGGCAAAAACTCAGCAGGTCTGGCAGCATCTGTGGAAAGAGAAACGGAGCAAACGCTTTGAGCTGTGCGACTTCACCAGAACTCATCTTTTTATGCCTATTCATTGGTCTCAAAGCATTATCTCTGCTTTCTCCTCACTGGTACAGTCAGACCTCCTGCATTTCACCTGCAATGTCTGATTTTGTTTGACACCAACTGGACACTGTTTCTTCTGACACATTACATCAAAGCACCACGTATTGTCTCAGAGATCAAGAAATAAAGGCAGGCCCCATGCAACCAGCAGCAAGATGGATGAACCATTGGCATGTTTTTAGGATAGTCTTTTCACAGATTTCCTTCTGGGTTTTAAATCAGAATTATTATACAATACCCAGAAGCCTAATTTTAAAAGGTCATATATTATTCCTTCTCTTATGGTATCATAATCTTTTCCCCTTCTGCTCTTTTGGCAAAGCCACTAGAATCTAATGGTGCCGTTGTGATTCACACCATGTGTCATATTTGGCATAACTTACAATATTTAAGCAAAATAAACTTTGTTTAAAAAAACTCTCAACGGCTCCCCTACCGCGTAGAACATTGTTTAGGAGAACTGTCACATTTGTATCATATTGTTTGAGCTAACAGTACATCTGTTTCAATGTTTTAAATAAAGCTCACACCGCTAAAGCAACAGAGTAGGGTTTGAAAGTGTAAATTCAGCCAGAATAAAGTAGTGTACAATAGCAGATTCAGGCTACTGATTTCTTCCGAGTATATAACTATCAAAATCCAATGTATACGTGTGATCTTAATTCAACATATAAGCAGTGAAGTGCTCTAGACATTTCAAAGCACCTCTTCAAGCACATGTCCAATCCTGCAACGTAACAGCGCATATCACAGTAGGGAAATGCTGCAGACCCGTCTGAGAGAGGTCAGCATCAAATCCCTAATGCATTAGCCTTTTTTGCAGAGTTTGATATTCAGTGAAGTATTACATCTTTCCCCTGTAGAAATAAAAGAAAACACAGAACAGGAAAAAGTCTCTTGACCCATTAAACCCACTCCTTTCACTGACCCAGTGCAATTTAACTTTCTTGAGGGAAATTTCTGAATCGAACTACTTCCTGAATTTTACCAAGTTATTCTGTGTAAGCTGTCTTCAGATTCCACCCTGGCCCACTGTTCAAAGGCAATGAATTTACCTATCCCAATCTAGCAACACAGAAACCACTGGGCTAACGTGCCTCTCACGGTCGAAGCCAGGTCCAAAAGGTGACATTAACCTTGCTTGGCAGGAAAACTGTTAACTAATGCTCACATTTTCTAGCTCAATTCATTTGCACTATCATTACAAGGCCTGGGGCAAGGTGAGCAAGTGGGAAATTGTAACTGTAAATATTGACACAATTATCTGGCTCAGCTTCATCCTGCCTATTTTCTAAAATGGTCACTATTAGTCAGAATAAAATACAATGGAACCAGTGTTTGGTAGCATCACAAGACAGGCAGCATTTTAATATCAGCACATGGGTGCCCTGACTGATGTTCTTTTCCATTGACTTCAGGGCAGGCTATAAAACAAGCTACAGACTCACTACCATATCACAGACTCACTATTGCCCACTTTGCAGTGCCTTCGCAAACCAATCTCCCCTTTGGGGGCACTGTGATAGGTGGCCTACAGTGGGCAGGCAAGAATTTTGCTAGTTGTTACAAGGGTTCCAGAGTCATCTCAGCCTACTCATCAACTTTTCAAAGGCAATAATGTAAAGGCATTGGGAAGTAACAGCATCAAGTGAAGGAAAAGAAAGAGTCATGGGGCAGGTTCAGAGTGATATAGCTCAGAAGTTCTGCCAGCATCCATGCCAACCCTGGAGCAGAATGTAACTAGGCCACCATGGCATCCCACAGAGGGAAGATTCATTATGGAACTTAATCAAACTGTTCTCCTTTGGAGCAAGAGTAGAAAATTAGCAATTGAAAGAACGAGTTGTTTTGCTTTCCAAATGAGCCCTGTTTTAAGCATCTTTTGTCATATTTACTATAATGAAATTATTCAATAAATCAGAACACTCAGATCAACATTGAAGTGGTACAGCATAGAGATACAGCCTAAGGCTGCAAGAGACTGATTTTTTTCACCAAATAAATGCGAGACCATGGGCATTTATCTCTAAGTTATGTACCTAAGCAAAAGAGATCACTTAGCATGATGAGAACAGAAGGAAATACCATTTTGTTGTTGTTATATCCTCTACGGCAATTTCCAAAATGTTGAAACATCTGAAATCATCCAAATCTTAATTTCCTAACTATCCCTAACTTGACAAGGTCTTCAATTTCCTCTCACCGAGGAAACCATCTCACAAAATAGAAATGTTACAGGAGCAGTTCAGACCCTTGTGACTATTCCACCATTCACAAAAAGCATTTTATCTGCCCCCTAACTACCTGTACTTACCTTGATTTGGTTTTCATTGATGTAACCTCAACACTTTCTAGATACAGGGGAGATTTCTACTTGTGATCACTCTAAATTTTAAAACGACTAACTGGTATTTTAGAATTTACATGCAGATCTAATAATAGGGTACTGGAGTACTTCAAGCGAGTTTTTAAAAATTCTTTTCTGTTTCCCACAAACATTGGTAGCCTGTTTCCAATAACTCTTGAACTAGTGTCATCCTAGGCCTTTTTACAGGGTGGTTAGGAGTCAAACAAATTGCCATGGGTCTGAAGCTCAAAAGGAGGCCAGAACATGAAAAAAAATGACGGAATGCCTTCCCTTAAAAGACCATCTTTTGAACATGATGGTTATTGAGAGTAGCTTTCAGTGACACCATTCATGGTTTGAAATTGAGTTATACGACCTGTCACAACAGGATTTGAACCCAGAATATTAACTCATGTCTCTCGGATGACTAGGGCAGTGACCTTATCACCACACAACATACACCCCAATGCTGAAAGATTGCATACTGCATACAATAGGTGATAACCTGGCAATTTTGATTTCCACTTAAATTTCCTATGCCAACTTGACTCTCTTCTGCAGGCGATGCTGGGTAATTAGAATAAATGATTTGTCCTCAAGCATTTAACAAATGAAGGATTTGATATTCTTTAAAACTTTCATTGTAATTAAACAAGGCTAACTGTTATAACAAGATTTTAGAAGAAACACTGTTTAAAATGTTCTTAGAAAAACAAGGTCATTCTCTAAATCTAGATTCTTTCGTTTAATGTGCTTCTCCAAATTTCTCAATAGCATCACATTGAGGAGGCATGTGCCAGGGTGCATGAAACCCTGCTGCACTTATTAGTTTGATATAAACATAGCATGAGACTATCTAGATGTAACATAAATTAGGTACATGGATTCCATTTACCTGAGGTTCCCTCGTGGGTTCACTTACAGCCAAACTAAAACAGACATTAGTAATAGCAAGGTGTAGAGCTGGATGAACACAGCAGGCCGAGCAGCATCATAGGAGCAGGAAAGCTGACGTTTCGGGCCTCAACCCTTCTGAATAAGGGTCTTTTTCTGAAGGGTCTAGGCTCGAAACGTCAGCTGTCCTGCTCCTATGATGCTGCTTGGCCTGCTGTGTTCATCCAGCTCTATAACTTGTTTTCTCAGATTCTCCAGCATGTACAGTTCCTGCTATCTCAGACATTAGTAATCTCCAGTATAACCTGCATCTAGGGTGCTACAGTGCGAGGTGACTGTGATGTCTGGCCATGAGACAACATCCAGGTCACACCAATCTGCATTGAGATAGTAGGTTTCTGAAGAAGGGGCTAGGCCCGAAACATCAGCCTTCCTGCTCCTCTGATGCTGCTTAGCCTACTGCGTTCATCCAGCTCTACACCTTGTTATCTCAGATTCTCCAGCATCTGCAGTTCCTACTATCTCAGGCCAATCTGCTTATTTGGTTTCTTAAAAAGACAACACTTAAAATAATAAAACATCCTTTCTCCCCCCCTAAAAAGATGGGATGAACATTCAGCAGGTGGGGATTGTTAAGTTTGCATGCAGGGACAGTAATTGCAAAATTTACAAGTACAGAGATCTCCAAACGTCATTTTAGGGGCTTCACAAACATTCCAGATCTTGTTGTGTTATAGCCTTCTGGAGATGCAAATTCACAGATTTGCAGACAGCGTGTTGGTTCTTTTCCTGGTGTTGCATCACCCATCATTATCCTGGAGACATTCCTTCACAGTATTGGAGTATTGCACACTTCCCTTGGCTGGCTTCTGTTCCTCTGGGACATCTCTCCATTGGGTGTGGTGATCTCACAAGGCCTTGGCTAACTGCACACTTTGGAAACCTCTACAGGTAAGCATGATTCCATTCTGGGGTGTGTGACCCTGATCTTCTGTCCTAATTTAGTTGAGGTAACACCACAGTTGTCTGCAATCATGCACCATCTTCATCCTTCATTTTCATTGACATGGGAGTCCTGGATCAGAGAGAATTTGGATCGGTAGCAAGGTCATTCCCACATGCCTTTTGAACACCATCTCTGCTGCTGTATGGGAACCCCATACCCAGAGGTGTAGCTCAGAGGTGTAACGTGGCAACAGGAAATTGTGTTTCGGTGTCCTTTGCTTCAGGATGCGTTCTTTATCCATGACAACCATTTATCTGGGGTGATGTGGTGAGAATGTCACGTACCACCCTTCTTTAATACTCACATTAAACTAATATGTAGGTGATGAATGTGAAAAGTGATGTCATTGTCATCCATATCATTCAGCTTAAGAGTGAGCTTTCCTTGTAATGCATACCGCCCTTTGTGGGAAGGTCTATGAACAGAATTCCATCATTTCCAAGATGTAATACAGCATCACTTTTAAAGCTCCCTATGGCATTGAACTTGTCCAGGTACAACTGTTTCAAATTCTGGACTGACTCAACACAAGTCTTCTTAGTCACTTTTGCTGTTGTAGATGTCTTGATAAATACATGGATAGTAACTGTACGTACTGATAATCCTCCTAATGCTGGTCACTCATGCCTACCACTTAAAATATTTGTGATTTCCATGCCAAAATGCTTATACACCATTGTACTGTTAATGGATCAGTGCACTGGGGATCAGTTGCCTATTATATGCAGATAATTTAGCAGTTGCTGGTTGTGCCATTGAGTTTCAAATGATCCCAGTACATGCCCTTCAGTGTCCGGACTGATCGAATATTCGCTGTGCGTATGCGAGTCTCTTTCCTTTTGGCAAATAACATCGATTGTGGAAAAGCTTCAAGCTGTCAGATGTTGCGAATGTCACGCATTAGGTGAACAATATGGAAAGGCTGTGTATCTTCTGGTTAGGAGTTGTTCCACATTAGGTCATGACTCAAGTTATTCCTGCTGTGAACTTGGTGTATTTGCTCACATTGACACAGGTCACTAACACACTCCTTTTTGCTGTCACCATACTGCAGCCCAGGTTTTCTGTTTGACAGTTTCTGTTTTGTAGCCTCTGGCTGATCTCAATATCGTTTTATACCCCACACCTTACACAAACATTGACAAGTACAACAGCTAGATGTGGAAAAGACAGTTTACACATGTCACAAGTGATTATTTGCTTCTGAGAGACCTGGTCACCATCCTGATACTGTCAACTGCACCTAATGCCTGCAGATGCTGCTGCCCAGCTAAAATGACTTCGTATTTTCTGCCAGCTACTAGCTAAGAATCAATGCTGCAAGTTTTCTCCTCTGAGAGGAACTATTGGAATGCTTTAAAGGTGTGAGGCAAACACCAACTCCATTTCCCACTCTGAAAAGTCACATTTGTTACCCTTATTATGCCACTTACTGATGAGCTGCTTGACTGATTCCTTTGGTAATAAAATGTGAGGCTGGATGAACACAGCAGGCCCAGCAGCATCTCAGGAGCACAAAAGCTGACGTTTCGGGCCTAGACCCTTCATCAGAGAGGGGGATGGGGTGAGGGTTCTGGAATAAATAGGGAGAGAGGGAGAGGCGGACCGAAGATGGAGAGAAAAGAAGATAGGTGGAGAGGAGAGTATAGGTGGGGAGGTAGGGAGGGAATAGGTCAGTCCAGGGAAGACGGACAGGTCAAGGAGGTGGGATGAGGTTAGTAGGTAGGAAATGGACGTGCGGCTTGGGGTGAGAGGAAGGGATGCGTGAGAGGAAGGACAGGTTAGGGAGGCAGAGACAGGTTGGACTGGTTTTGGGATGCAGTGGCGGAAGGGGAAGAGCTGGGCTGGTTGTGTGGTGCAGTGGGGGGAGGGGACGAACTGGCCTGGTTTAGGGATGCAGTAGGGGAAGGGGAGATTTTGAAACTGGTGAAGTCCACATTGATACCATTAGGCTGCAGGGTTCCCAGGCGGAATATGAGTTGCTGTTCCTGCAACCTTCGGGTGGCATCATTGTGGCACTGCAGGAGGCCCATGATGGACATGTCATCTTTTCTTTACCACTCTAGTTACAAGTAAAGGTGACGGTGTTTCAGTGAGGATTATACTTCTCATCAGCCGTAAGTACACATCACTCCACTCAACCATGACATGTACCTCATGTGAGAAAAAGGAGAAACTAAAGTCAATCGTTACTCTTACAGAGGGCTGAACGATGTGAGCAGAGTCATTCCAGAAGTTGGCAGGGTCTATCTCGATGTCAGAAGAAACTTGCAGCTTCTTTCATGCACCTGCAGGATGGTGATGGCGGTGCCTCTCTAGTCATTAGCAGCGATTTGGCAATTAACAGAGATTACAGCTTGGCAACCACCTAATTATCTGCACATACCACCTCATTAATATGCAGCTTACTATCCTACCAAGTGTACAGATGCTGAGGATTTCTCACATGGACGTCAGAGTGAGTACCCGGCAACTCCAGCTCACCATGTGCTCCAAGAGGATCCCCATGTTTGACACCAGGCACCAACATCTCAGAACACACTCCATGGGCACTTGCCCCATGTACAGACATTGGCATCCTACATGTCCAGCTTCTAAGGGCGCTTGTGCACTTCAATGCTACACCTTGGGCTAAGGGACACACACCTAACTCATGGACTGAGCCAGGCTGCAGCTCCAGGCTCTCCACTGTCCGGACACTCACTCACCTGATGGTACACAGCATCCCAGCCTACGGCTGCCTTGCTTTTTGTGCTTCCCACTACAACTCGCCCCTCCCCCCACCAAGTCAGAGATACCAAGCTCACAGTGCTAGGGTTTTGCTGTGTAAACACAAAGGCAAAAGGTTTGTCATGGTTGCTAGCAGGCCTCAGTCAAATCAAAGAGAATAGCTTTCAGTTAGGGAGTCCTGGCACAGTAGAGCATCTTCTGATGCCAGTCCAAAGGCTTGGACACAGCCAGCCAAGATGGTCAGTCAGAACACTCTCTATGTAACAGGTGAGGTGCTGAATGTTGGACAGCCCAGCACCTGTCTTGGCTTTTGGGGCTGTTTTCCTCCTGGAGTGGGAGACAGAGGCAGATGTTAAGGGGGATGGGATTGGGGGCACAGCTGTTACTCTCAGCGCAGATGGAGTTGGGTCCCAAATAAGGGACGAGGCGGCACAAAGGATCTGCAGGGTTAGAAGTGATGTCAGATTTGGGGATGGGGACAGCAAGTGAGGGAAGAGGCTGCAGGCAATGAGTGAGTTGTAGACTGTGGGAGGTGGACATAGGAGCAGAGGGAGAGAGTGATGGTGGGGAACCACAGAGGTGGTGGTGGCACTCATTCTGGAGGGTTACAGGAGATCATTGAGCTTCTTCCTATATTGTTGGGCATGCCCCCAAGGTGATCGAGACTGCACTGACCTAGGGCACAATTTCAGATCAGACTGGCACACTCTGCTGCTGCGAAAACCTCTGCTGATCCTGGGCTAAACGGACACTACCCTGTCCAGTAGGACTTCCAGATCTCCACCCTTTAAATGGTGCACCAACTTTCCCATAGTCTGCCATGTCTCAGGAACTGCGCAGGGCAGCTCTAGGCTGACTGTACTTGCCCATGTGCTCAATGGGCTTTTAAAGATGGCGCTGGCAACAGAGATGCCAGTCAATTCGGGATACCCCAATAGTGGCATGGAGTTCAAAAATAGTGTGTCCTATGACTGAGTGAGAATCAGGCAAGAGAGATACAACTTGGGTGACACACATAGATAATGAAGCCAGTTTGGTAAGGCACGACAAGAAATTTCATACGGCAAAAAAAAGTCCAAAAATCTCAACGCAACTCATACTGAGCCAAAAATACACAAGGTTCAGCCCTGTATCTCAACTGAAGATTAACTGTATGTAATTTCTACAGGGGTTTTTCCCAATCCTTTGCCATAATTTAGACAGAGAATTGGCAGAAGTCCCAGAGAATCAATGTAAACAGAAAAAAAGGAAGAGACAAGAGAGACAGACAGATAGTCAGACAAACAGACAGTAACAGAAAGGGAGGAATATAAAAGAGACAGAGAGAGAGAGACAGGCAGAGAGAGAGGGGGGAAAAAAGAGAGCTGAGGCACAGAATTTAATCAGGTTTGTCTTGTTGTTTAATTCTATGCTGAAAATTTTGGTCTGCATTTAATCTGGTACTTGTGCATAATCAGCACTTGCTCCCATGTGGTGATCAATGTCTGAAATATAGAGCAGTGTTTAATGAAGGTACCAGGTATTTGCCCCACTGGCTGGAAAGCTGGTGAGAACCCCACATTGCTTCCCTTTTGGGAAAAGGCCATGGATCATTGCTGGGATCCCTAAGTGTAGGGTGGAAATCCCACCTGCAAGGAGCTGCCAACACTGATACCTTGCTCAGCAGCGCCACCAGGGGAGCAGGGACAGATGATGGAAATGTACCCACCTAGGCCCTAGGTAAGTGACAGACAGGGGGTTGCAGAGTGCGGATTGAGAGATGGTCAGCAGCAAGAGCTGTGTGTAGCTCTCAGTGGGGTGGGCGGGGGGGTGCAGGGGCACACTTAACGCATTTGAACGAGGGACCTCACCTGAAAGCCTGCAAGAAACCCTGACAGTGTTTGCCTGCTCAGCTTCTTATCCAGTGACCAGCCCACCTGATGCTGGGGGAATAACATCAGGGTCTGATCTGCCAAAACAGCAGGAAGATCATCACACCCCTAACTTAACTGGAGCAAAGGCCTTATCGTATAATAGCAACCTCAACATCAGCAAATCTATCTCTCAGCAGCATGCCCACAGTCACTCTGAGTTCTGTAAACAAAAAAAAAGGGGAAGGGGCAGGAGAGACAGACAGTGAGACAAACAGACAGGAATAGAAGCAGAGGAGTATAAGAGAGACAGAAAGAGAGAGAGGAAAAAGGGAGACAGACGGAGGGAGGAAGGCAGCTGAAACATTAACTCTGATTTCCCTCCAGAGATGCTGCCAGACCTGCTGAGCTTTTCCCACAATTTCTGTTGTCGTTTTGGATTTACAGCAACAACAGTTCTTTTAGTTTTTATTTTGTTCACAGTCGCTTGTTTGGGAAGTGTGCGAAATTCTGCTCCAAAGGTTTGGAGGTTATCAACCATGTGAGGAATAGCTCCAAATAAATTAATTTAAACCCTTGTGAATTCATTAAATTTTACCTTTGAAGTAATTGTCCAACAGGAAAAGATGGTGTATGGCCTTAAATAGTACAAAAATGCATGTTTTTAAGTTTTAACCTGAACATGGTCTTATAGCATTACACCTGTCAGAATAGACAGAAGAATGTGGCACCACAGATTCTCCCTGGTGTGTTATACCATAATATAATGGCGAAGTACCTGCAGCACATCAAGTGCATGTAGCAGCATCACATACATCTGGAGCTACAGGCTCTGGGTTTTACTTAATTTTAATGTGAAAGTAATTTGTTGATGTATTGACACAAACAGGTTAGGCAAATTAAGCCCTCAAGGTTTTGTTCTGTGATGTCGGAGAAAACAAATTTATTCAAAGTCATTTTCCTTTCCCCTTCACATAGCTCACTTGACTGCTTTGAATATTGGTCATCGGGCTGGAGTAATGACAACATAATCATACCAGGGAAAGAACAGAAGGGCGGGAGAACGGCAGACAGCAAGGACACAAAGGGAAGAGAAAGGCAACGCAAATGGATGACAATAAATAAAGCGAGGAAGGCAGGGAAAGGAGCGTAGTAATGGAAGGAGGCAAGTGACAGGGAATATCGCAGAATTAAAACCAAAAGGACTGCGGATGCTGCAAACCAGGAACAAAAGCAGAAGCTGCTGGAAAAGCTCAGCAGGTCTGGCAGCAGAACTGCCAGAAGAAAAAAAATATCAGAGTTAACCTTTTCGGTCCGGTGACCCATCCTCAGAGGATTGCAGGTCAGACTTGAAGGGCTGAATGGCCTAGTCCTTGTTCGTATGTATGTTCTTAAAGTAGAGTGAAAAAGAGAAAGGTGACAAGAAGAGGAGAGAAAATGTTGGGGAAAGGAACGGGAACAGGGAAACAAGGTGGGAAAGAGGCTAGAGCAAATCACTTTTAAATAACACTTTTGACATTTTCAGCTAAAAGCTCTTTGCAGGTATGAAAAGCATTTAAAATAGAGTCTGTAAATGAGTCAGCAGCAAGTTTGCACACTGCTTAATAGAAATGATATAAATGACCAGTGTTTTTGGAAGTGTTAATTGAAGGATAAATCAAAGGAAGGAAACTGGAAAGGAAAGAAATAGCCTGTGTGTGTCCCTCAGACAAGAACGGAAAGTAACTGTACAAGCTAATCAGTGGATCCTTTGCAAGTCACTCCATATTGCATAAGGGCAGTTGGAAATCCATACAACCAGAAGCTCTGTCTAAACCTGAAACATATTGGGATGCAACTGGCAAGTACAAAGAAGCAGATTTTCCAAGATTAATCTTGCAACAATTACTGATATTAACCAGATGTTTAACACATGGGAGCACTTTATTCCTTTTGTAGTTGCCTATTGTTTATTTCTTCACTGGAGTGAAGTAATGTTGCAGTGGTGACATAGCGAGGGGTATCCTCACCTGATGTTCCTGTTTAAACTTCCCAACTACCCTGCCTTGCTTGTAAGTGTGAGCTCTTGACTTCTCCAAAGTTACACAGAACTACTCTGCCAATTTGCCAGGTTGTATCAGTGGGTCGGGGGTGCTGACAGAGGTTTACGGTGAGCTGGCCACACATCCCCTAGACTTGACACAAAATACAACAGAACCTTTCATGCTCTCAGGGCTGAGAAATCCAGTTTAGGATCCTATGTTGCAGATTAAGGTAGGCTTACGCATGTTTTGGGCAGGAATAGTGTTTGCCTGGTTCACTGCGGCAAGAGGCAGGAATAATGGTGACAATTGAGCAGTGCATTGTGGCTTTGGGCCTTCTACTTAAGGCCCAAATTACCACTAGGCCGACTATACACCTACCTAGAGTGGCTCGGTGTTTGAGGAGGAAAGTCCTTGCCAAAGAAGTGCAACTTGGCATTTTGAACAAATCTGTCCCATAATTCATCAACAACAACCAAGTGGAAAGAATCTCCAACCCGCATCAATATGACACATTGGCACACGGTGCTATCACACTATCGAATACTACACATTTGATGGGCAGAATAGCCTACTTCTGCTTCTACGTCTCATGGTCTTAAATTCAGGCTTCTTCAAACTGCAAGAGAGAGCCACGACAACTTCATTTGGTTGTGAATTTGACAAGGTGTGCTGGGATCAGTAAGATTTTATCGTAGAATTAGGCAGCAAGAGACTATCCAACTGCGATGGGCATAAAGGGGATTTTTGGGTCGGATTGGGTCACCGCTTTGCTTTCAAAGGTTTACTTCAAACAACCCTATGACCAACATGATCGGAAGTTAAACAATCAACCAGCCCCCTTATCACTCAGGAGTGTTCACACAGCAGGAAGTTTGGTTCCCACAAATGGAGCCAGGTAACCTCCCTCTGAAGCTTATCCCTGGGATCCTCGGACAAGCTTCCCATGGTGCTAACTCTGCCAGTTTTTTTTTAAATGATATCGCTTATCCGCCATGTCTCGTGCAGTACAGTGGGACAGGGGTAGTTGGCACAAGGCTGAAGGCTTGTCCAGGGTGGTAAATGCCTGGCACCAACTCTGCTTCTCATACCCATTCTTACCTGAAAAACTGGGTGAGAAGTTAGTCCCAAAAGTAATAATCCACCAATGCACTAACATCGTTCTTATTTTTAGTGTTACCGTGAATCTCAACACATTAATACAGACACAAAGCTGCTGCAACAAAAAGACACAGAATGAAGCTGGACAGCACATTGTTAAACTTCCTAATTTGGAAATGTTTGTTGAGCACAGAGAGAGCAGGTCTCTGGGCTACTGCAGAAGAGTGGTAGAGTCACAATTGGAATAAAAGTATTTTCTTTTAGTCACGTCAGACCAAATAATTAAAGCAGCAAGAAGCAATTACAAGGAAGAGAAATGTGTAGCTACAAAGTTTTTTTTAATGCATCAACTATGTTCCACTCAGTCCCAAGCCAATTAAATCAGATGCACAGACAATATAACTGAAACTAGAGAAAGAACACAGCCAGACTTTTCTGTGTTTCGGGAAGTAGGTGGGGAATTTCCTAGAAAGAGTTATTTAGAGACTATGCGAACCTGTTTATCAGACAACATTTCATTGGTAAGTAATCAGTCTGAAGAATAATATGACTTGTATCTCCATGAAATGCTAGTCAAAGTATTATTTTTTTTTTCATTTTCACATCTTAATTTACAATGGGCACTTGGGGCTGGAAATCCCCTCAGAGTTGGAAAATATGATGAGGGCAATTTCCCTGGGTCGACTCGCTGACTTCTGAAAATCAGCCCATGCACGTGGGATTTTCATCTTCCAGATTTCGAGTCAGGCTGACGTTGCAGCAGCAACTTCCCAAAGACAGCCCAAGGCAAGAACGGAGGCAGCCAATGCCAAGGCCAGCACATTAGATAATCATCCTTTTCACTAGGACAGTGATGTAGTGTCTATGTAGTTGATAGATTCCTAGCACTCACCCTCATTGCCCTTTATCTTCTCCATGTCTTCCAGGTACCCTTCATACCCCCATGCCTCCTCCATGCTTTTCTCAACTTCTCCATATTTCCTTAAAGCCCCTATGCATCCTTTCAATCCTACACCTCCTTTACGCCAACATGAATGCTCCAAACACTGCAAACATCCTCCATTTCCATTCATCCGGTATCCATTCATGAGCCATATGATAACACTGCAGAGCTTCCGAAATGAAATATATTGACCAGTCATCCAATTCTAAATAAAAATCATTCATCTGAATGAGTAATGTGCCTTTCTTAAAAGCTCATAAAACTGTCAATACAACACAGAAATTGGAATTTCTCTTAATAAAAACACAACATGAACATTAATCTGTCAAAATCAGAAAAAAGCAATTCAAAAATCACTTCAAAACATTTATACCTACTATTGCTCGTGCAACTTTCTAACAAAATAAGCATTCTCCAAAGTGGTATTTGTGGTTAAAAAGGATGCTGTCACCATTCCCTTGACTGGGTCTAAGGGGTTATTTCATTTTCAGTGGTAGAGAAACAATTACTAATGTGTCTTAAAAAGAGACTCGCCTTAAAAGACTGAGTTCAGTGCAAGGTGGTAACTAGGTATAAGTTGCATCAGCTAGTTAGACATTGTGACTAAGTTGTTTGGGAGACAGATATTAATCTGTTCCCTTTGAGATTCAGAGATTTTCTGTTGATTTTCCCTACAAAGACCATACATCAAAGTCATATTTCATGGAGTTTACTGCAACATAGATAGATGCCTGGACTTTCAACGTATAGACCAAAATAAAATGCCCAGATTACCCACTTATCTGTTTCTCAATACACTAATGTGTAAGAACACATTGCCCAGATGGAAAAGCACAATAATTCAAGAAAATACTTATCTAACGCCGGTCAATTTAATGCACACTTACATTTTACGGACCGTCTAATCAAGCACTGAATTAACTGAACTGACACCACATAATTAAGCCATTTGAAGTTGGCAAGGAACTTGTTTTTAATCTTATTCATCCAAATTTTCCTGACTTCACAGCAAGTTTCCTCACCAACTGACTTACCTGACCATTCCTGTAATTTTCAGGCACCCACCCACCTCTGTCAATGTTGGGGAAATTCCATTTGTAGCAGGAATTTAAATGTCAATGCCGTCATTCTCTACAGAAGGTGATGGCTGAGTGGCATTATCACTGGACTCTTAATCCAGAGATCCAGCTAATGTTCTGGAACACAAGTTTGAATCCTGCATGGCAGGTGGTGGAATTTGAATTTAATAAAGAATCTTGGATTAACAATCTAATGATGCCCATGAAACAGTTGTCAATTGTCAGAGAAAAAAAAAAATCAGTCTGGTTCACTAATGTCCTTTAGAGAAGGAAACTGCCATCCTTTCTGTCACAGCAATGTGTAATTTGGCCAATAAATGCTGGCCTGGCCTGTAATGCCCATATCCCCTAAACAAAAAAAAATTAGAAGCCCCCACCTTGGGTTAAATGTCAACCATTCATGAATGATGTGCACCCCAGATTGGGTCTCCCTGTGCAGCATCAGGATTGAAATCTGGCCTCTGGCAGGGAGTTATACTTTGTGCGGAAACCAGAAAGGAATTCTTTGTAAATGCTGGACCTTAATTCGGAAATAATGTCAATGGATCTCATTAATTACCAACAGTGAATCTGTTTGAATTGCAATGTTAGAAATCAGTTTCTTAGTTTGTAATTGGGACTGAAATCCTAATGGCAATGGGGCTTGTTATCCATCACTGAATTTCTATTGCATTTTAGTTTACAAGCAACATTCTCGCTTACAATTTAGTGTTTCCCTCAAACTAACAGAGATTTAAATAGGACAATTTTGATGGGTTGTAAGTATAGAGTACTCGGGACACCCGGTTCATCGAAAAGCCTTCCAGAGTCACTGGAGGTTGGATCTTCCATGTTGGATTGTCACAGCAGTGAGTCCGTCAGAAATCCCTAAGGGGTGAGGGGATGGGGGGGGGGGGGGGGGGGGGGGGTAGGGGTGGAAACAGAATCTTTCTTCCACAGAGCAGGCAAGCCACTTTTGGAAAAGTCATTCCTTATAACGTCATTGAACCCCACCCGACTTTGGTCAGGGGGTGTGCAATCTGGCCAGTCATAACAACAGATTGGGCTGCACTGCAGGTGGTAGCTAGGGTCCTGCTCCCAAATGAAATATGTTAAAACTGCAACACTGGGCTCCTCTTTAGCTGAACTTTCAGTTGAAGCTGTGCACTGTTAAATGGTGTGCACCACTCCCACTTCTGTCTCAAACAAGCTTCTGTGAGGATCTGATTCATATTGTCCTATTGTCTAATTCAGACTTGTGTTCTTACAGTTCAGCTGTTGGTCCCAGGTTAAGGTAGAGACAGCTAAATGATCAGTGGGAATGGGGTGCTTAGTCATTCCCCATCATTTTCAGCATGTTACCACCCTGTTTCTGCTTCCAAAAAGGCTGCAAAATCTCTCCGAAATACCAATCATACCTTAAATAACAAGGTGGGCAAACTGAAGGCATGGCGCCAACTGTGCTTTCATAGCTTTAGGAGCCAGACAGACTATTGCACAATTGGTCTCAAGTCAATTGACACTTACATATAAAGCCAAGTTCCTTTTCAGTCATGAATCCAAGGCATTATATGGGTTCATCCTGACCTATTGGCAACACCTCTCCCCCTTCTTCGAAGCAGTGATGACAGGAAGATGCTGATGGTTACCAGAGACCAAGACATCTTCAGTAAGGACACCAAAAGGGTTTGTATGAAAGCCAATGATTTGACCACCAACATTACTAAGTTATGTTAGGTCAGAGGCTGCTCACAAAAGAGGAATGTAGGCATATTCTTGCTAAGAATATTAATGCTTAATTCTGTTCTTGAACACATAAGTAGTATTCTGAAATCTTTACTCTGAACAACTAGTAGCACTTTAGTAAACCTAATATTCATAATAATACATGAAGCTTTGGACATATCACCTATTATCTGCTTCATTGGCTGACGGTCTATATTTATCTGATGATGCCACTGTAAAGTACTCTGAGACATGTCACTATAATAAAGGGTCAATCAGGATCACTGTTTAATTAAAGAGGTCATTAGATTACTCTGTATACGAAGGCATACAGCAAGGATACAGATCCTTTGGTCCAACTCGTCCATGCTGACCAGTTCTCCCAAACTGACTGAGACCCATTTGCCTGTGTTAGGCCCAAATCCCTCTAAACCCTTCCTATTCATGTACCTGTCCAAATGCCTTTTAAATGTTATAACTGTACCTACCTCTACCTGGCAACACATTCTATATGTACTACCATGTGTGAAAACATTGCCCCTCAGGTCTCTTTTAAACCTTTCTCTCACCTTAAACGTATACCCGCTAGTTTTGAACTGCCCTACCCTAGGGAAAAGACCTTTGCTATTCACCTTATCCATGCCTCTCATGATTTTATAAACCTCTCAGGTTGCCCCTCAATCTCCTATGCTCCAGGTAAAAATGTCCCAGCCTATCCAACCTCTCCCTATAACTCAAGCCCTCCAGTCTCAGTAACATCCTTGTAAATCTTTTTTGCACCCTTTCCGATGTAATAACACCCTTCCTACAGCAGGGCAACCACAACTGTATGCAATACTTCAAAAGTGGCCTCACCGATGTCCCGTACAGCCACAACATGATGTCCCAACACCAACAGTCAATGTTCTGACCAATGAAGGTAAGTGTTCCAAAAGCCTTCTTCCCTACCCTGTCTACTCCTAATGCTACTTTTAAGGAACAATGTACCTGAATCCTTGGGTTTCTCTGTTCAATAATACTCCGCAGGGCCCTGCCATTAACTGTGTAAGTCCTGCTTTGGTTTGTCCAAAATGCAACACCTCACATCTATCCAAATTAAACTGCATCTGCTACTCCTGAGCCCATTGGCCCAGCTAATCAAGGTCCCATTGTATTCTTAGATAACCTTCTTCCCTTATCACTATCCCACCAATTTTGGCGTCATCAGCAGAATTACTAAGCATGCCTCCCATATTCTCAAGTTGTTCATATAAAGGACAAAACATATTTACATTATGTTCTCAAATGATTGCACATGCATCGGCCTTAGCAAGTTCTTTCTCTTGACATCGCCTGCCCGCATTGGCTTTTCCACAATGAAACATAGATGTTAATTCTTTTTTTTTGAAACCACTATTAACCGCAATATTAGAAAATGCAATTTTCCCAAAATTGACTTTCTTACCCTAAAACTTCTCTCCAGATGTTAGCAAGGGAGAGGTGGCAGCACAATGGTAATGTCACTGGACTAGTAAGCTCGAACACTACGCTAATGTTCTAGGAACGTGGGATCAAATCCCACTATTGCAAATGCACACAATTTGAACTCAAAACAAACTTAGATTTAAAAGCTAACCTAATTGAGATTATTGTCAATAAAAACCCATAGGAACTGTAAATCAGGAACAAAAACACAAATTGCTGGAAAAGCTCAGCAGGTCTGGCAGCATCTGTGAGGAGAAATCAGAGTTAACGTTTCGGGTCTGGTGACCCTTCCTCAGAACGTTCTGAGGAAGGGTCACCGGTCCCGAAACGTTAACTCTGATTTCTCCTCACAGATGCTGCCAGACCTGCTGAGCTTTTCCAGCAACTTCTGTTTTAAGACCATTGTCATATATTTTATAAAAACCCATTTAGTTCATTAATGTACTTTAGGGAAGGAAATTTGCTATCCTTACCTGGTCTGGCTGAAATGTGCAATGTGGTTGATTAGACATTGTGCTACTCATAATAATTCCTTTATGTAAGGTTACAAACCATTGCACACAGGGAACAGTGACATATTATGAGCACCATGTTCTCTAAATTCATGACAGAGTGTAGACCCAAGTTCATGTTTAATTACTGTCAGATGTAGAAATGTAACACGCTACGTATCAAATGCCACAAAATTGTGGTAATGTTTGAGGTCACTGACTTCTCATCCGAATTAATGAGATTAACAGGTTTGACCATGTAAGGAGGCCAAGAAAGCAGAGAGAGGGAATCAGATGGTCTGTGAAGGCAGAAGACAAAAAGGGAAGAGGGTGCAGTTTGGGACAAGGAAAAAAGAAACACAAAAGATGGATTCAGAAGAAGAGACAGTAGAGCCAGAGGAGGAGGCGGCATAGTGGTAATGTGATTGGACTAGCAGTTACTATTCTGGGAGCAAATCCCATCCACGACAGATGGTTAGAATTTGAATTCAACGAAAAAAAAACAACTCAGAAATAAAAGGCTAACCTAATGGCAACCATGCTACCACTGTCAATCATTAAAACCCACTAGGTTCATTAATATCCTTTAGGTAGAAAAATCTGCCATCCTAACCTAGTCTGGACTACATGTGACAGCAGAGCCACAGCACTGTGGTTGATACTTAACTGCCCTCTGGGCAGTAGGGATGGGCAATAAATGCTTTCTGAACTGGAGGTGTCCATATCACATGAATGAATGAATGAATATATTTACAAAAAATTACTTTTCAATTACTCCAAGAGCTTCAGAAGTATTTTGAGATACTGCATTACACGTTGTCCCCTTTCTCGAAGCCCCTTGCACACACACAAACTCTGTTTGTGTCAAATCTGTAAAATCAAAACTGGGCCTAACGTAAAGTTTCTGCATCACTGTTTAAAAATCTTTCGGTACTCCAATAAAGTAAGAAAGGCCAATCAACCAGTTCAGCGATATATTATGAAATTTTGTTCCTGAAACACTTTACCTCACATCATCACCAGAATTTTAATAAATCATAACAGTGGCTCTGTGAATATTTTACACAGCTCTATTGTGGGTGCTTTTGTACACTGGGGTTTCTGTAAAGAATTATAGTGTACACAAAGTGAACTGTAAAGAAAAATCTGAGTTTGGACGAACAACCGCTTGTACCTGCAGATCAAAAAGTGAGCCAGATTTCAGATTTCCCCAAAATTCGGAGACCTTGGTCAGGTGAGGGTCAAGGGTCATTTGGCATGACTTGCAACATTGAAACTTCAGCAGCACACCACTGCAAACAAAGCTGTGCAATTGATAATTCGTTCAACGCACCACTGAGAACAGCGCCAAGTCAAATCGTAAAATAAGTCTGAACTTAAACCAAATAGAAAACAGAATATTTTCAAAGCATTCAGTTTTTGAAGAAGATTTTCAATGTCCAATGTCCAACCTGTACGATTATCAATTCCACATGATGTATTGTTGCTTCACACAGTTATCTTATTTCTGGGAAGAGCAGTTCAGTTCTCTATCTCCGAAATGTAGCAATGCTAAAACTGGTCATGCTCATGGATATGATCCGCCTCGGTCTGCCTCCCCCTCTCTCCCTATTTATTCCAGAACCCTCTCCCCATCCCCCTCTCTGATGAAGGGTCTAGGCCCGAAACGTCAGCTTTTGTGCTCCTGAGATGCTGCTTGGCCTGCTGTGTTCATCCAGCTTCACACTTTGTTATCTATGATCATGGATATTACTGCTCACACAAGTGACAGGGCCAACGTGTAAGAAATTGTTTTGAGGCGAAAGTACTGACTGACTTCACAAATTATTAGAAACCCGAGATACAGAATTATTGAGCGAAAGGGGACAAATTTGGATCTTGGATGGATTGTGGGAGGTTAACAGAATTTGGCTAAAGAGCAAGATAGGATAACATCCAACAAGATTGGAACAAATCCAATGATGAATTATTCAATGAGTTACGGACAGACGTTGTTGAAAGCTCCCACGATGTACCTATCTTCTGAAACTCATCACATTGAGACTTGCACATTCTTTGTTGTTAAAATTGAAAGGTTGCAAAGAAATGATCAGAGCAGACGCAATGACAGATATCGGCAATACACACTTCTCTTCACAAACTTTATTCTGGTGTTTTTTAATCTTGAGATATGAGTGACACTGATAAGGCCTCATTTATTGCCCATGTCTTCTCCTTGAACTGCTGTGTCTTTGAACTGATAATGCAGAAGCACCCCTTCATGTAGAACTTTGTTCTTGAAAGAAATCATTGTACAGGCAATCTCTGAGTTGCAAACAGGTTCCATTCTGATGTCTATGTTTGCATTTAGGTTTGTTAGTTGGAACACAATGCAGGATAATGTAAAACAGCCCTAAGTATATGAAATATTCTTATGTTGGGTCTTTAAAATTACAGCCTTGTATGAGATCATATTTAATGAGCGTTCATTAATTGGGGAGACCTCCTGTACATGGTTAGAATGTTTGCCCATAACAAAAAGTATCGTTACTTGAAGCAACAAGTGGTATGGCAATAAGCTTTTTGGTATTGTTCTAATTTTAGTGCAGGGTGGCCATCTCAGACTCTGAAACATGAAACTAAAGATGACAGGGAATGCAGAAAGGATGATAAATGACAGACAGCTGTTACTGTGCTCTTGAAAGTGGACATTTCTGCATCTCAAGATAGAGAAATAGTGTTATTGGATCTCAAATTAAGGGGCATTGTTTCCTCAGAGTGAAGGAGGCAGAAGGATGCTGGGAAAAAGCTGGAAGATTTTGCCGGACAAAAGAGATTAATAGCTTTATGCTGCAGCCAACGATTGTAGCTCAGTTCCTTGTTTGCTGTTAGGAGTGATCTGAGCTCACTGGTACACGGCCAGTCGTGGAGGAGCCCACAGCCTCCAGCCCCCCAACATGAGGCCACCCTTGCAGAAGTCCAGCAGGGTCCATCTCCCAATAGCAGCTTCAGGGGAAGAAATGGCAGCCTGTATGTACCCAACAAAGAGTACATACTCCCTCCTGCACACTCAAAGGCAACCCTTGGCTCCGCATGTTATTTCAGCTTACCCATTCCAAAAATGCCCTCATCCTGTGATGCCCACACAACCCTGAGCCTGCCTCTTATCTTTAATGGGATGACACCCTCCCGAACTTTTGAGCCTATCTCCAGAAATATCCTGGATATTTTGTCAGCAAAAGCAGACTCAGGGCTGCTGTCTGGTACAGAGATTGTATTCCCAAAACCCAGAGGAAAGTTCAGTTCATGGAGTCAAATTTAGGCCATGTGGACAGTTATTTGTTTAAGGAAACATCAGTCCTTTGTCAGTCTCAGCTTGTAACATTCCTGTTCATCCCACAGCCAGTCTGAGGAATTTTCGGATTTCCAAAAAAATGTATACAAAATGTAGCAGGGGATTTACGTGCAACTTGTCATCTCACATGTGTGATGAGACGGCATTGCAAAACTCCTGGCAGATCAATAAATCTACAAAATATTTAAACCACGGCACTTGAAAAACTAAAACAAAAAGGTATGAGAATACATTTCTAGACACAAGTACATGCTGAGGTCAAATGACAAAACCACCAGAGCCTCGCCAAATTGGGTTAGGCACAGAATCGAATGTTGCATGCATAAATAGTTATGACACAGTAGGCCTTTTGGCCCATTCAGATTTTGTCAGCATTCTATACAGCAATCCAACCAGTCTGATTTTCCTCCACTATCCCTGTAGTTCTGGACATTTATTTCCTCCAGCGGTCCATGACATTTCCTTTTGAAATGATTGATTCCCTCTAATTCTACAGTCTTGGAGCAAATGAGATTGAAAGGAGAGCATATAGAGGCGTACAATATTACGACTGATTTAAATGACGTGGAAAAAGGAAAACTTCTCCCACCAGCTGATGGTACAGGGTTTACCAGACACAGATGTGATGCCTGATGCAAGAGATACAGATGATGTGTGAGACAGCCATTATCCCAATGACCTGGAGCTCAATAACTACAAGGAGCAGCAATAATTGCCCATAGTATTCAGGGAGGTGTAGATTGGGTGGGTTATAAGGGGACAGGTCTGGATAGGGTGCTCCGAGGTTCGGTGTGGACTTGTTGGGCCAAAGGGCCTGTTTCCACACTATAAGGATTCTAATCTAACTCTAATGTCCAACATTTCACTGCTTGATGCAACTTCATTTTGGTCAAGCTCCAGCAGAAACAGCTCCATTCAATTTCAATACTCCTCATCTACTCTTGTAAACCTGCCCATGAAGACACTGGCCTCCGTCCTGCTTCTTTTTAATCAGGGTAGAGGGTACTTTCTGCATCAGGATTGGACCTGGTGCCACAAGATCCTGAAGACTTACTTCTTGCTCCTTGCCGTAAGCCTCACACTGATCCTCCCTATCTTCATATTTTGACTCTCACTTATGCACCGCACCAGGAGTAATCCAGAGACTAATACTACTATTCAACTTCCTCTCCAGCTACAGCAAATTTGTCCATAGAAGCTCAGTACATGCCCTCCTCACGTTGTTGCCATCACTTTGTACCACAATTTTTGGCTCATCCCCTTCACCCATTGAATACGCTGCACTTTCTCCATGAAATCCATTACCCCTGCAACAGGGAGGCAAAACACAGGGCAGGACACACCATGAAAAAAGCAAGTCTGTGTCTTACTGCTCCCTTGGTACCACAGTTTGGACTGCGCTACCTCAAGATGTCAGTACTCTCACCAATCACTCCCGAATATGACGTTATTCCCTAAATCAACTTCACTACAATAGGTTGTGAGATCATTACCTCAGCGCTGTTTGTGTAACCATTCTGATAATGGGTTGGCTGCCCATTTATAACTGTGACTATACGTTAAAAAGTACTTAATGCTAAGGCCTTTGGGACAGCCCAAGGTTTGTCGGGAACTATAAAAATTTCTTTCTTTTCTTTAAATGAACAGTGACTGGGAAGCCCTGAGGGCTGGGGAACTAATTCTGAGCCTTGAGAACTGCTCTTTGAGATGCATTAATCCAGCACAGACCAGGGATCCAATTCAGAAACTTTCTCATTTCTATAAAGTGGAACTGCAGCACAAACAATTATTAATGCCGCATTTGAGTAAACTGAAAACTGTTAATCAAATGATGTTAGTGACTATTAACCTCCTTGCCTCATTCAACTGATAATAATCGCAATATTTGCTCCCTATCTAAATTGTGCAGCAGCGTTTCCAGTTCAACTTAAACTTTTTAAATTCAATTTTGATTTAAATTAGGTGCTACAAAACCCATGTATGTTCCGATTTAATTTACTCCTGCGGTATTGGTAATTTCACCAACACAATGAAATTTCACCATGCCAAATCACTGCAATGAAAGTAGAGATCAAACTAACAGCTCTTGGTTATCCTCTCATGTACCTCAGCCTATTGTCCTTTCTGCAGAATGATTAAAATATAAATAAGCAAGTGAGTTAAACACTGTACCATTAACAGTGAAAAGGTTTATTTATTTGTGAAAAAGAAAGCCCATTGCAAATTCCACAGACCTTTGGGTCATTATTTCTGACGTGAAAATAGCTCCCATAATGCATGGTCAATGAGGTAATATGCAACATTACTTGTGGAACAAATTCCAAATACCTACTTGCTCAATCACCTCATTAACGCCTACGTTTACAAAGACAGAATAAACTCTGATACACTTTCTCTGTGGTGCCAAGATGCAGGACAAATTCTTCAGATATACTCCTGTTTTATTAAAAGCCGACTTGCATTGTGTCAACAACTACAATGTACTGCAGTGTAATCACATTCCACAGATTCGTGGTTATCACGCTTATTTAGTTCTTAAATGCTGTTAGTACTGAAGAAGCAATTACAGCAAACAAACACTCCATCCCCATCTCCTCGGGTGACAAACATTTTGCGGCTGGAAACGCAACTGCAGTGCCAGCATCCTCCAGCATCATTTTGTCCACCACTCAGTGAGTTTACTGACTTCCAGGCGCACATTAGATCCCAGACTAAGAAAAGGTTAGAATTTGGCCATGGGAGGAGAGGGTTTCCTAGCCTTTACTTCCATCAAAGTTGTCACATAAAGGGTGGGGCAAAAGTTCTTTTCGTCTACAAGGCAACCAAGAAGCTCCTTATTACTAAAGATCTAATCTTTACCTTTGTGCTACTGCTCTCAGTCAGGGAAGCAGTCGGGAAAGAGCTAAACATTTCTTCTGAATTTGCTGAATCCTACTTCTGGCTCAGCCTCATCCCTAAAGTGCACACATTGAGAATTCAGCTACAACATTATGTGAATGGTCAGATTTACAGTTGCAGACTGACTGGAACCCTGGATACTTTCAGTGTCTCTGTTTATTACAAGAGGTGTGTGCATTAGTGCATTAGACCAGAAATAGGCATGAAAGTATGAAGACAGGATCAACAAAAACAGAGCTGTGCCAATGTGCGAGGTGCCCCTGACATAACGGCATCGGTCTCGTTACTCAAGTCACTTTGTCACAACAGAAAGAGAGTTAGAAAAACTGTTCCAGTATATTATTCCATAAGCTTCCAATGTCATTAACTGGAGCTATCCCATACAATACACATTTACTCAGAGGCAAGACTGAGATCTGATCCTGCATCTGCAAAACCTGATTTGAAATAGTGTACATGTGTTAAATCCCTGATACCAATTGAACAGTGGAACCAGAACCAATATTCCCTTAGTTTCAATTTATTCAGAGTGGAAAAGCAGAAACATGCACTTCCTAACGCAACCCTCAACCCAGTGTCTGTGTCGCATGTGTTGAGGTCATAGAGTCATACAGCTCGGAAACAGGTAACAACCAATCAATGCATACCACTGCACACTTAATCACAATTGATAAAGGATGAATTGTAAAAACAACTCAGTCTTACAAGTGACCATTCACATAGTGTTGTAGCTGAATTCTCAATGTGTGCACTTTAGGGATGAGGCTGAGCCAGAAATAGGAATCAGCAAATTCAGAAGAAATGTTTAGCTCTTTCCCAACTGCTTCCCTGACTGAGAGCAGTAAGTTTTGATTTCTTTTATATTTGTCTTTATGAAATGAGCTACACACTGCAGACTGCATGTATGGTCTATCCCTAATTGCCCTGAGAAAGTCATGGCAGACCTTCTAGTGAGCTGCTGCAGCCCTTTGTACTGGCAGTGCTGCCTCACTGGTGGTGGATAAGGAATTCCTGGATATTCATTCAGTGACAATGAAGTTGAGAATATACATACAACTCAGAATGCTGTGCAACCTGACCACGGACTTGCAGCTGCTTCCATGATTATGCAGCTCCTCTTAGCAGTCAGAGAGATTTCAGGGACATTTGGTGCAGGTGAAAAATTATAGCCAGTCAATATTGCAGTCACCATAGGCCAGTGGCCAAGGAAGTAGATGCTACGGCCAGTGACAGGTGGATCAATGCAGTGAAGCTTCACAAGAGCTGTTGCAGCTACAATGACCAAGACTTGCAAATGAGGGAGAGCAAACAGAGAGCTCTGTTGAAAGATAGGAATATATTTGGGAGGCGACAATATATTCAAGGGCTTGAAAGAAGAAGAAAAATGTTGGGGAAGCAGTTTCCACAGACAGATGAGCAAATGGTTAATTTTGTAAGTGGTACGTACAATGTCTGGGCAAATCTTCTAAGTGACACATTAAACGATGGGGAGCCTTCACACAAAGACACTAATGGTCTGGTGAGCTGTTGCAGTGAGGAATTATCATAATGAAACTCATTTAAAAAATGATGGACCATCACAGAAGTATAATTCCAGATTGGCAGCTAATCACACTGAAGAATACTGACATACTGGGGAGCCATAACATTGAATCTTGAGGCTGGGACAGAACATGGTAACTGTGACAAGGCATGCTGATGACAAAGCAAGTTGAGTTACTTTAATGTAAAGTTTACTGAATTTTTATTTCATTTAATTTGTTGAAGTTTAATAACAAAAAAATACAACAGCAGGCTAACAAGCTGTAGTCTACCCAAGGCAAACTGACAACAGAATCATACAATCACATTTTTTCTAGTTATGAATGATGAGCACTGTGGGGATACTGCTTTGGGTAAAGTACAGACAGGTTAAAAGGTCTTGTCTGCTTGAGATATTAACACTTCACAAGTCAAAAATGTAAAAATGTACAAAACCCATCCCACGTCTATAATATCCCTATTCAGTCACAAACTTGTCCAAATGTCAATCTCTCCGGGGACAAAAGGTAGTGTTGAACAGAGTACTCCCACATTAGGTCATTTTGTATTTTACCTACCATCCAATTCTTTCTTGTGATGCTGAAACTTATTGAAAGCAAGAATTGCACAGTTACATTCTCTACAGTCATACTACTGTTTTAGTTTCTCTTCATAATAAACCCAAAAGCATTCCAACTGAGCATTATCTACAACTGCAAAGGCTCATCAACAGTTCATTTCTTAAAAGAAAGTTGGACAAGAAGTTCAACTCCTAGTTTTCATCAAGCCCAACCAATAATGCGGATTTACATGATTCATTGAAGTACTCTGGAGGTTCCCCTTGCTGGTGTAAAATCTAGTCTTCACCTTAAACGGATATTATCTTCGCAAAAAAAGGAGCCAGGAAAGGTCATGCAAGATTCCCATCAAATGGGATGTCATAAAGTCGATGCCTTTCAATGTGATGCATTCTGCTGTGCCATTAATTAAAACAAAAAGTTTGCAGAGGCTTGTTTTTTTTACCTGCTAAAACAGACCCTGTCAGATTGTGGTAGTGGACCAACCGCTGAGAAAAGTGACTGTTTCTTTCGAGCAGATGTTATCCCACTGACCCTTTGGTGCATTGGTCCCATCCGAACAAACTCAGAAGCCAAGAGTTGGGTTTACATTTGTCACAATCCAAAGGGAAAAAGGAGCTGGTGTGTTTTAAAAAGATGTGATTGTGCTAAAACTGCACCGAATAAGCTAGGGGAAAGCTGAAGTGACACCATGAAGAATTGTCAGGAATAATCACACAGAGCCTTGGCCTCACAATGCTACTCAAAGGAAACTGCTCGAAAGAAATCACTTACTCAGACCAAACATGACCACTGTGTGAAACATCAGTTTTTTGAACTTTGCGTGACACAGACTGAAGAACTGCAAACACCAATTAGACAAAGACTGATCTGTAACCTGAAAAAGTTATGCACAAGTGAAACAAAGCCCATCAAACCATTAGGAGCCGATTCCTGTTTAGTATAAGCAGCAGAAATGAGACAGTGTGTGTGTGTGTGTGTGTGTGTGTGTGTGAGTGTGTGTTTGTTTGTTTTTGGGGGGGGGGAAGAGAAGGGGTGCTGAAGGTGTCAAATTGCCAACTTTAATTCTCACCGAATCAATACAAGTCACTTGAACTACTTCTCAAAAGCATGCCCAGAAAACTTCCATTCCGGTTTCAAAACACTTTTTTTAAAATTTGATTTCAACAGCAGGGATGTTCTTAAAGTCACCATTAAATGGATCACCCTTCTTGTTTGATTCAGAAAGTGGCTGAACAATGTATTCTCTGTGAAAGTTAGTTCACATCCTGCACCTTCGTGTTTGAGCTTAGCTTGGGTTTGGGAGAAAGACAGCGGGAACTGCATCTCCCTCCAAACATCTGCAAACAATTAATGACAGCACAGCTGTCCAAACCAGCCCTTCTCCACCCCCTTCAAATCATTCAACTTTCTGCTTACTTGATTTCGCATGAAATAGCGTATTCGTTAAACATGAAGTAAATAAATTTGGAGGACATTACAATCAAGATCGACACACACTATAGTTAAGTTCATACCCATCCCTAAGTTAACCAAACAATTCTTAAGCCAATTAAAAAAAAGCCCTGCTCATAATTTACATAAATTATTCAGGAAGATCATTGAGATCAGTGATGAACATTCCTGCACACACTCCACAACATAAATGGGAATGTTAGGAGTCAGAGTGGGAAGAAATAGACTGATAAGCATTGTTTTTAAATTTAGATGAGTTACAGTATGGATATGCTCTTTTCTACTGCAACATTTTTTTGCATCTGAGCTGAGAATGAGCTCCGAGCATCAGTCCACTCCTGAACTTCTTCCATCTGGAACACTGACAGGAGAATGAAACACAAATTGAAAAGTATGTTCGGCGTTCGGGGGCAGGGAGCTAGAGGGAATTACAATATATTGGAACCGTGTGTTTGGATCATTTCTAATTGACTTTTCACAGCAGTATAATCACGGGAGTGAAATAATTATTTACATGCAGCGGTTAATTAGTTAGCTATCATTTTCAGAGTTGAAAGACTCTCAAATCATTTGCCCACCAAGATACTAACTTAAACGGCAGAAATCAGTGGATAATAAATAATTTGGAAATTAATAGATTTTTGAGAAAAGGGTCCCTATTCACCCATATCAAAGATGCCGTTTGAGACACGTCACATGGGGATTAAGCTTCACTTTTGAACTCAGTTTGAATATATTGTTCATTTTTGACAATCCCAACCATCCTTTAACCCTAGTTTACAAGTTTACTCAATGCTATATAAAAACAGAACACTCACACATTAGATTTTTGAAATGTGTGTGCTGAGCAACATGAAGAACTGAGAGAACATAACAAGACAATTACATACAGCCATCAAATTATTTCAAAATACAGTCACTGTTGTTTTCAAGGCAAATGAATCAGCAGATTTGCAGATCGCAAGGTTCCTGAAACAAAGATCAAAAACCAAAAATCTGGATTGGAAGTATTGATCGAGGGTGAAGTGCTGGCCCGGACATCACAACAGTTTCCTGTTCTTCATCAAACATAGCCAGGGAATCTTTTATATTGGAACAATTTGTCAATGTTGTGACATATTTTATCACACACAAACAACAACAACAACGTAGAAGAATCAAAACATGAATTTCAAGTTAAGGAAGCAGAAGTTACAGCAGCATCTTCTTTGGTCTAAAAGTGTTATGAGTAAATCACCACAAGTTACCTTTCTTTCAGCTACTTTTTGAAGAAATCTCTCAGACATTTAAACTCCAATACAAATATTTAAACCTATTGCATGTAGCAACCATAACCTCAAGTAAGCAAGTTAAATCTCACAACCCAACTTGGTGATTATCCAATTAATGGTGGAATCTGGCCAGGATTCCAACCAACAGTGTCTTTGTCTGGAAGTGTCTTAAGTTTGATTCTTATGTGGTGTTGTCCTTTCCAGTTTTGCTACTGAATTGTTCAAGTGTTAGATTCTTGTACAATTTCCTTTCTTCAAGTTTCCAGTGTGACATTATTAATGATTTACAAGATTCTTTCATCCCCAACATGGAGTACATTTCTGGCGACCCTAAGTGTACAGCTTATCAGAAGTAATTCTCCTGTTCCTTGTTATATTCAGGGTTAGCTGTCTGTTTAAAGCACAGCTTGTCCTGCAATCAACTATTTACTTCAGGATACTACTTCTGCAGGCAATGTTAATTGCCCATTTGTCATGAGGCAGCAGGTTATCAAGCAGTGTTATCCGCTTTCTCCCAGGAATCAGCTGGTTACTGTTACTTCTTCCCAGAAATGGTTAATAGACATGTCACTTCAAATTCCTTTATAACAGTTTCTCCTTGTCCTTTCATCTTGAGAAACAGTTTATTCTAGAAACAGTTATTGCTGCTTCTTTCCATGTCTACCAAATATCTTTGTTGATTCCTTCAATCCATGAACAATTATTAAGGTTCTGAAGTTTACATCGTCACAGAAGTTAAATTTGATTGTGGAATCAATATTACACACATCAATCGTCTTGATAATAGCCGAGAGTGGGGTACGGATGCTAGGTAAGCCTGCACCTCCTCAAACCATACCTAGACGATGGCTACTACTGACTTTGTACACAGTGGAACACTTTCTCACTTGCTGCACCAACATATCAGGAGATCAATATCAAATCAGTGAAAGTGGCAGCACAGGTAGATAAAAAGAGTAAAAAAGGCCTAGGGCACGCTTGCCTTCATTGGAAGGGGCACTGAGTACACAGATAGGTAAGTTATGCTGCAGCTTTGTTGAACTTTTGTTAGGTCACACTTGGAATATTGTGTGAAGAACAAAGAGCAAAGAAAATTACAGCACAGGAACAGGCCCTTTGGCCCGCCAAGCCTGCGCCGATCGAGATCCTCTGTCTAACCTGTCATCTATTTTCTAAGGATCTGTATCCCTTTGCTCCCGGCCCATCCATGTACCTGTCCAGATATATCTTAAAAGACACTAATCGTGTCTACATCTACCACCTCCGCTGGCAACGTGTTCCAGGCACCCACCGCCCTCTGCATAAAGAACTTTCCACACGTCTCCCATAAACTTTCCTCCTCTCACTTTGAACTCATGACCCCGAGTAATTGAGCTGCCCACTCTGGGGAAAAGCTTCTTGCTATCCACCCTATCTATACCCCTCATGATTTTATAGACCTCAATCAGGTCCCCCCTCAATCTCCATCTTTCTAATGAAAATAATCCTAATCTACTCAACCTTTCTTCAGTAGCTAGTGCCCTCCATACCAGGCAACATCCTGGTGAACCTCCTCTGCACCCTCTCCAAAGCATTCACATCCTTTTGGTAATGTGGCGACCAGAACTGTACGCAGTACTTTAAATGTGGCCGAACCAAAGTCTTATACAACTGTAACATGACCTGCCAACTCTTGTACTCAATACCCGTCTGATGAAGGAAAGCATGCTATATGCCTTCTTGACCACTCTATTGACCTGCATTTCCATCTTTAGGGAACAATGGACCTGAACACGTAAATCTCTCTGTACATCAATAAAGTTCTGGTCACCACAGAACCGGAAGGATATGGAGGCTTTATGAAAGGATACAGAAAAGGTTTACCAGGATGTTACTTGGTATGGGGTATTTTAGCTGTGAAGAAAGGTTGGATAGGCTGGGTTTGTTTTCAACGCAAAAGGTTGAGGGAGCAACCTGGTAGAAGGTTGTAAGATTGTGAACTGTATGGACAGAGTGGAAAGTGTGGGGCTATTCCCCCGGGGTGGAGGGGTGAATTACTAGGTAACACAGGTTTGAAAAAGTGTGGTGGGGGAGGTGGGGTTAATACAGATGCACGAGGCAAGTTTTTTCACAAAGACTGGGGAGTACCCGGGACACGTTGCCAGAGTAGGTGGTGGAAGCAAATACAGCAGCAGCATTCGAGAAGCATCTGGACGAATACATGAATAGGAGGGGAATAGAGGGATATGGATCCGGTAAGTGAAGGCAGCTTTAGGATGGAAGGGCTAAATGCATTGGCACAGACTTTGAGGGACAGCAGGCCGGTTCCTGTGCTGTATTGCTCATTGTTCTGCTAGATAATGTCCAAGTTAGAAAAGCTTACTGGCCCAATCTCTAACTCCCTAAGCTGTCAATATACTGTTCCAGTAATAACATTTTCAGACTGGCTAGATAGGATAATCATCAGAAATTATTTATACTTAGTGTGAATAACCGTAAAAAGCAGAAATCGCATGAGGTCAGATACTCTCACTGACAGTGTCAGTGTCCCCTATCCACATCAAACCAATAACTAAATGCAGTCTTTTGAAAATTAGTTTATGCTAATGGTTGCACCATCCCTGTTAAGATTATTTATTTGAATTGCTCACTCAAGTATAGACTGTTTGGTGAAGTAAAATATTTTGTCCCAGTTTAGCTGAGTTTCCTATATATATTTTAGACTTACTTCAAAAGGTAAAAAGAATCACATTTATTGATGACAACTGAAAGATGCTGACAGTCTTTCAGTCACAACTGCTACATTATTAACCAAAGATGATAGATTGTTCCCTAGGATTTGCAATTCTAAAATTCTAGGATTTTATAATACTATGTCAAAAATTATGAAAAATACACACTATTTGCATTATGTTTCGGGGGTTTGAATTTTGAAATTGAAGCAGATTGATTTGGGTCAGGGCTATCAAGCTTTATTTTTGTTTAAACAGGTCAGAATGTCTTTTGGAACAACAATCTGAGTGCATCAATTTCCAGAAGGCATGTGACTGCGGTCAAGTGCCTGAGAGAACCCTACCGTGTTAATGGATGGAATGTTTATATTGCTGAGTTTACAACTGACTAGAAAGCCATTAGTTTCAGCTTTGATTTCAGAACAGAAAAGTTCAAGGTCTCCATTCGGAAGAAACAAGGATTGCAGTTAGGAAGGGAGAAAATCCAGTCTTTAGTTCACAGGAACCAGTCACACTTGCCATAGTTTACAGTTTGCAGAGCTTCCACGCTGGCAGAGTTTGCAAGAGATCTTCAAGTTGTCAGGACAAAACAATAATTTAGGCCATCTGAATTGCAAAAGGTTCACATCAGCAGACTCTTTAAAAGAAATCTCAAAATTGCATCTATAGTCCAAGGAAAAGAATCTGGAAGGAATCATTTACAGAAAAAGCTCAAAGAATTGAGATGGGATTGAAGTTTCTCTGAAATGATTATATGTTAATGGATAGGGCTAGAAAACAGTCCCAGACTATATTTTGCTGTTAAGATCTTTCTAATTATCTTGTGTATAGTATTAATTATTTTGGTTTTATTTTGTGTACATTAAGATCAGTCGTTAAAGAACTACAACTCAACATGAATGAGTTTCCATGATTAATCACCATATAATTCAAGTGCAAAAGTTAAAATATGCTCTATCCAGCTTAGCTTCACCTAAGATTGGACTTCTCCCCTATTACCATTGGTTGGGATCATAACTCAAACATATTTGGTAAGTTAAAGAAACTAAATGGCAAAACCCTGGTGAGACAGGGAAAAACACTTTTCAGGTATTGCACCCCACTGCAAGGATTATTAGTATCAACAATATTTTGGATGAACGGGGAAAATAAAAGCAATAAAAAGGTGACCTAGACTCGTAAAGATAATCACACTGATAGCAATAATAAATAAATAGTAAAAACCATTTAAGCGGATGGGTTAGAGGGATATGTGGCATATTTACGAAGAAAATGTCAGCACGAATTTCAAATGGAGCATATTTTACCGGAGAAGTTTCCTCAAATAACTTGTACATATCAACAGGCATCATCACTGGGAATTTTAGAAAGCTTTTGTAAAGGTTCCACATGGAAGCCTTGTAAACAGTTTACAAATAGTAAAGACCCAGGTTGGATCATGTACTGGAATAGTGATTAATTATTAGAGAGGCAATAACAAACTGGGGAGGTGTCCAATAACTAGTCTTTGCCCCTTTATTACTAGGCTAGTTTTTAAGTTGCTGAACTAATGTTTGGAGACACAAAATTAAATGTAATATTTTCTAGCAGATTTTGATTAATTGAGTAATTAGATAGACAAATTAAAATTTGAAACACTGAACAAGTACATCATGAACATTATTGGTGAAATGTTTGTCATTAACATGGAATTAATACAATCAATTATTATGAAGTTTCTGAAAAGGGCTCTTGGTAAAACAGATCCACCTCCATCTAAACAAAGTATTTTTCTGTTAAAGATTCAAAATTATTCTAAGGATTTACAAAACACCGATCAGACGCCATTTACGTTGTTTTGTTGAGATAACTGTCACACCAAAATACAAGTGACCTGCACCGGAAAAGATGCATCAGAGAATGTGCCGAAAGAATTATTTCAGGGGAGAACAACATACAACACTTCGAGGAGTTCAACCTTTATAATCTGAAGTGCAGTGTTTGTGCCATTAGGAGCACATGCCATGAGGATAGATAAAGATTAAACAATAAAGTTATTTCAAATAAATCAGGAAACAAGGGCTAGAAGAATCATCTTTTAAAATTATTACAACTCCAATTTAAAATAGATATCAGGAAGATTTATTCAAAGAGTAAAAATACTTGAAACTATTTGTTCGTGGAGGAACGGAGACAAAAGCTTACTCATGTTCCAAATACTGATAGGCTTTTAAATGAAGCCATTATGGGTTTCAAAATGGAAAAGGAGCCTTTTCTAACCATCAGCATTTTTCAGCTTATTAACCTCTGAGTTGTTAAGAAAGAAGTCCTTAAGTCATAGCATTGTGATTTACTTTTGTACAGATTTAGAACATTTTATGATGGCACATGGCATTGAATTGAATTTCTAAATAAATGTGACTTCAGTTGGCCAGGATTCACAATTGGACAGTTTTTTCTTTCAGAGGTGTCAGTCAGTCAATCATGTTCTTCTCCAGACCTGAATCCAAGGTTAGCCCATGCGGCAAATGACATGCTTCCAAGAATACCCGTAGGAAAAGATGAATGGCCAGCGTAAATGGAGGTGTATTGAAAAAAAAGTAACTGTGTAGTCAGCCTAAGAGAGTCTTTGTGAAACAATAGAGGATGGCAAACTATACTGGCTTCTTTCTGGTCGAATACTGCTCCTATTTAATTGTAGACATCCTCAGATCAGTCTAGTCAGGGATGATATTACACAGCTCCGGAACAGATGAGCCTTGAACTTACGTCCCTTTTAATTATATTTAATTGGTTGTATAGCATAATAGACAATGCAATTGTCTCCAATAAGTAGGAAGATACTGAACCATGATTCTTGAGTCAGGAGGTACACATTTGTAATGTGTGGCTCTGTTAATATATGCGTATAAAATTCCATCATTTACTGCATTTAAAAAAAATGTAGTGATTCTGTTCATCCTATTGTTTATTTGCTGTAATTTGTATGGATTCAAATTATTTGCTTCATGAAACAGACCAACATGCAGAGAAAAATAGCTCAAAAGGACAGTAGGTGTCACATACTATTAGCTAAAAGTAACATTTAGATCTAAAATCTTAATGAGGCTTAAGTTTTGACGTTAATTGGATTAGAATTTAGTTCATCACTTTAACAAAGAGCACACAGAAGAGGGAGACTAAAACTGTAAAACCAACACACGACAATAATATTATTTACACGTAAGAGGTAAGCTTATTAAATCCATCATCTGAAATAATTTCCACATCAGACCATGAACTGGTTCCCTTGAAATAATCACTGAGAATGCTGCAAATCCATTTGTCTTGCTAGCTCTGCTAGTTACAGTCTCCTTTCCCTCCATGAGATCACAGCACTTACTTGGTGGTACTTTAAAAGTCAATATTTCCAGGATGCTGTTATAGCCAAATACAGGCTACCCATGAGAGCGATAAGTGAGGGTATGCATGATCTGAAAGTGATTTGGTGCTCAGATGTTGCATGTATTTTGATTGTTTGGTATCCCAAGGAATGCTAAGAAGGCCACTGTGGCACAATTAAAACAGTTAGTTACACTGTCACCTGGGGCCAACCACTACAGAAACACTCAAAATGAAAAATTTGTTAACAGTTAGTCTTTCCAATCTCTGTCGGCATTCAGTGACTTGCCAATGACCCTTTGTTAATCTCGCAGCATGTTTAGCATTGCAGCATTGAAATAATGACCTGGTGGAAATAGCTAGGGTCTCAAAGCATTGTTACAAATAAATACATAAACCTCATATTCTTATATTAGAAGTAAAAAACTGTGAAAATGATAGGTTTATTCACTTTTCGTAGATCGGGAAGTTATTATTTTTACTCTGTTGACAGTGCTAAAAGTATCCAATATTAATATATAGAAATTCATTTGTCTGTGTCATTCATGGATCGTATCAGAGTGTGCAATGTCATTTTGACTTTTCATTGCAAGTCAGGTAGATTTCCAATAGTCAGAAGTTATTGACAAACAGCCAAAAATAGTCTCACGAAAGCTGCATTTCTAGCTTTTGCCATCAAATGTTTGAGAAAAGCAGCAACAGTGATTGTAAGGGAGCAGAGAGAGGACTTATTAATCTATGGGTTTAAAAGAAAACCGACCATCACTGCAAGGGAATGCCACAAGCGATTATTTTTACAAATCTGGGTTTCTCCATGACCTGTTGAGTTTCAGATTGGAAATGCTGTCACAATTTGTATATTGATAACAACAGATAAATATGCGGTGTGGGGGTGTTTGTTTATGGCCATAACTGAAATAATTAGTGGTTGATTTGAACTTCAAGATCAGGTTACTGCCTTTAAATCATTCGAGATTTCAGAAGAAGTATAGCTTTCGCTTTCTAGGTTTGTTTTATTCAGCTTGAGGTCTGTTGCAGTGATTATTGTTTTAAACTCCATCTCCCACCCCCACGCTGTGCATGCACAGTATCTACTCTAACAGTCACTCTGCCAGTTCTTCCCTGTGGAATTTCATTGTATACTCCCAGAACAAAGTCGATCATTACAAATTTTCCCACAACATCACTGAATTACCGAGTTGATTCACCACAGCTGCCACTACCTAAACCCATCCAGCTGTGGGGAAACAGACAGCCATAAGCAGAAGATCACCATTTGAATCAACGTTGTCTCTTTGCCTGAGAAATTCCTACTGTCAACTATGAACAAAACCGCAGAGCCCTCATTGTAAAATACCAGCAAGACAGCTTCCTCTAGAAGCATTCCATACACTTTGAACATGTATATTGGGATAAAGATTTATGTTGAATGCAGATCAAATTAAAATGATAATTACAAACTCTAAGTAGTGGAAAGGCAAATTTCTCAGCAGAGCGGATCAGATCAGATCAGCTACCAAGGATACGGTAATTCCTAATAAATGTTCTGTTTCCATTGCTGAATAATTGTAGCAAGTCCAGTGAATAGTCTGCTCAAATAAAAATGACTGTTTTAGACCAACTGCAGCATGTTCAACTGAAAGTAGTAATTGCTCCTGACCGAACCATGTTCAGACTGTGGCAGAACTGAAGTTCTGTCAGTCTCTGAGCTTCACACAGCACAGTCTAACACCTTGCACCTCAGTGTGTTCACAGACAATGACCTGATCCAGAAATGAAACAGCTGTCTACATCTGAGGCTGGTTTCACATTAGTTATTACATTTAGACTCCAAGTTCAAAGGAAAAGGAAATGCAAGAAAGTACTTATAAATCAGACAGAGTTCCAATAGAAATTTAGTTCAATTAAAATGCTTGGGAAATACAGGCTTGACTGTTTAAAATCGTTCGCATTGTCTGCCCCAAACAGCAGTTCAACTCTGGGTAAAAAGTCTCAGCCAAAACCAGCAAGGGTCACTACAGACTTTTGCATGGCTTTGTTTTAAACAAAGATTTAACTATTCCTTTAAAATGTAAACATGCAATATTATGAAACCATTAAAGATTGCCTTCTGAACGATAGGGAAATGAGACGTTTGCTGTGGCACTGACTTTGTTCACATCACACTGGTAGATTGATGGATATGGGGAGATTTTGTACGAGGAAAAAAAATGGAAGAGCTGTGGTCTCTGACACCTGTCACTTACCTGTCCGGTCCACACTGAAACAACTGAATATTTCGGTTTGCGCAAACAAACAATCTTCTGGGGATTATCAAGAAGGCTCACAGATAGGACCAAGCTGCAGTTCACTACAGAAAAGCACTGATCTTACTCTCCCTGCAGAGGCAGGGCTAGCTGCCTGGAGGGAAGTGGATTTCTTGCCAAGTTTTAATTCCATGCTGAATTTCACAAAGCTCTGCCTCACCTCTTAAGCCACTGCGGAAAAAAAAAGTCATTTCTCCTACAGTCCCTGCTGAGTTATAATGTAACTTAGGGGGAAAAAAACCCTCGGAAAATCAAGAAGCAATCAATTAAGTGGAGGTGCACAACATCATTTCTTTAGCTTGATAAATGCACTTTCATAAATAATAAACCACTGTTGACCAAAGCAACAATTACAGCAAGTCATTGTACCATAACAACATGTCAACACCAAATAAATGTTAATCATGGTAAGCAATTAGAAGGAAACCACATATAGGCCTATGAGAAGCAGAGGAGAAAAGACCACTAGGAAAACATAACAAAAGTAAAATCTCCCCTTCCCCAACTGCATCCCTAAACCAGCCCAGTTCGTCCCCTCCCCCCACTGCACCACACAACCAGCCCAGCTCTTCCCCCCCACCCACTACATCCCAAAACCAGCCCAACCTGTCTCTGCCTCCCTAACCGGTTCTTCCTCTCACCCATCCCTTCCTCCCACCCCAAGCCGCACCCCCATCTACCTACTAACCTCATCCCACCTCCTTGACTTGTCTGTCTTCCCTGGACTGACCTATCCCCTCCCTACCTCCCCACCTATACTCTCTCCACCTATCTTCTTTTCTCTCCATCTTTGGTCCGCCTCCCCCTCTCTCCCTATTTATTCCAGTTCCCTCTCCCCATCTCCCTCTCTGATGAAGGGTCTAGGCCCGAAACGTCAGCTTTTGTGCTCCTGAGATGCTGCTTGGCCTGCTGTGTTCATCCAGCCTCACATTTTATTATCTTGGAATTCTCCAGCATCTGCAGTTCCCATTATCTCTAACCATAGAATTTGCAGACTCGTGGTGTAAACAGCTTCCTGAAGAGCAAAGGAAGCTAGCTAAAAGAAACCGAGACTGTGCTCATTCAAAACAAAATAAGAATTACACCAGAAATTCAGAATTGATTCCAAAGCCTGTGCAGTGTTTTTTTTGCCAGAAAACAAAAAGACTAATTGTAACTTTCATCACTTAGTTACAGATCGCCAATCCACAAGGGATTATGCACTGTATTAAGCACCTGATTACCCAAGGCCCAAATTAGCACTGGTTCATTTCACAGAGAATAGTGGAATTAGCAAGAGACCAGTAGATTTCACTTAATTTATATTGTCTGGCCTCCTACCACATACGTGAAATACTTTATTTCACTGCATCCCTGCTTACTATGCGAGCTGCATTCAGCGTATTCTTCAGCGACCTGGTTTCACAGGTTTTCCCCCGACATTTATGTTTCCATAGACTCCTCCGATTTGAAATTTATGGAATATTTTACATCAGGCGAGATTTTGCTTTTACTTATTCGATGGAAGTTGTCAGAGGGAATGTAGAACAACACTTTAGCAGGGGTTATCAAAAAGAGGCTGTTTGAGGGAACAGGCCAGGATGAAAAGGGAGTAGGGAAAGTTAGCCTGCAATGGTCAGTGTGAATATCATCGAACAGGAAATTCAGCAGTTTAGGCCACCTCTTGGATGGAGTCAGCAACATGTATTGGAGCGTGATGGAAGACGGCCATGTTAGACGGAAGCCATTATTCAGAGCAGAGTTGAACACGTTTGAATAATACCATTGTGTATCCAGCAGTGAGGAATGTGGCTACAGAGCTTTTGAGCATCATCACGCTGAGACACAACCTACCCTTAATGACCCCATTTAATTGTTACACAGCAAGAGAAACCTTGAAGGATGTAGCTATTTTGTCTGGTTAATGTGGTTAAATATAAAATGTATATAAAATAATTGGTATGCTTCCTCCTCTCTGCATTTACCTTATACTTTGTAACTTCACAATGATATTGCTACGCGCTTCCATTTCACAGAAGATTTTCACATCTAGTTCAGTACATTGTGCACCAGTGTCCAGTAGAATTGAAGCCATCCCTTCCAAACAGGTTGCATGTTAAATCTTTCATTTGTGAATACTGTTACATATATATTCTATTGCTTCATGCAGGAAGCCTTGCCTGTTAAACACAATGTGTGAGATTTATTGTACTGTGACTAAGTTAGGTCAGATATTGATGGCGCACCGTGATCACTTGTTTTGAATGCAAATGGAGTCCAGATGAGTCATTTTATCATAAAACTTCTCAGGAAAAGGAGGAAAGCTTGAGGTGGCTTTAAATTTAACACAACAGAGTTTGAACACAAGTTTCCTCATCTGATACACAGGTTATCTTGGGTTATCACTCTAGCCTTCATTATTGCAATTAAATATTTCATGGCATGTCAGATATTTTGAGCATAAATCTTCACAAAGTTTTAATACACCTCAAGCTGTGAGAGATATGTTGTAGACTACAGTAGAGGCCATTTAGAAACTTAGGGCAGCTATTTTCCAGCCCAAAGGAACCAGGTACAAGAGCAGATAGGAATGAAATGCTCCGAAGAAGGTTAGTGAGTCAGAAAGGCCTTGTGTTCCTGGCTTATTCCAGGTGGGTCCAGTCTAGCAGGGACCACAACGGGACTTACCGGGGTGGTGGTGGTGGTGGGGGGGGGGGGGGGGGGGGAAGAGAGAAGTAGAATAAAGTGAGCTAGCCAAAATCTTAGTCAAGAAATTTTTATCCATGGAATTGGTACAGTCCCAATCATGTGGGTCACAGCTGCATCAGGAACTCACCAGTTTGGTGAATTTTAATGCACAGAAGGACTCAAAATATTAACTCTGCTTCACCCTCCACAAATACTGCCAGTTCTTCTGAGACCCTGCAGCAATTTCTGTTTGTATATCACTGCAGAAGTTCCCTAGAGTAGTGCGCTAGGTCCAACCATCTTCAGCTACTTCAAAGTAACATCCCTTCAAGTAAAAGTCAGATGTGGGAATGTTCATTGATGACTGCAAATAGTTCTGTTCCATCCACAACCACTCAGGATACTTAAGTGTCCATGTCCAAACGGAGCAAGACATGGGCAACATTCAAACTTGAGAGTTGATAAGTAGCAAGTAACATTCTATCTTTAATAAGTGCCAGGTGCTAGAATGCTCACAGATTCCTTTTAATTTTTGTTCTTTTATAAACCTTGGTTTGGAGCGTGAAAACTGAGTTGCAAATGATTTGTGGACTTTGGAAAAGCTTATCGAAAAAGGAAAGGAAACTGACCAACCAAGCTTGTGTTCATTAGGGACCCCAGGCACGGAGGTTAATTGCAGACTGATTCTTCATTTAAAGGGATCCAACTATCCTGGGAAGAGTACTATGTTTAAACCGATTGCAGAAGCTGGTTATTATTGAGGTCAGTACCTGGGAAATGATTCCTTCAAGTCTGGGAGAGACCCTCTATTCAAGCAGAAAGCAGTTGTTGAATGTGATTGAAGCCTCTGGAAGAGATGATCAGTCTATCAGGGAAGAACCAGAAATAAAAAGTTTTTTGCTTTTCAATTATGTTTTCCGTGATGAGGAGTCTGGTTGCTGCTGACACAGCACGAAGGTTAGAAAGCTTCCTGCCTGATCTGAAACACCGGCTTCCAGAAGCCCAAAGAAAACTGAGTTACAAGTATTACTGCATTTGTCTGGGTAAGCAGAAGGCGATGCTGATCAATGTTTCTGAAAAGCAGCCAGGGAGTTGAAGTAATCATTGGGGGTCTTCAATAGTTTTACTTTTATTGTGCTGTGAATACAGGAATTGAGAGGCTGACTTGTTTTGGCTGTCTCCCTCTGTGTTGTAATGCAGGCAATGACCACCTTCAACTAAACAAAAAAGCATGTTTCCATCTCCCCTTAACAATAAAGGATATTGTCATTCAACATTATCCTGGGCATTACCACTGACTGAACAATATTATCCATTTTGGTTCTAACTGTAATACTTCCAATTCACCACAATTATATATTCAGCATGCAATACTGCCTTCACAATGGCTCTTTATAATGAATCAGTAAAGGGTCAATGTGTCAATATTTGCAGGAGGAAGGGTCAATGTGAATGCATCTGCAGGAGCATCCCACAGACAATATAACTTTCAACCTCAAGCACTGATCTGACTCAGGGATGAGGAGCAGGTCAGATTGTACACTGGGAATATGTTAGTGACTTGAAGGCATCAACTAGAACAAGAAATGAAAGGTTCAAAACAGGAATATTGAACAAGGTCCTAGAGCAGCATCAGGCTTTCAGCTGCCAACTGGAAAGCTAGTGGGAGATTGGCGTGATCCCAGGTACTCAGGGAGAGCTGCCAGCCTTTGACAGTGCTACAGAGGAGACAACAGTTGCTGGTGGAAAAGAATCCAAGACAAAATGGAAATGAGGCAAAGGAATGGATTTTTTTTGTGCAAGGATTTGTGGAGACAGAGTGCATAGACATTAGAAGCAAGAGCTGGCTGGTGGTTCCCAATGGGCAACCCTCTGTCTGGTCTCTAATCACACAAGGCCTTTTACTGAGGATCATCCCATCCCTGCAAAACTTACTCAAAAAAGGTGCAAAACAGATTAACAGAGTTTAAAATATTAAACCTAAAACACACCTCCTGGTTAAAGATGCTTTCTCTGCAAAGATTTCTTTTAAAATGTACGCCTGGGCAAAATAATTATTCATTCTTGTAAAATAAAAATGAAATGTTCCAGATGAGTTTCAGTCTGGCATGCTGGAATAAGGAGACTAGTGTCACTGAGACACATGTAATTGTCACTGGGATCTTTACAGAAGCTGTTCGTTGGGACGTGCCCAGAAGACGTCTGGATGTTTCTCTGGAGAATGGCTGGATTGGTTTTCCAGCTGTCATACTAGATTCTTAAAGGTGAGCGAGGAGTTGGATGGCTGCTCCCTTAGCAACACTACCATTTTCTAGCAACATCCAAACAACCCAATACTCTGAGCAACACTAAATTCAGACGTGTTTCCTCCCTGTAAATAATTCCAAGCAGTTCCAAACTTCATAGGTGTCTAGCTGTGTACTTGGTTTATTTATCTCTTTCAGTAAATGATTTTGAAAAAAAGCCCAAAGTGACCTATCAGGAATTTTTTTCTTGAAAAACAAAATCACGTCCAAGCATCACCGCAATCTTTCCGATGAATCTATTTTCATAATCTTTGAAAACATGAGTTATCTAAAAGAGTTAATGGAAGCACCTTCACAAGACTATCTTTATGATGGCATGCTGTCTCAGGATAGCACTTCATTGCATTAGGTCTTAATAACCAATTAATGGCAATTCAACTGTTGTTGAAGAATTTGCACATGCACTGTCTGATTCAGCCCTCAAATGGTCTATTTTGTTCATACTTCTGTTTATCTGGATTTCCTGTATATGCGCCTATCTGCACGAGTGTGTGAGACAGAACGTGAAGTGATGAGAAGCTAGCTTCCTTATGAATTCACCTTCGATTAATTTTAAGAAACAGCACAGAATAAGGCCAGTCATTGTATCTGTGGGAATGTCGCCACATTGGCCACTACATGTTGCATGATGGGATGGCTTCCAGCTGGTTGGAAGGAATCCAAATGTGGCCACTCATCTCATCAGAGCAGCAATGATAGGGCAATGTTATGTAGTGTAGGATTCCACATGAATGAAGCATTGGGAGAGGGGCTAGGGCACTGGTGACATACCGACAGTCCTTAAAACATTGTCAGCTACCAAAAATGTAACCCCTTTTCACTCCCTCGGGCCCATATAGATTCTTGGAACTATGGAAAGGTTGTCACTATGTAACCCGCAGTAGAGCTCTTCATTGTTGCTCAATCCAAGTCAGGTCAAAGCATGGCCAACATGGTGGGGAGCAACAACATTGCCGCTTTAACCTAGGTGAATCCTTCTAAATCACTTCACAGGTGAGTAAACTGATAAACGTGGTGACATTTGGTCAGGTAACACTCAAAGCTTGATCAAACAGTTCAATTTTAAGGACTCCCTTCAAGGAAAAGAGAGACACAAACACACACAATATTTTAGACAGAAATGAACAGTTTAGGCGGAAATTTCCAGAGCCGACTGCTTGCATGACCAAAGACATACCACCAAATGCACAGTAACGGAATTAGGGGATCCACAAGGGGCCACAAATCAGAAGAAAGCAAAGTTATCGGAGGATTGAGAGGCTCGGGAAGGTCACATAGATAATGGTAAAGTCATGAGAAAAGTTTATGTAGGGTGCAAGTTGGAAGGCTGACGGGTGAGGTTTGGAATAATAAACTATGAAAGCAACAAAAGCATAAAGGAGGGTTTTGCAGGAACTAAGCTGCAAACATGCTCCAGCCTCCAGAAGTTCAACTGTGAGTGGGTCTCAATTGCCCATTTTAATGGTACAGTTCAATTGCTAGTGCCTGTAACACTCCCAGACGTGATCACTTAAACTGGGAATGAAACTTAAACCTGGGGCTTCACTGGAAGTGGTCTAGAGGGGGAAAGAGATACAAGAAATCATACAATGCAGCCATCTGGAGCACTAGTTCCATAAGAGGGAAAGTTTAAACAAAAAAGCAGAAAAAAAGAAAATTCTACTCATTTAGTGGCACCATGGCAATCCTGGTTAAATCAGAATTAAGTAATCCTAGCTACTCGGCTGAGGGATGATCATTGTTACTGTGAGGCCTCTCTCCACAACAATGGATTGAGTTTTGGGCAGCGTTGGCTATTTTGCTTTTTTCTACCCCCAGTTGCTATTAAATATTTACTGAAACATTTCAAATGTTCAGCAAAAAAAAACACACAGACAATTGATCGAAGAAGCCAATTAGATAGACTGCAGTGTGGAATGGATATACACCAAGAATACTCCCCTTCACAGAAACAGAGCCTAGAGAAAGTCTCAAAGGATCTTTGCATACACAAATATGTATCAAATGTATCTTCACAATAAGAAAACCTCCACAAGAAGGCTTCACGAGCCAGGGTTTCCTAATCTTTTTGGTCATCCCTATATTTATGTGTGGAGTAGACATAATCCTGGACAGGACATTCTCAGACGTGCTCCAATTTAAACAGGAGGTGGTGGCAACAAATAACCTGAGGATATGCCAAATCCTTTTGAAAGCAGGGAAAGATTTTCCAATTGTACCCATTATCGTAGTGCAGGCTATGTGGCTGCCCATTATACTCTGTAAAGGTACCACAAACTACGATGAGTGATACTGATTAAAGGCTAAATGCTGTCCAAAAATCCAAGGGACCTCTCCTGCCTTGTTTTACACAATGCCGTAGGAAGCTCTGCATCCTCCCAAGACAGCAGTCTGGCCTCCAACATCAAACGTCACTTGAAAGACAGCACCTGTGGGAGTGTAGCAGTCTGTCCGTTCCTGCCTGCCAGCTCAGACGAGACGCTCCAGATTCTTGAGGGCACTGATAACCTTCTGGCTCCAAGTCAAAAGTGTTACCAACTGAGCCACAATGTTTATTAATGGCCATAAACAAGCTTTGTGCCAAGTTTCCATTAAGGATGAAGGAGAAACCACGAGGAGATACATCTCTTAGGAACCTGACAGTGCTGAAAAGTAGTCATCAAGTGAGTCGCTCAATCCTATTGGCTGATCCAATTTAATTAAACAAAATAAATTAACCTGGATTTTAAAAGTTACTGTGGATCCTATTGCTATCATTTTCCATTATCTTGAATCAGAACAATCCAACCTCCACTCAAAAGGTGTCCATCTGCTCATTCATTCTTTTGCTCACTAAACTAATGCCCGCTGGTTACCCACTCACGAACCGATGGAAATATTTTATTCCTTCATTCACTTCATCAGAAGCCCCCAAAAATTTGGAAAACTGCCATCAGATTTCTTCTCAACTCTCTTGGTTCCAATGAGAAGAGCATCAAAGTTTGTTTTAACTCATGGTATTTACTTTTGAACCGCTTGCCTCTTTCTAACAGGATCACTTTGCCAATCACAGTGAAACTGCCTCATGAGTTGGAGGGGCTACAGGTGGCAATTTGGCAACATCTTTCCTTTTCCTTTTTCTATCCCACTGAGACTTGAGAGCAGAGACAGGAAAGAGCTGCAAATCATTGCGCTGCTATCATTTTAATGAGCCTTCACTGTGCTCTCTCCGCAGCCTTGAAATCCTCCCCAAATTCATGCACCCAACCCAAACTGAAATGGAGTGCAACTGCAGCCTAAGTCAACAATTTGTAGGTGTCTACAGCATTAAGTTTTTCTTCTCGCAATGAAAACATACTCATACCATATTGGGAAATCTAGTCTTCTCTGTCTTCTTTAAATAGGTTATCAAGTTGTCCTGACATTTGAAAAGTTAATTGGGAATTGTAAGGGATAACTCAAATTGTGAAGCAAATCCCAAGCACAATTTTTCAAAAACACAAAAAGGTTTCGAGAAAATATAAACGAAAAGGAATTTGGCAATGAACTGGGGAGTTGATAGCAAACAAAAGCAATGCCACCACTCAGCATTCTGGAGGCCTCCAAGGTCACTGACATCATCTTAGGCAAGCAATTTAAATGATGTAACCTTTGCAATAGCATGGAGCACAGAATTTAAAATAGTGATGCTGAAGCGATCAGTGCCAATCTGCACATTTTAAACTGCTGCCTGAGCTATTTGTCATGCTACGGAATTTCTGACTGACAAAACAGATATCCTTGGGAAGAGTCGAGGCCACTGTTCTACCAGTGACTGAATAAATCAAATTCTATCATTATATCATTATTACATCAATTTTAAAGGTTTTAACTGGCATGCTCATGAATATATCCAATGATTTTATTCATTTAGAATTAGGCCTGCTGTTTTATGGGTGACTGTTTCAACAGTTTCTTTTCATTGCATATTATATTGGCTGGGATTTTGCCAGTGGTGAAGGAATGGCACTCAATGTTCGCTAGGCTGATAACCACGTGCAGAATGCTCATTTGCTTTTGAGCAGCAATTTAAGGAATCAGAAATCCAGTTCTGCAAGGGCATTCTTGTAGAGAGAATCAATCACAAAGGATCTTTATTGTTGCACACTAAAAGTGCAAGTTTGAATATTCAATTAGAAATCCTATAAAAAATGTGAAAGAAAACAGAGGGAACAATAGATGGAAGAACCAATGACAAAAAAGAAAAAATAAGTTTTAATAATTAAATGTTAGGCTAGTTGTGGCCTCAACGATCATGCAATTGTAGCAAATCATAGACACTAACTTTCCTCCTTGTAATAAACATCTTTTCACCTCATGTGTATCAAAGATCAATAACTATGAACAATTGCCGATCTCACCACAGCTCCCCTACTCCTTGGATTATGGCCCACATGCTTTGGTGTAATGTCTCCTTTAAGAGTAGAATAGTCCCCTAGGGTACTTTGAAAGCGAATTCACCTGTCTCCTGATGATGACTTCATGGGGTTGAAAGACTATCACGTGAGCAGAGGTTGTCACGAGTGAGTACGGCTACTGAAGCAGCTAAGGATGTACAGAATTAGGTTTCAGGCCTGAGTCCTTTTTGGCAGCTCAGCACAAACTGAGAATTTTGTTTTATTGTACATTCGTAGAATGGGGGTACTGCTGGCATTTATTTCCCATCCCTAACTGTCCACATTGCTGTGGGCCTGAAGTCACATGTAGGCCTGACCAGATACAGATGATATATTTCCTTCCCTATGGAACATTATTAAACCATGGGTTTAAAAGTACAGGTTTTTCTGACTATTACCATGGTTTCATGGGCACCATCAGACTCTGAATTCCAGAGAAGATCAAAAATCACTCATCACCAGGTTACAGTCCAACAGGTTTATTTGAAAACACGAGCTTTCGAAGCATTGCTCATTCATAAGGGGTAGTGAGAGGGGCACAAAGAAACAGAATTTCTAAGTTAAAAGATCAGACAACGGATATAAATGTACTGAATAAACCTATAAGGGCTGGCTGACTCCCTCCTGTTAAATTGTTAATCAGTTAGAAAGGAGATGCGGGTTTCGATTGATTAAAATGCAAATCCCAAAGTTTTTTCAAGTCACTGCCCCATGATAACTAAATGTTTTAATCGGTGCATACAAGCAATGACATCTCAGGTCAGACAATGCATGTTAGGTGCAAGGCCTTGTTTAGAATCTGTCCGTGTTTTAGACTGGCTTTATTTCCAAAGCAGGAATTTACAAAATACCGCATTGACTGCCTGTGTCTACAAACTGTGTGCTTTTGAACAATACTTGCATTATTGGACTCTGACTCTGCACTTGCTAACAGAAAGCTTGTTTGCATTATGAGATTACTGGATGGATTTTCGAATGCAATCTCCTGTTTTAAGTGTTGAATAGCACTGGGCCTCTTAACACTGTCAGGAATCACAACACCAGGTTATAACCCGTGATAATGGGAACTGCAGATGCTGGAGAATCCAAGATAACAAAGTTTGGAGCTGGATGAACACAGCAGGCCCAGCAGCATCTCAGGAGCACAAAAGCTGACGTTTCGGGCCTAGACCCTTCATGATGAAGGGTCTAGGCCCGAAACATCAGCTTTTGTGCTCCTGAGATGCTGCTGGGCATGTTGTGTTCATCCAGCCTCACATTTTATCAACCAGGTTATAACCCAACAGGTTTATTTCAAAACACTAGTTTTGCTCCTTCATCAGGTGTTAGCGAGAGAGGAAGTATCAGACACAGAATTTATAAGCAAAAGATCAAATGGTCACACTACTGCTGAGGATGTATTAAAACAAACCTAAGATGCTGTTAAATCTTTATTCAGTTCGAAGGTTTTAATGGATTAATACGCCCATATAAATGTCTGAATTCCTTCCCAGTCACTGTCCTGAGAGAACGAACAAGTTTAATCAGTATAAAGAAGAGGTGACATTTTAAGTCAGACAATGCATGTTAGAGATGAAGCCTTGTTTAGAATCTGCTTGTACTTTGGTTTGGAGTCAGACTGGTTTTATTTCTAAAGTAGGACTTTATAAAACGTGACACGGACTGTCTATTGTGCACTTTTTTTAACAATGTAGAATATATCTGCCAATACAATACAAATTCAAGAGAGAGAAAGAGGAAGGGGGAAGGGGTGTGTGTGAGAGAGAGAGAGAGAGAGAGAAGACAGAGATATCACTGGAATTCGCAGCTAGATTACTTGTAGCCTAGATGCATACAATGATTCCTGTTGCGTGATTGCCTAGGCTTTGAGCTCCTGTTATACAACAGGAATTAGGCTTTTCCTGTTATTATGTCTTTACTTACAGAAAGCTGTCGCAGGCTCTAGCTTCCAACTGCTTGTGCCAATCCAATCTGCAAATCAAATGCAGTTAAGAGTAAGGCCTTTTCCCTTTTGAACAAGGACAGTCAGATTACAAATCAGCTGCAGTTTAGAGGACAAGCTCTTAACTGCAGGCCCACCGGTTAAGATCCACAGTAAATATTCTGATTAATGATGAAGTTCCAAACCTAACAGATTGGGATTAGACCCATTCAGTCCACACACCTCGATGGACATTGGTTTAAGGGCAGCAAACATGTTCAAACTCTTTAAATTAAAAGATATTGCAGATCAATATTGAAATGAGAACTATTTCTCAGTCCATGTCTGAAAAGTAACAACTCATCAGATCGGATCGATACAGTGCTCATACAGGTGGAATTAACCTTACCCTAAGGGACTGCCAGATTCAGAATATGGAACTGTGACTGAAGAAACATTACAAGCTGAGTGGAGGAATTAGATTGGGATCAGGTTGGTATGCGCACTAAGCTTTTTTCCAGATTTTTGAGACAATCGTGGCTTAAAAAGGGATACAGGCACAGTAGGGGGGGATACACATGCTGGCAAGCTGCCCATTCAGGCTGAACTGTCAGGTTGTGTGTACAGAAATGACATAGAGTCAGAGGAGCCTACAGTGCAGGAAAAGGCCCTTCCAAAACCTGGATGAAGAATCTGGAGTCGTGAGTTTGAATCCCAGTACTGCAGCCAGGGATTCTGAATGGAGTTAAATTTAACAAATGGTTTAGTAATTAAAATTTATTCAAATTAGTAGTAGGGTAATGCCAGTAACGGTGCCTAAGAACAACCAGACCACGTTAAAAACCCAAGATAATAAAGTGTGAAGCTGGACGAACACAGCAGGGCAAGCAGCATCTCAGGAGCACAAAAGCTGACGTTTCGGGCCTAGACCCTTCATCAGGTTAAAAACCCAGCTAGTTCCCTTATATCCTTTAGTGACAGAAGTGTGCAGTCCTTTTCAGGTTCAGGCTCCAGGGCTACAAAAATGTCTCTTTCAACTGGACAATCTGTCAGCAGTATTACTACTACATCGAGCAGGACCTGCTACTGTTTATCAAACCGATTTTTAAATTAAAATGAATATGACTGGCATAATGACTTGGATTGCAAGCTGTTGCATTGGCAGTGTCATTAGCCAACCATTCCCTTTTAAAGGAATAATCCATCCATACTCAAACTTTCTTGAAACACTGCACTCTTAACACAGATTGGTCAAGGTTGCACAACGGCAACAAAACAAGGAACATTGTTATTTATCATATGCTACAGAAAATGAGAAAAGTCTACTTTTGTGTGGCTATGAGATGTGATTTATAAGATGCACATCACAAGGCTGTAAAGTTTCTCTTCATGTTTAAGCAAAGCTAACTCAGTGCAAACCCTAGATTGTGCTGACATGTTGCTAGCGTGACAGTTTGTAGCTGATTATATAAAATGTGCCAGCTTTCACATTTCAGGGATACCGGGGCCATACTGAATGGTCATCATTGTCTACTTGCCTTTGACACGTTTGTATTATAGCTGCCTCGCATCATATCAACTTTTTTACCGACAGCAATTCAGCACACCTCACTGGTGAAGGCTATTCAGCCCATTGTATGCAGGATCTGTGAGATAGTTATCTTATTAGTTTCATTCCTCTGCTTCTACCCCATAATGCCTGCAATTTGCCCACATGTCCCGAAACATCATAATTCAATTTTAAACATTTCTGTCAGATCTGAATGAATCACCCATTTCAGGCAATACCTTCCAAATCACAACTCTGCGGTGATGCTGGGTGGTGGTGGGGGGAGGCTGCAGGTGTTGAAGAGGATTATCACAGCGCTACTGTCTTTTTTCTTGGCAACAATGGCCTGCAGTTTACTGATCCTTCAGAAGAAGCAGTCTCTCCCTACTTTCATTATAAGATGTAAAATAACTGCAAAGTTGGTACCGTTGTGATTGTGCTTTTGCCTGTTAAACATTGTTGTATTCCTTTTGCAGAGAAATGGCAATGGCAGAGCAAGTGACCTTCCTCTGCTCCATATGCATGTTATCACTTAATAGCATAATGCATGCCAGCCTGCAGGCAAAGACAACTCTCTACACTCAAAGGCCAGCAAATCTCAGCAAGGCCAAACAGCAGCTTGATGGTCCTCCAGGCTCAGTCTTGATGCATGTCCCCTAGGATCAGCCCGTAGAGCAGAGTCCTGGTTGGGATGAGCCTTGACAAAAGAAGGAAAAACTGCCTCTCTCTCTCTCTCTCTCTCTCTCCAGATATTCTTTGTAAAGCTACAGCTCTCTGTAAATTTCAACGACAGAGAGACTCCTCACACATGCTTGAGGCATGTTCATCTGCTAAATAGGCCTCTTATGCGAGAGCGGACAGAAGTTTTTCAGAGAAGAGCTTCAGTGATACCCTCAAGGCTTTACTGGCAAACTGCAACCTTCCTGCCTGGGAATCTCCAGCTCAGGTCCGACCGAAGTGTGGAAGGAGTTTAGCACTTGGAGCCGTGCTGTTGGGGAAAAAGCAGATGCCAGACCAAAACAGCAAAAGGAGCTCGCTGCCACACCAGTGCCCCACCCACCACTTTCCCATGACCACCTTGAACCCAAAGTGCAACAGAGCCTGCCAAAGGGACATTGAGTGTGGACGAGTCATCCTTGTCTGAGAGGGACCGGCAATGATGATGTTTCACAGATGAAGCCAACTCCATTCTAGGTTCAAAAGCTGCCTAATATTATCCAATATTGGTGGTAGCACCAGCAGCACTTGTGATTTTTTTTTGTTCTGTTTACCTTGTCTCTTTCTGCTTTGTTTTAGGGTTATATAAGCTGTTTACTCTTAGATATAGAGATAACCCCAGTCACGATGCAGAGAGACCACATTAAACGGCTCAATTTGGCGAAGTTTGACTTATCAACTGTGATCTACACAGTGAAACAATTATCAGTGAAACAAGGCATTACAATGCTATGTGGAATGAATATTTTCAAGTACAAGTAACATTTAAAGTATGCATGTTAGCACAAACACCAGAATTAAAAAAGGACACCCATGCATACTACACAGCAAGAAAGGCATGCTATCACCAAGGTAATTCATCAACCTGTACTGATGTCACTGCGTGAACTTCAAATATTACCATCTGGCAAAACTGATAGTAAAGGCTTTAGGACAGTGCTGATTGGTCAGATTAAAGATTTTGTGAGCTCTGAATGTGCAGGTTTCTCTTTCATTCTCACACTGATACATTGACCTCCCCAGTGCTCTTCCCATCACTTGCTTTAAATGAAATCGACAGGTTTTAAAAATGTACTTGCACTATTGTATTACTTTAGTGGGGGACACATTAGAAGTGGTACTAATGGCACTGTAGACACAGAATCAATGCATTGACATTCACTAAGACATTCCTCCTAACATTTTAATCAGCTGAAGCACCATTTGTAGATCTTGTCTGCCTGAAAATAGGGTCACCTTCCTGTCGTTCAACTGTCCTGTTATCTGCATGAACACACAGCCACAGGCTGCAGCCAACCTTTATGTTCCTGTAAAGGTATCTGTATCAATCCCAGAATGTTTAAAGCCAGGGAGAAATCTTAAATTGAGTAATTGTCTGGATTCCTAGTGAGTGAGGTTATACAAATTTCAACAGGATTTTGCTGCACCCTTGTTGTTTACATCTTAGATTTAAAGTCTGCATTTCTCCAAAATCCAAAACCTTAATACTATCTTGGATCAGGATTTTCCCAGCAGCAAAACAATAAAGCATGAGCTCAAATGCAAGATCCAGTAATTCCAGTCTGTTGTCTCCCTCTGTAGGCTAGAGAGAAAATGAAAATTCTACATTCCATTTTTTAAAAAATGCTGAAATTAGGAGTCATATTCTTCACAGAATTGTTGCTCCTGAAGAAAAATTGCTATTTCCTGAAATTATGATTGGTATTGCATTTTTCAAGAGGTATTTGCACCAGAAAAAGACATTTACAGATAACTCTGCTTGTATTACAAGAATTTAAAATATGCAAGGTGACTATTTTTGTATAAAGAATCTGATAAGGGAGAATAGAATATGAATGCAATCTAGGAAAAGACATAAAAACAGACTGTAAAACTATCAGCATGTAAAGAGGAAACATATGGCTAAAATGAATGTGAACCCATTGAAAGCAGGGTCAGGAGAATTTATAATGGGGAAATAACAGAAAAGTTAGACGATCAATTTGTGCCTGTTTGCACTGAGGAAAGCAAGAAATCTCCCCGAACTAGAGGTTCAAAATGGGGAAAATAAAAAGTCACAAGTAATTTGCATTAGTGAGAAGATTATATTGGAGAAATTAATGGGAGCCAAAACGGATAAATCCCAAGGGCCTGATTGTTGTCAGCCTAGAGAAGGGGGTGGATATAGCAATCATCACATGGATGACTACCTTCCAAAATTCTATAGATTCTGGACTGATTCTTGTGGATTAGAAGGTAGTAATTGTCACCACACAATTTAAGAAGGGATTGAGGTGAAAGAAAAGGCAGCAACAGTTAGTCTTACATCAGTCAGAGAGAAAGTGCTAAAATCTATTATGAAGGATAGGATAATAGATGCTTGGATAATAATTATTTGATCAGATATAGTCAGCATGGGTTTGCAAATAGGAAATCAAGTTTCACAAACTCAAGTTTCTTTTAAAAAGACACTACGAGCAATACTGATAAAGTAAAACCAATGAACATAATATACTTAGATGTTTACAAGTCTTTTGATAAAGTCTTCCACTGTAAGTTGGTTCGAAAGATTAAAGTTAAAGCACACAGGAGAGAAGGTAATGTGCTGCCATGGATTACTGATTGGTTAACAGACAGAAAATAGACAGAGTTGGAATAAATGGGTCATTCTTGCATTGGCAGGCAGCAATAATGCGACGGTAGGTACTTGCGCCCCAGCTGTTCCAATATATATATCAATGACTTGGGACTAAATGCAATATTCCCCAAAGTACAGATGACACAAAGCAAGGTGGGAGTGTGTATTGTAAAGAAGATGCAATGCAGCTTCAAGAAGATTTGGATAGGCCTAGTCAACATGCAAGATCATCACAGATGGAATATGATGAAAAGAAATGAAGTCATGCATTTTTATAGAGGAAACAGATGTACAGAGTATTTCTTAAATGGTAAGAGTTTGGAAAAAGTACAAAATGACATAGATGTCCTGGCCGATAACTCACAGAAGGCTAACATGTAGAGGCAGCAAGATATTGGAAAAATGCATTGAATGTTAATTCACATTGCAGGAAGATGCAAGTCCAGATGACGTGATGGTTTACTTCTAATATAAAAGTGTTTGGGTTAAACTGCACATGGAACATGATGTGCGGTTTTTTTCTCCTTTGCTCAGTAGAGATATTATTGCTCAGTGGCAGTGCAGCAAGCTCATCAACCTTGCTCCTAGGATAACAGAATGTCTTACGATTGGGTGAAGAAAACATGTATTCAGTAAAATGGAGAATGGGAGATGAATTCATTGAAATTTACAGAATATTTACAAGGATCTGTGCTGGGACCACTGTTGTTTGTGATATGCATAAATGATTTGGAGTAAGGTATAGGTGGTCTGAATAGCAAGTTTGCAGATGACACGAAGATTGGTGGAGTAGCAGATAGTGAAGGAAACTGTCAGAGATTAGAGCAGAATATAGATAGACTGGAGAGTTGGGCAGATAAATGGCAGATGGAGTTCAATCCGGAAAAGTGCGAGGTGATGCATTTTGGAAGATCTAACTCACAAGCAAACTATGCAGTAAATGGAAAAGTCCTGGGTAAAATTGATGTCCAGAGAGATTTGGGTGTTCAGGTCCATTGTCCCCTGAAGGTGGCAAAGCAGGTTGATAGAGTGGTCAAAAAGCATACGCATGCTTTCCTTCATCAGACAGGGTATTGAGTACATAAGTTGGCAGGTCATGTTGCAGTTGTATAAGACTTTGGTTCGGCCACATTTAGAGTACTGCGTACAGTTCCGGTCACGACATTACCAAAAGGATGTGGACACTTTGGAGATGGTGCAGAGGAGGTTCACCAGGATGTTGCCTGGTATGGAGGGCGCCAGCTAGGAAGAAAGGTTGAGTAGATTAGGATTATTTTCATTAGAAAGACGGAGATTGAGGGGTGACCTGATTGAGGTCTATAAAATCATGAGGGGTATACACAGGGTGGATAGCAAGAAGCTTTTTCCCCCAGAGTGGGGGACTCAGTTACTAGGGGTCCTGAGTTCAAAGTGAGAGGAGGAAAGTTTATGGGAGAAATGCGTGGAAAGTTCTTTACGCAGAGGGTGCTGCGTGCCTGGAACACGTTGCCAGCGGAGGGTGGTAGATGTAGACACAATAGTGTCTTTTAATATGTATCTGGACAGGTACATGGATGGGCAGGGAGCAAATGGACACACACACTTAGAAAATAGATGACAGGTTTAGATAGAGGATGTCGATCAGCGCAGGCTTGGAGGGCCAAAGGGTCTATTCCTATGCTGTAATTTTCTTCGTTTTTTTGTTCTTAGTAGCTACAGGGAAGATGTTTCCCTGTCTTGTTTTGGTGGTGGTGGTTGGGGAGGGAGTCAAGAACCAGAATGACAGAATCAGTATGGCAATGGAGGAGTCTATTCAGTCCATCAGGGCCACACCAGCTCTTCAAATTGGCAACAGGTAATGATGCTCATTTCCTGCTTTACCCCCCTGAACCCTTTGAACATTATTTCTATCCAAATAAGCATTCAATATACTCTCCTGAATCCCTGAACCAGGGGGCACAGTTAAAAATCAAAAGGGGAATGCCACTTAGTTCCACATTGAAAAAATCTTTGGTTAAAAAAAAGGAACATTTTAAAGAACAAAGGGAGAATGTGAAACGCAGAGCCAGAGAGCAGGAGGGAGGGAATTTCAGCACTTAGGAATTAGGGAATTAAGGGAGCAATCATATTCAGGGATGCTCAAAAGAGGAGCACAGATGGGAGGTTAGAGGAGAACACAGACACATGGAAGGAGGCAGCAAGGCTGAGAATCTCTAAACCTAGCTGAACCATGAGCCACTTTAATAGGCTGGTCATAGGAACAACACTTTCAGCTGACAGTGGGTTTTGCCAGTGAAAGGTTTCCCCAGCTGCGAAATCAAACCTGTTTTTCATGCATACTCCTGGCACTGAAAATTATAATCATAATCACATGGATAAAGGCAAAACGAGAGAAAGTGGAGGAGACCCACTGAGCTGGTCACACTGCTGGCTATTTGAATTTAAGTGGAAGGTAGATATGGAAGGCAGATGGAAGTGATTGAACGCAGAAATAGTCAGTGAGAACTTTGTCAAATTTAGGTAAAGAAGCTCAAGATAACTGCAGGGTTATAGATGGTTGGGTAATGGGAATGCATATGTTAAATGACAAATGTTGTAGGAGATAATGTAATACAGGTATCAAAAATCACACGTGGCTGAGGGTCTGAGGAAAAAAAGGATGAACCAACAATTCTTGCCTACCGTGGAGGAAGGCAATTGGAAAGATGGTGTGTTCAGGGTGTTAAGTGGCCATTATTTGACTGCCTAAGGGCCTTATAATTGCAGACTAGTCAGGAAGGTCACCCCAGTACCTTCTCACACAGAATGTAATGAATGAAGCAGCGAGCAGGGGGAGGTGGTAACTCACCTGGGCCAACTCACCTATTCGGTACCTCTCTGGCCACCTCTGGTGAGGGGAAAGATGGACCCACCTTAAGAGTGGAAACAGTCTGGCAGAAATCTCGCTGCCGTGCAGGACAGATACGAAAGAGCCAAACCTCATGGCAAACTAGTCCTGAGGTCTGAACAGCTGTTTTTAAATCAGTGAAGACAGCTCAAAGCATGGGGAGCCAGGCATCCTCTCCTTCCTCACAGAGCCACAAGTCAGCAAGTAAGAAATCCCAAAAACGAAAGCAAACCTCCAGCAATATTTATGCAGACCGTTATGGTATTGCAATGGTGATCTCTGGCTCCATCTAGAGGTTCACTGTCCCCATTCCTTTCAACAAATATTCTATTCCACTTCCATTCATTCTTAACCAAGGTCAACAGTCAGTTTCATGTGAACAATGAGAATTGCTGTAAGCTTACCAAACTGAATACAGGCACGTTCATTTTAAATGAAAGCAAAAACTAGCAGCTTTAAAGAAAAATTGCAAAAATCGAGAACAATTGAGTCTGCATGAAACTTATCCCAATAAGAATCTATTTTTGTTGGAGGATAATAAATCCGATCAATCTTAAAAAGTGCATTTGTTTACTGACCTTTTAAAATTAGGATTTTTGTCAACTTGTCTTAAGAATCCTTCATCTTAAATTACGACAATAAAATTTGGGCTGTTGACAGGGGGAGGGGGTGTGCGGTGGGGTTGAATGGAAGAGGAGTGTAGGGTTGGACATTTGTTGTCCTAAGTGACCCAGTGAACTTGCATCTCCGAGGACTCTACACAGCTGGAGATTGGGTTGCCACTATGGGGTTCACTATGGAGCACACCATGTTCACATATTTGGTTGTATTAAAGCCAAATCAGAATTAGGACTTATATCCAGAAAAAGATCAGACTAAAAATTTTAATCCTCCACCCAGGAATGACCTATCGCACAGTTCATTCTGTGGTCACTGCTGTCCCATTACCACTGCCAGCAACAAAGTAAAGCATGTGTGAAATAATGAGGGGGCATAGCAAAGTTTCAGCAGTGAATAAACTCTGACTCCAGCCACTTGTACCTGGCACAGATCCAGCAACACCTGCTTCTCTAACTACTGCTAATATTGCAATGTCTCTTTCAATCACACCACAAATACCAAGTCATCTCAAGGAGCTACTGTATGATGATATTAAATGGCTCCACAGAGATACCACCTATTTTAACTAGTTGTAACATTTGTCCCTTCCTCAGATAATCTTCAGCTGAAATCCTCGTCAGTGCTTTTATTGCCTCCCGACTTGAACATTGCAATTCTCTCCTGGCTGGTTTCCCTCTTTGTACCCTCAGTAAATCTGACAATATCCAAATCTCTGCTACTCATATGTGAACTTGAACAAACATCAAATCACCCACTCTTCCTGTGTTCACTTCATTTCTTCCAGAGTAGTCAGGAGTCACTTGCTTTTAAAACTGTCATCCTCGTTTTAAAATCACTCTATTGCTATATTCTCCACTATTATTCCAAGATCTCAATGTTCACTGATTTTGTCCTTTTGAACATCCCTGATTTTAACTGGTTCACCATTGGCAGTCAAGTCATTTATACCAAGACCTAAACTGTGAAACCCTGCATCTTGCTACCTCTCCTCCATTAACCTTCACTCTCAAACTCAAACCAAATCTTGGACCAAGCTTTTGGTGGTCTGTCCAAATAATTGGTTCACAATTAAAATGAGATTTAATGCCATTTCCATATATCCTGTGAATGGTTTATTACATTACAATGTCCAGCTTCCCTGGTTGTAGAAAGTAATTTGCAGTGCCAAAAGTACAAAACACAACAGCAATTACTGTACATTAAAGTTTTTTTTCTTAAAACCCTGCTCCAAGATCAGGATCGAACAGTTATTAAAATTTCTCAAACTCGACTCGGACTCCATTTCAAAGCATTACTGAGACAAGAGAAGCATTTTGATTTCAATTTGCACTTCGTTGCCTTTTGTCAATACTTGGCTGGAATTTAATGATATTCCAGTCTACTAAACACTCTCTCTGGTTAATTAGCTGTCACTCAGAGTCACAGGAATTCAAAAATCAATATTTACTTTCAAGCACACAGCCCTCCAACTAAGAACCCATTTTCAAGGATTGACAAGCTACAAGTAAACAAAGCGTTACTTGGTTATACAAAATTTGTGTATTGCTGAGAAAAGATTGCTCTGTTACAACTTCACATCTCACACTCATCAGAACATTTGCAATAAATGCCTAAGTGAAGGGTAAGAAGTGTTTTACACGGTCTAAGATGACATGGCAACTCGCAGTATGCTTGACGGGGACTCAGCTGGCAGATGCTCGGGTATAACAATGACATGGCATGATGCCTGGATGAATGCAATTCCAAAATACAGAAGTCCCAATGTCTTCCAGGACACAAGTCACCCACTTGATTGGCACCTTGCCCACCACCTTAAACATAACTGCCACTGTGTGTACCATCTGCTAGAAGCTTGGAACAACTCACCAATTCATGGCATACAGGGCTCTGGTCACTCATTCATTGAGCAACTTGGCTGGACTTCCCAAAGTAGCTGGGCCACATTCAATCTTGGAGGCCCTTCCACTGAAAGCTAAGGGGGTTTATCACGTCAGAAGCTGGTGAGCTTTGTGGGAGCTGGAGGCAGAATTCTGGGATGTGGAGGGTGTCACAAGAGTGAAGGGGTTAGTCAATATTAAAAAGGTGCGAAGGAGAACTGAAGGGAAAGCAGTAAAGTGAAGGTGGATGTTCATCAACTACAAGTAACCTCCTGGGGGACTGTGAAGTACCAGATCAGGCACGTTTATTCAATATAACTGGAGGGAGTAAAGCAGGCAGATCAAGATTTTGATGAACTTATTGATCAGACTTTAATGGGCATGCAAGGCCTTTTAAATTCTGGCAAAACCCATCTCAACAACAGGAACAGGGCGCGGTACCTTTTTTGTACTTGCTGAGCAGCAAGGAATGGCAGCTTAATAACTTAAAGGGATTACTGCTTGTTAACATACTATTGATGCCACAACTTACCTCATTAATATCCAACTTCCTATCATTATAAACACACTAGGCCTCATGGTGAGAAACATTCAAAAAACTCAATGCAACTGGCACTTAGCCAAAGAAAACACAAGATTCAGTTTCTAATTTATTGACAGCCAATTGTAAGGCATCAATATCTCAGTTTACAGCTTATGAAGATAATTCTGAACACTGAATTTTAAATGAATGAAATGTCACTATTTTTAAAAAAAGGGAGATGCAGATCAGTCCTCTGAAAATTAAATTGCCTTAAACTATACATCATGAGGAGTTTAATGTTAGTAACACCTTTTTTATAACTCACATTAAAAAAAACAGAATCTGGGCTGCGAGATGCATTAATCGTGGCAATGGTGTAGCATTGGCGACAGAGAATTTTCACAAGAGTTTCAGTTTGTTTATTATCCTCAGCTGGAGACGGGACCTACCGTCATGTGTGTGCCAATGTTAGATGACAGACAGCACTGTGACCATAATGAACTTCTTATCATGGGACCTTTAACGTGATCAGGTTTGGGTTTGTGCTGGAGGATTGTTAACATGTTGGCAGTTGAGGTAACGGCAGGAGAAGGGAGGCTGGGCTCCCTTCTGCATCGAATGTGTGAACCAACACATTGGGCAGGGATTCTCAGCCCGTTGCACTAGGCCAAAAGGTACACATGCAGCAATGTTTCAAAGAGCATTTCAGATGCATGTTGAGCTGCTTAATAAAGAATTATCAATTTGTTGTTAATGTGCTCGTAGGATCAGTAATAATGGGAAATTAATGCAACGCCTCAAGAATTCTGTGTATAAAGGCATGACACCAGGAATATTACTAACTACATTATATTACTGGACATAATATCTCATATCTCCAAAAGCAACTCTGGTTAGTTGTTTACATCTGAGGACGGGTCATTGGACCCGAAATGTTAACTGATTTCTCTCCATAGATGCTGCCAGACCTGCTGAGCTTTTCCAGCAATTTCTGTTTTTGGAGGTGTTTAAGCCGTTAATTTAGTTTTTGCAACAGAGCACATACGTTCATAAACTAATTATTTACTTTTAACTATCTTGACTTCAAATATCACATAAATCTGAAACAGGCTGGTATTGAAAGATTAACTGGGGACGCTTTGGTTTTTGAGCAGCAAAGCAGCATTTATCCCCCACTGGGCCAGATAACGGAAGAAGACGAGCCAATGATTCACAAAAGCAAAATGCTGCTGGAAAAAATGTCAGAAATAAAACATAAAATGCTGAAACTACTTGGAAGTTTAGGAGGTGAAAGAAACAGAGCTAAAGGAGCAGTTACTGTTGGCTACAGGCTTCTTCCCTGCCAGCTGGATTACCAGCTTGGGAAAGGCAGGCTGAGTTAAATGCCAATTAGGCTTAAGTGGGCAACATGGCACAGGGCTCATGCAGTTGGGCAGGACAATGGTCATCTCCGACCCAGTATTGCAGACTGGTACGTTCCAAGCTCCAGGACTCCATGCTGAGGAGTGCACGAAAGCTTGGGGCAGCTGTTCACCAAGGTGCAGTTAGGAAAGACCACTGTCGGAGGGCTTCCTGCTGAAGTTAAATGGGGGTCTGTTCAATTATTAGACCCTCACGGTGCCTCAAATGCACGTAAATACAGTGTTTTTTTTATATATGAATAAAGTAAATTTTGAAACAAAAGAAAACTCAGTTGGCCACAGCTCCCGCCCCCTTCCTGATACTGGGTCCCTCGATCGGGCACTTCTTGCCCTGCGTCACCTTCAGTCTCTAAAAGTGCACCAGCAATTCTGACCACGTTTGCTTTTCAGTTTGCTCCCTTTTTGAATCCCCTGCCCTCCATCATTGGGTGAATACCAGAAGTGGTGGCTATTAGATGCAGCTTTAACAACATGCAGGGAAGCTCCTGCCTTCGGACTTCAATCAGGGCAGACTACCCTCAGGACAACTTCAGGGCAAATGACCTTTCATTGTCAAGAGGCATTGAATCATCCGAAAGAGCATTAAGAAAATAGAGAGCGCTTTAGGACACAGAACTGAAGGAAAAGGGGTAGTCACACAACGGAGAAAGTCACCCTAACTTTGCAGAGTAGGGGAGCGTAAGAGGGAGATGGACACTAAAGGGTTAGTGACCACACGTCTCGGGGAATGTTCAGTCAGCACAGAAGGCACTAGGTGAGGTTATTAAATAAAGTAACATGCAGGAGCTGGCAATTTCTCAAATCAGGGCTGTAACTTAGTGATTTTCTGACTGACAATCTTCGTGAGGAACTACTGAGGGCAACACTTCGATTAAGATTTACGCCTTGACATGACTGGTCTATATAACCTTACACAAGAGAATGTAGTACACTGGAGTCCAAAATGTCTCAATATTAACTGACAATGATGGACTAGTGAGGCATCTGCTCTTCTCTTCGCTTTAACACACTAAATTGAGCTGAGTCAATCCTCAGTCATCCAACTCAATGTTGTTTACTGGAATATTGAGTGTTACTTTCACAAAAGATGTGCATTGCTGAATTCCACACTTCTTTGTTCCTTAACCTATTCCTTTATTTTTCTGCTTTGCACCTAAGATTTAGTACCTAGGTACCTTGGTACCCAAGAGGTGCCAGGAATGGTGACTTTGTAAATGTTTCACTATACTCCTGTGTCCTTGTACATGAGTACCTGTGACAATAAAACCTAATTCTAATTAAATAGCCTGTAAAGTTTCACTGTTCCTGATTGCAATGTGGAAAATCTTTCCTGGGTGATAACAAAGGACTTTTTTTTCTACAATAGTAGCCACTGTAATTCACATTCTGACATCACTGTAAATTTCAGAGTGCAATACCAACATGAAAATTGGATTCTGGTAATGTTGAATTTCATTGATAGCTACATCGAACTCTATTGTTCTCAAAGCTGATGATGTGCTGGAATGATATTTTCAAAATTGTACCTCGGCGCACATATGTCTTTAAAATAACTCATTCCATACAAGCCCAATTTAGTGTCAGGTTCACCATCCCTGTTACTAAAGCAGAAAATCAGTTGTCAGGCAGAAATATGTGAATATTCCCAGATTCAGAATTACACCTATAGTGAAGCCATTGTTAGTCTTTGAATAAAGTTACTGAACATTAACTGGTTTATTCCCTTGGGAAAAATTATACTATCATTAATTCTTTGAATCCGAAATATAATTCTGACAGCTATAAACTAAGTTTGGGTTACACCACATAACGGTGCTCTTTACATTGATTTTTTTTGGAAAAGTCTTGCATTACATTACAGATTATTCATCCACTGCAAACTGCTTCTGACACTAAGGATGAAGAACAGACGAATCACTGTTGTGCAAGACCACAGAATGACTAATTTAATTGTAAAGACAGGCTCATAGAAAGTGACCGAGTTAATTAATTTCATCCATTGCCGAGTGCAAACATATCATGGAGGAAAGGGAGTATCATAGCCAGGTTCTGATTATTTTATTTGCTAACAATAAATTTGAAGGGTGTGTTAAGCCAATCAATAACAAGGTCATGCCAGTGACAATTAATAAATTCTAAACGAGGACCAGAGTGCCTCGGAGGATTAAAGACATACAAGTACGATGCGCAAGTCAAAGGGAGTGCTTCATCTGTGCGGAACATTTCAGAATTTGGTTCTATTAGCAACTCGCATTTCAATGTTTTTATAGCTACAATAACAATGCAAGGTTGTCTGCCTGTCTCTGTCAAACACCCACCCAGTATCTTGTATCCAGCAGAGAACCATTATGTATTAACTGGAAGGTGTTATTCTGAATGAAAAACGGGGGGGGGGGGGGGGGGGAGAGAAGGTGCTATAAATATGTTGGAGGCAGGAAAAGGCATAAAATGAGCCAAGGTTCCTGCCACCTCATAACTGATCTAGTAGCATCTGATAATTGTGGATGGTGGGAGAGGTCAGGACTAGATTTAGTTAAAATAGTTTCAGTTTCCAAAATGGAATGGCTGAACAATAATCAGGAGCCAGTCACTCAATTCAGAAAGTAACCATTTTTCCTCAAATACTGTAAAATTGCTGCAATGATTATACTATGATGTAAATCATCTTCAAGAAAGGAGTAGAAATGTACAGGATAAAAATGTTGCTTCCTGCTCAGATTTATTGCCTAATGTCCGTGAAATAGTAAATATTTTTAAGCTTCTCCACATTTTATCAATTCCACTTGATACCATTCCAAAATTGGTCTTCAAACATTCAGATAGTTAGCATTTCAATTTCAAATTCCTCTTCAGAATTCATGCTTTTAAAATGGTCTGTTGAAAATGACTATTTAATGGCAACTATTTTTGCATTCCAGTTATTAGTGTGCTTTTCATTGCACTAACAAAACTGTGCAGGGCCATGTAATAACTCAGCTTGGCAAAGTTACAGATGCTCACTTTTTTCTCACATACATCATCTACTCCTGATTCTTCAACTTTTATAGAAGATAGTGTTCCTTGCTGAAAGTATGTTACTTGGGGCATCAACATGTCTCTGATACATGTTGTCACATCTTTCAATGAACTTACTATAGCTATTACCGAGCGGTGATGGGCAGCTGCATTCAGGCTGATTTTTCAATGATGCCTGGACCCATTTCTGTCTCATTTAGAATTGGTAAATTCAGCGCTGACTGAGAGAACAGAAATTGAGGGGAACGTCTCGCCAGTGTAGCTCAGTGATGTGTCAGCCATTAGTCCCTCGTTAACTAGAATCTGCAATCAACTTTCCCGATCTTGCTGCTGATTTTTGTTTGACAATGAATTCTGGTGATAACAAGGGGGAATGCAGACATGTGGAGGATGCCAATGATGTGAATATAACTGTGTCTATTCATAGAACGTTTTCACAGGTTCATAACTTCAACTGGTTGTGTCACTGGCTTCTCAGTTTGTTAAAAATGTTAGAATTAATGAAAAGTCTTTAAACTCCTGAGAGTGCAATAAAGGGCATTTAATTATATAGCAACAGTAACTCAACATAATTTTTCCAGTTGCATACAAACACCACATCAGAGCTCAAAAGGGAGAGCCCCCCCCCCATCCAGTATAGCATCTCCTTGACATGCCATTTCCAAAAACCACTACAACGTGACAGCATTTGCTGGATGAATATAGAATTTGTAATGTGTTACTTTGTACAGTACATCTGTATCGTGTTCACACATTTGGCATCAAACACAGAATTATGGACCATGTAGAGGAATATTACTATGAATGGGCCATTTATATGGACAGAATGTTAATGAAAGCCAGATCCTAACTGATTTCAAACCAGCAGCTGGAAGAGTGCACATTACTTGATTTATGTTTGAATTATTCAATTCAGCTCTATTTTCTGAGCATAGATTTCTCCAAGGCAGCTGTTAATGTTCCAGAATCTAACTGCCCAGGTTTCCGGAGTTTAACTGTGAGAGATTTGACAGTGCTTGTAGTTTTTCCAACAACACAGACCACAGAATTTGGGGAATATTCTAAAACCTTGGTCAAAAACATGCATATTTTATATTATGGCTGATACATTGACGGAGAACAGTTAAATAAATTTGCCAATAACTAACTAAAAGTTCTCAAAATACAGCGACTGCTTCACCCGAAATCAATTCCTGCTTCAACTTTAATTGAACATTTAAAATAAATTGGCAATACGTGGAACACAAAGCAACCTGACGAGGAGAAGGTCTGTTCGCACTATGATAACCGGTCTGTAAACAGGCAATTAGCTTTGTTTAAAAAAAAGGGCATCCACACTCCCACCCACCTACCACGCCAACCTTCAAACATTGGTCAATTTACAAATAAAGAGGGGCCCAGATTTATTGGTCGCATGTATGACCGAGAAAAGTGCTGGGATTTGTTTTATTACATCCTAGCCCAAGAAACAAATATGTTATGTCAAATGTATTAAGGCGGAAAGAAGATTTAGTTTACATGTCTTTGCTTTATTTGAATAGCTATTGCCTTTACTTTATGCTAATTATATGTATCCTTTGCAAACAATAAAACAGTCTTTCAGACAAAGCTCAGCTCACACTTTCCTTAAGCCCTTTTCAGCTACGACTATGCTTCATAAGCAAACATTTCAACTTGAAGATATCTGTTTATCCGCATAACAGCTGCTGCTTGCTAATTAAATGTCACTATCCACTAGGAGTGCTTTGATTTAAATTGGCATAAAACCTCATAATTCAATTAAAAGGATGTAAGAGAACATTTTAACCAAGAAAAAGCTGCCTACCTGTTAATCAATCATATTTACTGACATCTTCTCCCTGCATAGGCCCTTGGGTTGAGGAGTGTGTGCAGTCTCAGTAACCAGGGCAGCATATGGCTTATATAAATATTAACACTGCAGGTGTACACCCTGGGATGGGTGACGTATGATCAGGAACAATACATACTCCGTTAGATAGTGACACAGCACGCACATACAAAATAATACAAACTGCAGTCCAACCATTCAGACAAAATTCACGCATTTAGCATTAGAGTGAGAAAAAAACTTTAAAATATGGTATTAAGTTCCACCACAGTTATTAATATGGCACAGTGTTGCAAGTGGATCATACTTTTATTAGAGGCCTAGTGTTGTTAATGTCCGGGATGGAGAGAAAATGAACAAAATATTATCTCGAGGATGCATGACACTTCTGGAATGATCACAATAGGGATGCAATGAAGAAGGGTAAAGCAACGCCGAGATCAAAGAAAGTGAAACAACGCTCTTAGAAAGATGCCAAAAACATGATATTAAAGTATAAGCAATGTGCGGTATTGGAAAAAAACTCTTCAGCAGTAGCAAAAAAAACTCTAACAGATATGTTTGCAATTGAAAAGTAAAAGTTGCCTTAATCCTACTGGACCACAGGGCTGCTGCCTAGTGAGAGAGAAAACAAGTGGTGGTTCAAACAGGAAGATCACCAGGGGAAAGAGCGCAAGGAGGAGGGTGCTTCATTAGTGACCTCAGCCGATGCAAACATTAAACCCATGCTGTTGATATTACTCTGCACTGCAAAACCAGCAATTCACCCAACGGAGCCAACATTAACTTGCTTTCTCTTCACGGATGCTGCCTGACCCACTGCGATCTCCAGCATCAGAGTTAATGGGGACTGCCAATGCTGGAGAATCCAAGATAACAAAGTGTGAGGCTGGATGAACACAGCAGGCCAAGCAGCATCTCAGGAGCACAAAAGCTGACGTTTCGGGCCTAGACCCTTCATCAGAGAGGGGGATGGGGTGAGGGTTCTGAAATAAATAGGGAGAGAGGGGGAGGCGAACCAAAGATTTTTTTTTCTCTCCACCTTCGGTCCGGCTCCCCCTCTCTCCCTATTTATTCCAGAACCCTCACCCCATCCCCCTCTCTGATGAAGGGTCTAGGCCCGAAACGTCAGCTTTTGTGCTCCTGAGAAGCTGCTTGGCCTGCTGTGTTCATCCAGCTCCACTCTTTGTAATCTTGGATTCTCCAGCATTTTGTGTTTCTACCCAGCCAACTGAGCTTCTTGACGCCCATAACTCTGCTGTCCTCAGGGACTGATTTTTTAAAAAAATCAGCAGATTACTGTGCTATTTTGATTTCAGTGTAGGAGGGTGGAGGGAGCACGGGCAGAGAAAGGGAAACAAAGAAGAGAAAGGAACATTCAGTTGGACAAAAAGCAAAGTAGAGAGTGGGAGACAAGCAACACTAGAGTGAGGGGGAGAGAAAGAGGGAAATTGTTAGATGTTATTGAAAGCTAACATTTTTCTTGCTGCCTGATTTATTTTTCTGGCAACAGAGCCACAAGGTTCAGATTTTACTAATTAAATCTCCCTGAAAAGTCAATGATTTACTGGGATCGGAAAAGGGTTTATTTGGTTTACATTACACAATTTGAACTTTCCTAATTGTTGGTTGACATTCCTGACTGGTACATTAGATGCTGAAGCGCAGAAGCTGGAGAATTGTGAGCATTTGAGTTGCGTTAAATAAAGAATCACTGTTTTTCCTTGTTTAAAACGCTAATTTAGAAAACAGTTTTGAAAAGTCTTCCATCAAACACCATTGATTGGAAGTCCGGAAACAAGAAGGTTTTACATTTGCGTTTATAAAAAGGGGCAAGAAAGTGTTTCTTTCATATGGCTTCTCAGCTTCAGGAGTTTTGAATGATTGATTAAAGTCTCAATAGAAAAACATCTGAAGAAATGCCAATTATTAAAACACATTCACCATTTGTAATCAGTAACTTATCCATTCTTGAAGACATCCAGTTAATGCCACTGAATAAAATTAAGCAGAAAATCGGCTATGTTCCATAAGAAGAGGCAAATCTACTCCATTAGGTTAGCACCCAAATACTAACAGTGAAAATTCTACTCTGGATCACCATCTTAACCAAACAAATCTGAAAAAGTTGAGTGAGCAGGCAATAACACCACATTTTTCAGAAATAACAGTAAATGTTCCTTCTAAATTATACGCTTGCGCAGATTAAACACTTGTGAGGATGTGCATCTGAGAGGATAGATAGTATCAGGCCATTCACAAAATGTTCCTTTTAAAATAATGCACATACATGGCTACACAGCAACATTTAAAGATGCTGCACATCAGAAAGAATAGACCACACGTAGCAGTGGCCTAAATATCCTCCTTCAGCACTGTAACAATTCAGTAATTCTGTGAAAACACTGATAGAGAGGACATTAACCCGTACTCCCTGTTAGTAACATGAAATTGACAAGTTTCAGTAACCAGACTTATACAGTAAATGCATATGTTACCAATTTGTTTATCAAGATGCCCTGCTCCTGCATTGGTTGCGTTACAATGATACCTCATTGATCAACCTTTAAGTGTGTGGTTTGGCATGAGAATCCACGCTAGGCTCACAACGGAAAGTTAAGAGTTTGGCCATTCCAATCTATATATACATGTAGAAAGTTTAAAAATAAAAAGTTATTCTCCATGTTTCTGATTTGTTTCCAATCACTTTAATCTGTGCCCTCCAGTTATCAACCTTCAGCAATTGAAGCAGGGATAGTAGGAACTGCAGATGCTGGAGAATCTGAGATAACAAGGTATACAGCTAGATGCTCGCAGCAGGCCAAGCAGCATCAGAGGAGCAGGAAGGCTGACGTTTCGGGCCTAGACCCTTCTTCAGAAAATCTTCTGAAGAAAACTTCCTGAAGAAGGGTCTAGGCCCGAAACATCAGCCTTCCTGCTCCTCTGATGTTGCATGGCCTGCTGTGAGCATCCAGCTCTATACACGATTGAAGCAGGTCCTCTTTATTCATTCTGTAAAATCTTCATTATTTTAAACTCCTCTCAATCTTTTGTGGTCCAATCCAAACTTCTCTTGTCTAACCTCCTAAATCATCCTTGGAATCACTTTAGTAAATCTCTTCCATGCTCTCTCTGAAACCAGATATCCCACCCTCAAGTGTTAAGCCCAGAGCAGACAGATAATACATATCTGGTGCCAAACTACAGTTGGTTATTTTTTAAAGAAGGGTTTGGCATAATGCCGTGGCTATTGTATTCCACAGCTAGAATTTTCTCACCCTGAAGGTTCTGCTATCTTGAAATTAGCAGATCGGAAGTCCAATGAACTCCATCAGCCTTGACCACAGCATATGTATCTGCCTCCAATTCCCAGGCCAGGCAGAAGGCAAGTAGGTGATGCACTGGATAAATCAAAAGGAAGGATTTCTCATGAAAGGAACTGGGCTGGAATGAGACAACTGTACTTTGAGACCACAGGAACCAAAGGATTGGAAAGGAGACCCTTGGGAAGACTACCTCCTGGAGATCTCCCTCATTCCTGCTGCAGGCTGAGAGAGGGTTGTGGCAATGCGAGCTCTACCACAAACAGGAGAGAAAAGGACAAATTCTCGAACCAGGGCAACTGGGTGAAAAAAAGTGAAGAAATCTGGAGGCAGTGGACCAAGAGGATCTTGGAAGGACATTAGGAGGACACGATAGTTAAGTAGCGTAACACTTTCATGTCCAAAAGCCCCACACCTTGACTTGCCCAACATTCTTCTGCATAGTATTCCTCAGAACACATTGTGTGGCTGCACTCATTTCTGACTCCAGACAGCTGGGATATATCGTTGTTCTACTGGTCTTTCACAGCTACCCGTCACTAATGTTGTCATTGCTACTATCCATACAAGCTAGTCCTCACACTGTCACACTTTTTTAGACCATTAGCATTGTACGTCCACCTGGCCTATTGGGAAGGAGGTCTTCTTTAAAGATACTGCAGACATCGGGAACAACCCAATACGAGAGCCTGAGCTCTGAGAAACTGGCTCCAGGGCTTAGTGAATGAGCTGATCCTCGGTTTGTTGACCCTGGGTTGATGGCATTTAGTTTGCTTAGAACTGGGGCTCAGTGATCAGGCCCTGTACTCTGTGAAATGGCCTATGACTGAGGAGTGTACAGCTGGCATTATTGTTGGCATTGCTCTTGCTGTTCCTGGTTATCTTGAAATTCAAAGGCTGGCAGCAGGAACGTGTAGCTGAAGGTGAGTAAAGCGAAGGGTAAAGTGACACCCAGGAGGGTGGTATTCATCTGTACAACAGGGAAAGCATTCTGCAAGAGAAAAAGTGCTTTGAATAGCAATCTTTCAGCTAGCCATGGCTGCAGCTTTTCAATCTCACTGACTGAAGCCTTCCCTTCCTGCTGAGTGCTGGATCCACTGTCTGTTAAGAGCAGAATCCTTATTGACAACAGAACCTACTTGCTTACTATAACATTTAAATGTCTTATCCAACTGCAGCATAGCGGCTCACTATTTCCCTTCAAACTAAACCAGCTGGAACGCACAAGAGAGAAAATAACATTGGGCTCCTCATTCAACATTGCATTTAAAACGTTCAACATGTTACACGCACAGCTAAACCCATCTTCCACGGCCTTAGAAAAAAGTCTCCTCCGTCCACCTCGTATCTCTAATTAGAAAGTCCACAATCCCAAATACTTAATGAATACTTTTGTGACTTCATTCTGCCAATTTAAAAATTTACACGTTAATTTCCATGTTTTTTTCTTCCTGCATCTTCACATTTATACGGCTGGACATGTATTATTTCTCATTTTTCCTCCCAAAATAAACCGTGTCATGCTTTTCACCAGTAAAATTCATGTGTCATTCGCTCGCCCATTTTACAAACATGTCTATTTCCTTTCAAAATCGGATACATTCCTCCACAGTTTTTACTTCATATCCAGGTTTTGGGCCTTATGCAAGGTGTTAAATACTGTACTGCACCTCGCCATCAACGCACATCAAAAACAGCAGTAGCCCAACACCGAACCATTATGAACTTCATTGTACACATTCCCCAAAAGTCTAAAGCAGCCATTAACCACAATCGAGTTTGTTGTTCACTCAGTTTTCTTTCATATAAACCAATCCTCCTGCTGCCTCTTATCTCATGGATAATTTTTCTAATCAGCCTAATCTTGGTACTTTATCACACTCAGTGGAGGGAGAAAGACAGTGGTTGAACACAATGAAACTGCAGTACCCGATCAGCATATCTTGCTAGTCTTAAATTTATTTCCAGATTGGTCACTATTGAATAATGGTGTTTTCTTTCCATAAAAATATAGTCCTTCCCTCTTAAAAAGTTTACTAATTGCCTCTATCCACACTCAGTTTTGTGAATAATTGATTCTAAACCTCAAAAGTTGAGAATTCAAAATCAATCCAAAATAAAGTGGAATGCCAGATGAACATTCCAATGGTTAAAATGGTATCTTAAAAAAAAATCAACAGAAACGAGAGAGTGTTTCGATTTTCTTCAGGCTATTTAACCTCACTCTATTCAGAGAAGCGCAAGATGGTTCTGTTTTTGTTTATGGGATATGATATGTTGTCTTATAAAGCGTATTAGCATAGGATTTGCAATAGGATAATGCACGAACTTTGCTTGAGAGCTCAATGCTTGTACAATGATTTCTTCAACATTCACAAATCAACAGTTCTATTTTTGCCTGGAAGCTGTAAGCAAGGGGAGTTGCTGGTGGTGGTGGTGTTGTTGTTGTAGTGTCACTGGTGCAGATAAGTATCATCTACAGGCCCAGTAAAAATTCCACAATGGCAGTCAAGTTCAGTTAATGACATCAGGAATTGGTAACACGTTTTGTAATAGCGGGCACCAAATGCTGATCGATTGCTGTGCTGGTTCAAAATGATCACTAAACATTACTCCAGATCTACAGGAATGGTTGACTTTTAATTGTCTCTGAAGTGGCCTAGAAAACTACTCCAAGCTACTTAAGGTGGCACAGTGGCTAGCACTGCTGCCTCACAGAGCTAAAGACCTGGGTTTGATCCCACCGTCCGGTAACTAGCTGTGTGGAGTTTGCATATTCTCCCCGCTTCTGTGTGGGTTGTCTACGTGGATTGGCCATGCTAAATTACCCACGGAGCTCAGGGTGTGTAGGTTAGGTGCATCAACCATGGGAAATGCGGGGTTACATAGACAGAGTAGGGTGATGGGTCTAGGTGAGACGCCAGAGTGAAATACTTAGATCACTGGAAAGCATAGATAGCTTAATCGCATGATTAAGGAAAATGCTGGTTTCATTTCATACGACTTTCAAAACATTTCCTTTCAAAAAGTGGGTTGAGATTAATTGTTAAAATAAAAGTTAAAATAATCCTCACAGACCAGGCAGTTACCGTCTCAACAGGGAGAAGAGAGATGTGGGGTTGGGAGCAGGTAGAGGCTGGTGGCCGTTTAACCTGATGGTCACACCTCAGGTGAGGGGGTTGGTCGAGGAGGAGAGTCCTTCATGGTGACCTCAGTCAGTCAGTCAGTCAATGAAGGAAGTACACACACAGTTACCATCGTTTTCCATCGCAAACCAGCTGTCCGGTCAACTGTAGCCAACTCCTTGGAATTGTACAAAATCTCACTTTAGTAACCCTTGCTGCCATCAGAAAGTCTTCACAATGTCTTGGTGTACACTATCTGTAAAGCTACTAAGCAAATCTAATGTGAAAATAGCAGTTCTGTATGAATACAGTTACTAGTTTACAATGCAAGAACAAATCATAAAGAACAAATCTTACTCCCACAAATTAATTTCATAGAACATAGAACAGTACAGCACAGAACAGAACAGGCCCTTCAGCCCACAATGTTGTGCCAACCATTGATCCTCATGTATGCACCCTCAAATTTCTGTGACCATATGCATGTCCAGCAGTCTCTTAAATGACCCCAATGACCTTGCTTCCACAACTGTTGCTGGCAACGCATTCCATGCTCTCACAACTCTCTGTGTAAAGAACCCGCCTCTGACATCCCCTCTATACTTTCCTCCAACCAGCTTAAAACTATGACCCCTCGTGTTAGCCATTTCTGCCCTGGGAAATAATCTCTGGCTATCAACTCTATCTATGCCTCTCATTATCTTGTATACCTCATTTAGGTCCCCTCTCCTCCTCCTTTTCTCCAATGAAAAAAGTCCGAGCTCAGTCAACCTCTCTTCATAAGATAAGCCCTCCAGTCCAGGCAGCATCCTGGTAAACCTCCTCTGAACCCTCTCCAAAGCATCCACATCTTTCCTATAATAGGGCGACCAGAACTGGACGCAGTGTTCCAAGTGCGGTCTAACCAAAGTTTTATAGAGCTGCAACAAGATCTCGCGACTCTTAAACTCAATCCCCCTGTTAATGAAAGCCAAAACACCATATGCTTTCTTAACAACCCTGTCCTCTTGGGTGGCTATTTTAAGGGATCTATGTATCTGCACACCAAGATCCCTCTGTTCCTCCACACTGCCAAGAATCCTATCCTTAATCCTGTATCAGCTTTCAAATTCGACCTTCCAAAATGCATCACCTCACATTTATCCAGGCTGAACTCCATCTGCCACCTCTCAGCCCATCTCTGCATCCTGTCAATGTCCCGCTGCAGCCTACAACAGCCCTCTATACTGTCAACGACACCTCCAACCTTTGTGTCGTCTGCAAACTTGCTGACCCATCCTTCAATCCCCTCATCCAAGTCATTAATAAAAATTACAAACAGTAGAGGCCCAAGGACAGAGCCCTGTGGAACATCACTCACCACTGACTTCCAGGCAGAATATTTTCCTTCTACTACCACTCGCTGTCTTCTGTTGGCCAGCCAATTCTGTATCCAGACAGCTAAGTTCCCCTGTATCCCATTCCTCCTGACCTTCTTAATGAGCCTACCATGGGGAACCTTATCAAATGCCTCACTGAAGTCCATATACACCACATCCACAGCTCGACCCTCATCAACTTTTCTAGTCACATCCTCAAAGAACTCGATAAGGTTTGTGAGGCATGACCTGCCCCTCACAAAGCTGTGTTGACTGCATTTGATCAAGCCATGCTCTTCCAGATGGTCATAAATCCTATCCCTCAGAATCCTTTCTAAAACCTTGCAGATGACAGATGTGAGACTTACTGGTCTGTAATTGCCGGGGATTTCCCTATTTCCTTTGAAGAGAGGAATTACATTTGCCTCTCTCCAGTCCTCAGGTACGACTCCAGTGGAGAGCAAGGATGCAAAGATCCTCGCAAGTGGCGAAGCAATTGCATTTCTCGCTTCCCAAAGCAGCCGAGGACAAATCTGGTCCAGGCCTGGCGACTTGTCAATCTTAATGTTTGACAAAATTTTCAGCACATCAGCTTCCTCTATCTCTATCCATTCCAGCATGCACACCTGCTCGTCAAAGGTTTCATTCACTACAAAGTTCATTTCTTTCGTAGAGACAGAAGCAAAAAACTCATTTAGGGCTTCCCCTACCTCCTCAGACTCCACACACAAGTTTCCTATGCTATCCCTGATCGGTCCTACTCTTTCTTTGACCATTCTCTTATTCCACACGTAAGTGTAAACTGCCTTTGTGTTTTCCTTAATTCGTGCTGCCAAGCCTTTCTCGTGCCCCCTCCTGGCTCTCCTCAGACCATTTTTGAGCTCCTTCCTTGCCGGCGTGTAATCCTCTCTAGCTGAGCTTGACCCTAGCCTCCTCTACCTTATGTAAGCTACCTTCTTCCTTTTCACAAGAAGCTCCACCGCTCTCGTCATCCAAGGTTCCTTTATCTTACCCCTTCTCAGAGGGACATATTTACTCATCACTCGCAACAACTGTTCATTAAACAGTCTCCACATGTCTATAGTGCCCTTACCATGGAACAAGGCTGGGCTGGTTTTGAGATGCAGTGGGAGGGGGGGGGTGGGGAGGGATGAGCTGGGCTGGTTGTGTGATGCAGTGGGGGGAGGGGACGAACTGGGCTGGTTTAGGGATGCAGTGGGGCAAGTGGAGATCTTGAAGCTGGTAAAGTCCACATTGATACCACTGGGCTGCAGTGTTCCCAAGCGGAATATGAGTTGCTGTTCCTTCAACCTTCAGGTGGCATCATTCTGGCACTGCAGGAGGCCCATGATGGACATGTCATCTAAAGAATGGGAGGGGGGAGTTGAAATGGTTCACGACTGGGAGGTGCAGTTGTTTATTGCGAACCGAGCGGAGGTGTTCTGCAGAGTGGTCCCCGAGCCTCCGCTTGTTTTCCCCAGTGTAGAGGAAGCCACACCGGGTACAATGGATACAGTATACCACATTGGCAGATGTGCAGGTGAACCTCTGCTTAATATGGTAAGTCATCTTGGGGCCTGGGATGGGGGTGAGGGAGGAGGTTTGGGGACAAGTGTAGCACTTCGTGCGGTTGCAGGGGAAGGTGCCGGGTGTGGTGGGGTTGGAGGGCAGTGTGGAGCGAACAAGGGAGTCACGGAGAGAGTGGTCTCTCCGGAAAGCAGACAGGGGTGGGGATGGGAAAATGTCTTGGGTGGTGGGGTCGGATTGTAGATGGCGGAAGTGTCGGAGGATGATGCGTTGTATCTGGAGGTTGGTGGGGTGGTGTGTGAGAACGAGGGGGATCCTCTTTGGGTGGTTGTGGCAGGGGTGGGGTGTGAGGGATGTGTTGCGGGAAATGCGGGAGACGCGGTCAAGGGCGTTCTCGACCACAGCGGGGGGAAAGTTGCAGTCCTTGAAGAACTTGGACATCTGGGATGTGCGGGAGTGGAATGCCTCATCCTGGGAGCAGATGCGGCGGAGGTGGAGGAATTGGGAATAGGGGATGGAATTTTTGCAGGACGGTGGGTGGGAGGAGGTGTATTCTAGGTAGCTGTGGGAGTCAGTGGGCTTGAAATGGACATCAGTTACAAGCTGGTTGCCTGAGATGGAGACTGAGGTGTCCAGGAAGGTGAGGGATGTGTTGGAGATGGCCCAGGTGAACTTGAGGTAGGGTGGAAGGTGTTGGTAAAGTGGATGAACTGTTTGAGCTCCTCTGGGGAGCAAAAGCGGCGCCGACACAGTCAATGTAACGGAGGAAGAGGTGGGGTTTGGGGCCTGTGTAGGTGTGGAAGAGGGACTGTTCCACGTAACCTACAAAGAGGCAGGCATAGCTGGGGCCCATACGGGTGCCCATGGCCACCCCCTTTGTCTGTAGGAAGTGGGAGGAATCGAAAGAGAAGTTGTTGAGGGTGAGGACGAGTTCGGCTAGGTGGATTAGTGTGTCGGTGGAGGGGGACTGGTCAGGCCTGCGGGACAGGAAGAAGCGGAGGGCCTTCAGGCCATTTGCATGTGGAATACAGGTGTATAGGGACTGGACGTCCATGGTGAAAATGAGGTGTTGGGGGCCAGGGAATTGGAAGTTCTGGAGGAGGTGGAGGGCGTGGGTGGTGTCACGGACGTAGGTAGGGAGTTCCTGGACCAAAGGGGAGAAAATGGAGTCCAGATGGAGTCTCTGCTTCCCTAACCTGTTCTTCCTCTCACCCATCACTTCCTCCCACCTCAAGCCGCACCTCCATTTCCTACCTACTAACCTCATCCCATCTCCTTGACCTGTCTGTCTTCCCTGGACTGACCGATCCCCTCCCTACCTCCCCACCTATACTCTCTCCACCTATCTTCTTTACTCTCCATCTTCGGTCCGCCTCCCTCTCTCTCCCTATTTATTCCAGAGCCCTCACCCCATCCCCCTCTCTGATGAAGGGTCCAGGCCCGAAATGTCAGCTTTTGTGCTCCTGAGATGCTGCTTGGCCTGCTGTGTTCATCCAGCTTCACACTTTATTATCTTGGATTCTCCAGCATCTGCAGTTCCCATTATCACTGATCTTGAAACCTGTTGGATTGTTGTACCATCACAACTGGTTCATTCAAGTAGTCCAGGAAAGGATATCTGCCTTCTAATTGGTCAGTTCTAAACAGACCTCTCAGTCCGCACACGGTCAGAATCTTCTGGTCCCAGAGGTGCTGGGAACTCAGAGCCTGGAGCTGGATAGCGCCTTCTGCAGGTGGGAGGGTGGCATTCTAGAATCTACCTTCCCACATTCACCCAAATTAAGTTCAGGGCATGAAAGCCCTAGCTCAACCTTGCCATCCCACTCCAATTCAGGAGCACTTTAGAACCACGTGAGGGCTGGACTAGTCTTACTGTGCCAGAGAACAGGATGTATAATACTTTACAGATAAGCAATGATCTGTTCAGAAGACTGAACATACTGGCTTAAAGACAAATACATTCCAAATGTGGAACATGACACAAATGTTCTGTAACTGCTGCTGGACCGTCAAGAGTCACCTAACAAATCAGCACTTTGCTCAATCAAACTAGTACAAATAGCAAATTAATAATAAAACTGGCAAAGTTTAATAATACAGTAACACAATCGCACCGTACTGGCATACAACAGACTACATGTGACCTCTTCCTGTAATGGGTGTACTTTCACAAATGGGCTGATCATATCAGTCCTTCCCTGTTACCTCAGAACTATTTTCAATACTCAGTGCACTATTGTATTTCTTGCTTTTCATTCAGCAGCCAATTCACATGATTATCTATACAATTACAGAGACAGAAGAGCAGGGAAAGGCATTCATTCATATTGGGCACTAATACAAAACAGGCACTAACTAATCAGAAACCTCTCTCAGCCTCTGATTGATCCATGAAAAACAAATGCATTGTGGATGGCCTGTACTCTTTTTTTACTGCTTCATTTTGCAAAACCCATCATCATTTCCCTCATCTAAATGAGCTCTGTACTTCAAAATAACAATGATCACACACTTCCCATTACGGCAATCATACAACTTAAAAATGAAGAAAATTCATCCTTCCTAAGCTGCATACTAAAGTCAGAGGGGGAGTGAGTGAGATAGCCGGACTCTGAGGAAGGGTGACTGGACCCGGAATACTAACTGACTCCTCTCCACTGACGCTGTCAGAGCTGCTGAGCTTATCCAGTAATTTTTGTTTTTGTTTTTGATTTACAGCATCAGCAGTTCTTTTGGTTTTCAGTTAGCTGGATGGACGGCTTGAGATGCAGAGTGATTCAATTCCTGTCCTGGCTGGGTTACCATGAAGGACTCTCCACTGCACTTCTGAAGCATGGTGACCCTCAGGTTAAACCAGCATCAGTCATCTCTGTCTCTCATAAGACAGCAGCCCTATGGTCAAGACAACAAAATGAGAGGCTGGATGAACACAGCAGGCCAAGCAGCATCGCAGGAGCACAAAAGCTGACGTTTCGGGCCTAGACCCTTCATCAGAGAGGGGGATGGGGTGAGGGTTCTGGAATAAATAGGGAGAGAGGGGGAGGCAGACCGAAGATGGAGAGAAAAGAAGATAGGTGGAGAGAGTATAGGCGGGGAGGTAGGGAGGGGATAGGTCAGTCCAAGGAAGACGGACAGGTCAAGGAGGTGGGATGAGGTTAGTAGGTAGATGGGGGTGCGGCTTGGGGCGGGAGGAAGGGATGGGTGAGAGGAAGAACAGGTTAGGGAGGCAGAGACAGGTTGGACTGGTTTTGGGATGCAGTGGGTGGAGGGGAAGAGCTGGGCTGGTTGTGTGGTGCAGTGGGGGGAGGGGACGAACTGGGCTGGTTTAGGGATGCAGTTGGGGAAGGGGAGATTTTGAAACTGGTGAAGTCCACATTTCTGCAAAGCGGTCTCCAAGCCTCCGCTTGGTTTCCCCAATGTAGAGGAAGCCACACCGGGTGCAGAACACCTCCGCTCAGTTCGCAACAAACTACTGCACCTCCCAGTCGCAAACCATTTCCACTCTCCCTCCCATTCTCTAGATGACATGTCCATCATGGGCCTCCTGCAGTGCCACAATGATGCCACCCGAAGGTTGCAGGAACAGCAACTCTTATTCCGCCTGGGAACCCTGCAGCCTAATGGTATCAATGTGGACTTCACCAGTTTCAAAATCTCCCCTTCCCCTACTGTATCCCTAAACCAGCCCAGTTCGTCCCCTCCCCCCACTGCACCACACAACCAGCCCAGCTCTTCACCCCCACCCACTGCATCCCAAAACCAGTCCCACCTGTCTCTGCCTCCCTAACCTGTTCTTCCTCTCACCCATCCCTTCCTCCCACCACAAGCCGCACCCCCAGCTACCTACTAACTTCATCCCACCTCCTTGACCTGTCCGTCTTCCCTGGACTGACCTATCCCCTCCCTACCTCCCCACCTATACTCTCTCCACCTATCTTCTTTTCTCTCCATCTTCGGTCCGCCTCCCCCTCTCTCCCTATTTATTCCAGTTCCCTCTCCCCATCCCCCTCTCTGATGAAGGGTCTAGGCCCGAAACGTCAGCTTTTGTGCTCCTGAGATGCTGCTTGGCCTGCTGTGTTCATCCAGCCTCACATTTTGTTGTCTTGGATTCCCCAGCATCTGCAGTTCCCATTATCTCTGAGCCCTATGGTCAATATGTACTGACCCTGGAGCGGGCTCAAAGGAGGTTCACGAGAATGGTCCCAGGAATGGAAAACTTAAAAAGGAGGAATGTTTGAGCACTCTGGGTCTGTCCTCATTTGAATATAGGACAACGGCTATTTCACTTTTACCTTACCACAATCACAATCCAATAAAACAGCTTATTTGCAACTTGCAACAACATGCATTCTCAGGAATAGAGACAACAGCACATCACTGCAGATGTGAACATTTAAAAGCACCAAGAAAGACAGGAAATATGCAACGATTCACAGCTCAACAATTTGCCAAGTTCACATTTCGGCTTATAGATCCTCTGCTGCAACTCTGTGCGAAATACACCTGAAACACAAACTCATTCACTCACTCCTCACTAATTTGCTGAGGTTTGCCAAAAAAAAACTGTTTTAAAGTTAATTTCTCAAACGTGCACAATTAATGAAAAGGTGGCTCGTTAGCTCCTTCAATTTTTTTTTAAAACCTTAAAAAGGCATATCCATTTGTAAATAGACTACATCCACCATGTAGTAACAGTAAATTCAGATGGAATACATGGACTTTACATTGACATGTGTTGGGTAATCCCTTGTCTGGTGTCCCATCTACAATCTGGAGGATGCTAGAACTGTAAAACTGAACATCCCCAGTGTGCAGTGCTGTACTAACACTATGGCCCAGAACAGCAAACATCCTTGGCACATTAAATCAAAACTGCATACCCAGTCAGTGTAAAAAGCATGAGTGAATATTTAAAACAGGAAGATAGTCGATCTGAAATATTAAGGATTACAGAATTAGATGTACTACTGCCATCATCAGCATCTCTTGGTGTCGATTTATTTTTCTAACTTATTACTATAATTTTGCACTTTTTAAGGTCTGTAATGCTGGACTATTTCTTGATTTGTCTAAAACTGTTTTTCCTAAGAATTTGCAGTCAAGAATCTGTACCTAGATACCTTTGTTCGTAAGTGACGGCTTAGAAACTTTTCACTGTATTCATGTCAGCATGTAACAATAAAGCTAATTCAATTCAATCTCCTGGCCATTGAACTATCCAATATTGCTGTTGCTCTTTTATTATTTGTGCTTGTGTGTCAATTGAGGGAACTTCCATCACATCATCAGGGAACATGAAGTCCAGTAACGTGAGGAACCTTTTCTTACAATATTTCCTTAATTCCCTTTTTAGATAATTGCATTGCCTCTCACAAAGTAGTGCCTTCATGACATGAGGCTGAAGACAGTGGACTGCTGCTACGAGAGTAAAGCACAATCCTGTTCTTTCCATTATTGCCACACAGTTCACTGGATAATGGTCAGAAACAGGAATCTACTCCAGGTGAGGGGGCTGAGGTAAACAGTAAGTACTTGCAGTCCAGAACCGCATTATAATCAGAGCAAACAATGGAGCTGGACTTCCAATTTGAACATTGCCATAGACTATGAAGGAACCAAAGTGCTTGAGGATACAGCTGAAAAAAAAGTCCCCAAACTGCCAGGCAAATACGGAGACAACTAGAGAAAAGTAACTGAGAACAAAAACAACAGTGCTGGAGACACTCAGGAGGTGTGGCAGCATTTGTGAAGAGAGAAAAACAGAGTTACTGTTTCAAGGCCAGCATAATGCCTTGAGATGAAACGAGTTCTGAAAAATTGTCACACAAAATGCAAAACGTTAACTGTTTCTCTCCTAACGGATTGTGCCAGGCCTATTGATGTTCTCCAGCACTTTCTGTTTCTGTATTATTGAAAAGCCGCTCTTGGACTTGAGGAAGACAGAGAATAAGCACTTCTCCAATCACAGGTGGTTTCACTCATGTGTGACTTTGACAGGTTCGCTGTTGAGCCTATCAGCAGCAAATGTACGAGAGGTAGCCTATGACTGGAGGAGCAACAGGCCAGTGATGTGGGAGATGGAGGAGTGGCTTCTGCAACGGCTAGTTAGGCTTATCTAACTATTTGTTTTTATTTGGGTGTGTAATCTTTTAGGGCCAGAGAGGCGTCAGTTATGTATTCCATCACCAGGCTCAGGCAAACACTGAATTTTCACTGACACATTAAAGCTCAGCACAAACTCCCACTGAGACCCTCAAGGTGAGTAGCAAGGGCAGATCAGTGACAACTCTGTAGTCATCATTTCCCACAACAATAGCACATTCACTTAAAATATAGTCTGAAAGATAAAGATATTGCACAGCCTTCTCATGTATACTCCTTTAAATGTCTTGCTGACACATACCCTTAACGTGACAACTCTGTCAGGTACAGTGGAGTGAGTGAATCTTAAATAACACTTGGTCTGTGAATGAAATCAGATTCTTCAGTCAGCTCCCCCCCCTCTCTCCCTATTTATTTCAGAATCTTCTCCCCATCCCCCTCTCTGATGGAGGGTCTAGGCCTGAAACGTCAGCTTTTGTGCTCCCGAGATGCTGCTTGGCCTGCTGTGTTCATCCAGCTCCACACTTTGTTATTTCAGGTCTTGGACATCTAGGAGACAACTTTTTGTTTCCACTTTTCAAAACCAGACTGAATGTTACCTGTGAGCAGCCCCTTTGGTCTCCTTGGCAAGGTATGAGGTTGAACCAACTGGGTGCTTTTGAATGTTGGCGTGAGGCAAGATCATGAATTTAAATCTAAATAAGGTCTAAAATACTATTCCCAGCCATACCCGTTAATGAGGGTTTAATTCCATTTTTCCTAAATAAAATCACAGGTCTGTCTAAATGTTTCAATGAAAGAATGAATGATTCAGTTTGTAGTTATCATCACACCCACACATGCATTAAATAGTTTGATTTCTGCGAACGTTGCTGCTCAGTGAGCCTGAATGAATGAATGGGCCATCACGCTGTTTGAACGAGAAAAGCTGAAAAGAGGGAATAAAAGCTAACAACTTGACTCAGAAGATTGCTGTATAGTCACTGCTTTATACAATCCAACCTTTAAAGGATAGGGCACTGAACAAGACCAACTGAATACTACGACAGCACAACTTCGAGACAAATTGCTTGAACAACAACTTGCAGCAGAAAATAAACACAATAGAAGATGAAGATTGGCAGACACTTAATGAAATGGGAGACACAGTGGATCAGTGGTTAGCACTGTTACCTCATGGCACAAAAGGACCCACGTTTGATTCCACCCTTCGGTGACTATCTGCGTAGAGTTTGCACGGTCTCCCAGTGTCTGCAAGAGTTTCCTCTGGGTGCTCTGATTGCTGCTCACAGAACAAAGATGGGCAGGTGAGGTGGAATGGCCATGCTAAATTGCCCATACTGTCCCGGCATGTATAAGTGGATTAGCTATGGGAGTATGCAGGGTTACAGGGATTGGGGGGAAAGAGTCGGTGTGGATGCAATGGGCTAAGTGGCCTGCCTACACACTATAGGGATTCTAGGATTCTGAAAGCAGCCGCACTGATCATCCCGCCCCACGACACAGACAGAGACACAAATTATATTCTTCTCTCATTTACAAGGTTTGGATATGTTCCAGGGGAAATTCTTCATCCTGCTTGTGTTTTAGGTTGTAATGATAACTGCACACACTGCTTGGGCATTTGGATCAAAAGGGAAATGCTGGGGTGTTTCAAAAAGAATATCAGCTTTAATATAACTAACTGTAAAATATATTAATTGCAAACATATTGGATTAAACAGTCAATCAATGCTGCCAGCTCTACCATTTGCTAAGGTCAAGGCTGATGCAATTTTGGGCCAGTTGCCACATTCCTGCCTACCCATTGAAACTTTTGACTCTCTTGTTAGGAGATAACAGTAAAAAACCCATCTATGTCTGCCTTCAAAATATTCAATGATATCACCTCTCCTACCCTCTGGGAAGAGAGTTGTCAATATTCTTGACAGAGTAAAAATTTCTTCTGAAATCCATCTTAAATGGAAGATCCTATTCTTCCAAACTGTGTCTCCTTGTTTCAATTTCTCACTGAAATAACAGCGCAGAGGCTGGTGTCCCATCACCCTTTATTTACTGGTGCACAGAACAAGCTGTAGCAAGCCAACTCAGAATCAGTGCTCAAATGAGGAGATTCTAATCTCCTGGTTATATTGGTCAGCCAGGGCTTTCCTGATTGGGGTTGTTAACTTGGGCAAATCAAGAAGCTTGCAGTCAATGAGGTCCACCTGATCCCAATCACTACAAAAGGTAAAACATGCTTGCGGTATTTCACCCTGTCAGTTTCTCTCCGATGACCTCTCATTTCTCTGGCCTTCAGTGGACACATCCTCAGTCTGTTCAGCCCTTCCTCATAAGATTAGCACCGTACCCTCCCAGATATTAGTCTAGTGAGGTTCTCGGAGCTGTATGTAAAGCATGTATAAGCTCTCTTAAAAATGAGGAGATCAGCACAACTCCAGATGGGATTGCAACAAAATTCCGTACACCTGTAGCAAAACTACCCTGATTTTATATTTGATTGCTCTTGCAATAAGTTTTTAAGTAACAACATATTTAATAAGTACTGGGGTGTAAAACGGCTCCCAGAAATTAAATTTGGCATCAAAAGAATCACCGTATCTGTGGATTATATGGAACACAGGATGTTCTCAGAGACTTTAAATCAAGAAGAAAATGGCCTGGTTTTTGCCGTGAGAATAATGAAGAAACTAGCATTAAGGATCCATGTGGACAGCAGTTGGTGTCCAGAAAAGTGGAGTTAAACATACAAATCAAGATGTGGCTGTACTAACTACCCTACTCTTCCCCATGTGCAACTATTTTGGTACCTCACCCAAACAGACACTCAGCACTCAAATACATGGAATGGTATGCCTGAAAACTACTAACGATACCCAACAATGTCAGAAGATGCCTATTAAAATATTACTAATTTCTAAAGTTAGTTATGAGTACTAGTTATAAAACAGTCCCACTGGCGTGAAACAACACATTGTGGAGCTGGAGGAACACAGCAGGCCAGGCAGCATCAGAGCTGGAAAGTTGACATTTTGGGTCAGGACCCTCGTTCAGAACTGCTGCCTAGCCTGTGCTCCTCCAGCGCCATACTGCGTTGTCTCCGACTCCAACATCTACAGTTCCTGCTATCTCTTATTGGCATGAAAACCAACTTTCATAGACATGGATCCCATTTCTTCAGATTTTTAATTGCTGGAATTTAAAATAAAAACTTTTTTTCCCTGTCTGTCACTCATCCCAATCTCTTCTTCCATTTCTTCATTTCATTTTACATATGAATTTACGTTAATATTCCACCTTAGGTTTCTTAGAAGCACTCTTCAATCTAATTACGGAGTCACACTATTGCTCGGATAGTTCAGACAGGTCCCCAGGCCCCTGGAGAGGGCTGTTTGAGCTTGTGAATTCACCTTAATTCTCAGGGAGTTAAAGATCACAGGAAGTCTGTGACCAAGCATAAGCAAGTGCCAGCCATTTAATGATGACTGCAGAATCTGGGTTATTGTGGTCCTTCTATATATCTGGTGATGTTGCAGCCTTCAATAATTATGCTCCCTAATGTATTCCAACTAAACTGTATGTGTGCATGACTATATGACCATGTGGAAAGTAGCCCATTGGCTTCAATCTTACTTGCTGCAGGTGTGCAGCCTCAAAAAGAAATGCAAGGTCCCATACATTAAAAATAATTAGCTATGCACTTTTTTTTTTACAAACAGCACAGGCCAAGACCTGATTAGTTTAATACAGGATCTCTTTAAATCAACAGAGATAGGTTTGCAGTCATAACTTTAATGACAGAGAACATAATCGAATTGTCAAACTTTAAAAATTCATTCATATTAAGTGGGCACTGGTTGTTGGCTTAGCATTTATTGCACATCCCTAGTTGCCCACGAGAAGGGACTAGTGAGCTGCTATCTTTACACTGCAGTACATCTGCTGTGGGTTGACCCACAATGCCCTTAGGGAGGGGACTCCAGGATTTTGACCCAACAAAAGTGAAGGAACAGCAATACATTTCCACATCAGGATGGTGAGTGGTTTGGAGGGGATCTTGCAGCTGGTGGTGTTTCCATATATTTTGTACTTCTACATGGAAGCAGTCATGGGTTTAGAAGGTGTTGTCTTTGGTGAAATTCTGCAGTGCATCTTGCAGATAGTAGCAGCAGTGTGTACTAAGCATTGATGGTGAAGGGAGTAGATGCGGTGCGAATCAAGTGGGCTGCTTTGTCCTGGATGGTGACAAGCTTCAAGTGTTGTTGGGGCTGCACTCATCCAGGCAAGTGGGGAGTATTCCTTCACACTCCTGCCTTGTACATGGTGGGCAGGCTTTGGGGAAGTGAAGTGGTGAGTTACTCACCACAGTATTCCAAGCCTCTGACCTGCTCTTGTAGCCGTGTGTTTATGTGGGGAGTCCAAATTGAGTTTCTGGTCAATGGTAACCCCCAGGATGTTGGTAGTGGAGGATTCAGTGATGGTAACACCACTGAATGTCAAGTGAAGACAGTTAGGTTCTTCTTATTGGAAATGGTCATAGTCTGTCATTTGTGTAGCACTAATGTTACTTACCAAGCTTGGGTGTTGTCCAGATCTTGTTGCATTTGAACATGGGCTGCTTCAGTATCTCAGGAGTCGTGGATGGTGCTGAATATTGTGCAATCAATTATGAGCGAATGTCCCTACTTCTTACCTTATTGAGGGAAGGTCATTGATGAAGCAGATGAAGATGGTTGGGCTGAGTACATTACCCTGAAGGACTCCTGCAGAGATGTTTCAGAGTAGAGATGACTGACCTTTAAACAACCTCAACCATCTGCCTACGTGTGACTCCAACCAGTGGGAGTTTGCCACCTAACACACACGGGTTTCAGTTTTGCCAGGGCTCCTGGGTGCCACACTTGGTCAAATGTGGCCTTGGCATCAAAGGCTGTCACCTTCGTCTTATTATTTTACAAGAGATTATAAATATAATTATAAATATATTAATGATTATAATCTATTATATATTTATTATCTTCAATTATAATCTCCATGCGGGCAGCACGGTGGCTCAGTGGTTAGCACTGCTGCCTCACAGCACTAGGTACTCAAGCTTGATTCCACCCTCACGCGACTGTCTGTGCGGAGTTTGCACATTCTCCCTGTGTCTGCGTGGGTTTCCTCCAGGTGCTCCGGTTTCCTCCCACAGTCCAAAAACGTGCAGGCTAGGTGGGTTGGCCATGCTAAATTGCCCGTAGTGTTCAGGGGTGTGTAGGTTAGATGGTTTAAAGGGGAATGGGTCGGTGTGGGCTTGTTGGGCCGAAGGGCCTGTTTCCACACTGTAGGGATGCTATGATATTTAGATTTGTCCCTATAGATCAGCGTCACCCCTTCTTACAGAGAAATCCACCTTTCCTCTCTCCCAACCATGACCTCTCCCCATCATTCCTTTTCTCTCAAGTGATGGAAAGCTTCTAGCCTTGCAAATACATTCCTATCTTTCTCACCTCTCGTTGATTATGACCATCTAATCTGACTTTGCGCCTGGACGAAGCACCAACAGCACATTAAATCAAAGTCAGGTATTATATTTTGGGAGACTGGGACATAGCTTTTATGTACCTTTTCATCCTGCTGAACTTTACCATCTCTAACACCGTTGACTATTGTTTCTCTTTCTGCAGTCTCTCTCACATTAACTTTTATTTTGCTCAAGAAGCACATTTCTTCATTTGCTGACATGGTCATTTTGATCCCCTCTAAAACTCATCTTTTTCATTAACATCTCACCCTCTAAATGCCACTGCTTTGTAATGTCATCGGTAAATAGGTCACCAGCTTCCACAGACATACTGACCCCTAATTGTAAATATCTGCTCCCTGCCTTCATCCAAAGGATTAAACTCTTGAACTCCTTGTCTGCACAGGACCTGTGAGTAAAGATTTCCTCTGACTCAATGCTGGCAAAGTAAGAGCAAATGATCTGTGGCTCATACTAATTGGCTTACAAACAGCCAGTGTGGTGAGTTAACATTCCCGAAAAAAAACTCCAATCGCAGTCCAAGATAATTACTAGAAACAGCAGTCAACTCAGTGCCACGTCTCTACACCCATTCTCCCTTGTTCTTCATTCCTTCTCAGCTGAAGCTTATGGGAGGCTTTAAATCTCATCCCAGAAAGTCAAGAACAAACATCTAGGTTGACACCACAGTGCAATGTGCAAGGAGTACTGCACTGTTGGAGGTGCTACCTTGTCCATGAGAATTAAAAACTACAGCTCTGTGTGTCACACAGACAGGCACAGAAGTTCCACTGGCAATCTTTCAAAAGGGGTAGTAGAATTATCTCAGGCCCTGGGTAATACTTGTCATGTATTTAACATCACAAAGAAAAGGGTTCTTCAAATGATTCCTGTTCGTGGATGCTTCCTTAGCGTGAGTTAGGTGGTTTCTGGACTAAGAAGATTGTTCTGTAAATATAAATCTCTTTTCACAACCATCAGATGACGCAAAGAGCTTCACAGCCAATGAAGCACCTTTTGAATTGTTGTAATGTAGGAAACACGGCAGTCAATTTGCACACAGCAAACTTGCACAGACAGCAAAGTGATAATAAACAGATTTTTCTTTTGAGATTAGAGGGATAACTATAGGCCAGGAAAAATGCACCTGTAATTCATTGGAATTGTCTATGATCTTTTACACTCACCTGAGAAGGCAAACAGAACCTCAGTTTAACATCTCATCCAAAAACACACTGCAACGTAGCACTCCCTCAGGGTTAAAAGGTAGCGTGTCTGCTGTAATTTTATGCCTAATTGCTGGCCTATGATTTGAATGCACAGCCTTCTGCCTCATAAGAGAGGCTGTTACTACCCGAGTAACAGACCAATTACGCCTTAAGTACCCACAAAATACTATATTTGTTTTGGTGGATGTCTCACACTCTATTCTGGCAGTTACAGAGATCGAGTTAGACTTTTGAGGGTGGAAGGTTCAGCAGGGTGATGAGTCGTCCTTATCTCTCCATATTACTGCGATAAATGCAAATCCAGGATTTTTGAAAGTAATATCTTTTTTCTTGGGATTACAGGTTATCCAGCTTGAAAAAGGAATGGGGCCATTACGAGGCATAGAAAAATCACTTAAGACTGATTTTGGGAAAATAAAGTGTCCAATTAAAACACAGCATTAAAAATAACCATGGCATGGGATTTTCAGTCACGTTAAAAGTAACACAAGCGATAACTTTTCTATAGCTGAGAAGTATAGATATAATAGTGGTTTGTCAATGCTTCTTAGTTTATTACAGCAGATGTCTTAAAACTTTATTGTGCGACCTTTCTAAACAGTCACTGGCAATGCAAATAAAAGGAAAGTACTGTCGACACTGGAGATCTGAAAGGAAAACAAATAGCTGGATAAACTCATATCAGAGATAATGGGAACTGCAGATGCTGGAGAATCCAAGATAACAAAGTGTGGATCTGGATGAACACAACAGGCCCAGCAGCATCTCAGGAGCACAAAAGCTGACGTTTCGGGCCTAGCAGAACTGGCAGTGTTTATCTTCTGAATCCAATATGACACTTCTTTCCAGTTTTTAAATCAAACCCGGGCCCCAGTGCTAACCTCGGAGCCACCTTGTTTAACCTCAGGATCACCACCCCTTAGATGATTGGAGATGTTGAGGAGGAAGGCCTTTCTTGGTCATCTCAGCTAGTGCAGAAATTGAACCCCTTCTGTCGGCACCACTGTATTGCAAACCAGCCGTCCAGCCAACTGAGCTAACCAACTCGAGGTAAAAGCAGTAAAACAATACACACAACAATGTGCTTCAAGCTTATTCAAGCTATGATGAGAAGACAGTGACTGAACAAAGACAATAACTGCAAGGACATCACAGGTCTCATCACAGCTAAAGCGCAGTAGCCCACAGGAAGATAAAACAACCAATACTAGTTAATCTATTAGAGGGAATGACTGTTTATCCGTGCCCACATCAATGTTTACCTGAATATTTATACACAAATATTTATTGATAACACATTAAATATAAATGCAGAGCTCTTGATAAGCTATCAGTCATTTCAAGCATTGAAAATAATTTCGTTGGGCTGGAAAGAACACTGCTAATGCAGAGATATTATCATGTTATTAAGTTGTATTTGTGTCTACAATCACCTGGTCTCTTGTTTAAAATATAGTCTCTATTGTACACTACAAAAGATATGTATGTTATAAAACACAATTTAGATGCTTCACTGGGTCCAATTTTACCTGTGGTTGTAGTAAGCAGTTACACGCATACAAAAACATGACAAACAGGTAATAAAAATGTCTAGGCCCAAAACGACAGCTTTCCTGCTCCTCTGATGCTGCTTAGCATGCTGCATTCATCCGGCTCTACACCTTGTTATCTCAGATTCTCCAGCATCTGCAGTTCCTACTATCTCTGAAATAAAAAGCACTGACATCCAGGAGGTCCCTCACAAACACAATGCCTTCTGTGGGACAACAAATGCATTCTCTACTCATCAAAAGCAATGGAATCTCTTGGGAGAGGTAACAGCCAGGATTCAAAAACTCCAGCCAACACAATGGAGCAAAATCCTCTAAATTTCCTCTCTTATCTCCATGATCAAAACTAGACTGGCTCACCAGTCCAACTCTGACTAACGTTAAGTAGAAATTGTACTTTGAGCAAGGTGATAGCTGAAGGAGCCAGAAACCATTCCAGTTCTCAGATGGAGGAGAAGCTCAGCCAATCAAAATTAACTGATTTATTCAATGCTATCTTGAATTGTGGAGAGATAAAATATTGTTTCAAGCTTGTTGTATAAAATGATTGAAGGCAATGCTAATTTAACCATCCTCTAATTGTTAACCTTGAAATGGTAAAACCAACTTTCCAAAGGTTCTTATTTTGAAGGAGTGGCATAAATATCAGAAATTCAATGACTTTATTCCTTCTGCATTGGAAGAGCTAATTGTCGGTAGGAGCTTAGATTGCATGCATTTCAGAATATAAAAAAGGTGGGTGAATCTTGGGAGCATATTATCAGTAGACTTTTAACGCAGAGACCCAGCTAACGTTCTGGAGACCTGGGTTCAAACCATTGCCATGGCAAATGGTAGAGTTTGAATTCAGTAAGGAATCTGAAACTAAGAGCCAAATGATGACCACTGTCAATTGGAAATCCTACTTGGTTGACGAATGGCTTTTAGGAAAAAACATCTGCCACCCTTAACTAGTCCAGTCTACATGTGGCTAGTTGACTGCTAACTGCTCTCTGGGCGGTGACACCCACATCCCATGAATGAATGGAGGCGGGTAAAACAGTCAATTCCAGTTACAATTGAATTGCAGCTTAAACAGACTTCAGCTTTCGGCATTCTTCGCATATGACTCAGCTGAAGGTATCTTATCCAGAACCTCATTGTCTACCGACTGCATTATTAAGAGATGCAATTCTTCAGCATCCAATACTCTTAAAACTTAATGAATAAAAATCAGATACCCAATGTCTGTTTTAGCCAAATGTTTCTTCTTTTTAAAAAGAAAAAGAAAGGTTGAGCCAAGGGATTAATCATCTCAGGCCCTTTCTTCTCATAGTAAAAGGTTATTCCTGAGCCAGGACCTTTTAGTCTGAATTTTAATCTTCTGTGTCATATTAATCTGACTATGATTATGGAACTGCGGTTAAATATTTCTTGAAGTATTTTAGCAGCATTTCAGTCAGATTGGTGATTGGTTTACTTCTAAATATTTTGAGGAAAATAACCAGATCAGAAGAATTTTGAAGAGATAATATTTATCCCTCATTCCCAGATCACCCTGGAATGGAAAAATAACTCCCACCTTCTATGATGATCACAAACCATTGCCGATTGTTAAAAAAACCCTTCTGGTTCACTAATGTCCCTAGGGAAGGAAACTGCCGTCCTTACCTGATCTAGCCTACATATGACTCTAGACCCACCTCAATGTGGTTCACTCTCAACTGTCCTCTGGGCATTTAAGGACAGGCAATAAATGCTGGCTTAGCCAGTGATGCCCCTTTGCTGTGAAGATTTTAAACCAGTTTTGTTTTCATTCAAAAGGTCAGAAAGTCATTTGGAACAGTGACGTAACCACATTGTTTCCGAAAATGTAATGAGACATCAAGAGTCTTCAGGATGCCCGCAATGTTAATTAATTGTTTAGAAAACTGAACTTTCACGAAACCGAAAACCGACTGGGGCTATTGGTAATTTTAGTTCAGTTCAGTTCAGAAACAGTTTCCAATTCAGGAAAACAGTTTCACCCGAGCAGAAAGATTTTTAGTTTAAGCAATCTCTAAGCTGCGAGGATTTTTGTAGATGTTTTAATACTGTCAGAATGGGAAAGATGATTCTTGGCCATTTAACTTGGAATTAATCAATTAAGAAAGTAAGTGTCAAGACAGAAATTGGGACAGTTCTCCAGGATTGCATACCTGTAAAGGATACCACTGGGAAACGGGTTGAAAATTGTTTGTGACTTTTTATGTTAAGATTTTTCTAAACTATCATCCACATTTAGGTTTATTCTGCCTGTATGGTAACCTTGTGTAAGTTAAAGAACATTGACAGTCTTGTGTGAAGGTTTTAATGGATAACCTCCAGAGAGTAAAGAAAACTTAAAATTATCAAGGCAGGTTTCAATGTGGGATCTGAATTACCCTTTGTTATGAGCAGCTGGTGGGGGGGCAGTCACTGATAATATTACATCTGAATTCACATTCTTCTTCTGTTTCTCTAAGATTTTCCCTCAAGGCCTCTCTCAGTTCATCTCATACTGAAGCTCCTTTGAGCAACTTCCCACTAAGCTTCTGTTCATTCATCTTCTCATTCTGGTTTCCATGACAGCTGATACTTTCACCTCCAAGGTAATTCTTAAAACAGCCGTAGCATTGGGAACCACTTGCTGTGGGAACAATCGCACTTCTATCTCCTGGTGGCAGTAAAACATTCCTTGATGATCTTGGATGGTATGATGTGGGGTTCCTGACTTTTGGCAGGATGTCCACTAAGTTCATTACTAAATCAATTGACCACCATTGTCCCTGAGCCAACTGCAATTCAGGGAGTTAATGGAAGCTGCAAAATTTTCCAGTCGTTCCCAAAAGTCAACTTGTTGGATTTGTCAAGAGTATCGCAGGCTAAGGTTCTTCATATGGAGCTGGCAACATATTTTGAATATTTCCCCCCATTACCATGAACTTCATCTTGTTCAAGAATGTTTGATGTGGTACCTCAAAAGGCTATCTCCAAATGCACTACATTTACCAGTTTCCTTTTATCAACTCTGCTGGCTATATCCTCAAAAAGAACTCTAGTAAATTTGCCACACATGATTTCCCTTCGACAAAACCATGCTGGCTTGACTTGATGGTATTAAGTTTTCCTAAATGGCCTGCCGTTTCTTCCTTAATAACTGACTCAAGCATTTTTCCAATGATAGACATTAGGCCAACTGGCTAACAACTTCTTAATTTCTATCTCTTTCCCTTAAAAACAGGGATGTCAGAATAGTTTTCCAAACTATTGGAACCCTTCCAGAATCAATGGGTTCTGGAATATTTCAACCAATGACTCAACTATCTCTGCAGCCATTTTTTTCTTAAATTCACTCATGAGATGTGAGCATTGCTTGCTGGACCAGCATAATTTGCCCAATCCTAGTTTCTCCCAAGAAGATTGTGGAGAGCTGTCTTCTTGAACTGTTTTCGTCCATTTGGTGTAGGAAGATCCACAATGTCTCTCATGAGGGAATTCCTGAATTTTGACCAGAATCAAACATCCCATTGCCCTCTTTATCTGCCCTCTTAGGGATGCTTATAATGCCCTCCAGCATGAAGACCAATGCAAAATATTGGTTTCAAGTGTCTGCTAGTTTCTCATTCTCCGTTACTAATTCCTGAGTTGCATCCTGCAAGACTCCCATAGTTAGTTTAGCTACTTTCTTTCATTTTACATAGCCGCACAGGCTCTTACTCTTTTGTCTTTAATACTTCTTGCCAATTTGTTTTCATTGACAATTTCCTAGCTCTGTTAGCTTTATGCTCATCTACTGTCAAATAGTAACCAAAAAAAAATCCCAATCTTCTGGCCTGCCATAAAAGTCTTGCTACTTTTTATGGTCTTAGTCTTTGATTGGTCAAGGAGAGTATCCACCCTTGTTCATCTTTCTCATTAATTTTTAAAATTTTCAAAAAAATCATTGCTTAACTTGAAATATCTGCTTTGAGGTCAGTCACTGTTAATCCGACTTCCCCCTTAGTTTATTACCTCTTCCTTTAGGCAACCCCTTCTTAATTGCCCTTATTTAAAGGCCCTAGTTTGAGATCCAAGTTGCTCCCCCTCAAACTGAACTTGAAAGTCTGCCTTGTTGTGATCACTACTCCCAGAGAATCCATAACAATAAGATATCTTATTAAACTTACCTCACTACACATCACAAATCTAAAATAGCCTGTTCTTAGGTAGGCTAACATATTACTTTAAGAATTGATCTCCAATGCACTATGCAAATCATCTTCCATGTTACTTATGTCCATCTGATTTTGCAGTTGACATGCAGATTAAAATCACCCATGGCAATTGCGGCTTTTTTCTTACATACCTTCACTGCCTTGTAATTTATACATGGTCCAACAGCCAGACAAGCCTTCAGGGGCCCATCGATGGCATGCTATCTTGCCCTTTCTATTCCTTATTTCTACCCAAAGTGATCCTACAACATGCATCTATATCACTGCTTACCATTGCACTGCTACCAATCTTTATCAACAAAGCTACCCCACGTCCTTTTCCTCTTCAGCTATTCTGTTAGAATATGGAGCTCAAGCCTTTGGCTCTGTAAGTACAGGGTGAGTGAGTGACCAAGTTGCCCTTACCATTGTCTACATTGAAGCCAGGTTAAATCTGACTCAGTGGTGTTTTAATAGTGGGCAAGTAATCAGAGCATCAGCAGCAGCCTTGGAATCAAAAGAGAAGGCAGATGGTTAAAGTTGTGCATAAACAGAAAACATATGGAAGCAGAAACCCTGCTGCTTGATGACGTAGCACCTAAATCAACAAAGAGAAAGAAGTCACGACAGAGCAGCAACAGCTGTGACCCTGCAAGATCAGCAGGAAGGTATCTTTGGAATAGGTACGAGTCAAACCAGAAGGTAACAGTGAAGTGCCAAAACGTGAAACTGCTCCAGCACAGAATAAGGATCAGTGCCAAAGATAACAAAAGGAAGGAGGAGGAAGAAGGGATACAGGACAGGATGACGATGCCAAAGACTGGAAGAATTTCATTCTTCAAATAAAAACATTGAATGAGCAGATGCTGCATTTGTATTAAAACTACTGTTCTAAACATTTAAATAAAGTGTAGCCACTAACCTGTTCCCATACCCGACTGGAACACCAATTGAAGAAGCCAGAATTTCACATGTGAGTATCTACATACTTTACACGTTCAATTTAAATATTTAAATAATATTTCTGACAGCAATATCTCCACATTCAAATTAACTTCAGTTGAATTACTGTCCCTTCCTCTATAGCAAAGTATATTATTTCCAAACATAAAATTTACACATCACAGAACATGTTTGCTGTGCATTAAGTATCCCTGTTCACTCTCAAGTGTTATAACATTTTGAGCTGATAGCAGGACACTGTCAGAGCCAACCCTGTCGGCGCTTTAAGCTTCAACTCGATGTTATATACAGTGCAAAGATTAGACTTTCAGCTAGGCAGCACAGGTTAAGTGTCTAATGACATATTGGTTCAATTGTTTCTTTTGAAAGAAATTTGAATGCAAAAGGACTAGTCAGTAACAGGTTGTCAAAGAGGACATCATTGCTGATTACTTACCAATGAAAGCATTTGTTGGCTTCTTTCAGTTTCCAAAATTTTGAAAAAGCACAAACTTTTGACATTATTTTTCATGCACGCTTCAACTATTTTCATCCAATTCAAGTGGTTAAATGCTCCAGGAGGAGTGTTTGTGCTGCTTTTAAAAGTCTCCATTCCAAACAGTCTCAGAGCTGCAAACTTACAGTGATCTAGCACAGAAAGAAATTGTGATCTGAACACATGGAGAGTTTTGCAGTTAGGTATGCCTCCAAATCAAGAGACTGCAGACTGTCTGGAGACATCATTCTCTGTCCGTGTTGCATTGAGTCTGAACACAAAATGTTTTTCGCTTGGCAGCTGGAAAATATTATGAACCAAACCAGAAATCCCCTTCAGTGAGAGGGGTTCCGTTTATGATTCACAGCTCATTCACCATAGGCTTTCTTCCAGCATCCAAGTGGAAGTACAGAAGGGTGTTTAGTTGTTTTCCGGACAGACACAGACTTCATTACTGATAATCATGATGTTTAGGCTTTAAACACAACTAAGGATAATATTGCCAGGAGGCATTTTATTCATTGCTTGTTTCCAAAGATCTTTCTTCGACTGGCTGTATTCCCACACAGCTTGTTATTTGGTGTGGGCTTGAGGTGGGGCAGGGGTGGGGTTTTGGGAAGACATGATATTTTGTGCTGCAATCATTACAACAAGTGATGGTAGTGTTTCACAACCTACAAAGCAACTGTATAGTCAAAACATATGACAAGGCACTGTTTCCTTCTCTTTGATGCTGAGTGTTCAACCAGCGACTCAGTCTCAGCCGAACTCATTAACCCTGGATTTGTGAAAAGTTTCCTTTTTCTCACCATTTAGTTTCATCTGATGGTGTGAGGACCCAGTGTGCATGATCAAACCAGTGCGATTGGAAGTACAGTACAAAGGAAAGTCAAATAGTGAATGTATCAGCAGCAAACACCTCTTGCAAAGACCCCCACAAGCAGTGAGTGGCTGCCCTCAGGAGGAAGACTTTCACCTATTTTCCCCAAAGGGCACAAGCACATCTTCTTCCAACAACTTATGCCTTCCATGAGGAGTGACATCATCCGAGCCAATTGACCTACAGCTGTGCGATATTACTTTCCACAAAAGTCTTGGCCCAGAAAAGAATAATAAATATTATTTTTAATTTAGGAGCCAGAATTCTGTGGAAAGTTATATAGCACCATTACAGAAAACAAGGCAACTACTGTGATATTGCAGACTTGCTAAGCAGAATGGAGCAGAGATCTCAAGCAGCGAGAATATTTCAGTCCCAGGAGAAGCTTTGTACACTCCTGGCTAAGTAAACATGTAATTTTTTTATTGCTTCCTCTCCCACCTCCCCCAGTTTCTGCAACATTATATCTTCACTTCTTCTTCACGTCTGTTGCACCACACACCAATCCACATTAGCTCCCAGGTCCTCCAAAGGTGACAGAGTATAACAGACCATACATTAAAAACAGTACCTGGAATCTCCACGTTTTGGCATGAGCACCCTCGCCGGACTCAAATTAATTTATATCCCAACTCAAATATTAACTATTTTAGACCTGAACTAGGATCATGAAATAATTGGAATAAATGTTTCCAGCTTACCACAATCCATTTGCAGCACAGCCTGCATGTCCTTCCCATAAAAATGCAATAGCTATTTTCCCAGGACAGGGTGATAAAAGAAACCTCTGGAGGTGCATTTCTCATTGCGGTCACCCACACCCCCTAATCACCTCACCTTGCCGTCTCACACCATGATGAGCCGGCTAATTCTAACTCCTAGATACCATAAGTCAGACTATCTGTTGATGAGCTGTCCAAGTGGTCTATTTAAGACCTTGATGGCTGAATGGCAAGAGGATAGGTACAATGGCCATGACAGTGAGGCGGCAACACTGTAGGAGCTCCTGCACTGCCTGGCTTCATCGCCTTCATTCCCTCAGTGCTAAGACTTGGTACATGTTACTGTTCTGAAATAGCAATACCATACAAAAATAGCTCAGTTCTAATTATTCCCTTCTTCATAATCCTCCTCTATGCGCTACACATTGGTAATATGAAGGAAAGAACTTGTTTAAAATATTCATTCTCGAGATGTGGGCATTACTAGGTGGCCAGTACTTATTACCCATCCTTAGTTGCCCTTGAAGATGGCAGTGAGCTCCTTCCTGAACTGCTACAATCCACCCTACAGTGGGTTGACCCACAATGTCATTAGGCAGGCAAGTACAGGGTTTTCAGGCAGTGACAATGAAGGAAAGACAATTATATTTCCAAGTCAGGATGGTGAGTGGTTTGAAGGGGAACGTACAGGTGATGGTGTTCCCCATGTATCTGCTGCCCTTGTCCTTTTAGATAGGAGTGGTCATGGGTTTGGAAGATATTGCCCGAGGATCATTGATGGATTTCTGCAGTGCATCTTGTAGATGGTACACACTGCTGCTACCTGGCATCAGCAGTGGAATGGGAAAGAGAAAGGAAACAGGTTGGGGGTGGGAGTCTGTGGAAAAAAAAATCTGAGGCCACATTGTAGATCAGAGTTGGGTGAATGACAGAATTACAATTATGTATTTGAGGGTTCAAGCCCCACTCCCCCAGTCCCGAGTGATCATTACATTTCTTCCTCCACCTTCAAATGAGTCTTTTCAACCAACATCTCAATTTCACAAGGTGTTATTTCACAGATGCAAAATATTTGGGATATTTCTCTTCATGAAAGATGCAGTTATTAAAGCAAGTTAACATTTGTTTTGCATTATGTGCATTGCTTCACATAGTGCTGTTTTATCTTTCTACTGTACATTGAAATACCTTTGGACAGCTTACAAATTTACAGCAGATGCAAGTAACTAAAAGGTATGTATTCAGCCCAGGATCTGCACCAACTCAGAAAAGTGATTGGGCCAATTTTTTATTTCTTTTAATTTCACTTGTGGGACGTGGACATTTATTGACCATCCCCAGTTGCCATCAAGATGGTCGTGATGAGCTGCCTTCCTGAACTGCTGCAGTCTATTTGGTATAGATACACCCACAATGACATTTGGAAAGGTATTCCAGAATTTTGATCCAGCGATACTGAAGGAATGGCGATATAATTCCAAGTCAGGATGGTGAGTAGCTTGAGAGGGGAGCTAACCAGCGGTGGTGTTCTTGCTGCCCTTGACCTTTAGATGGAAGTGGTTTGTGGCTTTGAAAAGTTCTGTCTAAAGATCTTTGGTGAATTTCTGAGGGCATCACTGAGCATCACCACTGCTACTGAGCATCAGTGGTGGAGTGAATGGATGCAGTAGCAGTCAGGTGGGCTGCTTTGTTTTGGATGGGGTCAAGCTACTCGAGTGCTGTTGGAGATACACTCATCCAGGAAAGTGGGGAGCATTCCAGCACACTCCTGACTTGTGCCTTGTAGATGAAGGTGACTTTGGGGAGTCAGGAGGGGAGTTACTTGTCACAGTATTCCTAGTGTCTGACCTACAGCTGTAGCTGCATTATTCGTATGACTCACGCAGTTCCATTACTGGTCAACGGTAACCCGTAGGATGTTGATAGTGGGAAATTCTGTGATGGCAACAACATTGAATGCTGGGCTTGGAACACTACCCTGAGGAATTCGAGTTCCTGTGGCACAATGGTAGTGTCCCTGCTTCTGAGCCAGGAGGCCTGGACTCAAGTTCCACATACTCCACAGGTGTGCAACAGCATCTCTGAACAATTGGATTGGAAAGAAAAAAAAAGAAATTTTGCAGGATGTCCCAAAAGCTCCAACAACCACAACTGTCTCCCTTTGTGCCAGGTATGACTAACCTGCAGACAGTTTCTCCCCCTGCATCCCACTGACTCCTAAATTTCCCACTATCAACACCCTAGAGTTTACCATTGACCAGAAATGGAACTGGGTGAGTCACAGAAATAATGCAGCCACAAGTGTAGATCCTGACTCTCCAAAGCCTGTCCACTTTTGTCAAATATGGCCTTAGAGTCAAGGATAGTCACTCACTCAAACCCCATATCCAATGAAATCTTTTCAAAAATTTACCTAATTTCCTTTTTAGGATATTAGGCAAATCAGTATTGAACACACACACACACACACAAAAATGCAAGCAATTGCCGTATACAGAACATTTCCTCTTCTGGCAAAAGATCCAGAGGCAAATCACTGCCCTATCAACCACTAGAAATACTTGGTTTCATTTATTCCCTCTAAACCCTGGCGATTTTAAACACTGCCATCAAAATCTCTTTTAACCTTCCATCTACAAGGTGCTTCACTTGTCCTCTTAGAGTTCCTTGTCTCTGCACACACATTCTAGTTCATTACTTGCCCACCCCCTCTGAAGTCTTCACCTACTTCCCAAATGGTGGTGTAGGGAAGGGCAGATACTGGACATAGAGGGGTCAAAGACAGGAAGCAGAAGTTGGTGCTCTCCAGGTGGAGTTTCAACTCTATGCTATACATGAACCTTTGACATTCTTCACTTCTAATCAGTAGGAATGATTAGCCTCCAGTAGAATCTCAAAGTCACAGGTTGCTGCTGCTAACCAGGCTCGTCCAGTCCACGATCTCTTTGGCAGGCGAGAGTTAGCCAGATCCTTGGGGCCCCCAAAAGTGAGTTTTTATTTGAAGAAAATGGTGATCACAAGCTTGAGAGTCAACAGAAGTAGTCACTTCCTTCCCTTCAGCTGGCAACTTACCCCCAGCCTGAGAAAACGAGCCAGCCAGGGTTAGACCAAAAGCTTCCTGCCTCACACAAATATATAAAAAGGGTCTCCTCCCAGGAACCGGTTGGCTGCCTTGTCCCACCTCACTTAACCAATGAATTGGGAAAAACTGGGATGAGATTTTAAACATTTTGATACTGCACCAGACACTAATCTGCTGACATTCACCCCAATACTTCAGTTAAACAAGTGTTTTAGGCAGCTTTTGTACGAATTTCTGGATTATTGACATCCAATACTACTTCCCTCAAAACTTGGTACCTGCAAGTTTCAAAATTGTGCACTGCATCCGCAAGTCATTGTTAAAAGTGAAAAACAATATCAGCGATAGTGCTGAACACTCAGGAACACCAATTGCCTCCTTCCAGTCTGAACAAACATTTGTCACGTCTGTGCGTTCTATTCGTTTTCTCATTTTTTTTTCATCCGGATGAATAGAAACAGTCAAGTTAAACATTAAAGATAATGGGAACTGCAGATGCTGGAGAATCCGAGATAATAAAGTGTGAGGCTGGATGAACACAGCAGGCCAAACAGCATCTCAGGAGCACAAAAGCTGACGTTTCGGGCCTAGACCCTTCATCAGAGGGTGAAGAGAGATGAAGGGTCTAGGCCCGAAACGTCAGCTTTTGTGCTCCTGAGATGCTGCTTGGCCTGCTGTGTTCATCCAGCCTCACACTTTATTAAGTTAAACATTAACTCTGCCTGAGATGCCGACAGTTTCCAGCATGTGCCGTTTTCTGCCCTTGAGCTAACTTCCAAGGTGTTGGTGATCCTTTCATCCCCAAAGCTTCAAATTTGCTAATAGGCCTGATAAGTGGGACCTATTAAATTATAGTGAAAAGCCCAAATACAGAACATCAAGTTCACAATTTTCCCTCCACCTGCTCCCTAGTCAAAAATCTTCATTTGTTCATTAACACAATCTGCTCTGCGCAAAATCTGTGCTGTCCTTCTCCATCACTTCCTGCTTGCCAAAAAAAAATCAACACCGGGTCCCGGGATTATCGCTTAGGGAATAGATCAATTAACTTAAATTTGTTTGCAATTGATAGTGAAGCAGGGTGCAGACTGCAGGAGCAATGGACTGGTCAAGTAAGCAGAAACATGACAAATGAAATTCAGCTGGAGAAATAAGATAGAACGCATTAGGGAGGGCAAAAAGCTGAGAGAGTAAACAATAAAACCATAGGATATGAGAAGTGTATAGAAACATAGGGATCTTAAATGCACTTCCATAGTACTCTGAAGGCAACACTGGAGATTTAGGTAAGGCCATTCAGAAGATGCACAGGCTACTTGTCACGATTAACCAAGGTGTGAAAATATAAGAGGGAGGTTATGCTAGAACTTCATAAAACACTAATTAAATCACTGCTAGACCACTGAGCACAGTTATGATCATTGTATTATAGAAAAAGACATGCTCACATAAGAGAGAGGATAGAATGGAGCTATACAAGGATGTCGTCAGGGATAGACAATTTTAACAGATAGATACAGATCGGATAGGCTTGGATTTTATCAAAGCTCCACTCCCACACCACTAGTCACTGAGATTGCTAGATCTTGCTGTTTTTTCATCCCCACTCCACATGTCACTGGGACCGATCCAGATCAGGACCTTTTGGAAGCCCTGTTTTTAAAATCTTGTCTGTCGCTCTTTCAACTCCAACCCCTTCCTCAGTACACTGCTGATTCTGAAATGTTCGGAGACTCCTGGTGGTCCCTTTCTCTCTGCTGAAATTACAATGCTTGGTGTGTTGTTCCTTATGCTACTTATAGTGAGGCCTCAGTCTCACGTGATAGAACTGCAATCTTTTGCTTAACTGTCAAATCCACAACAAATATTGTGTTGCGTTGCTACCGCTCAGACAGTCCATGGCATGATAAAAATCAACATGCCCTCATATGGAGCTGTCAAAACTATGGAACATTCCAAGATGGATCATAGGGCCTTTGTAAATTTAAGCATAACACCAGGCCAATGAAATATTCAAGTGTCAGTTTTGGGATTGAATTCCTTCACATGGTCATCCTCCCTACTCAGTTCCTTTTCATATCGGTCTGAAAGTGCTATCTACAAAATGCAGTGCAGCAATTCAGCAAGACTATTGGCTATTTCAACAAGACCAAGCAGCACGAGAAAGCAGCAGATGGGAACATCTCATCTGCTCGAGGCACACGCCGTCTTTCACTGTTAGGTAACTGATGGGTCATAACATGGAATGCCCGCCCTAACTGCACAGGAGGTCTCCTTACGCAGCACTTGCTGCAACCATTTAAGGAAGCAGCTCACCACCGCATTCTCAAGGGCAATAAAACAGTGGCCTTGCCAGTCACCGTCATGAACAATTTTTTTTAAAAACCCCACAAACTTGCCTGCAATTTCCTCGCACTCCAAGTGCACTTGCTATTCTAAACTCCCATTGGCCATGGTATAACTCTACTGCAACCACAGATCCAGGAAACACTCAGCCACCCCATGCCTTGCAGTGCCCCCACATACCCATCAAACTCAGAAACCCTCAGCTGGCAGCTTAAGCAGCTTTTTGTACACATCTCTTCAAATCTCTTGAAGTTTCCACATGCCACAGAATTGCTGTGTCTCTTAATCCAAATCAGAAACACAAAATGAAATCCTTTGATAAAAAGGTGATTCCTATAATATGTTAACCAGGTCTAACTATTTTAGAAGTATTAAATAACAATTACTATTTTTCAATTCTACAATTCCAAAGAAAATTAATCAAAGTCTACTTATTTTCTCAAGTTTAACAAGAACTCTAATGTTGCTGATGTTGGAAGGAAGTATGTACTCTTGGTTTGCTTAAAAAGTTAACCCCAGTGAGCATAATTGGAACATAAACACATATTCTACTTAATCTATAAAAGGACCAAATAATCAAAAAGGCCTTTGAATATTTCCCATTTACATTGAGGAAAAGTAACCTGAAAACTTCTTCCTTCCCTTTGAAAGTAACAGCAAGCCAAACAACTAAACACATGTTGACAAGTTCTCTCGAGGGGCCTACTGCTCCTTCTTCAATGCAGCAAATTACTTAGTATTTGCAATGCAAAGCTCAGAATGGTAATGAACTTCAGTCTTGAGAGCTTCACTGAATCACTGACATTTTTGGAACGGAAGTGTGGATGGCTTGTGTTATGACCAGTCTCTGTGTAGTCTTCCACAATTTGCTATGATTTCAAACAAAACATACAGATCAGTCCATCAGTCCGATTTGTTAATGAAGAAAGATTGATGAACTTTGTGGCCATTACATTGATTGAATGGTATCAGTAGCATAGATATTTGTAGTTGAACAGTTAAATTTTGCGATCCTCATTTATTTGAAAGGTTGAGTGAAATTCTTCTGTCCTGGTTCCTTTCTATAGTGGCTGGTCTACAGCATTCTGGATGACAATGTTTCCTTCTTTTACTTTGAGAACAACTTTTAAACAGCCCTGTACTCCAACTGTGGTCTTCACAACATTACCACATCAGGCTACTAATGCATGCAAACCAAGGGTGCCAGTTGGGTTTAAGCCCTTTTTCTGTATACCCCAGGAAGACTAAAACACAAATATGTTTACAGCAGATGACTTCCTGCTTTTCTTTGGGGGTGGGTTCATTATCCCCTCCATTTTGGTCTTTGTGATAAAAGTTTCCTGAACTCCGTAATATTCCACATGTCCACACAGGACTCTGAAAGGAGGTCACTGAATCAACATTCACATCCACCTTTAGGCTGTAGCAGCGTTCTTTTGAAAAGCACATGTTGGAATTAAAAGTTCAATATGCCCCCCAAATAGTTTGGGATTCTAATCTGTCATTGTGACAGGCGCCTAAACTTACCCCAGGCAAAGATACAACATATTCACAAAGACTGTGAATCCAGTAACTTTAAAGGGCATCAATTGAATCTGTTCTGCTAAACTGCTGCACTTGCTCATCTGGAAATTGACTGAATAACAATCTGCCAAATGTAAAGTTCTTTTAACAGCAAGACAATATCATCTTGGCCTAATTCGACCTGAATTAGCAGGTCAGGGACCTCAAGTAAATTAACACCATTTTTTAATTATAGGATAAAATTATGTGACTTAATATAATTGTGCTGCATGAAAGTTATTTTTAAAATGATATGGGACAAGTGGCTGTGTTTCAAAATCCTGACTATTCAATCAATCCAACTATAAGCTGCTTATAACCTGGAAATCTGCAGATCAGTTACTTACATCTGTAAATATACTGACCTTTCCTGGAAGGAAGAATTTTTTTTTAAAAAGTGTCTTACCTAGTTCACTTAAGTTCACTTCACCCAAAAAAAGGGAATCCTAGGGGATATGCATCAACAGTGTTGTTTGAGGCCTTTAGATCTGTGCAGTAACTTTGCAAGATGGACACTGAGCTGCTCCTCACTGCACACAAATAGCAGTGTGGGCAGACTTGAGCAAAACAACAGAAGGCAAGAGTGAAATATGTGCAGAGTTTACAGAACGGTCTTTCTAGAACGTGGAAGTTGAAATCCTGTGATTATCCTGTATTTCAGCAAATAGTCTTAATTCCATATAACAGGGCTTGAAAGAAGCCTTACAGCACCAGGAACTCAGATTCAAATCCAACCTCGAGTGACTGTGTGTGGAGTTTGCACATTCTCCCCATGTCTGCATGGGTTTCCTCCCACGCTCTAAAGATGTGCAGGTTAGGTGGATTGGCCATGCTAAATTGTCCATAGTATCCAGGGATGTGCAGGCCAAGTGGGCCAGCCATGGGAAATGCAGAGTTACAGGGATAAAAGTTGGGCAGTGGGTTTGAGTGGGATACTCTTCAAAGAGTTGGTGTGGACTTGATGGGCCAAATGGCCTGCTTCCATACTGCAGAGATTGTCAGAGTCTACGCCCAAAGACAGTTCTTCACCTTGCAATCTCCTCAACCAGTCTGTCTGGAATCCCATTTCACCAGGTCTGGGAATGAACCACTCAGCAAGGAGAGAGAGAGGCACAGAAGCAGCATCCATTAAAGGAGAGACTGAAACAAAAAACTAAATTCCAGCTCTGTAAACCTCCACGACACTTGTGGTCAGATTCATTACGTGGGCTTAACATTAACGTACAATGGACATTGTACAGTTATTCCCAAATGATTGTCACTGCACACAAGCACCCATTGCATGAAGAAAGGGCAAGGGGCTGAAAAGGTATCAAACTGCTCCTTGCTCCACACTCCCCCACATCATTCTCAGCAACGTCTAATAATTTATAATCACTTCCCTTGTGAAAGGGATAGTGAACAATTCAAAGTGCAAGCCACATGCAAGAATGACAAAAGCCTATTTGCAACATACAATAAGTAGTCTATTGTTGATAAATGGCAGCACTTAAGTAGATTCTAAATTCTCATTTTAATAATAGCTTTTATCAAAAAAGACAAAAATTGAATGTTCTTTTGTTTTTTTGGAAAGTTGGAGTTTCCTCTAGATGTTTCAATAATTAGATTGTAGGAACAAAGAGCTTTGTACTATCGCACAAACATTAGGGACTCCTTTTCTGAAGGAAAGCAATGTTTTGCAGAGTAAAAAGGTCACAGTGAATTGCTAGCAAGTCGCAACATTAAAATTAGATTGATTTCTAAAAAAGACAAAAAATTGTTTTGTTAAAACCATTTGGAATTGAAGAACTGTCAGCTGAATCTCTCTAATCCACTGAGGTGCCATTGCATCTAGTATTTGATGGTTTTTCCACCATGAGCCCCAGGATGTTCTCTCACCATATCTAAATAATTACTGGTTAGTTACTCATTAACCATCTAACCTACCCGCTATGGCATCTGTCATGACCAATTCCAACCTTGACCTACCAAGTACTGTTCCCAGATCCTGCCACTCAGCGGATATCTGCCGAAAGACTGGCATCCCAAATTGCCTATGCCATTTTTAAAAGGCTATTGGAGCACCTCACCGCAGGGCTGTTGCAGGCAGCAGAAATAACAGCTGTGCCAGCTTACAACTCAATCCTCTCTTTCTCTCATTACAGGAGAGGACAGCCTATAACAGGACAGAGAGCGTGCATATGGGTGAAGGGCTGCTGCCAAATGAGAAGACAGAAGAGAATCCTTGCTCACATGGAAGACGACAGGGACTGCTCTTGCGGGAATACTGAGATACCAGTGCCCTGCCAACAAAGTACAACCCTGTAAGTCACATTAGCCCAGCTGTCAATGTTATTTGTTGAACACCATTTCTAGCAAGTGACTCTGACATCCTCTCTCCCATGTCTTTGGGTACATAGTGGCACGTTCACAACAGCTGACCAGCCCAGGGGATGCTACTTCCCTGATCTGAGGAAGCGTTGGCAAGATCACCTCCTGCACCTCCCAGCAGCTCAGAAACTGACATCTCAGTAGCACTGTTGGGCTGAGTGAGTGGGGGGGGGGGGGGAAGCACCTCATAATGACAGCTCCCCGCTGGCACACCAAACTGCCAGAGAAGTCCCCATGCTCAGCCGCAGGCAGGAATCCACCTTGTGGTTCAGGGACCAGGGACCCCATCCAAATGCAGAGGGTGGAGCACGAACATCAGACAAGTATTTGGGAGGCAGTGCCCAGGATCTGCAGTAGCGCAGTTAAAACCTGCAACCATCTCTCTACCTCAGTGAGCAGGCTGGCAGCTGCCACAGGAAGCCAGACCTAACCCCCTTAACTGCGGCTGAAGAGAACCCCACCATTGCTCCAGCTCAAGGTCTTCAGGACTGAAGGTATCGAGATAGTCGGAAACACGGCTCACAGGTGCCCTTCCTCTCGAGCCGAAAGACCAGTCTCTGGGGGCATCCAGCCAGAAGAAAATATAGCCCCTCTTCCAGGTTTCCACTCTGTGGGGGTGGTGTGGCAGCTGGGCCCTCCACTTCCATCCTGCCTGTAGCCCTCTGATCCTTAGTTCATGGTGGGGAGGGTCAATTTGCAAACACGGTGCTGTTCTAACAAGAGATTGAAGGGAGAAAATAATGGCGCTTGTGGCAGAGTGGCACCCCTGCCACAGCCAGAATCTCTGTTGATGTCACAACACAGCTCTGAAATGGTCAAACAAGCTACATTCCTATAGCAGCCAAAAAGGCAGGTTGGCTAACAATCTGCATAAATGGTGCTGAGGGCAAAGTGTGGACGGATTCCTGGTCAGCCACGTGATGGAGAGAATGTTGGAGTCTCTACCATCACTATCCATTCCTCCAGACGAAAAAGACGTATATAAAACAGACTGAGTTAACATAATACCGCAAAGGGCACAAAGGTGAGCATCTGGCCTCTGACCACCATTCAAAAAGGCATTTCCAGTTTTCTGGCTTAATTTCGCCTTCCTGCAGTACTCCATTATGCTTCGATTCCCTCAGTCTTAAATTTGCTCAACATGGCAGCCTCCACAACCCTTTAAGAGCTCGATTTTACTACTGGGCAGGCCAATTGGTGGTCATTCATAGACCACATCGCACCACTGCTGGTGGCATTTAACCAACTGCCCCCGGCATCTATTCCAGTCCCTTTCACTACCCAGGCTGGGGGTGGGCAAGCATCAAGGGTACCTTTTAAAAACATCACCATGGGCACATCATAGGGTTCCCCAACCATTTCCTCTCATGCCCAACTTAAGTACATCTTGATACCCTCTACCTCATCATTTTTGCTTTACAAAAAGCAACAGTCACCCGCATTCAGACTAAAACTGGAGATCGATTTCATCTCTGGGTCAACCCTCAGGCCTTTCTAATCAGCCCCAGTGCTCATGACAACTTCCAGTATCACAACCTTGTCCAAACCATATTGCGTGTAGTGAGAAATCTCCCAACACTCCCTCTGACCCACAGGAACCATTAGGAAATAACCTTTTAACACGTTCAGAATCATTGAGATCTTTTTGCACCGTTGAGATCCTTTCAGCTCAGAGGCCACACCAACCCCATGAAGAACATCCCACAACCCACCCCACCCTATCACTATGGCCCCACATTACCCTGGCTAATCCACTTAGCCCACTTATGCGCAGTCACTACTGACAATGTAGTGTGAACAATCCAGCAAATCTTTGGACTGTGGGAGGAAATCAGTGTACCCAGCAGAAACCCACGCAAACTCCCCTTTGACAGGGCCTTGTCAGACCTTGATGCCACATTTCACTGGCGAGCCCAGGAAGGTGCGAGCCTGAAAAGGACCTGCACACTTGAACAATGTTAAGAGAGCAGAATTCCACCATCACAGTTCGGATGCTGCTGCGTAATATGTCCAATAAACCCTAGGAAACATTCTCCAACCAGATCTCAGTTTCACACTGGTAATATGCCCCCTTGGCCAGACCCCTTAAGAACCTTGGCCATCAAGTCGGAGGTAAGACTTGTCAGAAGACCAACGCTTGATGCTACTTTTAATGGAGTTGAAGCAACCTAAAAACAGTGGACCAGCGCATTGGAAAGTGGTGTTAAATTATTACCTTTCCCCCTTAAAAATGGAATGGGAGATTTTAATAAAGCAAAAGCATCTTGTTTTGGCACACTGCAAGTTCACGTCAGCTTCATTTAGTAAAGGTGTATTTTATGCAGACAGCTAAAGTTGTCTCAGATACATGTACCAACAACCGTGGACAGAGACCACATGAACAGTCAAAAGGACCAAAGCGCAAGAGAGCTGATGAGACTGCTGCTCCCATTTTAAAAGCAGCTATCACAAAAGCTGTCACTTCTGTCCACAGTCAATCATGTAAGCCTTTGAAATACTCACACAACAGTATGTTTATGCTTCACTCTCCATTGTCCAATGCATTGCTCTTGCCTCTATTTTAAAAAAAATCCCAAAACTGGAACAGAGGAGCAAGAAAATTAAGCAGTTCAGTCAAAAGTAGAATAAAGCTTTATTTGCTCAATTTCATCTCGTGACTTGAGAATGATTGAATTCCCTACACTATGGAAAGAGGCCATTCAGTTCATCAAGTCTGCACCGACCTTCCAAAGGACAGCCCACCTAAATCTCATCCTATCCCTTTAGCCCTACATTTTACCATTGCTCATCCACCTAGCCTGCGCATCTTTGGACAGTGAAGGAAACCTGAGCACCCGAAGGAAACCCACATAGATACAGGAAGAATGCACGACTCCACACACAGAGACAGGCACCCAAGGCTGGAATAAAATCTGGATGCCTGGCACTGTGAGGCAGCAGCACTAACCAAGTCACCATGCCGACCTTAAATGGGCTGCATAGGTTTGATGGTCAGAGCGAAATGGAAGAACTTGAACTGGGGCTATTTCTCTCGTTCTGTACAAATTACCCACCCCCTTGGATAGGTCAGTTTTTTTTTTAAAAAAGGGGGCTCTTATAAACCTTTTATTGCTTTAAAAACATATGCATCAAATAAATGTTTAAACCCCTAAGTATTTTGTGAAGATGTTGAAACTTTGCAGATACTCTGGGTCTAAATTATTGTTAGTGACTAAGTAACAAAAACCACTTGCCACGTTTTCAAAAAATAATCTATTGTAATTTCACAAGCATGAGCCAGTCCTTCTCAAAACAAAATCTAACACCATAGGGGCCAGTTTTAAAAGAAACTGATTGGACAATCTGTTAGATTACCAGCCATCCTGTATGTGAATGGCATTGTACATTCAAGGAAGTAAAGCAAAATGGATTAGGTGTTAGATATTTAAAGAAGATTGTTACAACCAGACAAGGAAGGATGAATCAGTTCCCCTTTTTTAAAACTCCCTAGCTAGATTGCAACAAGGATTTTCAACACATTTTCCCCACAAAGCTATATCACATATCAATTTAACCACAATATTGTCTAAACTAAGGAGCCAAGCACAAAGCTTTCTTGAATAAAGCTGGAATGTCATTGCCTAACCTTGGGAAAAAGGAATAAAATGTAACCTTAAACACACACAGGTTAAAAAGCTTAAAAAGTTAAGACTATCTGGTGCAAAAAAAAAAATCAGGAATAAGCAGTTTGAAGAGTCTTCAGGGTGCGAGGTTAAGACCTAAGACCAGAGTTGATTAATTGATTCCTGGTGTCTTCAGCAGAAGCAACATTTGCAGATATTCTTGCATTCTCAGCAAACAAATATTGCTGTAATTTGCAATATCACATGGTAGTGTTCTTTAAGGGACTGAGAAAAACAAGGAGCAAGAGAAAGAAATATAAAATCAAAAGTTATAACCAGAAATGAAATTGAATGGACTTTTCCTGTTTATGGCTTAATCGACTTTACAACCCAAATCAGCGGGCAACTTTCAACCAAATTCGTGAAACCTATTGAAAGGTGTAGATCAGTCAATGTTAACTTCAGGGATTGTGATCAAAATGACTGAAGCCAGTCTAACTTCTGCTCAGACTGGGTATTGTTTATCAAGTGGGTCAAATTATGGTCAGATAATCACTGCCACCATCTTCAAACGGAGTCTTTTTCCAAACCATTTTAGTTCATAAAATATCATCTCAAGACATAAAAGTTAAACTGTACCAAAGTACAAATACATTCAAATAAAACTCACGAGTTTTGAGAAGATTTGTAGCTCAGGTTGAGGTTCTGGATGTGAGTTTGCTCGCTGAGCTGGAAGGTTAGTTTTCAGACGTTTCGTCACAATTCTAGGTAACATCATCAGTGAGCCTCCGACGAAGCGCTGGTGTTATGTCCCGCTTTCTATTTATCTGGTTAGGTTTCCTTGGGTTGGTGATGTCATTTCCTGTTCTTTTTCTCAGGGGATGGTAGATTGGCTCCAAATCAATGTGTTTGTTGATGGAGTTCCGGTTGGAATGCCATGCTTCTAGGAATTCTCATGCGTGTCTCTGTTTGGCTTGTCCTAGGATGGATGTGTTGTCCCAATCAAAGTGGTGGCCTTCCTTATCTGTATGTAAGGATACGAGTGACCCACTATCACTCGTATCTTTACATACAGATAAGGAAGGACACCACTTTGATTGGGACAACACATCCATCCTAGGACAAGCCAAACAGAGACACGCACGAGAATTCCTAGAAGCATGGCATTCCAACCGGAACTCCGTCAACAAACACATTGGCTCTAAATCAATTTACCAACCCCTGAGAAAAAGAAAAGGAAATGACATCACCAATGCAGGAAATGACATCACCAACCCAAGGAAACCTAACCAGATAAATAGAAAGCGGGACATAACACCAGCGCTTCGTCGGAGGCTCACTGATGATGTTACCTAGAATGGTGATGAAACGTCTGAAAACTAACCTTCCAGCTCAGCGAGCAAACTCACATCCAAAATAAAACTCAATTATGGAATGAGCAGGTAGAATCGTGGATTGAGATTCTGAGGCCATATGTGAAGAGCTGGTGAGAGACTGACACAGTAGGCCTCCTGCAGAAGACACCAAACCACACACCAACAATCAACAAGAGCACAGACTGGCCTTCTCCTGGAAGGAAGAACCTTGGGACAGAGCTCCAGCCCAGTGAGGGATGATCAGAGGCTGGAAGCTTTTGTTGTCAGCAGTGCATGGAACAGACAGTAGCTGCTGACGTCAGATCACCACTCCCCCCCCCCCCCCAAAGTGTGCCAGGATGCCACAGGGCCCACAGGCAAGGCAGGAGAGGACAGGGAGTGGTTCCGGTCTGCCCAGCATGCAGTCTCTCAACCAGGCAGTGATTGGCTTTGATCAACAGATGGAGTGGGTGCAAAGGTTTACTAGACTGATTCTTGGGAATGCAGGGCTGACACATGATGACAGAAAGAATTAAATATAGCTCTTAGGGCTAAAGGGATCAAGGTGAATGAGGAGAAAATGGGAACAGAGTACTGAGTTGGACGGTCAGCCATGATCATGTTGAATGGAGGAACAGGCTCAAAAAGGGCCGAATGACCTCCTCCTGCTCCTTTTATCTACTTCTACTTCCTGCCCGCACCTGATCTGACCTCACATGGGACTCTCCCACCTGCAGTCTAATTCCTTCCAGAATCGGTGGGCTGTGACCCTGAAGTGCCTCTTAATCATCCACTTAGGGGCATCAATTGGCAATGAGTCAGCAAGGTTGACCAAGGGGTTCCCAGCACCCCAAAGATAAATCCAGAGGAGCGGAGTGGAGAGGCAAGGTAAAACAGTTTGTGGACATCACCACTCCCATCAAATTAGTGCCATTCCTACCTCCAAGCCAATCACCCCCCCAGGAGAAAATAAAGCTTCCATCCAACATTCCTTCACTGACCAGTTATAACCTGCATTTAAACTCCGTCAGGATAATTCCCTTCATCACCCACTTTCCCCACTACTCAATTTATTCCTGCTGATAACCCACCTACTCAGTCATGAAAATTATATTTAAAAAAGCCCTTATACTCACTATACACAGTTCATCTCATTAAAATAAAGAAAAGCTAGGCTAACTTACTGGAAAAAAAAAGACACAGAGCGAGTGAAACTGATTGAACATCCCTCCAACCTGAAATAAACAGTCCCTGCTGTTTTATTTTCTTTGAGTCAGTAACTTTTATAGTTATCACATGCAAATTACATTAATTCTTCCCATGGACCTCAGCATTTGTACAACATAGAACATAGAACATAGAACATAGAATATTACAGCACAGTACAGGCTCTTCGGCCCTCGATGTTGTGCCGACCTGTCATACCGATCTCAAGCCCATCTAACCTACACTATACCATGTACGTCCATATGCTTGTCCAATGACGACTTAAATGTATCTAAATTTGGTGAATCTACTACCGTTGCAGGCAAAGCGTTCCATTCCCTTACTACTCTCTGAGTAAAGAAACTACCTCTGACATCTGTCCTATATCTTTCACTCCTCAATTTAAAGCTATGCCCCCTCGTGCTCGCCGTCACCATCCTAGGAAAAAGGCTCTCCCTATCCACCCTACCTAACCCTCTGATTATTTTATATGTTTCAATTAAGTCACCTCTCAACCTTCTTCTCTCTAATGAAAACAGCCTCAAGTCCCTCAGCCTTTCCTTGTAATACCTTCCCTCCATACCAGGCAACATCCTAGTAAATCTCCTCTGCAGCCTTTCCAAAGTTTCCACATCCTTCTTATAATGCGGTGACCAGAACTGTACACAATACTCCAAATGCAGCCGCACCAGAGTTTTGTACAGCTTCACCATAACCTCTTGGTTCCAGAACTCGATCCTTCTATTAATAAAAGCTAAAACACTGTGTGCCTTCTTAACAACCCTGTCAACCTGGGTGGCAACTTTCAAGGATCTGTGTACATGGACACCACTGCTAAGAATCTTACCATTAGCCCTGTATTTTGCCTTCCTGTTACTCCTACCAAAGTGCATCACCTCACACTTGTCTGCATTAAACTCCATTTGCCACCTCTCAGCCCAGCTCTGCAGCTTATCTATGTCTCTCTGCAACCTACAGCATCCTTCGTCACTATCCACAACTCCACCGACCTTAGTGTCGTCTGCAAATTTACTAACCCATCCTTCTACGCCCTCATTTAGGTCATTTATAAAAATGACAAACAGCAGTGGACCCAACACCGACCCTTGCGGTAACTGGTCTCCAGGATGAAAGAGGACTCTCTCATTTAAATTGCCAGAATTCTTACTTGTTCACATCGTTTCTGATATGCATCCTTCTCTTTCTGAGACAACATCTTCCACTGCTTGCTGCACAGTACCATACGTTCTGTGCTGGGAATATCTTTCATGTTGGACATTAGCTCAGCACAATAGAGAGAATAGCCATTCGGCGGTGGCTTTGTGGAACGTTATACTAAAATAGTAATACCTGTATATTAAATACAGAAGTGACTTCAATATTTCCATATTAAATTCTGCACAAGCCTGGATTAAGGTTATTTATATGAGCTGTCTATTCAGGTATGTACATGTGTGCCTTAGCACATTCAGGTACAGGAATTTGAAGACCAGGCTGAATTTCTAGAGGGTTAGTGGGCCCAAAATATTAATTCTGTTTTCTCTCTGCAGATTCTGTTAGACCTGAGATTTTCCAGCAATTTCTGCTTACGGTTTTTGACATTTCTGTCTCTACCTCTTTACTACAATTAATCTGCATGGACCAGGAGGCATGTCTTAAATCAACAGGCGAATGAATGCTTCCATCTAGCACAGACCACTCAGTGAAAGTAATCAGCAACTGAATCCTTTTAAATCTCTTGCTTCACACAAACAGCACAGCAAAAAGGGAGCACAGTTGTAAACACACATTTCTTACCTTGGTCCGGCTGGAACTAGTCGAGGAATGTTGCCAGCCACCTTTCAGCAACATAGCTTGGCATATCAGCAGCTTCTCATCAGGAAATCGGGGAAGTTTGAGGTCAATATTAACGTTCCTCCTTTGGTTGATGACCTTCCTGGCCTTTGCACCTATATGGCCCGATGGTAAGGTTCTCGAGCGTGCCCTCGATCCCGTATACACAGATTTCTTCACCTCTCGGTTATTCTTATTGTACCGTCGAAAGAGCAAAGTGGAGCGTTCCTTTTTGTTTCGTTCAAACTCATCCCCCATCCCTTCTTCACCACCATTGCCAGTACCTTCAAGATAGATAATAGAAGGCTTCAGGGATAGTCGGGTCATTGGATGACCACCCACAGATCCATCGGTCATAGTCTTCAACTTGAGTTTTCGCTGGACCCTACCGAATCCAAACTGGGCAACATGCAAGCCTGGGCAACTCTCATTACTGTCATATACTCTTTCAGCAATGCAGTCTTCCTGCAGCTGTAGTAGAGTTTTTGATGCACAGCTCAAGGGTGTGGATGGATAGCCATGTTCAACATGGCTGACTGAAGTAGCCTGTGAACATGGCCCAGGGCACAAAACATGGTACTTTTTATTTTCACCATCGGCATAATGCTTTAGGTTCAAAGCACTGTGTGGGCAGCTGTCTTCAATGATCTGACTACACAACGATGGGAGCTGCACAGGAGACCTTTCATGTGCTAAGCCCATTTCCTTTCCATCGATCGCTCTGCCTAAGAAAGGGGAGAAGCTCTTGGGCTTCCAGCTTACGTCTCCTTCTGTTTGACACGGTTTATCACATTCCTCCATGGACTGATGAGCAGACGGACTGGAGACACAACTTCCCTGGCTAGACTGGTCACTGCTCACATTGTAACAGCCTGCTTTTGAGCCTGAAGTCCCCATGTCATGATCCTCAAGCACACTTCCACTTTGAGCATTGTGTTTCGTAGTCAGTTGTGCTACAGACATCACTGGCAGTGTGCCTTGTAGCTCCAAAGGAGGGTCTAAAGGACCCTGAATGACTGACATCTGATCGACATCCAGCATTCCTTCATCGACAACATGCCTTATTTTAACATCACAGCCTGAATTACTCAGCCTATTTTCATCTTCAGCTGACTGGGCAGATATCATCTTTCCTGGTGCGACAGTCACAAACACAGAAGCAACTATTTCTTCAAAAGTAATTTTGAAACAGCAACACTCAATATGCTTTTGGTTCTTTTCTTTGATTGTCATAGCATGGCCTGAAGAGAGTGACTGATGTCTGAAAACTTCCTTGCTGAAGCACTACGATTAATCAGCAGGCTCAATTCTTGAGTGAGCGTTTCTCCTCATAAATGTCTTATTTATAGACAGGAAAGCTTCACCAGCTGATAAAGCCCAGAGAATAATGACGTTTACATTGAGCAGCTGGGCTCTCAAATATTATCCGATAGAAGGAGTTTGCTGCTCAATACATTAGGGAGCCACAAGTTTGGCAGCTCTATGAATTCATCTTTATGATGAATGCTGCAAATAACTTGGCAAAAAGAAACTGTTTTGTTATCTCGTGGAATTAGAAGAGGGTTTATCTGAGCAGTTTCCACATTCAGATCATGTTTCTCTGCAAAACAAGAGGAGAAATAAATTAAGAGTTTCAGTACATTACCTCAGAAAGGTTTACACAATTCAAAAGAAACAAAGGGAAAGTGTATCAAGGAGTAAACGAGTACATCCTGTGACAATGGGGAATGTGGTCACAAATTAGACTGTCCGGTGATCACATTTTGCATTCAGCATCAAAAAGAAATCAAATGTAAAATGTCCTCTGAATGGTTGCATTGCAGAATGCTGGATTGCATTTATTTTAAAAATAGGAGTCACTTGAAAAAGATATTATTTCATTTATCATATACAACAGAATGTAAGTTAAATGCTTGTTTGAGATCAATTTTTCAGCAAAAATGTTAAAGGCAGTTTCTTTTTAAGTGAATAATTTTGTATGTTTTATTTAGGCCCACAGAGTAACATGCTTATGGATTAGTTGACGACTTTTGCCCATCGATTGGCCAGTTGCCCACTGGCCTGTTGCTATGACGTGGACGAGAAGCTCTGCTTTGTCCCAGTTAGACAGACGGCGCTGTTCAACTCCAAGTTGTGGTTCAGCAAAAAGAGCGACCACTAGATTGCAAAGATCACCAAATGGAGCAAAGTTTTGGATTTGGGCTGTCCGCTATGGACATGGTTCCTTCACTCACTCCTGGGAAGCGGATGGCACTCGCTGGCCCAGTATTTATTACCTGCCCGTTGTTGCCCTAAACATGATGGTGGTAAGCTGCTTTCCTCAACCATTGTGGCCCATTTCTTGCAGGTAGGCCCACTGTGCTATTAGGGAGGCAATGCCAGAATTTTGATCCAGCAACACGAAAAAAGTACAGTGATATAATTTGAAGTCAGGACAGTGAATGGTCGAGGAGAGCTTGCAGGTGAAAGGATTCCTGTGTATCTGCTTCAAGATGGCAGGGATTGTGGGTTTGGAAGGTCCTATCTAAGGAACTTTGGTGAATTTCTGCAGCACATTTTGAGGATGCTATACAATGCTCCAATGAAATATCAGTATGGAGGGAGTGGATGTAGTGCCAATCCAGCAGGCTGCTTTGTCCTGGATGGTGTCAAGCTTGAGTGTTGTTCGAGCTGCACACATCCAGGCAAGTGGTGGGTATTCCATCACACTCCTGACTTGTGCCTTGCCGATGGTGGACAGGATTTGGTGAATCAGGAGGTGAGTTACACTTTGCAGGATTCCTAGCCTCTGACCTGCTTTTGTAACCATAATATATATGCTCTTCTGGAGTACTGTGTGCAGTTCTGGTCACCCTGTTATAGGAAGGATATTATTAAACTGAAGAGGGTTCAGAAAAGATTTACCCAGATATTGCCAGGAATAGAGTTTGAGATATTGAAACAATAGACTGAAAATGCTGGGAATTTTTTTCCCCCCATTGGACCATAGGGGGTTAAGAAGTGACGTTATTGAGGTTTATAAAATCATGAAGGGGATAGGTAAGGTCAACGCCAAGGGCCTTTGGCCTAGAACAGGGGAGTTTAAGACTACTTTTTAAAAAGGTAAGAGGAGAAAGATATTAAAAAAAAGGGGGCCTGAGGGGTGATTTTTCAACCCCTGCCCTCCAGTGTATGTGGAATGAACTGCTAGAGAAAATGGTGGATGCAGGCACAGTTACAGCATTTAAAAAAACTTTTGGGATAAGTTGGTGAATAGGGATGGTTTGAAAGGATATGGCCAAGCACAGGCAGGTGGGACTAGTTTAGTTTCAGAACATGGCTGGCATGGACTGGTTGGACCGAAGGGTCTGTTTCCAAGCTGTATGTTTCTATGGCCCTATATGGCTAGTCCAGGTAGTGGGGTTTCAATTCAAGCAGCCCCTGTGGGACAAACCGATCAACATCTTGACTCGACATGGCTTTCCTGAACAGCATCTCAACTTGTCATCTCTTCTCCAATAAGGGAGGGAAGAGGAGTGGGAAAATGAGAGCAGAGCTTTCACCTCTCAAAAACTACCATCAACTTGCACGTGAAAGAAGGTTAAAACTGACAAAACTCTAATGCAAAAAACCTTTGCAATTCATGATTAATTTTCACATAGGGTACTTAGAGTGTAGAAAAAATGATAACCTGTGCAGCTTTAGCAATGCAACTGGAAACATCTTTCACAAAAAGATGCACTGTAGGTCAGTTTAGTCCATCATCTGTGTTTGACCTGATTTCAAATAAAAGGGTACCGGCTTTAATTATGTACCATCACCTGAGTTTGATTTCAGTAAGTTAAATAGTTTAAGATTAATAGCTTTCTTTTAAAGAAAGAAAGAAAGAAAGAGAAGGTGTCTAATTAGAATTCTTAAAATTAACACCATTAATTGTGGCTGCAAGAGCTACTTTAAATAAAAAAGGTCCATAACAGACACATGAGCAAAGATTCATCTTATGATTACTTTAGACTCGGAAAATTGCCAGTTGTGAGTAAGATTGGTATCCAGGATGACAAGGTTTTTATTTGAAACCTGCATAAAACTTTGTTCATGCTATACACATTTGCGCTTGAATTTCCTTTTATCTTTTGCCATGTTTTGACAAATTTTGAGCGACCTACAACAAAAATCTTCACAGAAATTTCAGGCCCAATTGCTGTATAATTTTTTTAGTGGTTAATGACCCAACACTTATTTAACTGAATGGCTGTATTTGATGGAACATAAAACAATTGATTCAGATATTTAAGTTTGTTTTTAAAAACACCCTCCAGTTAATCCTCTTCACTAGACAGTAACCTGTTATGAAAGGCATAAAAACCAGATACTATATAGTTCAAACTTCTAAATGAACAGGAAATTTTGCAGCGCCCCAAAGCTCCAAGCTTAGCCCCCTTCCTGTTCCCAGAGGCAGCACATCCACCTGATGCTATTCACCAGGCAGAGGTGGGTAGTCAACTTGCATGACCAACAGGCCATCTGTGCCTGGATTGGTAGCACTATCAGTGTCTTCCTGGGAATAGAGAGTCCCCACGCTATCTCCAAAGGTTAGGGCTGGCATATGCCTGTACTTGGCTATCAGGGGCCTAATAAAGCCCCCTCTCCACTGAAGTTGCAGCCACTAGCAGATCATCACTGGGGCCAAAGGCCATACAGTGGTCGGGGCTCACCTCTCCAGCATGGGCCATCATTTATTTTGCTCCATTCTAACCGCTTCAGAAGGTAGTGCAATGCGGTGACTCCCTTGCATTCTGCCTCCAAATGTAGCAGGGCACATCATTGGCAATGTTGGCGCCCCCATCCTCCCACAGCTTCAGATCCTCAATTGGGTTTTCAGTTTCAGGAAATAAGTCACCTCCACGACTAGGGCCAACCCAACAATGGCCTATTCATGGAGAACCTCTGGCTGAATCTCCTGTGCGGGCACCCTGTCTGTCAGCTCACCGCACAGACCCAGAAATGATAAAATCCCTCAACTGACTTCCAAAGTTCTCAAGATTCCAACCATTGGCTTTCATCTTCCACACATTGCAGCTTTTGAAAAGAAACCCAATGGGAAATGAGAGATAAAGTGTAGGCTGGATGAACACAGCAGGCCAAGCAGCATCTTAGGAGCACAAAAGCTGATGTTTCGGGCCTAGACCCTTCATCAGAAAAGGGGGATGGGGAGAGGATTCTGAAATAAATAGAGAGAGAGGGGGATGCGGACCGAAGATGGATAGAGGAGAAGATAGGTGGAGAGGAGAGTATGGGTGGAGAGGTAGGGAGGGGATAGGTCAGTCCAGGGAGCGGAATCAGGTTGGTAGGCAGGAAATGGAGGTGCAGCTTGAGGTGGGAGGAGGGGATAGGTAAGAGGAAGAACAGGTTAGGCAGGCGGGGATGAGCTGGGCTGGTTTTGGGATGCAGTGGGCAGAGGGAAGATTTCGAAGTTGGTGAAATCCACATTGATACTGTTGGGCTGCAGGGTTCCCAAGCGGAACATGAGTTGCTGTTCCTGCAACCTATGGGTGGCATCATTATGGCACTGCAGGAGGCCCAGGATGGGCATGTTGTCTAATGGGATGGGGAGTTGAAATGGTTCGCGACTGGGAGGTGCAGTTGTTTATTGTGAACCGAGCATAGGTGCTCTGCAAAGTGGTCCCCAAGTCTCCGCCTGGTTTCCCCAATGTAGAGGAAGCCACACCGTGTACAGCGGATGCAGTATACCACATTGGCAGATGTGCAGGTGAACATCTGCTTGATGTGGAAGGTCAACTTGGGGCCTGGGATGGGGGTGAGGGAGGTGGTGTGGAGGCAAGTGTAGCACTTCCTGCGGTTACAATTTGGGACATCCCAAGGTGACGATAAAGGTGCTACACTAAACAAGTTACTTTCTTTTCAAGAAAACAATATGCAATCATTATTTGCATCACAATACTAATTCTGCACATTTGTTCTTTTATTTGGGAGGCAAAAGTATTGGTCCAGATTTTCTCTTCGGGAAGAATCAGAAATCAGGCTATTTTCAGATGCCAGGATCCCTCTCTTGTCTATCAATGCCTGTTTAGAGAATTATACAATTCCTACAGAGAGTGAAAGCAGGCCATTTGGCCCATCCAAAGAACGTCACAACCACTTCACCCCGCATTTCCCACAGCTAACCCACCTAGCCTGCACATCCCTGCACACTACAGGCAATTTAGCATGGCCAATTCACCTAACCTGCACATCTTTGCACTGTGGGAGGAAACCGGAGCGCCTGCAGGAAACCCCCGTAGACACAAGGAGGATGTGCAAACGCCACACAGACAGTAGCCTGAGGCTGAAATCAAACCCAAATCCATTGCGCTGTGAGGCAGCAATCCTAACCACAGAGCCACCCATTGTTATTTATTAGTTTCATAGTAAAGGAGCAGGGATAGATCGGAGTGGGCCACCACATCTGAAACAGGCCTTAGGCTGTAACTTAAGTGGTAGATGGCAAGGTAAGCATATCAGAAGGCTTCTCTTTTCACTAAGACTTCAACCACATTCAAGAACAGAGTGTTAAGCATCCTGACCCTCACCATAATGCCTCACCCCCCCAGTACTGGTTCCTGAACCCCTATACCCATTCACCCTGTATTCATTACGAACATAATTAGTTGAAGGTGCTCAGACCGCCTAATGTGTCAAAAAGGATAGCCATTCAAAACCCATTCACCCTGTTAGAAGCTCAATATCCATTCAAACTCACATGGTAGGGGGGAGAAAATGTCCTCTAAAAGGTTGAAAGCAAGCTGTCAAAAATAACTGAGGCAGAAAAAATGTCAGAGGAGACACGTAAAATAGCATCACGCTAATGAGTGACCTTAATCTTCACATAGATTGGGAAAAATCACATGGACGTGGGTATCCTTGAAGGCGGCATATACAGTATATCGGGCAAAGTTCCTATAAGAATAGTTTGTGGAGCCAATCAGGCTAGTTTAGATCTGGCCATGTGTGATAAAGCAATTTAACAACTGACCTCAAAGTTTAAAAAAAATCCCAGGAAACTGACAATTAATTGGTATAATTTAGCATTCAGCTTGAGCGAGAGGATACTATGTCAGAAACAATTGGGCTAAATTAAATTTAAACAGCAAAAAGAATGACCATCTCAAAAAAAAATGTGGGCAGAGATGGCTGGGCTGAACTGGGAAATGTTTTTAGGAGAAGGGGTGGCAAAACAATAGCAAAATCTTTAATCACTCACAAAGATATATACCTGTGAGGAAGGAGAATTCTAAGGGATAACACAACCATGGTTAACCGCAGGAAGTGCTACACTTGCCTCCACACCACCTCCCTCACCCCCATCCCAGGCCCCAAGTTGACCTTCCACATCAAGCAGATGTTCACCTGCACATCTGCCAATGTGGTATACTGCATCCGCTGTACACGGTGTGGCTTCCTCTACATTGGGGAAACCAGGCGGAGACTTGGGAGAATTCTAAGGGATAACACAACCATGGTTAACAAAAGTAGTTAGGGATAGTATCAAATTAAACGCAAAAAAGTGTACAATGTTGCAACAATTAGTGGTAATTCAGAGACTTTTAAAACAAAAAAAACCAAACAGTGAAAAATAAACAGAGGGTAAACTAGCTGGATGGCATGCTGGCTCAGTGGTTAGCACTGCTGCCTCTCAGTGCCAGGTTTTGATTCCCCCTCAGGTGACTGTGTGGAGTTTGCATGTCCTCCTGTGTCTGCGTGAGTTTCCTCTGGGTCCTCCGGTTTCCTCCCACAGCCCAAAGATGTGCAGGTTAGGTGGATTAGCAATGCTAAATTGTCCGTAGTGTTCGGGGATGTGTAGATTAGGTGTGTTAAGGGTGAGATGCTCTTTGACGGGTCAGTATGGACTTGTTGGACCAAATGGTTTGTTTCCACACTCTACAGATTAAATGAATAAGTAGCTAGTAAGGGAACAGCAGAAGCGTATTACAAAAATCTAGTAAAAAGGAAGAGAGAAGCCAAAGTGAACACATGCCCCCAGAGATTGAGGCTGGACAAATAACGATAGGGTAATTGCAGTGGAATTGAATGAATACTTGGCATCAATCATCATGGCAGAAGATCCCAAAAACATTCAATGGAAGCCAAATAATGTACGCTGTTTCTAGTTATACAAAATACCACACAAGGACTGTGAGAAACATTACATAGGCCAAACTGGAAGGAAAAAAACTGACAATAAAAGGATACATGAGCAGCAACCAGTCACCAAGAGACACGACTCAGTCTCACTGGTCTCAGTACACACAAGCTCAACTGGGACAACACACCCATAAATAGCACGAGCCCAACAGAGACACGCCAGGGAATTCCTGGCAGCCTGGAATTCCAACTGGAACTCCATCAACAAACATATTGAACTGAACCCGATATACAAACCATCGAAAAACAGAATCAGAAATGGTACCAAACATCCCAACACACCAAAGGCATATAAATAACCAGGACAGAACATTAACACTTCACTGGAGGCGTACTCATGATGTTAGCTAGCAGCGTGGCAAAATGTCTGTAACCAAACACGCCAGCTTAGTGAGCAAGTCTACAACCTCAAACACAACCCAAATTATATATCTTCTCAAAAACTTTGTATTAATTTGTTTTGTGAGATTGTAACTAACTTATTTTACTGCTTCCCCATTTTAACTTCTGTCCTCTCTCACTCAGGTCTGGTTGTAAATACCTTCTAAAAACTAAGTTTGCAGCAAATCAAATTTTACTTTCTCATTTAAAATCACCAGCAACATTTGTTGCAGCCACCAGCCTAGTTTCTCAGCTATTTTAAGGAAGTGTCTGAATAAAGAACTAGGTGTCACCATCTAAGGTGATTGGGTGGGGGGGGGGGGTTCAATTTAAGACTAAAGGAGAAATTTCTTCACCCAGAGACAGAGTGGTGAGCCTGTGGAATTCTCTGCCACAGAAAAGTGTTGAGGTCAAATACATCAGATGCTTTCAAGAAGGAGTCAGGTATAGAATTCTTAGACCTAAAGGAATCAAGGAGTCTAGCAAGAAAGCAGGAACAGGGTATCGGGTTGAATGATCAGTACTGATCATATTGATTAGCGCAACAGATTCAAGGGGCTGAATGGCCTACTCACTCTGATTTTTGGAAAAGATGCAGAGATTTCCTCAAAATGAAGTAACAGTTAAAGCATTCCTGAGCCCCCTCCTCTTTTAGCATCTTTTTGTTCTGTTCAACGCAATGATTCATTAACTTTAACCAAAGCAAAACAGGAATTTGGGGAATCACCCAAGTTTCCCCCCCACCCCCCACCGAAAGGATAGTACAGTGTTCCAAACCTGTCACTGAGGAACTACAGGAACATAAATGTGGGATGCACCTGTGGATGGCATCTCAACCGGGAAAATGAAGCCATTGCACAGGAAGGCTGCTGGCAGGGATCACACATCGCACCAACAAGGAAGTAGGACAGAACAGCATTGATACCACAGAGCTGCAAAAATAAACACCATCGCAAACACTACAATTTTTTGAATACATCTAGTCTCACAAAGATGGGTCGTCACTTGCAATCCCACCAGAAGTGATTTTCCCCAAATGCTGCTTCCGTTGGACCTTAAATCCATCACCAAGCCATCAACTGCCATCTACTCAAACACTTCCTGCTGCTGCTCCAGCCTCATTCATGTCACCATCATATTTCCAGAATCTCCCAGCACAATTTCTTCAAACGTTGCTCCCTACTGGTCTTTAAACATTCACACATTTAGACTCAATTGTGGGAGACAATTCCATCTGTTGCACCCAAGTGAGATCTCAGAAAGAGCAACTCTGCTGGACCCACATCCTGTCCTTTTGCTGCAGCCCAATTATTTCCCACTCCCTTTTGAAAGCAATAAATGAAAGCACCTTCACTGCACAGTGCTTTCCAGATCAAACCATGGCTTGTCTAAAAAACAGTTTTTCTTCACGTTGCCACAAAGTCTTTTTGCCATTCAGCGTAAAATCAGTGTCCTCTGATTTTCAAACAGGAAGAGATACCCCAGCCCCCAACCCATGTCTGGGTTATTAAAAACATATCAAAACAAGCATTGGTCAGAATACCAGTCACTGGGGAAACTTAACATTTTCTCCAGTTTTAAAAACAAATCATTTGCTATGACACTCATTTCACCAATTTCATTACTATGCTGCTACAGTATTTTCTTTTATTCCAAGGGCTTTAAAATGTTACTGGCTAGGCCAATACATTTATTAAATACCTTTTGGAAGTCCATGCGCGCTACAAACAACAGGTATAGATCAGGTTAATGGAGGTTGTCTTTTCCCGAGGATGGAGGATTTCAAGACGAGAGGGCACATTAAAAAGGTGAGAGAAAAGAGATTTAAAGAAAAGACATGAGAAGTCATTTTTAAATTTTAAAAAAGTTCATTTGTGGAATGGACTTGCTGAGGAAGTGGTGGATAAGGGCACAGTTACAACATTTAAAAGACATTTGAGTAAGTACATGAATAGAAAAATGTTGGAGGGATAGAGACCAGGAACAGGCTGGTGGGGCTGGTTGAGTTTGGGATTTCATTCGGCATTGACTGGTTGAACATGCTGTATGGATCTATGACTCTCCTTAATCCTTTACTACCTCGTTAAGTTAGTGAAACGTGTTTGCCTTTCTCAAACAGTTCTCTTTGGTACACATCTTAAAATATCTGGTCATCCAGTAAGCTCTGTTTTTGATGTCTCGCCTCCCCTGTTCTGGAGAACATACCTCACCTGTGGCTGTAATTCCAACATGTCTGTCTGTCTGTCTGTCAGTCAGCTGCATCCAATGCTGCTTGCCTATCACAAGTCATCCCTGACCTACTGTGGCTGTCTCCACTTCAATACACGGACTATTTTGAAAATGGGGTTTTTAAATTCAGACTCAAGACCCACCCCAATTTGCTCCCCACACGCCACAGCTACCTTCAAACTTGTATCTTTGACAATCTTTCCACGCCTCTCTCAAAAATTCTTCTCTTAGCTTATGGTGACTCACTCATTTGCATTGCCCCCCTAAACACTTCCCCATGCTTGCTCCCCACCAATAGAAGCCTCGCTTTGTGGAAAAAGCCTAAAAAGAGAAAGTTCAGTATTCAACACTTCTTTCCTGAGGTGAGACACTTTGTGAATTCCTTCCCTATTCAAAGTTCTTGAATTTTTAGGGAAAAATAAAGGTGTGCCATTTCATTTATCCTAATGAACAAAAAGGAGCTTTCCTAAAAAAGGATGCATGATGCTCTTATAAGGCCAAAGCCTAAAATTCAGTCAGTCCTTTTGGCTCCAAATATGAACTAAATTAACAAGGATGTATCTTGCTGCTTTTCACGTCATTGCATTTATTAAATGAGAAAAAATGAAATGTTCCCTCAAAAACCCCAAACTGTTCATAATGTACTCTCTCCCACAAAAGCCTTAGGCCCTAAAATAATACCAACAAATTCTAGCATTGCACTGTCATTTTAAACAGAGACATTAGCCCATTTATGCTAAGTGGCTTTAGGAATTTCAGGTGAATGTTGCCCTTTCTTGGCAGAAATTACAATTCACAAAATGTGGTATGTTATACATTCACACATACTATATAATCTTTGAATAATGCGGTATATGAATATCAGTGCCAGTGTGATACCAGGCATCCCAAAGACTGGCAGATTGAATCAAATAGCAAATCATTTGGCTGTTCCCCAAAAAGTTATGGGCAGTATTTGCAACATAGCCGAGAGGAGAATTATGCTGAAAATCAATCTGAGAGGCTGACTGACCACCTCAGTGAAATATACTTCTTCATACTAGAAGCTGCATATATTAATACAGGGTCCTCTTTGCTGACAGGAAAAAGATGTACACACACTGCATCTTTTTCACCTCAACCAAAAGGATGCGTTCTCTGATTCAGCTTTAAGGGAAAGACCTTGACCAATGCAACGCACATTGATTAAAATGTAAAGAAAGCAGCATAGTTAACATGCAGACGTCATGAACTGAGAGTTGGTGGAAATATCAGAACGAATCAAGCATTCTCCTCTCCAAAAGTGGAAATGCTGTTTTCCTTTTAATGTTTCTTGTGATTTACTTTAAGAGTGCAGGACAAAAAGCTTTACAAAATGTTTTTTTTTCCTGCAATGTTTAAGTTCAGTATCACTGATCACTATTTTGTGTGATAAAATACGTAGCAAGTTTACAGTATTTCGTGTGGTATATTGTACAGGGGGTGCCTGATTTACAAACGGCCAACACTTCCAAACATGCCTCCGACAGGGGTGTAATCTTAAAAGATCCAACTTATGACTATTGCTTGTACTTACAAAACGTTACTTTTATATTGTCCGGAATAGTGTTCCAATTTGTGTACAGATCAGCTTGCAAACATAATGAAGAATGGAACAAGTTCACATCCCAGGGTTTGTCGTTACATGTGTTTAATGCTATGTGCGTACATAAATCATGTAGTCCAGGGTTTTTAATGACAGGGCAACTAGGGAAAAGGCCTCCACTGTAAGTTTGACTACCTCTGGGAAGTACTGTTTCTATGATTTCAATGCCTTTTTTTTGCTGTATCACTACAACTTGATGAACTTGCACATGATCTACTCCATTTTCATTCACAGTTATAGAGTCCGAGAGCTGCACAGCTGGAAACAATCCTTTGGTCCAACTCATCCATGCCAGCCAGATATTCAAAAATCAGTTTAGGCCCATTTGCCAGCATTTGGCCCATATCCCTCAAAACCCTTCCTATTCATACATCCATCCAGATCCCTTTTAAAATGTTGTAATTGTACCAGCCTCCACCACTTCCTCTGCAGCTCATTCCATACACCACCCTCTGCATGAGAAAATTACCTCTTAGGCCCCTTTTTAATCTTTCCCCTTTCACCGTAAACCTATGCCTTCTATTTTTTAAACTCTCCCACTGCCAGGAAAATACCTTGTCTATGCCCTTCATTATTTTATAAACCTCTGTAAAAAGGTCATCCCTTAGCCTCCAATGCTTCAGGAAAAATAGCCCTAGTCTGTTCTGCCCTTCCTTGTGTCTCAAACCCTCCAACCCTGTCAACATCCTTGTAAATCTTTTCTGAATCCTTTCAAGTTTTACAACATCCTTCCTATAAAAGGGGGATCAGAGTTATATGCAGTATTCCAAGAGTGGCCTAACCAATGACCTCCCAATCCTATAGTCAATGCACTGAGCAATAATAGCAAGCATATCAAATGCCTTCTTCACTATTATCATCTACAGGCCATATCTGGCATATTGCTGGTCAACCAGGTTCGAGGGCCAACGTTCGGAGAATTCCTCCAAGTTTAGTGTCAGAGTGTGCTTGTGGTGCTCTGGGCTCTAACGTCAAGTTAAAATTGCATTTTCAAAACAAGGCCACTTTGGCTAAAACATAATTTATTCATGTATCAGGCACTGCTTCCAGCTTTTACATGTCATACCTTTATCTGAAAGATTTGTAACTATTAAGCTAAAACATGAGTGCATTTGTGTGGTGTTAGAGATCTGCAAAACTTGATGTTAGGCGTCAATCGTTCATTCAACCACTTTGTTATGGGTCCATTCATTCACTTCAAGCAGCATCATGTGCTCTGTAACAATATGGATTATTGCAGAAGTGCCTCGACTAGATGGAGGTAGAGTCAGCCACTAAGGTTCAAATAGAGTCATTTCTAAAGAGTCTGGCATATGACTTCTGCTGCATAGTGTCATCAAAAAGCTCATTATACATAGTATTGGAAAAGACCTCAAATGCAGGTTTCCTCATGGTTCTGAAGAGTCATCACTGGAGTTGAAATATTAACTCTCCTCTCTCCGAGATGCTGCCGGACCCACTGAGTTTCTCCAGCAATTTGTTTTTGTGTGAATCCTTAGGTATATTTTTTGTTGGATTATATCCAGCAGACTGTATCAGCAAGAGCAGATCTTTCAGTATGACCCAGAAAAAGGGAAAGTAGTTTCTCACCAACCTCCACAGCAGCATCTCCAGCATTTCACAAAGTAGTGGAACAGGAGTTTTGTTTATTCATTCAAGGGACATGGGGAATGTTGGCCTATTCCCAGGAGCCTCAAGGTGGTGGTGGTGGTGTTGACGATGAGCTACCTTCTTGAACTGGAGTTCATTTGGTGTAGGTACAGTTAGGGAGGAAGATCTGGGATTTTGACCCAGTGAAAGCAAGGGAACAGTGATATATTCCCAAGTCAGGATGCTGAGTAGTTTGGAAGGGAACATGCAGGGGGTGGTACTCCTAAGTGTCTGCTGCCCATGTCCTTCTGGGCAGAAGTGGTCATGCTAAAGGGTGTTGGAGAATTTCTGCAAAGGATGCCACACATTGCCGCCTCTGAATGTGGATGGAGGAGGGAGTGAATGTTGGCGATTGTGGTGCCAATCAAGCAGGCTGCTTTGTCCTGGTGGCCTTAAGGTGTGTTGATGGAGCTGCACTCCAAGCATTTGGGGAGTACTCCATCACACTCCTGCCTTGTGGACCAGGCTTTGAGTCAGGTAGTGAGTCACTCACTGCCGTATTCCTAACCACTAGCCTGCATGTGTAGCCACCATGTTTATATGACTAATTCAATTCATTTTCTGGATGATGATAACCCCTAGGATGTTGATAACAGAAGATTCAGTGATAGCAATGTCAATGATGAGCAAGACTCACTAGTTGGGGTTTCTCTCATTGGAAAATGTCATAGCCTGGCATTTGGGTGGCTGGAACACGACTTGCCAGTCACAGCGTGGATATTATCCAAGTCCTGCTGAATTTGGACATGGGCTGCTTCAACATCTGAGTCGTCACAAATAGTCCTATCGTCGTGTAATCATTGGCAAACATCCCCACTCTGGCAGAGAGAAGGTCATTGATAAAGCTGAAGATAGGGTAGTGTCCCAAGCCCAACAATGATAGTGTCTCTACCACTGAGTCAGAAGTCCTGGGTTCAAATTCCACCTGCTCCAGCGGGGCCTCATGTGAACAAAGGCAATTAAAAATATTTTGAGGAACTCATGCAGATCAGTCCTGGAGTTGAGATGACTGACCTTATATGAGTGTAATAAAAAATGCTTTGTCTCTTTTCATCATTTGTAAAGAATATATTTATTTCAAAACAAAACTAACCACAACCATCTTCCTGTGTGCCAGGTATAACTCAGCAGGGAGTTGCAAAAAGTGAACCCCTCCCCTCAGATCCCCACTGACTCCAGGGGGCGCCCTCATGCCACGCTTTCAAATATGGCCTTGAATTAAATGGTAACCAAGCAGCTCATGTCTTTGGTCTATGTTTGAAGCCAGGCTGAAACGAGGTCAGGCGTGGAGTGCCCCTTGTGGGAACCAGACCTGTGCTGATGGAAGACGAGTGGTGAACAGCAGGTTTTATTTTATCATTTTCTCCCTTTCTAAATATTTGCAAGTGAAACAGATAGGCTCCAAAATCATGGGTGATAGGAATCAACAAAAAACTAGTCTCTTGTCCTACCATTGTTATATTTTTACAGCCTGGAGGATTGTTAAAACGTTGCACATGCTCTCTAGTATACATAGATTTTCACAACACAGAAACTGTCCATTTGGTCCGTGCTAGTTTTATTTTTAAAATGCTCTGCAAGCGCCTCCTCTCATCTTGTCTTATGCTCTCTATTCTGTTCCGTCCTCTTCTCCTTCACATGAGCTATCTTTAAGCACTGGTATGCTGTTCAAACATTTTTAATATTGTAGAGTTCCACATTACAGGCACTTGCTGACGGTACAGCTCAATTTACCCAACAAATTCATAAGTATTAAAATTTCTATTAGGCCATGTCCCTGTCTTCTCTTTTCTAATTTGGCCTTGTGTCTTGAATGGCACCCTCTAAAGATTCAGTTCACTCCTATCAATGGCTTTTCAGTGTCTAGAGCAAGTGTAGGCACCTACAACAAGCAAGAGAGTGAGAGGGAACTGTGAGGAGATATTAATCATATCTGACAAACAAAGCCCGCCTGTGTCAAGTTTGAAGTTTTGCAGTCAAAAATCAAAGACACCTAAAATCTCCATCCATTATGACTCAATATCCTGGAGCTAGTCAAGGATACAATTCATTGGGTCTTTGTGTTACTCGTCAATGAATGAGTCATTTTTCACCAGAACAATTTTCTTTGGAATGTGCAAGTGGTCAAAACCAGCTCACTCAGTGGAGAAGAGGTGGGAGGATCATTTATAAAGCTTGGTGTAGGACCCATTTGGGTGCTGAACAAGACCTAAATTACTCCTGTTATCACCTCTCATGAGACTGAGAAGCTAGTCAGAAAGCTTTTGCCTTTATATTTAATGAAAGGCTGCTGGTCCTAAAAGCATGCCACTTGTGGTGATTTCCCAATACTTACTTAATGAAAGGCAGGGATTGGATTTTAGAAACTGCAGGAAATATTTACACACTGACCAGCCATTATTGTACTTAGAGATGATCAAATCGACCATGTTTGTGTTGAAAGGGATGCACCTACCGTTTACATTGCCGCTTTTGCCGGTCTTAGCATGAAAGAAATAACGTGCTGGGTATCTGACAAGCACTGGTTTAAATTATTAGTATAGTGTCTTGTTTTCTTTATCTTTGCTTTCCTCCCAAATGAAGAAACATGTGCCAGAATCTATTCAGTGGAATCAAAATTTTCCTGCAAGAGATAGTGTTGCTGGCTGCATTCATAACTTTGGAATGAGTTATTCAGCCAAATCTTCAAATTGAATGAATTGGTGCAAACCAGTTACAAGATGCTTTGAATTTTCTTCAGTCATCCTGATTTAGGAACAGCTGACTGATTCATTTGCTTTTCCATCCTGGCTGCTGTTTTAAAAGTTTGGAGAAGAGAAACAGCACGTGCTGAACACTTCATCTCGTCTTCCAAAATTTGGAATCTGTTCAAGTTTACTTCAATTGCATGACATCCTGAAAAGATGTATAATCATTTACTCAGGAAATCTAAAAAGCTGTTTCGAAACAAGACAGAAGAAATGGAATTGGTAGAAATTGTTTCTAAGGGGGCACAAGGCTTTAAGAACCTTTCATGGTTGATTTTTGAAAGGTTAATTTCTCTGTAACAATTAACTTACTTCATTTTTGGTTAAAAATCAGTGCTAAAAAGGACTGATATCACATCGCCTTGTGTCGAAAGGCTGTTAACTCCTGTTGGCTCATTGACCTAGGAAGTAGTCTGTCTGGAGGCTTGCTTTACATTGCAGTGCAGCTGGGTGGTCTAAATGGACCAATAAATGCCACATTGTAAATTACAGCGAAGCATGCTGAATAATTCAGAGTTTCTTGGCTTAATAATACTTCATTAACCTAGATCACTTTCTCAATGATGGGAGTAGCAGGATTGAATCACGGAAATGCAAATCCAGTCCCTTTTCACTTAAAGATGTGATCATCACACCAGCAGCACCCTAGTCCAAGCCCCACACATTCTCATTTAATTTCAAAGCACCTCCCCTTAACGTCTTTATATAGTATTTACTAGGAGATGCATGCTCCCTAATGAGCAGTAACCTCACATTCATAGTACAGTGCTGTACTTAGTAAATTTGCAACAGTGCTAGGGGCCCTTTAGGGGAAATGGTAGTGCAATTTGTTCAATGAGGCAGAAGTGAAATAATATTTGTAATAAGTCTCACATCAGCATTAATATTCTACTAGCAACTTTGGAACTTTGGGCTTAATTTGACTTTTTTGCTGGTGTCAAGTTGTTTCCTGGAAGAACTGAAGCTCAACGAATACCTACCAAAAGCCCATCACTAGCTCATGTCATAGTTTGAAAAGCTTATGGTGTGCCCACACAAGCACTGGAAATCCAAAGCTGCCCTGCGCAGGAATGGGTGTTTGGTCAGAATTTGGCACAGACGCGGAAAATGGTGCTGTGATCCTCCAGAGGTCTGGAGGTCCTGGTCAAAGGGCTGCTGAAGAACAAATTTGTAGTCTGCCTGGAAGACCAGAGACGGTCATGATACCAGATAGCTAGTCTAATCTTCAAAACAGTTGAGTTACATATCCTACTTTCCAGACTGCCAGAAACCCTCCAGAATCTATAAAAAAATTTTAAAAAGCCACCAATGCATTAACTTTCTCCATACTCACCTCAACACAGCACATCTGGTCCAGATTATTTATCTGCTTTCAATCTAGTAATGTTTAAGTACTCTCTTCACTATTGGTTAATTTAGTTCCTCAGTCTCACAAGTACCTCATAGTTCTAGGAGACTCTCTTCAACCTTTTGTTCAGACTAACACATGGTAATTCTTTAACTTTCTCCAATATTCCGTGCTATAAGTTATCCTGTCCACACCAATAACAGGCCCACATTTGCCTTTGCTCATCTTTCCTCTTTCACACACCCAAAAGAAGCTTTAACAGTTTGTGTTTCACTCTGGCTTACATTCACAAATCTCTTTCCATTCTTAAACCAGTTTCCTGGTTTTCCTTTGCCGAGTTCAAAATTGTCCCCAAATCCTCAGGTGTGCCACTTGTGCTACCATCCTTATAAGCCACTTCCTTTGACATGATGCAATCATTAGCCACTGCTGATTTGCCCTCCTCTTTCAGTATTTGTGGCTTAGAGGCCTTTATACACGTTATACTACCCAAAACGGACACCACAGTTTGATCCCATGGTAGGAGTTCTGCGCTTACCAACGTGCTGAAACAAATGTTCCTTTTGTGGTCTACCACCCTATTTCCATTACCTATGCCTCTAGAGGAAGATGACATCTCCGCTCCACCTTGTCCTCCATTTCCCCCCTCCCAACCCCCAACCAAAACCACCTGAATTGATCAACCTGGGGACAAAAAAGGTCAAAACCCAATCAAAATACATTGGGTCTCGAATTTAGCTTGGGGACTGAATTTCTTGGCATTGCAGCAAGATAGGAATGCTCAGGAATTAAAGAGAGGAAAAAAAGTGAATATTCCTTGACCCAAGCGCGCAAATAATTGGAGCACTACAAAAGGGAAATAAGCGATAACTGTTACTTTAACCAGCAAGCAGACTTTTGAATGATTTAAAGCACAGGATTGTCAATGCCACACTGAGCGTGGAAAAGAACAAGATGTAACAATCCAATCATTGTGTTTCAAGTGGACTGGAAGTGGTGCACACAGTGAGGGTGTGTGTTCTGTAGAAAGTTGATTAATGTAGAATAGAAATATCAGAAGAGCAAGCAGATAGGGTTGCATGAGTGAACAAGGTCACTGATATGAGAACAGAACATAGCAGCAGCCAGATGGATGACAAGACACTCTGGAGATAATTAGCACAAAAAACAACAATTATTTAATAATAGCTGTTATCACAAACACTGCTTTGGTATTCAAAGCTTTTACTGTTATCAATTCAGTGATTGATAATTCATTTAACTTGGTCAAAACATTAACACAACTTTTAAAAAGTCTTAAATCTTCTAAGTTTGCAAATCTTCTTGACCAGAATTTTTTTTAAAAAAGAACAACTGTGTTTTGACTTTCTCTCAGGTGCTACAATGGAATTTATTAAAATTCATGAAGAAGTGTTTATTAAGAGACTTGTACAACTGCTTTCTTTGCAAAGATGCATTAAAGGGACATCAATCTCCTCCAAAAATTATACAGATTTGACACTTTAAAGCTGGTCCAATGCCACTGCCCATGCTCCACAAGAGTGACAAGATGCAGGGTTTTGCAAGACAAGATCCCTCTGTTCGCTTCTGGACTCAAAATCCACAAAGTCACAAGAATTCAACACCACAAACTCACATCACTAACAAATAAAACGGCATAGTGGCAGAACTGTGAAATAGAGTGTTATGAAAAAAAGTCGGCCACACACTCTCAAAAATACAGCTCACTTAATACAACTAGTGTTGAAAACTAGAATGCAGCTGAAAACGGAAAAAATTCACCTTGCTTGATCAACAAATTTGGTAGACTGAGATTCAACGCAGGTGACAACTGAATATCTGACCATTCAGATGACAATTTGTTAAGAACATTTTGAGATCATCCAGTTTCCACCTCTCCAGCCCAATATTTTAAAGATGGCACAGCCACCATTCCCACAGCGCACCAACTTCCTGTAGTGTCTGGATTGAACTGTGCCAAATTCCTTTAGAGCACTGCAACTCCATGAAAATACCTGCAGCCATTGGGAAAATTTATCAACAAAACATTTTGTCAGTGAAAACAGCATATGAAGGACGTGTACAAATGAGGCAAATTCAGAGGGCCATAACAGCAAGAACACAGACTTTGGGCGGAATCCTACAGGGGCCTGAATGATGTGTGACGTTGGCAGAATCACAACAACAGAAATTTTACTGAGACCTTTGTCAACAATTGGAAACAGGACATCTTTTAAATGAACTTCCAGGTGTTGAGGGGAGATTCTAAAATCAGCAAGTTGTCTACAAAGAGGATTATTTCTAGTTAAATGCCTTATTAGCAACACATCTCAACTCGGTGACTCGCGGCTTCCAATCTGACCAAACCAGCCAGGCAAACCAGATACTGAGAAGTTTCGACATGAAAGTCATGCAGGGGCACGTTGAGATCGCAGCTCACTGCCTGCTGCAAGGAGGACCTCCACCAGGCAACACCATCTCAGTACACACCTCATGGGCACCAACCACGTGCACCCTGCATCCAGACACTGATATCTGCTGTGTGTCGGTCTGCAAGAACCCTCATGGCACACACCCAATCTACTTACACAAGATGCTTCTGCATCTCGAGCTGCACCAGCAACTCTCAATCGGTCAGTACATGCTCAGGGGTTAGTACCCAGCTCATGGACAGGACCACACTGTCAGTGCTGGCTCACTCAGAGCCTTACTAGATATTGTCAACACCGCTTGCCTTACCTTTTTGCACCATGTCCCCCCCAGCCAGAGATAATAGGCTCACTGCACTGTCACGGGGATCATTTTGTGCAGACTGACACAGATTCAGGAAGTTGGCCAAGATTGTCAGTAGCCCTCAGTCATACCAAAGGCTTTAGTCTTCACTCAGGGGCTACTAGCTCAGCAAGTCAACGGTGACCCCAGGGGTTCAGATACAAGTCGGTCAGCAGCTCAGGACAGACAGACAGAGTCCTGATGCTCTCTGCCTGAGGGGTGAGGAGCAGAATGTGAGGAGCTTACCATCCGTCTTGACTTTTTCTGCCCTTCTGGGGGCAGTTTTCCTCCAGGAATGAGAAGGAGGCAGCTAATATGACAGAGGAGAGTAGATGAACAACTATTACAGTTGGTACAGGTGCAGAGGAGCCCTTAGTGAATAAGCAGAGGGCATATAGGGTACTCAGCCAGGGTTGGAATGGGTGAGAGGGGATGATTTTGCAGCTAACAGCGCGCGCGGAACGGCATAAGCCTTTGTTAGAGGTGGATATAGTCACAAGGGCCGAGTGGGTAGAGGTGTTGAAGAGAAGATGATGGCATTTGACTGGACTTGATTTTTTCCCCCCATATTGTTGTGCATTCTTAGGAAGTACACACTGCACCAGATAGTACCCCACTCTAGGCTGGCATGATCTGGTAAAAACCCAAAAGAACTGCGGATGCTATAAATCAGAAACAAGAACGAATTGCTGGACAAAACTCAGCAGGTCAAGCAGCATTTGAGAAGAAAAATCATTTTGGGTCTGGTGACCCTTCCTCAGAACGAATGTTCGCTAAATAAACTCTCTTTATGAAGATAGGGTGTGGGGCAGGGAGTAAACAATAGGTGGGGATAGGAGAGTGAGCGCTACAGCAAGCCCCAGGCAGAGATAGATGTTGGCCAGGGAACAGGGTGGTGTGTTGAAATGGCAGGCAACTGGAAGCTCAGGGTCATTTTTGTGGGCCGAATGTAGGTGTTTTGTACAGCAGTACTTCAGCCTATGCTTGGTTTCATCAACATCGTTAACAGCGAATGCAGTAGACTAGATTGTGGGAAGTGCAGATAAAGCACTGCTTCACCTGGAAGATGTGTTTGGGCCATTGGATACTGGGGAGGGAGGAGGTAAGTGGGCAGGTGTTAGACCTTCAACGATTGCAGGAGAAGGTGCTGTAGCAGGTGGGGTGGTGGTGTTGGGATCGAAGAGGAGGAGACAGAGACAGAGAACAGTTGCTGCAGATGGCAGACAATGGGAGGGGAGGGAAACATGTCTAGTGGTGGCATCTTACTGGAGGTGGTGGAAATGGCAACTGATTATCTTCTAGATGTGGATGATAGAAACATTTAAACAGGTGCAGGAGTAGGCCGTTTGGCCCTTCAAGCATGCACCACTATTCAATAGGATCATGGCTGATCGCACAATCTCAGTACCCCATTTCCGCCCTCTCCCCACACCTCTTGATCCCTTTAGTGACAAGGGACACATTCAACTCCCCCTTGAATGTATTTAATGAACTGCCCCCAACTGCTTCCTGTGGAAGAGAATTCACAAGTTCACAACTGAGTGAAAAAATTCTTCCTCATCTCAGTTATGAATGGCTTACCCTTATTCTTAGACTGTGACACCTTGTTATGTTTTTGCAAATATTGAGAACATCCTTCCTACAAATTGAGCCTGTCTAGTCCCATCAGTATTTTATATGTTTCTATGAGATCCCCACTCATTCCTTTCAATTTCACCAAATACAAGTCCAGCCAATCTAGTCTGTCCCGCCATCCCAGGAACCAGTCTGGTGAACCTTAGCTAGACTTCCTGAATAACAGGAATTCCCTTCCTCAGATTAGGAGACTAAAACTGCGCACAATAGTCAAGGTGTGGCATCACTAAGACCCAGTATAACTGTTTGCGTGAATGATGGAGTGTAGGTGATTAGTGAGGCTGGTTTGGTAAGATGTTGTAAACAAACAGACTAGACTTTGTAGAGAAACACCCCTCTATGAAACTCAGAACTGATAGCTGAAGTGCATTATTCAGCCACAATTGGGACTTATATCAATATTTCATCTTGCAGCTAGTATGCAGCTAATAATCACCATACCATGGCACGAGAGCCAATGGTGTAAAGGTTTCAGGCTCCATCTTACCTCAGCCACTTGCAGCATGACATGCTGGGGCAAGCATGCAGCAGTCCAACAGAATCGTTCAGTATTAGTACAGACATATTGATGAATTAGATGTAGAAAAGATGTTTCCTCTTGTGGAGCAATCTAGAACACAAAGTTTTAGGATGAGCGCTAGTTAATTTAAAATTGAGGAACATGTGTTTTTTAACAGCTACTGCTAATTACAAACAAAGATTGAATCTTTCCAGAGATAGTAGGAACTGCAGATGCTGGAGAATCTGAGATAACAAGTTGTAGAGCTGGAGGAACACTGCAGGCCAAGCAGCATCAGAGGAGCAGGCAAGCTGATGTTTCGGGTCTGGGCCCTTCTTCAGAAAATGAAAATCTTCAGAAAATCATTCCATCCGATGCATCGCGTTCTTGTTAGGGAGCCAGATTTAAACATTGTCTCAACAGTAGCAGATACCCCGAATGTAAAATACCTACCACAGCATCCACATCAGATCATGAAGACAAATCAGAATCCTAAAATAGTATGGGTATAGTATTATTTATACAGTGCTTTCCTTTTCAATCTCTTATCTCCCCTGATAATGACGATAAAGTTGGTGTATGTTTATATGTTTCTATGAGATCCCCACTCATTCCTTTCAATTTCACCAAATACAAGTCCAGCCAATCCAGCCTGTCCTGCCATTGGCCAGATTATTTGTGGGAGAAATAGCATGGATTTCTAGGATTCTACGTCCACATTCATATAAACGTACTCAGAATTCCCTACAGAAAACAATTGCTAGGTTTACATTTCAGTTTGCAAAATTTAGAAGGAAGCCATACGGCCCCTCTATCTATACTAGCCCTTTGTAGGAGCAGTCATGCTTAGTCCTGTACACACATCTTTAAAAAAGTTAAATTTTTGTAGGGCTCTCATTCAAATGTCTGTTCAGTCCCTTTTTAAATGTATTAATGGAACCAGTTTCCAAGACAGAGCTTTCAAAAATGCTCTAAAGAAAATACTCAACTCCCCTCTACATTTTTAGTCAATTCTTGAGTTGTAGAATCTGTTTATTGATCAAGAGATTAATCATTTTCCAGCTAATTAAATCTTCTCTTGAAAACCACTATTCAGCAAGCTCTTAACATTCTCTACTCCGAGGCAAACCACCCTCACTTTTCCAACTTCTCTTCACTGTAGAGGACTCTCGCTTACAGAGTGGTGAACCTCCTCTGAAACATCAAAAAGGTCCTTCCAGAAGCAGGCCCAGAACTGTCTACAACACTTCAGCTATCGCTTTCTCTTTCTTTGGAACAGAAACAAAGAAACAGTGTTCCATCAGAGAGGCTGTATTTCAAAAGGAAATGGGGAATCTCATATTGCCCCAAAGGCAATTTTACAGCAATATTTTCAAATTATTTTTATGCTGCCTAAGCGTATCCAGTACATTGCCTCAGCAAAACACTGGAACACACTAACCTTATTTCAGTACTGGTGAAACAAAGAGTATATCTAACACACTCACACAAAAGTAGATTACAACCATTAGCAGTCAAATTGAGCAGACTGTTTGACTCAAAAGTAGACTGGAAAATGCCAAAAGGTGCATTTAATATTTTCCAATGAAACTTCACCATGGAAAGGCACTTCCCAGATTACATCAGGGAGTCCCAATGGATTGGGATGTCTGTGTACAGCAGTTACATGGAAAAGTGTACAACAAACTAACAATCTCACATTTGTATTCTACCATGGCAATTGCTTCTATACAAGAACCAGGCTACTTAAATACATTTTAATTTACCAATTATCTACTTTAATGGGCACACTATATCAGTGATAGCGGTGATATTTTAGATTCTCAAAAAGCTACTGGCAAAGTTCTGAACTAATTAATTAAAATGGGACAAGAATCCACAGTAGAACAAAACTAGACTTTAAAAATAGTTCAGTAACATCAAAAAAAATGCACAAGAGAGTACTTAAACCAATGGTGAGGATAGGGTGCTGACTGCATTTTGAAAAGAGTCAAAAGGCTTAGATATTCAAGTTCAAATTCATAAGAACAGGCATAGGTTTAGGCAAATTAATCCCTAAAGCTTGCTCTGTCATTCATAGCTGATTTCAGCTCCACTTTACTGCCTGCTCTAAGCTATCAACCCATTACTAAATTAAACATCTGCCCATCTCTTAAATTTACTCCATGTTCCAGCATCCACCACACTGAGGTGGCAAATTTCACAGATCCATGACCTTCAGAAGAAAATTCCCCATAATTTTAAAATTAACTAGCGCTCATCCTAAAACCTCTTATTCTAGATTGCCCCTCAAGAGCAAACATCCTTTTTACATCTAATTCATCAATTCTTTTTAGGATCTTCCACACCTCAAACAGATCTCCTCTCATTCTTCTAAACTCCAGGGAGTATGGGCCTAAATGGCTCAATCTCTTCACAAAGCATGCTTTTCACCTCTGGAATCAACCTAATGAACCTCCTCTGAACGGCTTACAAAACAAGTACATTCCTCAGATACAAGGTGCAAACTGTCTACAATGTGGTCTCACTAATGCCTTGAACAGTTGCAGCAACACCTCCCTACTTTGACACGCTATTCCTTTAGCAAAAAAGTCCCATTTTCCTCCTTGTTACCTACCATGCTGACATACTAATTTTGAGAATGATGCAGAAGGATATCCAGATCACTCTGTACCAAAGCACTTTGACATGCTTCATCATTTAGTTAACAAAGTTGCCTTTCATCAGGATTCAGTTCACAGGTGGAAGCGAGGATGGAATATTCATTCACCTTTGTCCGAGGTCACAAACACATGCCAACTCTGGGGATGGTCACTCGCATGGCCAGGATGGCACATTATGCCTGCAAATTGATGCATTAGTTGTACCAGCCCTGCCTGAAGCACAAGCAAAGATAAACGAATCAACAAGACCCTGAAGATCATCTTAGTCAGACCTACTGCACCCAATGGAGCAAACAGGCCACATTGAAAAGGCAATGGATCAGCTCTGGGCTCCTTTGCTTTCCCCTGGTGAAGGTTTGATCTTTTTCAAAAGGAGCTTGCAACTTCATTGACACCCAAGGGTTGTAATGGATTAAACTTCCAGAACATTCCCCAGACACGTTGCCATGACAAGTTGTAATGATTATTAAAAAATGCAGTTTGTTTTCGCTTTCTGGGAATTGCATCTGGCCCTCTTAAATCATTTAACTCAGCACAACCAGGAATCACTTTTTTTTAAGTTTAGATAGCAGTATTAGGGTTGCTATGGCTGCCTCACTACTATTAGATCCCAGAGATTACTGGAAGAAGGTTACCAAGGAATCCAGATCACAATTCAGCAACATGGGAATGCCCAGTCAGAACAAGGTCAGATATGTCCCAAGAAAACTCATCCCCAAGGCAACAGCATGACACATTTGAAATACAATGACAAAGGCATTATTGGAATATGAACGACAATAAGATAGTCAGGTTAAAAGAGATCTCTCTTTAGACAGAACGAAGTCTACCCAAAATCAATAATCCTCTGCTTTTACATTTGGTCTACACAAAAGAGACAGACTATAGTCATTTAGTACTTTCTATTTTGTGCTTTAATGTTGAAACATGTGCACGTGGCAATCAGATTGGAGTACAGTTTCAAATTGCAAATGCTTGAAGATTTTTAACATAAAATGACAGATCACTAGAAACGTGAATGTTAACCATTTCATTTCAAATACCTGCCAAAAAAGGTCAAAAAGCTTTCAAAACATCTAGCAACAACTTCACAAATGTAGATTGAACCCAGATATCAATGAAAAGTTGTCCGCAACTGTTCTGATCTGATCCATAGTTTCACATCACGTATGCCCACACATTATAAAACTGTACAAATAAAGATGTCTTAATCTGTCAGTGGGGTACTTGACTGAAATGACAAATGAGATGTGGCTATAACCAGGTCTCAAAAACAGAACTTGATGATAAACATAGAACGTGTTTTTTTTTTAAATCATCACTTGCCCTATGTCAAAACAAAGTACTTCAAACTTCATTCTTCTGAAAAGAATTAAACTCAAAGCTAAGGGGCTACCAGACAAAACATCAGTAACAAGAAGGGTTGTGAAGGGCAATAATGCTAGTCAGTAGAAATAACAAGATACAGACTAATATATAGCTGGAGAGATTGCATGAGCAGGTTCAGATTCCTGAGATTTGGGACTAGTTCTGGAGGTGGGGAGAGACATGACTGAAATTTATGTCCCACTGGGGAAGAGTTTAAATTACATTAAAATGGCAGGGGGTGGAAATGTAAACAAGGAGATGGAGGAGAGGAAACAAACAGCAAGAAATGAAGACAAAAAAGTGCCAGAGTACAAAATAATGACACATAGGACTAAAAATACAATGAAGACCTACTGTCTTACTGCATGGATCATTTGCAATGAAGTAGATGAACCAGTCATGCAAGTAAACATAACTGGGAGTGATATTGTTGGGATTACACAGCGTCTGCAGGGTGACAGGGATTGGACAGAATATCCAGAAGTATTCAGTTTTTAGGAAAGACAGACATAAAAGGAAAGACATTCAGAGATAGTAGGAACGGCAGATGCTGGAGAATCTGAGATAACAAGGTGTAGAGCTGGATGAACACAGCAGGCTAAGCAGCATCTTAGGAGCACAACAGCTAACGTTTTGGGCCTAGACCTTTCTTCAGAATAAAAAAAAGGGTAACACAAGAGTCTAGGCCCGAAACGTCAGCCTGACTGCTCCTCTGATGCTGCTTGGACTGCTCTGTTCGTCCAGCTCTACACCTTGTCATCACAAAATAGCATTGCTGGTTATACAGGAAATTAATTGTAATATTGGAAGGATATTAGATCAAGTGAATGAAACCTGTGTAGGTCGGGCTGAGAAACATGGACCGGACAGAAAATTATAAATGGGGGGGGTAGTATGAAGATCCCAAAAAAAGTGTAGTGGGATTGTTGGGGGAAGGCATTAAACAAAACGATACAAGTACAGCTGTAATTATGGGCTACTTTAATCTGCACATGAATTGGGCAAATCCAGTCAGTAACCATTCTGTAGAGGAATTCCTGGAACATTTACTTGATGGGTTTCTGGATCATTGTATTAAGGAACCAACTAGAGAACAGGTCAATGTAATAAAACAAAGAACTGCAGATGCTGGAAATCAGGAACAGAAAAAGGAGAGCACTAAACAGACTGGTTTACAATCTGTCAATCAAAGTCTGTCTCAGTTTCTTTATTCCCCCTCCTTCTCGTGAAGTTCATGTTTTGAGTCCAATGATTCCTCAGGAACTATTGCCCGATTCAGATTTACACATCACCTTCATGTGCCAATGTAACAATTAGCTAACCCGGCCTGACTAGACAGCAAGACTCTGACTATAGGTAAGCATCATCTTCCAGAACCCATAAGACCACACTGGGTCAACCTTTCACAAGTGTAGGGGCAGTAGCGGTAACCAATCAGTAACCTGAAGCAATAGAAAACTTGACAGTTTGTTGTATGTTTTAAAGTGGGGCCTGGCTTCATGCACCAGCCTAATTCACTTCTCTCCTCAATCTCAGCTACACCTCACTTGGCTTGGACTTCCCAGAGGATTGGCCTGTGATCACCACAATTGTTTATATGTACTATATAAAAAGGAGGATGTTTCAAGATCTGAGTCACTAATCTCTTTGCTTTTGTGCTCATTGTCATTGTAAATAGTCAGTTTAAAATACTGCACAAACATTTTAAATGTGCTAATATCTTGCATACTACTCAGCAAGTTACATTGACAATTTAAGATCTTCACTGGCAGTCATTCAGTAGAGAGTAGCTCATTCTACAAATAGTAACTTAAGAAATGCTGAGTTGTGTGGACAGTGATTCTTTTTAAAAAGTTGGTGTTTATCTCTCGAACGAGGGCCGTAAAATTTGGCAGAGAGAGGGGGCACTGGGTGATAGCCAGTTTCTTGCACACTGCTAGAGTGGATCATGATGAATGGAGTGTTGTCACAGTAACAAATCAACCAGTGAATAAGCTCCAGCCTCGGTGATATTGATGAATTTGCTGTGACAAGTTATTACAGAACACAGCTGGATGAGTCTTCTGATTTGCGATTATTGCCGTGCGAACTGCAGCCTACTATAGGGAGTCAGAATATGTTGTGGACTGTTGCTATGGGAAGCAGTATTTACAGAACATAATGCACTAGTGTTCCCATTCCAACAGAACCCTCCAAAACCTTTAAAACAATAGATCAAATATTCTATGCCTGCAACATTTCATTTTATGGCAATAAGTCTAGAAAAATTGAAAGGTACCATTAAGAATAATGAATGCCATACAAAAATGATTGTAATCTGGTTGGTTCCTTTGGAAGTTAAATCTCAAGCATATAAAAAAAAAATCAATACAACGTGCAAGGTCAAATTGATGACTAGAATGGCAGGTAACTTAATTCCTGCCTTGGGGGTTCTTTATTTCCCAATCAGCAGCACAATGAGAGCTTCTATAAACTAACAAATAAGATCAGCTAACATATTGTTAACATTCTTTAGGCATGTGGGTTCAATACCACACCACAAATTTGCTTTGGAGACAGACTGGCCAAGGAGAAGACAAAATCAAGACTTGATTTCAAAGTCTAAGCCTGAAGAAATTTGATTTATGAAGCACTGATACTAAATATTGCTGTACCTAGTAATCACAGATATAATCAAACTCTGACTTATATTGCTTTATGAAGAACCAACTCTTTCAAGTGTTCATGTCCATGTCCATATGCTTATGCGAGTCTTCCAGAGTGTCTAACTCCACCCACACTGTGGTATTTCTACCACGTGATGTGCAACTCTGACATCATTGCAGGTTTGCTTCAGGGTCCTGAAACACACACACACAACAAATAATACAAGATCACCTATCCATCCTGAAAGAGCCCTTCAACATTTACCCTGCCTGTAATTTCCAACATTATTAATCGAACTTTCACCACCAGGATCCCATCAGGGAGGGATCCCATCTTGCTGTTTTAGTGCTTGCATGTGCTGAACATCACAAACCAGTCCAAATTTTATCTTTCACAGGTTCACCTGGGAATTTTGATCCCCTTTTGTTTGATCTGAAGCCATTTTCCAGTTTTTTTTCCTCCTCCTTTAACATTTATTGTTTTCAATTCCTCCAAACATTCACCTGTCCTTTTGTTTTTACAAAAAAGAAAAACAGAAAAGCCTAGTATTCTCCCAGGATCTCCTCAAAATATCAGGATCAAATGGTTTTGCTCTTCTTCCAGTATTCCAGGAATAAAAACTGAACAAATTTAGCAACGCACGACCTCTCCTGTTTGCTTCCACTCCACATCAACAGCTGATTAACATTAAGAAATAAGGTGCAGAGCTGGATGAACACAGCAGGCCAAGCAGCTTCAGAGGAGCAGGAAAGCTGACGTTTCGGGCCTCGGCCCTTCTTCAGAAAAAGACCCTTCTGATCAGTCTGCTATGTTCAGCCAGCTCTACACCTTGTTATCTCAGATTCCCCAGCATCTGCAGTTCCTACTATCTCTGATTACACTACTGTTTTTTGGGCTGTCCATTTTAGGCCTGCCTATTTTAACAGTTCTGGTCACCCTCCTGTAGGAAGGATATTATTAAACTGGAGAGATTTCAGATGATATTTACTAGGATGTTGTCAGGAATGCAAGGTTTGAGATATAAAAGTAGACTGGAAATCTTCTTTTACCACCCCACTGGAGCGTGAGACAGAGGGGTGACCTTATTAGAAGTTTATAAAATCATGAGGAGTGTAGAGAAAGTGAATAGCAGCATCTTTTCCCTACGTTGGGGGTGTACAAAACTAGGGGGCTTATTTTAAAGTGAGAGGTTTAAAAAAGGACATTAGACTAAAAAGAGTTACTCCTAAAAAGAACTGCTAGAGAAAGTGGCAGATGCAGGTGCAATGCTTTAAAAAGACATTTTGAGAAGTACATGAAAAGGAAATGTTTGAAGGAACAAAAACAAAAGTTGCTGGAAAAGCTCAGCAGGACTGGCAGCATCTGAGAAGGAAAAAAAAAAGAGAGTTAACTTTCGGTTCCGGTTCTGAGGAATGGCCACCGGACCCAAAACATTAACTGTTTTTTGCCTTCACAGATGCTGCCAGACCTGCTGAGCTTTTCCAGCAACTTTGTTTTTGCCTCTGATTCACAGCATCTACAGTTCTTTTGGTTTTTATTTAGGTTTTAAGGGATATGGCCAAGCACAGGTAGTTGGGACTAGTTCAGTTCCAGAACATGTCAGCATGACTGGTTGGAGTAAAGGGTCGGTTTCCATGCTGAATGATTATCACCAGTGGAATGATTAAATAATTGAAGGGTCAAAGAATGTGGTAACTGGGCAAATACAGCCGCAAAAATCTGTCAAAAAAGGTGGTATGACTGGCAGAATGATGAATAGCAACTACCTGAAATTAGAAAGAAAGAGAAAAACAAGAGCAATAAATCAAAGCCAAAGAAACCTGAAATATAACAGAGCTAGTGATTATGATGTGAAAAAAACAGATCAATGAGAAAAGTAGAGCAGTTGGTCATTCAGCCCACTCAGTTTTTCTCTCTCTGTAGAGGTGAGCAGGCCTTTTGGATTTCTCCAGCGCCTTCTACTTGAATTCAAGTGCCACTTCTCCCAGGTAAACGCAATAATTATCAGGCACTTCCCAGACAGCGTGACACTTCATTCATAACCAGGCCCCCAGTAGGGGTACAGAGGGAAAGGGACAACCACAGCGTTGGTGGGACAGGAGCTTGAAGAGTCGAGAGAAGGAAGAAAAAGATGGAGGGTGCAGGATGGTCAAGAGAGTGTCAAAGGGTTATGACTGGGATTTTCGGGGATGAGGTGTAGGGAGAGACACAGAAGGCCGAGGGTCATTAAAAGTTGGGGGGGTGGGAAAGAGCGACGTGGGACAAGTGGGTAGTGTGGGGGGGGGTAGATTTGGAAGGTCAAAAGAACTTCAGAAAATAGTATGGCAAATTAGGAGGGTCAAACGGGGGTCAGAGGAACACAGGCTTAAAAGTGGCCAACAATAGTGCGAAGGGTGATGTGGTCAGCAGGCCATACAGGTAGCTTGGGGGGGTGGGGGGGGGGGGGCAGGAATCACAAGAGTTGGAAATGTTGGGAAGTCAAGCAGTTCCATTGTATGGCTAGGGGAGGCAATAGTTGGGCACTGCCATCGCTGGTCTAGTAAAACAGAGGACAATTATTCGAATTTGAATTCACGAAAAAAGTGGAAATTAAAAAATCAATGATGAACAGGAAACCATTGTCAATTATCATAAAACCCATTTGCTTCACTGTCATTCATAGAACATAGAACATAGATCATTACGGCACATTACAAGCTCTTCGGCCATCGATGTTGTGCCGACCTGTGAAACCAACCTGAAGCCCATCTAACCTACACTATTCCATTATCATCCATATGTTTATCCACTGACCATTTAAAATGTCCTAAAGTTGGCCAGTCTACTACTGTTGCAGGCAGGGCATTCCACTCCCTTACCACTCTGAGTAAAGAACCTACCTCTGACATCTGTCCTATATCTATCACCCCGCAATTTAAAGCTATGTCCCCTCGTGCTAGCCATCACCAACTGAGGAAAAAGGCTCTCTGTCCACGCTATCTAATCCTCTGATCATCTTGTATGTCTCTATTAGGTAACCTCTTAACCTTCTTCTCTCAAACGAAAACAGCCTCAAGTCCCTCTGCCTTTCCTCATAAGACCGTCCCTCCACACCAGGCAACATCCTGGTAAATCTCCTTTGCACCCTTCTCAGAGAAGGCTTTTGCCACACTTATCTGGCGTGGCCTACGTGAATCCAGACTCTGTGATAGATTCTCAACTACCCTCCATAATGGCCCTAAAGAGTATCTCAATTGAATTAACCATTTACAAAAAAAGAAAGGAAACAAAAAAAAGAGTGAACAAACTAATCACCTGGCATCGAAAACAAGTGTCAAAGACAGCCTTGTCTGACCCTGCGAAGTCCTCCTTTTTAAGCACCTCAGGGCTAGTGCCAGAACGGGGAGAGCCGTTTCAGTCTAGTCAAGCAATAGCCTGACCCAGTCATACTCTCAAAAATCATACATTACACTGTGCCAGACATTACTATTGCTGGTTATGTCTTATCCCATCAGACGGGCAACACAGTAGCGGGGGCAGCAGTGTCATACCGTCAGAGTTGCTGTGGGAGCTTTCAACATTGAACGTGGACCTTGTGAACTCTCTTGGCATCAGGTCAAACATGGAAAAAGACAACTGATTGACATGTGCTATACTCCATTTACCCCACACACCCATCCCATTGGGTGAAGAAATCAGTACTGCTCCATATTGAACAATATTTGGAAGAAGCACTGAGGGTGGAAAAATGCAAGATGGAAGGCAGATTTCATTTACAAGATGCATTGTGCGATTCACCCAGGCTTAGACAATGCCTTCCAAACCCATGACCACTTCCATCTTGAACATTTATGACAATAGATGCATGGGACACCAGCACCTACACGCTATCCTCCAAATCACTCAGCATTCCGAGTTGGAAATATTACTTCAGTGTCATTGGATTAAAGTCAAGCAATTCCCTCCACAACAGCGTTGTGGGTTTACCTACAGAAGTACCATGTCAGTTCAAGGCAGTAGCTTACCACTACTTTCAAGGGCTACAAGAGATGGGCAACAAATGCTAGTCTAGCCAGTGATGCTAGGAATACTCCTTGTATCTAAAGAGGAGGATGGAAGAAAACCCAGATATTAGAACTGTTTTTGTGTCCATCAAACATTCTTTGGCTAACTATCCAAGTGAGTGAGTGGGGAAGTCTACAACTCCGAGTCAGAGTTGGGGAATTTCCAAACTTCCCACTCACTTATCTGCCTAGTTGGCCAGGTAATGAAGCATACAATTCTGACTCAGTTACAGGTTAAATGCATATTGGAAATTTAAACATCCAGGATAATTCCCTTGTAATTACTGCAACAGATGATCCCAAAGTACATCTTTGGACATAACATCAGGTCTCCGACTATTCAGGCGCTGGAAAATTAGAGCGTGATGATGATTGCAGCACAGCAGAAAACTCAAACACAAGAGGAACAGGTAATGCTGTCCTATATGAAATATACAGGGCAATCTCCATTGTACAAACTACATAGTACCAGAGTGGCACCATGCAGAAGTCCACAAAATATTCCTTAAGTCAGTATTCCAGAATTTTAAAAAAGAGCATTGATAGATATGTGATTTTTCCCGATAAGCCAATAACCAAGACCCTGTCTGGTGTCTCCCATAGATACAGGACGCCGAATGATACTATTAGGAAAACTGGGTAGTGAATTCTCTGCCTCCTTGACAATATTGAACTGTCCGTTAACAGCTGGAAATGGATCATGATCTGGCCACCCATCTTATGACCAAGCTTTCCACCATTTATCCAACATTAAGTTATATTTCAACACTACTTGATTGGTTACAAAGCATTTTGGCGGAATGTTGAAATCATGAAAGCGATGTACAAACATAAAATCTTCCCTTTTAAAAAAAAATCCAGAGTTTAGGGCAGACCTAAATAAACCAGCAACTAGGGTTGTCTGAGCATTAAATAAAAAATTTTAATAATTGCTTTGAGAGGGTTTGAATTCAAAGAATTAGATGATCAAAAAAAAAGGCAGAAAGAAACTGAAGTTTAAGTTGTTAGAAAGTTGCTTGACGTTTTTCATAATGAGGGATAACGTTAAAGAGACAGTTTTACAGTTATACCAAATAAAAACACTCTGGAAAAAGCAGCTGTCTCCAAAAGAATTTCCTTCCAACAACTGACATGCCTCAATATTTTGCGTAGTGTACTCCAGCCACTAAGAGGGCACAACGGAAGTGAGAGACAGAAATCTATGTAGTGGAAGATGGTGAAATATGGATAGTATTTTGTTATTACTGAGATCCTGCTCACTCTCCACCTTCATGCAATGCTTACCATCCAGAATCACAGGAAACAAAAAAAAAGGGCAGGTAACCACAGCACCGAGCTCTAAGAGCCCTGCCTAACCCGGACAACCCTCAGAGTAGATACATGCCAATGGTCCTGCCTCCGTCAGGCAGTCTAAAAAGTCTGGAGCATGAACTGACTTGAAGCCAGATATGGAGGAGTAGCCCTCAGGCAACAGGAGGTACAGAACATTCACTCTCAAGCTCCCTGACACTGGATGACCTGCAGCCACAATAACCTGAGCCTGTCTGATCACAAGCATTATGTCCCTTAAGAATACATGAGCATACAACACTGACAAAATAATCTCAAATGATCAAAGAGTCTAAACAAAGCCAATTGTGCCAGGAAATATGAACATTAATATAAATGAGAAAAATATACAAAGCAGCAATGATCAAAGCATGTTGAGAACAAACAAAACAGCCACAAGAAAAGTTTTCCAATGACAATACTGCAGCTGAGCTTTGGGCATGTGGCCCACACCACACCAAACTACCAGATTTTCCAACACTATCCATCCGTCCTCACTACAGTGAATCCTATTAAAAATGTTTTCTTCAGCCTGATTATGTCAGCTCTAATTAAGGCTCACAGCTGAAATTGCATCCTCCAATCCTTTCATGTGTTTTTTTTAAATTTCAGATTGACAGACCTTTATCATAGATAAACAGTTCTCACTAACAAATTACCCCCATCTTTTATCCTGCTGCAGTATTACACAGAACATAAGCCAGCAACAAGGTTGCTGCAACAAAACTTCAAGAATTAGTTGACAATTGGTTTCAGATTATGGGCAATTCGCATTCCTCAATGTCATTTATCCTGTACGGCTCACTTCAAATTTTGCGAAATATATTCAGAAGTATTCAAAATGTCAAAAGCACAAGCATAGAGAACATGGGAAATGGCAGAGAGGACTAAGTGGGATTGCATTAACTTGAAACTTAGTCCCAAGATGAGGGCGAGAGACCTTCTTCACTAACGCTACATGTGACTAGGGCAGGATAGTGTGGTGTAAAGTACAGCAAATAGGAGCGTTTGAGAAAATAGCAAAGAGCAACAGGAGAGAGATAATGGGAACTGCAGATGCTGGAGATTCCAAGATAATAAAATGTGAGGCTGGATGAACACAGCAGGCCAAGCAGCATCTCAGGAGCACAAAAGCTGACGTTTCGGGCCTAGACCCTTCATCAGAGAGGGGGATGGGGGGAGGGAACTGGAATAAATAGGGAGAGAGGGGGAGGCGGACCGAAGATGGAGAGTAAAGAAGATAGGTGGAGAGGGTGTAGGTGGGGAGGTAGGGAGGGGATAGGTCAGTCCAGGGAAGACGGACAGGTCAAGGAGGTGGGATGAGGTTAGTAGGTAGCTGGGGGTGCGGCTTGGGGTGGGAGGAAGGGATGGGTGAGAGGAAGAACCGGTTAGGGAGGCAGAGACAGGTTGGACTGGTTTTGGGATGCAGTGGGTGGGGGGGAAGAGCTGGGCTGGTTGTGTGGTGCAGTGGGGGGAGGGGATGAACTGGGCTGGTTGAGGGATGCAGTGGGGGAAGGGGAGATTTTGAAACTGGTGAAGTCCACATTGATACCATATGGCTGCAGGGTTCCCAGGCGGAATATGAGTTGCTGTTCCTGCAACCTTCGGGTGGCATCATTGTGGCAGTGCAGGAGGCCCATGATGGACATGTCATCAAGAGAATGGGAGGGGGAGTGGAAATGGTTTGCGACTGGGAGGTGCAGTTGTTTGTTGCGAACTGAGCGGAGGTGTTCTGCAAAGCGCCCACTCCCCCTCCCATTCTCTTGATGACATGTCCATCATGGGCCTCCTGCACTGCCACAATGATGCCACCCGAAGGTTGCAGGAACAGCAACTCATATTCCGCCTGGGAACCCTGCAGCCATATGGTATCAATGTGGACTTCACCAGTTTCAAAATCTCCCCTTCCCCCACTGCATCCCTCAACCAGCCCAGTTCATCCCCTCCCCCCACTGCACCACACAACCAGCCCAGCTCTTCCCCCCCACCCACTGCATCCCAAAACCAGTCCAACCTGTCTCTGCCTCCCTAACCAGTTCTTCCTCTCACCCATCCCTTCCTCCCACCCCAAGCCGCACCCCCAGCTACCTACTAACCTCATCCCACCTCCTTGACCTGTCCGTCTTCCCTGGACTGACCTATCCCCTCCCTACCTCCCCACCTACACCCTCTCCACCTATCTTCTTTACTCTCCATCTTCGGTCCGCCTCCCCCTCTCTCCCTATTTATTCCAGTTCCCTCCCCCCATCCCCCTCTCTGATGAAGGGTCTAGGCCCGAAACGTCAGCTTTTGTGCTCCTGAGATGCTGCTTGGCCTGCTGTGTTCATCCAGCCTCACATTTTATTATCTCAGAGCAACAGGAGTCAAGTTTCAGTCAAAGGCTGGAGATTCACTGCAATCATCCATAATAGAGTGATGGATGGTAAGGATCTTAATAATTAAGTCCATATGGGCTTCTTCTGACTATCCCAGCATCACAGATACCAGACTTCAGGTTAATTGACTCACTCCACACATTATTAAGTAACAGCTGAAGCAGTGAACACAGCAAAAGCTAAAGGGCTCCAAATCAGCCTCATCTTGCACTGCATACTTGTGCTCAATGCCAAGCTGCTGTAGTACAGCTACACCACAGGTATCTACCTGGGTGTAGAAAATTGTCTGGTCTTTCCGTCCACAAAAAGACTCCGTCATTACCCAACCCAACACTGCAACCAAGCAGCACTTTCTTAGCAATAAACTGAGCAGTGAGCAGGTCAAGTTCCACTCGGGTCCCTCTATTCCTGATCTCATTCCAAGTCTAGTCATGGGCAGAAGAGAAAATGGCAGAAATAAGGGGTGAATGACTGCTCTGGATATCAATGCCAGATATGACTGAAGGTGGTAACAAGGAGCCCTGACAAAACTAGAATCAAATTAAGTAAGAGCAAAGAATTATTTTCTGGCTACAGAGTCATACTTAACCCAAAGATAACCAAGGCTGTTGAGAGGCAGTCATCTCTGCCCCAGGACGACATCGCACATGTTCTTCAAGATACTGTCAGTTGCTTCATCAATAATCTTCCCCTCCCAAAAAGGTCAGAGGGAGGGATAGTGACAACATTCAGCACCGTTCACAAATCCTCAGCTGGTCAGTCAGTTTGAGTGTTTGTGCATAATGGTCCAGTCAACACCAAAGCTTGTAGTGATAGGTGGCAAGTAACATTCATGCTACACAAGTGCCAAATATGATGGCTAATCTACCCATCTCCATTCAATGGCATCACCAATGCTGAACATGCCATTAACATCATAGCATCATGACCAAACTAGGCAGATCTAAACAATGGCCCATGAATCATCAATTTCTCATGTTCATTTCATCCCCTTTTTTTTAAAAACGAAAGCTTGTGCTCCAAATTAAAGACAGCCAGCAAAGAAGCTTTAGTCATAAACTAACATTTTTATTCTCTTTGTTTATTACACAACTATCGGAAGTTACAAAGTAATAACAGTGAATATTGTTATCAGCTAAAATCCTAAAGCTAAAAAGGAAATAAGGACAAAATTACTTAGAAGTTAAGAAAGATCAGTTGGTTATCATTGCAGATTTGAAGATTTCAGCTTAACGTGAAGGGTTGGCAGCGACTGAACTCTGTCATTAAATAGTCTGAAATTTCTTCCAAAGGTGGATAAGCAGAGCAGATTTTAGGAAGGTAAAGGTCTGTTCATTTTGCTTCCGTGGCACGACTGTTTAGGACCTTTGTGGCCTGGGTCCATACAGGAGTCCATGTCTATTTTGCCTCTCTCCATCCCCCTGTAGAGAACTCCTGTTTCCACTGGTGTCCAATTAAATTTAGACAAAATGGGGGTTGTATCAGCACAACATTTCACAACCAAAGCAGAAAGGCCACTTTGTTAAATCTGATTATTGCCTTTGCTTTGTGGGAAAATGATTAATGCTGGAATTCCCCGTCATATCCTTCTACTCTCTCCCGCTTTCCAAGAGGCTTTGAATTCTCACACTTCTGAAAGAAATCACTGGGTTTTCCTAGGGTTAATCAAATTTAAAATGCCTTTGTGAACTAGATGTAGATACCACAGCAACTCGTTTCTTTCTTCATGGCAGTAAATCAACTAGAGAAGCCATGTGACTTCTGGAAGTCATCTTGCAATATCTATGTCCATTTTGAAAAGAGATTAACTTTCTGTACAAAACACTCAGAACATTCTAAATACTTACCAGTCGTATGCTCGTGTTAACATTGACCAAAACCTGAACTGTAACAGCAATATACATACTGCTGCTCTAAGAGCAGGTCAGAAACTTAAGTCTGCAGCTGAATAATTCATCGCCTAACTCCCCAAAGCCTGTCCAAAACATACAAGGCACAAAATCAGAAGTGTGATGGAATACTTTCCACTTGCTTTGATAGATGCAGTTCCAAAACTTACAAAACTTAATGCCATCCAGGAGAAAAAAGTATTTATGATTGGCACATCACCCACCACCTTAAAAAGTTCACTCCCTCCACCATCGACAGCAACATTTATCATCTAAAAGATGTACAAACTACTCAAAAGAGCCATCAACAGCACCAAACTTGCAATTTCTGCTTCCATGAAGGAGGAGGACAGCAGAACTTGCAGATTCCCCTCCAAAGCCACACACCATCCTGACCTGGAACTGTGCTTTCAATGTTGTTGGGTCAAAAAGTTCGAATCCTCCTTGAAACAGTGCTAACAAGTGTCCATAAGCGAAATGGAACATTTGCCTTTGCAAAGGGGGTTCAACACTTTCTCAAGGGTAAATAAGGCCAGGCAATCAATTTTTGCCTTAGCAACAAAGAAAATATCTTTAAGTATAATGGTCCCAGAAGAGGTAAGGGTCACTATGGAGAAGAATTTGGAGACAGATAGGGCTGATGTTCAAGTCAGTGATGAAGGCAGGGAAATAGACAGGTAGTGGTGTTGTGAATTGTTGGGGGAAGGAAATTGAAGTAAGTGAGGGCAGAGTACACAAAGAAATAAAAGTGCATATGACTGGTTGGAAGGGAAATGTCTCAATAATTGATGGGAGCAAAAGTTACGTATTGGTTGAGGTCCTAAGCTGCAGCCAAAATATACACTTGCAATGTGTTGTGTTTGTGTGTACGCGTGTTTCGATTTTACTTTTCTGAATTCCTTTCTGAACAATTGCTGGTCTAATGGCGACAACTTGTCCAGGGATGCAATTCAATGTTTACCTTTACACCAGATCCCAAGCTTTTTCACCCACTTACATGTTTTCTGCAGAGAGACTGTGGCTAATTGTAGCCAAAAGTAACATTCTGCTCTCCAGTGGTATTCAACCACTGTCTTCCTGGTTTGATGAAAACAGAAACTACTGGAAAGAATCAGTGAGGTGTCAGTTAGCTGCATTGGCTGGATGCTAGCATCTGGTTCATAACAGCAGAGCAGAGTGTGGGCTCAATTTCTGTTATGGCAGAGGTAAACTCAAGGACTGCCTCCTCACTTGCCCCGAATTTCTGGAATGCAGCGCTCATGCATTAAAACCCGTTGCCATTGCCCAATAGCGAGAGTTGCCTACGGTCCTATCAGAACTGTGGCTACATGCTTGCCTATCTACACAGCAGGTAAAATTGCAACTATACACAAGAACAGAGCAAGAGGTCATTGAGTTGGTACACTCAAGAGATTAAATCCCACCCATGGAGGTGAGAGTAAGTTTGGGAAAGCAGACAAAATTTAGAATTTTTGATTGCAAGTTTATTTTGCAGTCTCACTCTAACCCCTTGCTATTTTGATGGTTACATTTCTAGGGATTTGGTTTGATAGCTGGGGCTATTATGACTGCTTGACTGAATTTCAAATGGTTTAGAACCAGTGTTGCCGTTAATTTGTAGATCTTTAACTTTTTCTAAAAACTCCCTTTGATGGTCTAACTGGATGTGTTTGCTTTTGTAAGAAATGGAGCACATTTTGCAGATTATTAATGAGTTTTCTCCCCCAACATCAAGTGGCCTGGAATGCAGCACTCTTCATAGAATCCCTACAGTGAGGAAGCAGGCCATTCAACCCATCGAGTCCACATCACCCCACTGAACAGCATCCCATCCAGACTACACCCCCGCACCCCGCCTCTCCCCCACCAGCCCACCTCCCACTAACCTGTCCCTCTAACGCTTCTTCTCCCATGGCCAATCCACCTAGCCTGCACATCCCTATACACCTAGGGCAATTTAGCATGGCCAATCCACCTACCTTGCTCATCTTTGGACTGTGGGAGGAAACCTGCACATTCTCTCAGTTTCTGTGTAAACTCCACACAGACGGTCGCCCAAGGCTGGATTCGAACCCAGGTCCCTGGCAGCAGTGCTAACCTCTGTACCCCTCCTAATGGGATATTAATTTTCATTTTAAAAATATCCTGATGTCTGTCTATAATGGATAGTGGGCAAATAGCTCTGCAGGATACAGGAAGGACATTGAGGCATCCACACCATTTTGCTTTTGCCTTCCTGGTTTACAAGGTCTAGAGCCACCTAACAGTCCAGGTTTTGATCTGGAGAGCCAGCGAGGATCTTGGGTACCTGTCCGTGATTTGAAATCAGCAGTTTATCATTTTTACTAAGTCCCACAATTTTTGTTTTGTCAAAAAAAGCAGATTGTTTTGTGACTGAAAAAAAGAATTACCCAACATGGCCTGGGCAATGTTTCATTCTAGACAAAGCAGCCACATTACTTCAGACACACACCACTCCATTCCAAGATTCAGCGCTCCAGCATATGGTAATGCAACCATTCCAGCAGGTATTTTGAGACAATAATGTGCTCCAAACTGCTGCACTGAAATAGCAAGCCTCCAGGTTAACCTCCAGCTCAGTGGTTTCTATTAGTCCCTTAAAGCAAGGCTGCAATAGTCATCAAAATAGAACTCGCTTGGAAAGTCTGCACTTACATGCCACATCATCAAGTTTCATTTTGCTTTGGCTACTAACCCCACCTAGACCATGAGGACTGCAGTGATTTAGGGCCTGATCACCACCTTCTTAAAGAAGCCAATAAACATTCACCTGCTCTGTGGCATCTACATCCCTCAAAAGAACTTGAAAAAGGGAATTCAGATTCCACAAACTACATCGTGTCAGAGAGTGTACACTGGCTGTACCCAGCAACAGAAACCCTCCACCCAAACCTATACCAGTCAGTGGGCTCAGCTAAAGGTCACTATTTGCACAAGGTAGAACAATTCTGTGCCATTTTGCCCAAGTTTGGCATCTTCCCTATTATCCCCGGAATCTAGCAGCCCATGCTCCTCCCAAAACTAACCCTTCTCCAAACAAGGTACATACAAAAAATATATATATTTTTCTTAAAGAAGTTAGCTCATCTTAAAATGTCTTTTTGTAGGAGGCCACACCTAGCCAGTATAGAACATGCACTCTCCATTGAAGTTCAGCAGTATGTGTCCACTCACCAAGAGCCCTCATTGAGGGCAATCAGGAGTGTGAAAATCCCCAAACAAGCTTCATTCAACCCTTCAAAAACATGGTAACTTATAAATCTCTCCAGAAATGGTAGAAACTCATTACAGCATCATATTTTCATTTTTGGGGTCAGGGATGCCTCTGCCATAGCTTCAGAGACAGCAAAGAATTTCAAGATCAAGAATATTTGGAGAGAGAAAAGGGGCATCCAGCCTCCTCAAAAGGACCATTCACATTCAGCCTCAGATTGTTCCTATTTAAATTCATCCCCACAGTGAGGCAGGGGGAGTAACCACAGCATCAGAACAGGCAGGCCCACTCTGCAGGGATGTACTCAGCAACACAACCAAAGCCCGTGGAAAACTTAGGCAAAGCATCTATTGCCTGGGAGCTCCTGGGAGGGGGAATGGAGTGGGGTGGGTGAGGGAGAAAGCAAGTGGTATGATGTCACGTAGCAGGTGGCAACACAAATCATCGAGAGTACTCCAGCTCTCCCAGGCTCTACATTCAGCCACAGCGCATTTAGAAGTTACTTAGGACACGTGTAGACTTGGTGAACTTGAAAACAGTTGGCTCTACGCCCTAATGTGGCAAGGCAATTTCAGGGAAGGATGTTAAAAGAAAAAAAAGGTAACAGGCTTTTGCACCTGGGGACCCTCCAGCCTTGAAGAGTCAGAGAGTGTTCAATAACTTTAGAGCCTGATCCCATCTCTGCAGGTTTTCCCATCCCCACACCCAGTCCTGTTAGGAAAAGGATTGCTTTTAGCACAGTCACCTATTCTCCCATACTCGCAGGCCCATTGTAATATTAAATGAGTTATATTCAGTATCGCCACCCAACTTCTCCTACTCTTAGCCTCTCATTACTTATTCAACTCAGGTACTGGTGCACAATCCAGGAAGAAGGGTCCTGACCAAAAACATCAACGTTCCTGCTCCTCTGATACTGCCTGGCTTGCTGAGTTCCTCCAGTTCCACTCTTACAATCCATAATCGCCCTGTTTACCTTTACTCTTGTTCCTCCCCCCAACCTTGGCTTCAGGAAAAATTGCTATTCTGAGGAAGACCGTGACTGCTTTCTTCACTTAGATGCTGCCAGACTTGCCGAGCTTCTCCAGCAACTTCTGTTTTCTTTCTGTTTCAGGCAACAGGTTTGCTACCTGCACGAAAAAATCCTACACCAGGCAGGAGTCCTAGACCCCTATACTTCAATGGGGTGAGCAGCTTGTATGTTTAAGCAAAGTGCCCACACACATGCACGCAGTCCATCATACTGGATCAGCATGGTCCCCATTTTACACTAACAGATCTTTAAACTATTGTTTCCAAGTCCACGACTTTAGACACACAAGCCAAGACCAACATCGAACAAAACCAGCGAGCCCAAGCCAAGGCTGAATAACATGTACGACAAGTTTAGCATCTAGGTCAGAATGACACTCAAATAGCAAACAAACAAGCCCAGGCCAAGACAATGCAAAATGTAACACCTCATATCCCAGGTGCACTGTTCCCAAATTGGATTAAAAAATTGAAGCCATCGATTTACAGCCACACTTCCACACAGTTCTGGTTTTTTTAAACCAGATTGTACAAATCTACAAATTAATAAGACATGGGACACAATGCTTCCAGAGGTAACTGTCACACAAAACATATCCACCCTTATCAATCTTTTAAAAGTATAAATTTACACACATTGCTGTGCTCAGGCTGTACCCAGGCTGTACCTCGCTGAAAGAAGTCCCAGATTACACAATCTCAGAATCAAACTTTACATTGAAGGGCAAAAGTCAGCACCACATTATGACAATAATCTTATTATGCCTCTCGACTTTTAATATAAGTTTGAGTCAGAGCTGTACAGCACGGAAACAGACCTTCAGTCCAACTCATCCATGCCAACAAGATATCCTAAATTAATCTAATCCCATTTGCCAGCATTTGGCCCATATCCCTTTGAACCCTTCCTATTCATGTGCTCATCACGATGCCTTTTAAATATTGTAATTGTACCAGCATCCACAACTTCCTCTAGCAGCTCATTCCACACACGCACTATCCCCTGCATGAAAAGGTTGCCTCTCAGGCACCTTTGAAATCTTTCTCCTCTCACCTTGAAACTATGCCCTCTGGTTTTAGACTCCCTACCCTGGGGAAGAGACCATGGTACTTCATCCTATTTGTGCCCCTCATGACTTTAGAAACCTCTACAAAGGTCACCCTTCAGTCTGATATTCCAGGGAAAACAGCCCACGCCTATTCAGCATCTCGTTCTAGCTCAAACTCTCCAACCCTAGCAACAGTTTCGAATCTTTTCTGTACCCTTTCAATTTTAACATCTTTGCATAGTAGGGTGACCAGAATGGAACACAGTCTTCCAAAAGTTGCCTAACCAATGTCCTGTATAGGTGCAACATGACATCCCAACTCGTATACTCAACACATTGACCAAAGGACAAGTGTACCAATCACCTTCTTCACTACCCTACTCCACCTTCAAGGAACTATGATCCTGCATCCCAAGGTGTCTGATCAGCAGCACTACCCAGGACCTTACCATTAAGTGTCTAAATCCTGCACTGATCTTCCTTACCAAAATGTAAAACCTCGCATTTATCTAAATTAAAATCCTCCTGCCACTCCTCAGCCCATCAACCCATTTGATCAAGGTCCCCTTGTACTCCAAGGTAACCTTCATTATCCACTACACTAATTTTGGTGTCTTCTGCAAACTTACTAACCATACCTCCTATATTCAAGTCCAAATCATTTGCCTGAAACGTCAAAAACCAGTGGACTCAACATTGATCCTTACGGCACAGGTCACGGGCTTCATCTGAAAAATCAACCCTCCACCATCACCCTGTCTCCTACCTTCGAGCCAACTGGGAATTCAATTGGCTAGCTCTCAGATTCCACACGATCTAACCTTGCTAAACAGTCTACCATGCGGAACCTTGTTGAATGCCTTGCTGAAATCCATATAATCAACATCAACCACTCTGCCTTCAATATTCTGTCACTTCTCCAAAACAAAAAAACTCAAATCAAGCTAGTGAGACAAGATTCCCCGTGCACACAGCCATGTTGATTATCCCTAATCAGTCCTTGCTTCACCAAATGCATGCAGATCCTGTCCTTCAGAATCCCCTCCAATAACTTATCCATCACTGATGTCAGGCTCACGAGTCTATAGTTCACTTTTCTTAAATAATGCCACATTAGCCATACTCCCATCTTCCAGCACCTCACCTGTGGCTATCAGTGACACCAGTATCTCAGAAAGAGAAGTCCAACAAACTTCTCTAGCTTCTCACAAAGTTTTGGGATGCACCTGATCAGTTCCCAGAGATTTATACACCTTTGCGTTTTAAGAAGAACAGCATCTCCTCCTCTGTATCATGAATACTAAGATTTCATTGTTTATTTCCCCAAGTTCTCTAGCTTCCATTTGCTGCTCCAGAGTCTCCAAACACTTGATTCTATTGGGTAAACTATGTTAACCCCTTTTCAACAAGGAAAAGCCAAAATTAAGTCTGGATTTTAATTCTAGTCAGTAGTTCCGCTCATCTCCAAGACTTTTATAAAATCCCTGAAGATTAACAACACTTCATCTCTGTTCTAGTTGCCTTCCCAGGGTCCAAGTTAACTCTGCAGAATAATTTCTTTCACAAGACATTGTGAAGATCATTAGATTTCTTTCAAGTTTCAACATACGCAAGTCACCCAGTTTCTTTCCCCATAACTTTCAAACAGAGATGGAATTCCATCCACATTTCAGTGTGAGAAAAAGCATTAGTGTTTCCTCTGCTTAAATGCAGGCCTGACTACTATTTATGTCCTTTAGCTCTCCCAACAATGAGCAGCAAACTACACAAGAACCAATCTGCAGTTCACTAATCCTCACAAAATTCACTGAGTAAAACAACCTACCTTCATAAAACATAGCATATTTGTTAATCATAACTAGATTAGTACTACATCCACAAGCATCCACGCCCTCCACCAAACAACAGCGTGTACTATTTACAAGATGCATTGCAGAAATTCAAAGATCCTCAGATAGGACCTTCTAAACCAATGACGACTTCCATCTAGAAGAACAAAGGCAGCAGATACACAAGAACACCATCACCTGCATGTCCCCCTCCAAGCCACTCACAATCCTGACTTTGAAATATGTCACTGTTCCTTCACTGCTGCTCAGTTAAAATCCTAGAATTCCCTACCTAATAGGATTGTGGGTCAACTCACAGCAGGTGGTAGGTAGTGGTTCCAGAAGACAGCTCACCACCACCTTCAAGGGCAGCCAGAGATGGGCAATAAACACTGGCCAGCCAATGACACACATGATTTTGAAAAGCATCAGGCCTTCAATCCTCAAACAGAAAGGCAAACAAGCTATTTTTCTTGGTTATTCAAATGCATTACAGAATCAGAAAGTAGCACTCAAAGTTTGACACTTCCTTCTGACTCTGTGGGTCCCCCCATGAATAAATGTCCATGTCATTGAAACTTCATTCCTAATTTAAAATCCTTTACTACAATAATTGTGGACATTATAGCTCTATCCAAGCTTTAAGAGAAACGTCAGCCAATGTTTCAGTGTTTCCCTCTCTCTTTGACCTTTAAGATAAAAAATATTAAAAACCAAGTGAAATTAAGTTCAAGCCTGATTGAATACAACAGATATTAATGCAGTTCAAAGATTTTCTCAACAAAATGTCCTTGTTTAACTACGTTTAAGAAGGTTTAATTGCCAAAGTTAAACAGTTCTAGTCTAAAACCGAGTGAAGAGCTGGATAATCACAATACAATGCAGAAAGGATGATTAATGGTTGATAGAGTTGTTTTTGTAACTGGAGGCTTTTTTATAAAGTTTTAAAGTACGCCTTATTTCTTGTGGTATATATAATCAATGATTTGGACTAAAATGTAGGAGGTCTGAGTAAATTTGCAGGTGATGCAAAAATTGGCCCTGGAGATGATAGTGAAGAACACAATAGACTCCAAATAAATGTCAACTGATAAATTAGATGTGCGGAATTGAAGTGGAAACAGAATTCAATTGTTGATCTTACAAAGTCAAGGATAGGGGTAAAATAATGTATTTGGGGAAGGCTAATGTAATATTGCAGGATCTGAGCATTTTCACATAGTCTTCCTTGTTGGAGAGATACACAAAGTCTTGATAATGGCAGCCTGCAGATGAGCATGTCCTAACATTCTCAGATATATAGTACCAAAAGACTTTTATAAGAAGGAGAATGTAATACTTTGCATTTCATTTGAGAAATTGTAAGAGAGTTGCTTAGATTTCGATGAGATTCAAGTCATATCAGCCAGGTTCACAGAAATTCAGATGCTATCATTGTCACAGTAATCACCAACTATTTTGGATGCATCTATTCGCAATCAAAGTTCTACATCTGGGAGAAAAGTTCACCATATCCGGATGGCATTATATATCACAGGAAACATTTGTACTCCAGGTGTGGTAAAACTCAGGTCACAGCTGTGTTGCTAGGTTGAACCTAGTTTCCAAGTCTGAAAATCTTTGAATACACATGGTAGATGTCAAAATAATTGAATTTGATAGTGAAGGAAGATCATGAGTTGTACTCAAAGAACAGGAAATATAGCTTGCAGAAAATGAGACAGAGTAACAGGAAGAAAGTTCCAGGTTCCCCAATATAAAGGAGTTGGTGATTCACAATTTACTTTTAAATCATTGATATAGCTGCAACGTGTCTGTTATCGCTGAACAAGTGTACAAGTAGTCCCCAGGTCACAACTCCACTCCCCAAACTAGTGGGGATCTCATCGTCATTCCAATAGGAGTATTCCACTGTTAGGTAAAGTGAGGTGTTACAGCAGAATGTGACGAAGCATCATATTAAATGTCAGTGATGATGGGAGGAGGGAACAAGATCTCCAATCATGAGAAGGAATCGGCTTAAGTTACAATTGAACTGGGCTGAGATATTTACAGTAGTGATCAGTGAGACTACATCTGACACTGAGGAAGTGTGCTAAGTAACCTTTGAGAAAGGAGGGCCATATGATAATATTAGCCATTAGTATTAATGATAAAAAGCAAGCAGATGCTGGGAAAGTGACCTCGTGCAAGTTCCCCTCCAAGTCACACACCATACTGACTTGGAAAAACATCACCATTCCTTCAATGTCACTGGGTCAAAATACTAGAATTCTCTAAATAGTACTGTGAATATGCCTATCCCCAAAGACACTAGTAGTTCAAGAAAGCAGTTCACCACCACCTTCTCAAAGGCAATTCAGGATGGATTGTAAATGTTGGCGTTACCTGCTACATTCACATCTTATGACAAAAGGGAAATATAATCCAACCAGTTAGATTTTCAGATATGGTTTATGTTGATCTAATCATGGTGTTGAAACCGGGTGTGATTCATTTTACAATTTAAATATGATTTTTTTGTGGGAAAGAAGTGAAGTATATTTGTTAGGTTGCCCACTTTTGTGCAGGTACAAATAAACCTGTTCATTGATGGTTCCCTGTGGTTGAGTACTTGTTAGGCAACTGAGTGAAACACACAACAGCTAACAAAACAACTGGGCCGATAGAGAAACAGAAGGCTTACGAGTGCATGTCCACAAATTCCTTAACTTGGCTGGACAGGTAAGTAAAGTGGTCAGGAAGACATAGGGACATGTACACCCATATTAGCTACAGTATGGAATATAAAGGCAGGGAGGTTCTACTAAACTTACACAAAACACTGGAATTCTGCATGAAATTCTGAACACTGCATTATAGGAATGAGGCTGTGCTAGGACAGGATGTAGATGAAATTTGCAAGGATATCGTTTGAATTACAGAATTTCTGTTAGGAGGAAAAGGTACAAAACACTAGGATTGAAGCGTATTGAAGTATATGAAATTATGTAAAGGTATCCAGACAGAGGTGCATAAAAGTTGAGGCACCCATAGAATGGAACAGAGACTTGGAATCCTTTTTAAACCTCTTACCCGAAAATCTTTTCCTTCTACCTAGAGGGTAGTGGGGATGTGGAGCTGGAAAGGCTCATACTGGCAGACACCCTCAGCCTAAATTAAAAAAAAGTAGATATTCAAGGCCCAAAGCTGTGTGTTAAAATGAAATTTGCTCACGTAGACCAATTCACAACAAGAGAGCTCTCAAAGTGTAGCATGAACTACCAAACATTCAACAAGACTTCAACACATGGCCCAACCTTAACCAGGCTGACAGTCTGTGCCAGTTTTCACTAACCACAGCATACAATCCAAGCTGAAGACCAGAACCCACAAACTAAAAAAGTTCCCAGAGAATAGTATTTCCATCAACATTTGAGCAATGGATCAGAGCCTGAATAAATGTTGCAGTAAATGATGCGTCCCTAACGGCACTTTAAAAGCCATGCATTAGTTACAAGATTTCTTTTAAATTAATGATTCAAACAATTATATTTGTACAGGCTTCAAAAGACATTTATTAATGGCCTTTTCTCTCCATATGTGGGACAGTCAAGCAGCAATAATATATCTTGGATGCAGATATATGATGTTAAAAGCTGCAGGTCACTGATAAATGACAAAAAAAGGCCAAATTAGCAGCTCTTCACTGGTGTCTAAGTCATCGCTTTTCAAAAATTCACACCACTACAGAATATGAAAGGATGTCAAGAATACCAGCTTATCTGCATGGCCAGATGCCTATTCTTCCTCACCTACTAGAAATGCTCATTTCTTTTGAACAAAAAAAATGCAGTAAACAGACAAGCAAATGAAGTAATTAAGTAAGTTCCATTACTACCAGGATTGAGATTTATTTGCAATGTCTTTTTTTCACATGGCAAGTCATGAAAAGCTATTTTGCTTTAAGATGGAAATTTAGTTTACAGCCCAGCTAAAATGTTCACCTCAATCCCTCACATCCACAGATCAATGCAATGGTGTCAATGGAGGTCAGTAACTAACAACAGCGTGGAATAGTTTGAAAGCTGTTGTAACTGCAGAGACAGATAGATACTCAATTTCTGAGAGGGATTAAACAAATGCACATGATAAATTTGGAGGTATTAGCAACAGTGCTGCCTCCAACTTTACATTTCAGGCTCCAATTATGCTGCATTATTGCCAGCCCTTGCCATTAGAACGGTAGTCACATTGGCTAAACTGGCTAGGTATTTGTCAAAGAACAAACCCTTCAAATTAACAGGCAAATCATGACAAACTTGAGAGCAGTGACTAAAACTTTTATAAACTCTAAGGAAAATTGAAAACTTTATCACAATGTCAGAATACAATACAAGACCATTTAGGCTAACGTGCATACCCTTTCATTAAAAAAAAGGACTTACTGATAAACTCCATTCACTACCCCACAAATATTTCTTTCCCAATTCCCTCTTGAAAGTGACTGTCGGATTTGCTTCCACCAGCCTTGGAGAGTGGGTGGTACAGATTTGAACAACTGTGTTTTAAACAAAAAAAAAGTTATCACTTCTATGATTCTTGACAAATCTATCAACCTTCCAATTGTGATCGCTCATCACATAAACTCGGAAGTCACTTATCTCCTTTTCTCCACCTCACACCATTTTCGTTCCTTGCAATAACGAAAACAAAGGGAATAAAAAGTAAGAACTGGCAAACTCTGGGGTACATATAATCATCCCCCCGGGGCCATCCACTTCAACAAGTCTTTGCTGCCATCACGCTCCAATCAAATGACTTTTAAAAAAACTGATCGTATAAGATAAGCCAATTAAAGTGCAGCACTCACAACACTTAAAGGAGAACCACCTTTATTAAAAGCATTTTTAAAATGTAAATTGTCGCTTGAGAGAGAAGACAAGTAAGTGAGATTTGTACTACTTGCTTCCACAATAGCAAGGGCAGAATGGTGTGTTTACATCTTGTGCGGCATGTTTGTAGGGACAGAAGCGCCTGCTTAGCCAGTGCCTCTTTTACAATGAATTGTGTTTCAATAAAATTTAGTGCACTGTATTTAAAAATCAATAACTGGCCCTGATCTGATAAGCAAAGATACTAAATATGAAGTTACAAATATACGATGCACAAAAGCCCTCAGCAGGAACGGAAATTCTTTTGGATAATACTGTACAACTGGTTCTGTAAAAGTTCCACTGTTCCTCATTACTACATCCAGTTTTCTTTACACAGTCCTACGGTGTCCAACGTTTCCCCAACCCCTCCCCCAAACCGCGCGTGTAAAAACACTGAGTTTTCAAATTCTTCTGTAGGTAGCCAGATGAAATGAGCGGCAGAGGTGGGTACATGATCTACAGTAAACATTTTTCATTACAAAGACTGCAAAGTCATTCCAATTAATATAGGGGTTAGATAAGACTAACAAGCGGAAGGTCTGCGTCTGTAGTTAAGTCGTTTGTTGGCAGTTCCAGAATATAACTTCACAAGTTGTACTAACGGTTGCAAAAGTGGGCAGTGATGCTGTAGGAGAAAGAGAAGAACGCTGTCTGCAATTACAGCATTATTGGTTCCCATTAGCCTGTGGTGAAATATCTGGATCACTGCAAGTCGAACTCTTAATATTTGAAGCAATTAGACCATTAGTGGTGGGGTGTTTAACATTGCAGTTACTTGATAATTAACACTGATCAATCTATTCAATTGTTTTTGCAGTGTTCAGAAATCCTTATCATGTACATCAGCCTGGTATTTGACCCCCACGAATACAACAAACCAGCAACAGGTCCAGAATCTCAGTCCAAATATTAAAATCCGTTTCGGGTCACTTTATTTATTCAAATCCATTCAATCTCGACTCGAATGAACGTTTCTCCTACCTTCTAGCTGTAACCCATTTTGGACAGCGGTCTGTCCCTCTTGGACCGATTGCTCTGTGCTGTCTACAGACACTACGATGCAAGCTGAGCTGTAGCCATTGTACTGCAGTGAGTGAAAGTTCAGTGACAGATTCAGCATGTGAAATACCAGGCTAACCTCAGATAAGCTGTGAAGCAGAGTTCCCTGGGCTGTGTCAGAACTTTGGAATGTCTGAGTTAACTCCACTTGCGAGGGGCTTTGAATCGACGCTGAATTGCCTAAAACTTATTCACATTCGCTCCCAGCGCTGTGCCAGAAGTTGCACACAAGGTGCCTTTTTTACGCCCAGCTCCCCCTGTCCAGTGAAAAATGTACGATATCTCAAGAAAACAATGCCTCAATTCAACAGTCTCCTCAGTAGTGCAACACTGCAACCTCTGCTCCACTCAGAGTTGCCAACTATTCTCTCCTGTTAGAAAGGCTTTTATTTTAGGGCAAAGAATTAAGGGGGGTAGCGGAGGGACAAAACATTTCATGAATTAGCAAACAAATCATTCAATTCCACAATTTTCTTTTACTGCCACTTCCAAAGAGAAATACAATTTAAATGAGCTTAGCTGTAGCTGGTTGCAGTGTCACAGCATTAAGTGATTTCTTGCTGGTTTGAGTGGGAGAATAAGATCCGTCCGGCCAAAGAGATCATAAAGAGGTTAGTTGCCAATTGCTTCAGAAATTAAACTTTGTAAGTCTGTCCTAGGCAGAAAGCTATCTGAAATTCTGCACCTGTACTTGATGGGGGTCGGTGGGGGGGGGGCGGGGGAATGTCTTGTTATGCAGGAGTTTTTGCAGCTCTGCTGCATCAATACCAACATTGTTTTCTGTCAGGAATGTTGTACACTCTATGTTTTCATTCTGAATCCATCAAAGATAATCGCTTCAAGCAAAATCTGTTGTGTCTGATCTCAGCTTTAGAATAAATTAGAACAAATTAGTAGTAATTTTCAAATGCATCAATTTTGTGGGCGGGGGGGTGGGAATTGTCCAATTAGCAAAACGTTTGGTGATCATTTAGCCTTAAAAACTGAAAAGAGAAAGAATGCAGACAGCAGCAGATTTATTTAGCATTGAGAGGAGGAAACATTTCCTCGGTCAAAGAATCATAAACCTGTGGAAGTCTCCAGCACACATGGCCATGGAGGACCAAGTCACCGAATATATTCAAGAAAGAGATTGATTCCTTGTTTTTTTTAAGGCATGAAGGGCTAGGGGGAGAAAACAGGAATATGCCTTTGAGATATAGGGTCAGTCTTGATTATGTTGAATGGTGGGCCAAGTTGCATATTAATCAATATCCCCAATAATTACCTGTTAAACCTGAAGTCTCAACACTGAAGGGAAGTATCACATTTAACACCACATCATTTAAATAGATAATGCACATAATTTAGCAAAAGTTTATTTTTAACATAACAAACACATGCTTCAACATATAAAATGCCATCAGAGACTGGTGAGCTTACAGCTAAGGCATTTCCATCACAGATATGAAAAGCTTATGTACTTCAGTCTCAAACTGAAATTTGATTATCAGCACAGTGATCATTTCAATAGCATCAACTGCGGTTTTCCCCATTTAGTAGCTCTTCAACACATGCAGCCTTAAGTTAGAGATTCTACACCTATTTGCAAGAAGTTCATTGCTCCAGTGATTTTAAGATTTCCTGGTGTCTCAACAACTGAGTATTCTTCTGTTAAAACTATCCTCTTTCCTTTGCAGCCTTCCTTTCCACCCCTTGCAGTTTCTCTTTTGCTATGACAAGCCCCTCCCCAGGTTTCTCACAGCTGGCTTCTGTCATTGTCCCCTTCCTCTCCACCCCTTACAACTTTCTGTCTTGCCTATGCTCATAGCCAAACTCTCCCTCATTCCTTACAGCTTCTGACTTTCTCACCTTCTTTCAGCTACCTCTCGCCCGTCTCACCCATTGCAGCCTCTTCCCTTGTAGTCTCGTCTCCTTACCACCTCTGCGCCGCCCCCCCCCCCCCCCCCCCCCGAAATCCACCCAACCTCCAGCAGCCTCGTTCTTTCCCACACACACCTTGATCTGGGGATGAATTAGGTCACTGTACCTGTTTATTTTGAAAGTTGTCCATTGATGACTCCCACAGTAGAGTGAATGGAAAAGGCATCAACCAGCCTGTCCATCCTTAGGCCTGTTAAGGCTCTTAAACTGACAATGAAAAGCTGCCTAAGGGTTTTTCTCCATCATCTCCTCAATACAGTCGGCAGGAAAAGGTGGATGCAGAATGAGAAGCCAACCACTTCTCCAGTGCAAGGTAAGAGATTAGATTAGATTCCCTACAGTGTTGAAACAGGCCCTTCGGCCCAACAAGTCCATTCCGCCCCTTGAAGCATCCCACCCAGACCCCTCCCCCTATAACCCACACACCCCTGAACACTGCGGGTAATTTAGCATGGCCGATCCACCTAACCTGCACATCTTTGGACTGTGGGAGGAAACCAGAGCACCAAGAGGAAACCCACACAGACACGGGGAGAATGTGCAAACTCCACACAGACAGACAGTCGCCCGAGGCGGGAATCGAACCCGGGTCCCTGGCACTGTGAGGCTGCAGTGCTAACCACTGAGCCACCGTGCTTCCCCGGGAAGAAAAGGGGCACTTCCATGTGCTTACTCCGCCCCACCTCCTGGGTTTTTAGACCTGACTCACCCATCCTACTCCTGTCAACAATGATTCCTTCGCAACTAAAAAAAAACCCAAACTTACATTCTAGTCCTACATCCATGGATCTTGTTCTCAAGACCGTGTAGAATTCCAGCAGTAGATGCTCCCGTGTTCTGGCTTGCTGGGATTGACTAGAAACTGCTAAGAATGGAACTTCCTGTCCTGAAGTAATTGAAACCATCCAAGGGTATTATCCCCTTCAAGGGAATGCTTTTTCAAATTGACAAGTTGCGAATACATAGTTCAGCTGGAATGAGCAAGCAATATGGAAACCCCCAAGCCATCCCAACCCCAGAAATTTATCCCAAGGTGCCAACGCAGCTCAGTGAGTATACAGCATACAATAGCAAACAAGCTGAAATGAAGGAGGAGGTGGTTCAGAGGTGGATGTATACAGGTTTAATACTTACATGGGATTTGGGCTGCACTTGTTTCCAATCCCAAACTGCCCTTGAACTAATTGTGCCACTAGGTCATTTCATTGGGCAGTCAACTACTGCTGTACTTCTGGAATGACACGTTGGCCAGCCAGACCATGTAAAGATGGCACATTTCCTGCATTCATAGGTATTAGTAAATCAAATGAGTTTTCAAGTAATGGATGACATTCTCATTACACCATTCCTGAGACTGGTTTTATTTTCCAGACCTTTACATTGATTGAAATCAGCTTCTGTGATGGAATCAGAACAACTGTCCACAAAGCATTAGCCTGGGTCTCTGGTTTGCTTATCCAACAATGTAGTCTCTGCACCACCATCTCCCACCACAATACAAAGATTAGGTAAATATTTATCTGATTCCCTATTTTTTGTGATGTGTGTTTTTAAAGAAAAACAGGAGTTGGATTAGGGGATTCAGTCCTTTTGAGGCTATTCTATCATTCAATAAGATCATGACTGATCTTTTACCTCAACACCTCAACTCCAAATTCTTACACTACCCTTAAATCTCTTAATTCCCATATTACACAAAAATCTGCTTACGCTTTTTTTTTCTTTATTCATTCATGGAATGAGGGCATGGCTGGCTAGGCAGCATTTATTGCCCATCCCTAATTGCCCAGATGGCAGTTAAGAGTCAACAACAATTCTGAGAGTCCAGAGTCACATGTCAGCCTGACCAGGTAAGGATGGCAGTTTCCTTCCCTGAAGGACATTAGTGAACCAGATCTGTTTTTCCAACAATTGACAATAGATTCACAGTCAACTTTGAATGTACTCAATAACTGAGCATACACAGCTCCCTGAAGTAAATAATTCCAAAGATTCACAATTGTTTGAATGAAGTTATTCTTCCTCATTCCCATGTTAGAAGTTTGACCCCTTATTCTGAAACTGCAACCCCAACTTCTAGATTCTTCACCAAGGGGTAACATTTTCTCAGCTTACATCCTATAAAGCCCCTTAAGGTTTTATTTTGCATTTCATTTAGATCACCACTTTTTTTTTCTAAACTCCAGATATGTAAACCTTCCATACTCAACATCTCCTCATGGGAGAATACCCTCATCCCAGGAATGAGTCTATTGAAAATTCATTGCATCCTCTCCAGGATAAGTATGTCCTTCCTTATGTAAGAAAACCAGAATAACACACATTATCCCCAAGTAAATACAATAATGCTTATTGAGCCATTTGTAACTAAAACCACCCGGCATGTTAATTATCAGTGATTTGTGTACAGTTCAAGGACACAATCTAAACGTTAACATTTTCTAAATTTCTACTGTTCAGAAAATCATGTTTTTTTAAAAATAACTTTTCCTACCGAAGTAGATAACTACACAATTCATTATATTGGACAAATTCTTATCAGATGAAATACATTCAAACATCTCCAACCTCTTTGCATCTTTCTCACTGTTCTTCTCACCTAATTTTGGATCAACAGCATCTGAGACATTATTCTCAGTCCCTTCCTCTAAATGATTACTGTAGATTGTAAATAGCATAAGCTCAAGTGCCACCCATTGTAAAACCCTAGTTTTGCTCAAAAACATCCAATTTATTCTAATTTCACATTTCTTTCTCATTTATAAAATACGTACTACAAGAGGAAATACAACAGTTAGTGAAAAAATTGTACTTTGTTGTTTTTTTATATGTATTATTTTCTCTGTATTTTGTTACTTACTCACCTCAATGTAGACTATCATCTGGAAATAAATCTGAACAGTACTTTTTAACCATGTACACTTTTAAAAAGAATCAGGAAATGTGGCAAACATCCAAATTGAGCTCCAATGGTTTATACCAATGGCTGCTACCTCAGATAGGGAATATTTAAATGTACAGGTTTCTGGAAAGAAAGACTTACATTAATATTCGTGGCCATTAGATATCCCAAAACATGTTATAGCAAATTAAATATTTTTGAAGCGTGGGCATTGTTATAATTATTATGGATACAGGGGAACAAAAGCAAGTGTCATTCTTTTATTTTTCTTCTTTTCTGGATGTAAGGAGTTTCTTTCATTTTTCATACTACTTTCACCTTTTGCAAAATGCTGTACTGTTTACCCCCAAAATTCTTTGTTTGTGAAGTCCAACAAACTCTACAACACATAAACATCCAAACAAGGAACAAGAATAGGTCACTCTGCCCTTCAAGTTGCTCTACCATTCAATAAATTCATGGCTTCATGGTTTACTTTCAACTCTACATTTCTGCATATTCCAAAGACCTTTCATTCCGTTGGTAACCGAGAAGCTATCTACAACCACTGTAAAAATATTTCTGCATCCACTGCCTTTTGAAGAAGGGATTTCCACAGACTCGCAATCCCCAGACCATAAAATACTTTCTCATCTTTAATTTAAATGGGCAACCCCTTATATGAAAATTATGACCCCTAATTCTAGATCATCTCACATCTTTTTAACACCCACCCAGTCAAGTCCCCTCCGGATTGTATATGTTTCAATTAAGTCACCTGTGATTCTCCTAAATTCCAGAGGATACAGGCCTGGCCTGTCTAGCTTTTCTTCATAAAGCAATCATTCATTCCAGGTATTAGTACAGTAAACCTTCTCTGAACTGCTTCCAGAGCATTTTCATGCAGGTACAACGACCAGTTCTGCACACAGTGCTCCAGATGAAGTATCACCAATGTGTGTACTACTGAAGTTTAACATCCCTACCCTTATATACAATTTCTCTTGCAATAAAACATACTATTCTATGAACTTTCCAGCTTACTTGCTGCACCTATGCAATAATTTTCTGCAATCCATTCACCCAGGTCTCTCTATATCTCAGATCTGCAACCTCTCACATTTCAGTAATATGTCTTTTCTTATTCTTTCTGCCAAAGTGGAGAATTTCACATTTTCTCACGTTGTACTCCATTGGCCAAATCTTTGCCCACTCACTTAACCTATCTATATTCTTTTGAATTCTGCTTCTTTTCTCCTCACAACTCACTTTCCTCTCCATTTTTGTATCATCAGCAAACGTAGCCACAGTACCTTTGACCCCTTCAGCCAAATCATTTATACAGCTTGTAAGGAATTGAGCCATCACTGACTCCTGTGGCACACCATTCATGCAACCCTGCCAGCCTGAAAAAGACCCATTTACTCCTACTCTCTGCTTCCTGTAAGCAAGCCGTTCTTCTGTCCATGCCAACCTGTTACCCCTTACTCCATGAGCTTTTATTTTCCACAATAATCTTTGATGTGGCACCTTATCAAATATTTTCTGGAAATCTAAGTGCAATGCATCCACTTATTCCCCTTTATCTACAGCACAGCTTATCTCTTCAAAGAACTCCAATAAATTAGTTAGGCATGATTTTCCTTTGAAAAAACCATATTATCTTGAACTTATCCAAATACCCTGTTATAACAACTTTAATAATAGCTTCTAACATTTTCCCTATGACAGATGTTGAGCTAACTGACTTACAGCTCATCAACTTTACTAACACTTTCCACCCCAACCTCAAATTCACCCAGGCCATCTCTGATACCTCACTCTCCTTCCTGGACCTCTCTGTCTCCATCTCTGGCAACTGCCTCAAAACTGACATCCATTTCAAGCCCACCGACTCCCACAGCTACCTAGACTACACATCATCTCCCCCACCTTCCTGCAAGAATGCGATCCCCTGCTCCTAATTCCTGCTCCTCCACCACCTCTACTGCCAAGATGGGGCGTTCCACTTCCACACATCCCAGATATCCTCCTAGTTCAAGGACCATAAAATCCCCCCTCCGGTGATCAAAAATGCCCTTGACTGCATCTCTTGCATTTCCTGCACCTCTGCCCTCACATCCCCTCCCCTCAACAAAAATAAAGACAGAATCCCCCTTGTCCTTGCATATCACCCCACCAACCTCCTTTTCCACCATATCATTCTCCGCCACTTCCGCCTCTTACAATCGGACCCCCACAACCAAAAAGATATTTCCCTCCCCACCCCTAGCTGCCTTTTGTTGGGACCACTCTCCCAGCGACTGCATCATCCACTCCATACTCCTCACTAGCCCCACTAACCCCAGCATCTTTCCCTGCAACCGCAGGAAGTGCTACACCTGCCCCTACACCTCCCCCCTGACCTCCATTTAAGGCACCAAACAAACCTTCCACATCAGACAGAGGTTCACCTGCACATTCTCTAATGTGGTCTATTGTATCCACTGCTCCCGATGTGGCGTCCTCTACATCGGTGAGACCAAGCAGAGGCTCGGAGACTGCTTTGTGGAGCACCTGTGCTCTGTTTGCAACAAACCACAACACCTTCCAGTCCCAAACCATATCAACTCCCCCTCCCACTCCCACTCCCTGGGTCTTCTCCATGTCACAATGACACCACTGAAAACTGGAGGTGCAGCACCTCATATTCCACCTTGGGAGCCTACAACGCCAGGTCTCAATGTGGAACTTACTAGTTTCAAAATATCCCCACCTCCCCCAGCCTCATCCCATGACCAACACTCCCTCTCATCCCCGCCTCCTTGACCTGACACAACATGCCCATCTTCTCTCCCACTTCTCTGCTTCTCCCACCTCTCTGACCAATTCCCACCATTCCCTACTTGCACTCACCTATTACCATCCCACCTATCTTCCCCAGCCCCACCCCTCCTCTCTCTTTATTTCTGAGCTCCCTTCCCCCTCCCCCATTTCTGAAGAAGGGTCCTGACCCGAAACGTCCTTTCCTGTTCCTCAGCTGCTGCCTGGCTTGCTGTGTTCCTCCAGCTCCACACTGACTCCAGCATCTGCATTTCTTACTATCTCTGGCCTACAGTTTCCTGCTTTCTGCTTCCCTCACTTTTCCAAGCTATTTTCCAATCTAAAGAAACCTCCCTCAAATCTAATGAGTTTTGGAAACTAATGTATCAACAATCTCACAAACTACTATTTTTAATGCCTTAGTATGAAATCCATCAGGACTTGGGGATTTATTAACTTGTAGTTCCAACAATTTACTCATTACTACTTCTCTGGTAATTGTAAACTTCTTGAGTTGCTCCTTCTGTTTCAATTCCTGATTTACAGCTACTTCCAGGATTCCCGTTATTCCTCTCCAGTGATGACCAATTCAAAATATCTGTTTCATTCATCTCCTATCTCTTTATCCTCTATTACCAGCTCCCAACTCATTTTCTATGGGTCCAACACTTAACTTTGTTAATTTTTTTTAAACATCATAAGAAACTTTTTCCTATCTGTTTTTTTTCTGGTTAAGTTTCTCCTGCATTCTAATTTTCTCTCTTTTTTAATCTTTCAGTAATTCTTTCCTTTCTTAAAATTTTCTACCCAATCTTCTGACCATCACCAATCTTTGCACAATTAAAATTGCCTTTTCAGTGCGTTTGATACTATCTTTGACATTTTTATTTAACTAGGTCCTTCTCTTAGAATTTTTCTTGTTTGTTCAAGTATCTGTGTTTTTTTGGGATATCTGCCTTAAATGTTTGCCACGGCATCTCTGTTGACTTAACCCTTAACCTAAATTGCTAGTTCACTTTTACTAGCTT